>NW_028168534.1:0-565317 GCF_964237585.1 Gallinula chloropus | reverse complement strand
AGGTACCTGCAAGGTTGCAGTTCGCGGCCCGAGAAGCACTCTCCGGCCAACATGCCAAACGTCCAGCAATAGCTCCCAAACGAAAGGGGCCAGCAGCCAAAGACCTAGCTGGCCTGAAAGCCCCCCAGGGGGCCCACAAGCAGCCCCTCTCAATTTGGGTCTGGGGGCTTTCGCTGGGCGGGGAACCTTGGAGGTACCTGCAAGGTTGCAGTTGGCGGCCCGAGAAGCACTCTCCGGCCAACATGCCAAACGTCCAGCAATAGCTCCCAAACGAAAGGGGCCAGCAGCCAAAGACCTAGCTGGCCTGAAAGCCCCCCAGGGGGCCCACAAGCAGCCCCTCTCAATTTGGGTCTGGGGGCTTTCGCTGGGCGGGGAACCTTGGAGGTACCTGCAAGGTTGCAGTTCGTGGCCCGAGAAGCACTCTCCGGCCAACATGCCAAATGTCCAGCAATAGCTCCCAAACGAAAGGGGCCAGCAGCCAAAGACCTAGCTGGCCTGAAAGCCCCCCAGGGGGCCCACAAGCAGCCCCTCTCAATTTGGGTCTGGGGGCTTTCGCTGGGCGGGGAACCTTGGAGGTACCTGCAAGGTTGCAGTTGGCGGCCCGAGAAGCACTCTCCGGCCAACATGCCAAACGTCCAGCAATAGCTCCCAAACGAAAGGGGCCAGCAGCCAAAGACCTAGCTGGCCTGAAAGCCCCCCAGGGGGCCCACAAGCAGCCCCTCTCAATTTGGGTCTGGGGGCTTTCGCTGGGCGGGGAACCTTGGAGGTACCTGTGAGTTTGCAGTTGGCGGCCCGAGAAGCCCTCTCCGGCCAACATGCCAAACTTCCAGCAATAGCTCCCAAACGAAAGGGGCCAGCAGCCAAAGACCTAGCTGGCCTGAAAGCCCCCCAGGGGGCCCACAAGCAGCCCCTCTCAATTTGGGTCTGGGGGCTTTCTCTGGGCGGGCAACCTTGGAGGTACCTGCGAGGTTGCAGTTGGCGGCCCGAGAAGCACTCTCCGGCCAACATGCCAAACGTCCAGCAATAGCTCCCAAACGAAAGGGGCCAGCAGCCAAAGACCTAGCTGGCCTGAAAGCCCCCCAGGGGGCCCACAAGCAGCCCCTCTCAATTTGGGTCTGGGGGCTTTCGCTGGGCGGGGAACCTTGGAGGTACCTGCAAGGTTGCAGTTGGCGGCCCGAGAAGCACTCTCCGGCCAACATGCCAAACATCCAGCAATAGCTCCCAAACGAAAGGGGCCAGCAGCCAAAGACCTAGCTGGCCTGAAAGCCCCCCAGGGGGCCCACAAGCAGCCCCTCTCAATTTGGGTCTGGGGGCTTTCGCTGGGCGGGGAACCTTGGAGGTACCTGCAAGGTTGCAGTTGGCGGCCCGAGAAGCACTCTCCGGCCAACATGCCAAACGTCCAGCAATAGCTCCCAAACGAAAGGGGCCAGCAGCCAAAGACCTAGCTGGCCTGAAAGCCCCCCAGGGGGCCCACAAGCAGCCCCTCTCAATTTGGGTCTGGGGGCTTTCGCTGGGCGGGGAACCTTGGAGGTACCTGTGAGTTTGCAGTTGGCGGCCCGAGAAGCCCTCTCCGGCCAACATGCCAAACTTCCAGCAATAGCTCCCAAACGAAAGGGGCCAGCAGCCAAAGACCTAGCTGGCCTGAAAGCCCCCCAGGGGGCCCACAAGCAGCCCCTCTCAATTTGGGTCTGGGGGCTTTCTCTGGGCGGGGAACCTTGGAGGTACCTGCGAGGTTGCAGTTGGCGGCCCGAGAAGCACTCTCCGGCCAACATGCCAAACGTCCAGCAATAGCTCCCAAACGAAAGGGGCCAGCAGCCAAAGACCTAGCTGGCCTGAAAGCCCCCCAGGGGGCCCACAAGCAGCCCCTCTCAATTTGGGTCTGGGGGCTTTCGCTGGGCGGGGAACCTTGGAGGTACCTGCAAGGTTGCAGTTGGCGGCCCGAGAAGCCCTCTCCGGCCAACATGCCAAACGTCCAGCAATAGCTCCCAAACGAAAGGGGCCAGCAGCCAAAGACCTAGCTGGCCTGAAAGCCCCCCAGGGGGCCCACAAGCAGCCCCTCTCAATTTGGGTCTGGGGGCTTTCGCTGGGCGGGGAACCTTTGAGGTACCTGCAAGGTTGCAGTTGGCGGCCCGAGAAGCACTCTCCGGCCAACATGCCAAACGTCCAGCAATAGCTCCCAAACGAAAGGGGCCAGCAGCCAAAGACCTAGCTGGCCTGAAAGCCCCCCAGGGGGCCCACAAGCAGCCCCTCTCAATTTGGGTCTGGGGCTTTCGCTGGACGGGGAACCTTGGAGGTACCTGTGGGGTTGCAGTTCGCGGCCCGAGAAGCACTCTCCGGCCAACATGCCAAACGTCCAGCAATAGCTCCCAAACGAAAGGGGCCAGCAGCCAAAGACCTAGCTGGCCTGAAAGCCCCCCAGGGGGCCCACAAGCAGCCCCTCTCAATTTGGGTCTGGGGGCTTTCGCTGGGCGGGGAACCTTGGAGGTACCTGTGGGGTTGCCGTTCGCAGCCCGAGAAGCACTCTCCGGCCAACATGCCAAACGTCCAGCAATAGCTCCCAAACGAAAGGGGCCAGCAGCCAAAGACCTAGCTGGCCTGAAAGCCCCCCAGGGGGCCCACAAGCAGCCCCTCTCAATTTGGGTCTGGGGGCTTTCGCTGGGCGGGGAACCTTGGAGGTACCTGCAAGGTTGCAGTTGGCGGCCCGAGAAGCACTCTCCGGCCAACATGCCAAACGTCCAGCAATAGCTCCCAAACGAAAGGGGCCAGGAGCCAAAGACCTAGCTGGCCTGAAAGCCCCCCAGGGGGCCCACAAGCAGCCCCTCTCAATTTGGGTCTGGGGGCTTTTGCTGGGCAGGAAACCTTGGAGGTACCTGCGAGGTTGCAGTTGGCGGCCCGAGAAGCACTCTCCGGCCAACATGCCAAACGTCCAGCAATAGCTCCCAAACGAAAGGGGCCAGCAGCCAAAGACCTAGCTGGCCTGAAAGCCCCCCAGGGGGCCCACAAGCAGCCCCTCTCAATTTGGGTGTGGGGGCTTTCGCTGGGCGGGGAACCTTTGAGGTACCTGCAAGGTTGCAGTTCGCGGCCCGAGAAGCACTCTCCGGCCAACATGCCAAACGTCCAGCAATAGCTCCCAAACGAAAGGGGCCAGCAGCCAAAGACCTAGCTGGCCTGAAAGCCCCCCAGGGGGCCCACAAGCAGCCCCTCTCAATTTGGGTCTGGGGGCTTTCGCTGGGCGGGGAACCTTGGAGGTACCTGCAAGGTTGCAGTTGGCGGCCCGAGAAGCACTCTCCGGCCAACATGCCAAACGTCCAGCAAGAGCTCCCAAACGAAAGGGGCCAGCAGCCAAAGACCTAGCTGGCCTGAAAGCCCCCCAGGGGGCCCACAAGCAGCCCCTCTCAATTTGGGTCTGGGGGCTTTCGCTGGGCGGGGAACCTTGGAGGTACCTGCAAGGTTGCAGTTGGCGGCCCGAGAAGCACTCTCCGGCCAACATGCCAAACGTCCAGCAAGAGCTCCCAAACGAAAGGGGCCAGCAGCCAAAGACCTAGCTGGCCTGAAAGCCCCCCAGGGGGCCCACAAGCAGCCCCTCTCAATTTGGGTCTGGGGGCTTTCGCTGGGCGGGGAACCTTGGAGGTACCTGTGAGTTTGCAGTTGGCGGCCCGAGAAGCCCTCTCCGGCCAACATGCCAAACTTCCAGCAATAGCTCCCAAACGAAAGGGGCCAGCAGCCAAAGACCTAGCTGGCCTGAAAGCCCCCCAGGGGGCCCACAAGCAGCCCCTCTCAATTTGGGTCTGGGGGCTTTCTCTGGGCGGGGAACCTTGGAGGTACCTGCAAGGTTGCAGTTGGCGGCCCGAGAAGCCCTCTCCGGCCAACATGCCAAACTTCCAGCAATAGCTCCCAAACGAAAGGGGCCAGCAGCCAAAGACCTAGCTGGCCTGAAAGCCCCCCAGGGGGCCCACAAGCAGCCCCTCTCAATTTGGGTCTGGGGGCTTTCGCTGGGCGGGGAACCTTGGAGGTACCTGCAAGGTTGCAGTTGGCGGCCCGAGAAGCACTCTCCGGCCAACATGCCAAACGTCCAGCAATAATTCCCAAACGAAAGGGGCCAGCAGCCAAAGACCTAGCTGGCCTGAAAGCCCCCCAGGGGGCCCACAAGCAGCCCCTCTCAATTTGGGTCTGGGGGCTTTCGCTGGGCGGGGAATCTTGGAGGTACCTGCAAGGTTGCAGTTGGCGGCCCGAGAAGCACTCTCCGGCCAACATGCCAAACGTCCAGCAATAGCTCCCAAACGAAAGGGGCCAGCAGCCAAAGACCTAGCTGGCCTGAAAGCCCCCCAGGGGGCCCACAAGCAGCCCCTCTCAATTTGGGTCTGGGGGCTTTCGCTGGGCGGGGAACCTTGGAGGTACCTGTGAGTTTGCAGTTGGCGGCCCGAGAAGCACTCTCCGGCCAACATGCCAAACGTCCAGCAATAGCTCCCAAACGAAAGGGGCCAGCAGCCAAAGACCTAGCTGGCCTGAAAGCCCCCCAGGGGGCCCACAAGCAGCCCCTCTCAATTTGGGTCTGGGGGCTTTCGCTGGGCGGGGAACCTTTGAGGTACCTGCAAGGTTGCAGTTCGCGGCCCGAGAAGCACTCTCCGGCCAACATGCCAAACGTCCAGCAATAGCTCCCAAACGAAAGGGGCCAGCAGCCAAAGACCTAGCTGGCCTGAAAGCCCCCCAGGGGGCCCACAAGCAGCCCCTCTCAATTTGGGTCTGGGGGCTTTCGCTGGGCGGGGAACCTTGGAGGTACCTGCGAGGTTGCAGTTGGCGGCCCGAGAAGCACTCTCCGGCCAACATGCCAAACGTCCAGCAATAGCTCCCAAACGAAAGGGGCCAGCAGCCAAAGACCTAGCTGGCCTGAAAGCCCCCCAGGGGGCCCACAAGCAGCCCCTCTCAATTTGGGTCTGGGGGCTTTCGCTGGGCGGGGAACCTTGGAGGTACCTGCAAGGTTGCAGTTGGCGGCCCGAGAAGCACTCTCCGGCCAACATGCCAAACGTCCAGCAATAGCTCCCAAACGAAAGGGGCCAGCAGCCAAAGACCTAGCTGGCCTGAAAGCCCCCCAGGGGGCCCACAAGCAGCCCCTCTCAATTTGGGTCTGGGGGCTTTCGCTGGGCGGGGAACCTTGAAGGTACATGTGGGGTTGCAGTTGGCGGCGCGAGAAGCACTCTCCGGCCAACATGCCAAACGTCCAGCAATAGCTCCCAAACGAAAGGGGCCAGCAGCCAAAGACCTAGCTGGCCTGAAAGCCCCCCAGGGGGCCCACAAGCAGCCCCTCTCAATTTGGGTCTGGGGGCTTTCGCTGGGCGGGGAACCTTGGAGGTACCTGTGGGGTTGCAGTTGGCGGCCCGAGAAGCACTCTCCGGCCAACATGCCAAACGTCCAGCAATAGCTCCCAAACGAAAGGGGCCAGCAGCCAAAGACCTAGCTGGCCTGAAAGCCCCCCAGGGGGCCCACAAGCAGCCCCTCTCAATTTGGGTCTGGGGGCTTTCGCTGGGCGGGGAACCTTGGAGGTACCTGTGGGGTTGCAGTTGGCGGCCCGAGAAGCACTCTCCGGCCAACATGCCAAACGTCCAGCAATAGCTCCCAAACGAAAGGGGCCAGCAGCCAAAGACCTAGCTGGCCTGAAAGCCCCCCAGGGGGCCCACAAGCAGCCCCTCTCAATTTGGGTCTGGGGGCTTTCGCTGGGCGGGGAACCTTGGAGGTACCTGTGGGGTTGCAGTTGGCGGCCCGAGAAGCACTCTCCGGCCAACATGCCAAACGTCCAGCAATAGCTCCCAAACGAAAGGGGCCAGCAGCCAAAGACCTAGCTGGCCTGAAAGCCCCCCAGGGGGCCCACAAGCAGCCCCTCTCAATTTGGGTCTGGGGGCTTTCGCTGGGCGGGGAACCTTGGAGGTACCTGCAAGGTTGCAGTTGGCGGCCCGAGAAGCACTCTCCGGCCAACATGCCAAACGTCCAGCAATAGCTCCCAAACGAAAGGGGCCAGCAGCCAAAGACCT
This sequence comes from Gallinula chloropus, assembly GCF_964237585.1. Lineage (NCBI taxonomy): Eukaryota > Metazoa > Chordata > Aves > Gruiformes > Rallidae > Gallinula > Gallinula chloropus. Next base: position 559,291 of record NW_028168534.1, on the reverse strand, counting down.
AGCTGGCCTGAAAGCCCCCCAGGGGGCCCACAAGCAGCCCCTCTCAATTTGGGTCTGGGGGCTTTCGCTGGGCGGGGAACCTTGGAGGTACCTGTGGGGTTGCAGTTGGCGGCCCGAAAAGCACTCTCCGGCCAACATGCCAAACGTCCAGCAATAGCTCCCAAACGAAAGGGGCCAGCAGCCAAAGACCTAGCTGGCCTGAAAGCCCCCCAGGGGGCCCACAAGCAGCCCCTCTCAATTTGGGTCTGGGGGCTTTCGCTGGGCGGGGAACCTTGGAGGTACCTGCAAGGTTGCAGTTGGCGGCCCGAGAAGCACTCTCCGGCCAACATGCCAAACGTCCAGCAATAGCTCCCAAACGAAAGGGGCCAGCAGCCAAAGACCTAGCTGGCCTGAAAGCCCCCCAGGGGGCCCACAAGCAGCCCCTCTCAATTTGGGTCTGGGGGCTTTCGCTGGACGGGGAACCTTGGAGGTACCTGTGAGTTTGCAGTTGGCGGCCCGAGAAGCCCTCTCCGGCCAACATGCCAAACTTCCAGCAATAGCTCCCAAACGAAAGGGGCCAGCAGCCAAAGACCTAGCTGGCCTGAAAGCCCCCCAGGGGGCCCACAAGCAGCCCCTCTCAATTTGGGTCTGGGGGCTTTCGCTGGGCGGGGAACCTTGGAGGTACCTGCAAGGTTGCAGTTGGCGGCCCGAGAAGCACTCTCCGGCCAACATGCCAAACGTCCAGCAATAGCTCCCAAACGAAAGGGGCCAGCAGCCAAAGACCTAGCTGGCCTGAAAGCCCCCCAGGGGGCCCACAAGCAGCCCCTCTCAATTTGGGTCTGGGGGCTTTCGCTGGGCGGGGAACCTTGGAGGTACCTGCAAGGTTGCAGTTCGCAGCCCGAAAAGCACTCTCCGGCCAACATGCCAAACGTCCAGCAATAGCTCCCAAACGAAAGGGGCCAGCAGCCAAAGACCTAGCTGGCCTGAAAGCCCCCCAGGGGGCCCACAAGCAGCCCCTCTCAATTTGGGTCTGGGGGCTTTCGCTGGGCGGGGAACCTTGGAGGTACCTGCAAGGTTGCAGTTGGCGGCCCGAGAAGCACTCTCCGGCCAACATGCCAAACGTCCAGCAATAGCTCCCAAACGAAAGGGGCCAGCAGCCAAAGACCTAGCTGGCCTGAAAGCCCCCCAGGGGGCCCACAAGCAGCCCCTCTCAATTTGGGTCTGGGGGCTTTCGCTGGACGGGGAACCTTGGAGGTACCTGTGAGTTTGCAGTTGGCGGACGGAGAAGCCCTCTCCGGCCAACATGCCAAACTTCCAGCAATAGCTCCCAAACGAAAGGGGCCAGGAGCCAAAGACCTAGCTGGCCTGAAAGCCCCCCAGGGGGCCCACAAGCAGCCCCTCTCAATTTGGGTCTGGGGGCTTTCGCTGGGCGGGGAACCTTGGAGGTAACTGCGAGGTTGCAGTTGGCGGCCCGAGAAGCACTCTCCGGCCAACATGCCAAACGTCCAGCAATAGCTCCCAAACGAAAGGGGCCAGCAGCCAAAGACCTAGCTGGCCTGAAAGCCCCCCAGGGGGCCCACAAGCAGCCCCTCTCAATTTGGGTCTGGGGGCTTTCACTAGGCGGGGAACCTTGGAGGTACCTGTGGGGTTGCAGTTGGCGGCCCGAGAAGCACTCTCCGGCCAACATGCCAAACGTCCAGCAATAGCTCCCAAACGAAAGGGGCCAGCAGCCAAAGACCTAGCTGGCCTGAAAGCCCCCCAGGGGGCCCACAAGTAGCCCCTCTCAATTTGGGTCTGGGGGCTTTCGCTGGGCGGGGAACCTTGGAGGTACCTGTGGGGTTGCAGTTGGCGGCCCGAGAAGCACTCTCCGGCCAACATGCCAAACGTCCAGCAATAGCTCCCAAACGAAAGGGGCCAGCAGCCAAAGACCTAGCTGGCCTGAAAGCCCCCCAGGGGGCCCACAAGCAGCCCCTCTCAATTTGGGTCTGGGGGCTTTCGCTGGGCGGGGAACCTTGGAGGTACCTGTGGGGTTGCAGTTGGCGGCCCGAGAAGCACTCTCCGGCCAACATGCCAAACGTCCAGCAATAGCTCCCAAACGAAAGGGGCCAGCAGCCAAAGACCTAGCTGGCCTGAAAGCCCCCCAGGGGGCCCACAAGCAGCCCCTCTCAATTTGGGTCTGGGGGCTTTCTCTGGGCGGGGAACCTTGGAGGTACCTGCAAGGTTGCAGTTCGCGGCCCGAGAAGCACTCTCCAGCCAACATGCCAAACGTCCAGCAATAGCTCCCAAACGAAAGGGGCCAGCAGCCAAAGACCTAGCTGGCCTGAAAGCCCCCCAGGGGGCCCACAAGCAGCCCCTCTCAATTTGGGTCTGGGGGCTTTCACTGGGCGGGGAACCTTGAAGGTACCTGTGAGTTTGCAGTTGGCGGCACGAGAAGCACTCTCCGGCCAACATGCCAAACGTCCAGCAATAGCTCCCAAACGAAAGGGGCCAGCACCCAAAGACCTAGCTGGCCTGAAAGCCCCCCAGGGGGCCCACAAGTAGCCCCTCTCAATTTGGGTCTGGGGGCTTTCGCTGGGCGGGGAACCTTGGAGGTACCTGTGGGGTTGCAGTTGGCGGCCCGAGAAGCACTCTCCGGCCAACATGCCAAACGTCCAGCAATAGCTCCCAAACGAAAGGGGCCAGCAGCCAAAGACCTAGCTGGCCTGAAAGCCCCCCAGGGGGCCCACAAGCAGCCCCTCTCAATTTGGGTCTGGGGGCTTTCGCTGGGCGGGGAACCTTGGAGGTACCTGCGAGGTTGCAGTTGGCGGCCCGAGAAGCACTCTCCGGCCAACATGCCAAACGTCCAGCAATAGCTCCCAAACGAAAGGGGCCAGCAGCCAAAGACGTAGCTGGCCTGAAAGCCCCCCAGGGGGCCCACAAGTAGCCCCTCTCAATTTGGGTCTGGGGGCTTTCGCTGGGCGGGGAACCTTGGAGGTACCTGCAAGGTTGCAGTTGGCGGCCCGAGAAGCCCTCTCCGGCCAACATGCCAAACGTCCAGCAATAGCTCCCAAACGAAAGGGGCCAGCAGCCAAAGACCTAGCTGGCCTGAAAGCCCCCCAGGGGGCCCACAAGCAGCCCCTCTCAATTTGGGTCTGGGGGCTTTCGCTGGGCGGGGAACCTTGGAGGTACCTGCAAGGTTGCAGTTGGCGGCCCGAGAAGCACTCTCCGGCCAACATGCCAAACGTCCAGCAATAGCTCCCAAACGAAAGGGGCCAGCAGCCAAAGACCTAGCTGGCCTGAAAGCCCCCCAGGGGGCCCACAAGTAGCCCCTCTCAATTTGGGTCTGGGGGCTTTCGCTGGGCGGGGAACCTTGGAGGTACCTGCGAGGTTGCAGTTGGCGGCCCGAGAAGCACTCTCCGGCCAACATGCCAAACGTCCAGCAATAGCTCCCAAACGAAAGGGGCCAGCACCCAAAGACGTAGGTGGCCTGAAAGCCCCCCAGAGGGCCCACAAGTAGCCCCTCTCAATTTGGGTCTGGGGGCTTTCGCTGGGCGGGGAACCTTGGAGGTACCTGCAAGGTTGCAGTTGGCGGCCCGAGAAGCCCTCTCCGGCCAACATGCCAAACGTCCAGCAATAGCTCCCAAACGAAAGGGGCCAGCAGCCAAAGACCTAGCTGGCCTGAAAGCCCCCCAGGGGGCCCACAAGCAGCCCCTCTCAATTTGGGTCTGGGGGCTTTCGCTGGGCGGGGAACCTTGGAGGTACCTGCAAGGTTGCAGTTGGCGGCCCGAGAAGCACTCTCCGGCCAACATGCCAAACGTCCAGCAATAGCTCCCAAACGAAAGGGGCCAGCAGCCAAAGACCTAGCTGGCCTGAAAGCCCCCCAGGGGGCCCACAAGCAGCCCCTCTCAATTTGGGTCTGGGGGCTTTCGCTGGACGGGGAACCTTGGAGGTACCTGTGGGGTTGCAGTTGGCGGCCCGAGAAGCCCTCTCCGGCCAACATGCCAAACTTCCAGCAATAGCTCCCAAACGAAAGGGGCCAGCAGCCAAAGACCTAGCTGGCCTGAAAGCCCCCCAGGGGGCCCACAAGCAGCCCCTCTCAATTTGGGTCTGGGGGCTTTCTCTGGGCGGGGAACCTTGGAGGTACCTGCGAGGTTGCAGTTGGCGGCCCGAGAAGCACTCTCCGGCCAACATGCCAAACGTCCAGCAATAGCTCCCAAACGAAAGGGGCCAGCAGCCAAAGACCTAGCTGGCCTGAAAGCCCCCCAGGGGGCCCACAAGCAGCCCCTCTCAATTTGGGTCTGGGGGCTTTCGCTGGGCGGGGAACCTTGGAGGTACCTGCAAGGTTGCAGTTGGCGGCCCGAGAAGCACTCTCCGGCCAACATGCCAAACGTCCAGCAATAGCTCCCAAACGAAAGGGGCCAGCAGCCAAAGACCTAGCTGGCCTGAAAGCCCCCCAGGGGGCCCACAAGCAGCCCCTCTCAATTTGGGTCTGGGGGCTTTCGCTGGACGGGGAACCTTGGAGGTACCTGTGGGGTTGCAGTTGGCGGCCCGAGAAGCACTCTCCGGCCAACATGCCAAACGTCCAGCAATAGCTCCCAAAGGAAAGGGGCCAGCAGCCAAAGACCTAGCTGGCCTGAAAGCCCCCCAGGGGGCCCACAAGCAGCCCCTCTCAATTTGGGTCTGGGGGCTTTCGCTGGGCGGGGAACCTTGGAGGTACCTGTGGGGTTGCCGTTCGCAGCCCGAAAAGCACTCTACGGCCAACATGCCAAACGTCCAGCAATAGCTCCCAAACGAAAGGGGCCAGCAGCCAAAGACCTAGCTGGCCTGAAAGCCCCCCAGGGGGCCCACAAGCAGCCCCTCTCAATTTGGGTCTGGGGGCTTTCGCTGGGCGGGGAACCTTGGAGGTACCTGCAAGGTTGCAGTTGGCGGCCCGAGAAGCACTCTCCGGCCAACATGCCAAACGTCCAGCAATAGCTCCCAAACGAAAGGGGCCAGCAGCCAAAGACCTAGCTGGCCTGAAAGCCCCCCAGGGGGCCCACAAGCAGCCCCTCTCAATTTGGGTCTGGGGGCTTTCGCTGGGCGGGGAACCTTGGAGGTACCTGCAAGGTTGCAGTTGGCGGCCCGAGAAGCACTCTCCGGCCAACATGCCAAACGTCCAGCAAGAGCTCCCAAACGAAAGGGGCCAGCAGCCAAAGACCTAGCTGGCCTGAAAGCCCCCCAGGGGGCCCACAAGCAGCCCCTCTCAATTTGGGTCTGGGGGCTTTCGCTGGGCGGGGAACCTTGAAGGTACATGTGGGGTTGCAGTTGGCGGCCCGAGAAGCACTCTCCGGCCAACATGCCAAACGTCCAGCAATAGCTCCCAAACGAAAGGGGCCAGCAGCCAAAGACCTAGCTGGCCTGAAAGCCCCCCAGGGGGCCCACAAGCAGCCCCTCTCAATTTGGGTCTGGGGGCTTTCGCTGGGCGGGGAACCTTGGAGGTACCTGTGGGGTTGCAGTTGGCGGCCCGAGAAGCACTCTCCGGCCAACATGCCAAACGTCCAGCAATAGCTCCCAAACGAAAGGGGCCAGCAGCCAAAGACCTAGCTGGCCTGAAAGCCCCCCAGGGGGCCCACAAGCAGCCCCTCTCAATTTGGGTCTGGGGGCTTTCGCTGGGCGGGGAACCTTGGAGGTACCTGTGGGGTTGCAGTTCGCGGCCCGAGAAGCACTCTCCGGCCAACATGCCAAACGTCCAGCAATAGCTCCCAAACGAAAGGGGCCAGCAGCCAAAGACCTAGCTGGCCTGAAAGCCCCCCAGGGGGCCCACAAGCAGCCCCTCTCAATTTGGGTCTGGGGGCTTTCGCTGGGCGGGGAACCTTGGACGTACCTGTGGGGTTGCAGTTGGCGGCCCGAGAAGCACTCTCCGGCCAACATGCCAAACGTCCAGCAATAGCTCCCAAACGAAAGGGGCCAGCAGCCAAAGACCTAGCTGGCCTGAAAGCCCCCCAGGGGGCCCACAAGCAGCCCCTCTCAATTTGGGTCTGGGGGCTTTCGCTGGGCGGGGAACCTTGGAGGTACCTGCAAGGTTGCAGTTGGCGGCCCGAGAAGCCCTCTCCGGCCAACATGCAAAACGTCCAGCAATAGCTCCCAAACGAAAGGGGCCAGCAGCCAAAGACCTAGCTGGCCTGAAAGCCCCCCAGGGGGCCCACAAGCAGCCCCTCTCAATTTGGGTCTGGGGGCTTTCGCTGGGCGGGGAACCTTGGAGGTACCTGCGAGGTTGCAGTTGGCGGCCCGAGAAGCACTCTCCGGCCAACATGCCAAACGTCCAGCAATAGCTCCCAAACGAAAGGGGCCAGCAGCCAAAGACCTAGCTGGCCTGAAAGCCCCCCAGGGGGCCCACAAGCAGCCCCTCTCAATTTGGGTCTGGGGGCTTTCGCTGGGCGGGGAACCTTGGAGGTACCTGCGAGGTTGCAGTTCGCGGCCCGAGAAGCACTCTCCGGCCAACATGCCAAACGTCCAGCAATAGCTCCCAAACGAAAGGGGCCAGCAGCCAAAGACCTAGCTGGCCTGAAAGCCCCCCAGGGGGCCCACAAGCAGCCCCTCTCAATTTGTGTCTGGGGGCTTTCGCTGGGCGGGGAACCTTGGAGGTACCTGTGGGGTTGCAGTTGGCGGCCCGAGAAGCACTCTCCGGCCAACATGCCAAACGTCCAGCAATAGCTCCCAAACGAAAGGGGCCAGCAGCCAAAGACCTAGCTGGCCTGAAAGCCCCCCAGGGGGCCCACAAGCAGCCCCTCTCAATTTGGGTCTGGGGGCTTTCGCTGGGCGGGGAACCTTGGAGGTACCTGCAAGGTTGCAGTTGGCGGCCCGAGAAGCACTCTCCGGCCAACATGCCAAACGTCCAGCAATAGCTCCCAAACGAAAGGGGCCAGCAGCCAAAGACCTAGCTGGCCTGAAAGCCCCCCAGGGGGCCCACAAGCAGCCCCTCTCAATTTGGGTCTGGGGGCTTTCGCTGGGCGGGGAACCTTGGAGGTACCTGCAAGGTTGCAGTTGGCGGCCCGAGAAGCACTCTCTGGCCAACATGCCAAACGTCCAGCAATAGCTCCCAAACGAAAGGGGCCAGCAGCCAAAGACCTAGCTGGCCTGAAAGCCCCCCAGGGGGCCCACAAGCAGCCCCTCTCAATTTGGGTCTGGGGGCTTTCGCTGGGCGGGGAACCTTGGAGGTACCTGCAAGGTTGCAGTTGGCGGCCCGAGAAGCACTCTCCGGCCAACATGCCAAACGTCCAGCAATAGCTCCCAAACGAAAGGGGCCAGCAGCCAAAGACCTAGCTGGCCTGAAAGCCCCCCAGGGGGCCCACAAGCAGCCCCTCTCAATTTGGGTCTGGGGGCTTTCGCTGGACGGGGAACCTTGGAGGTACCTGTGAGTTTGCAGTTGGCGGCCCGAGAAGCCCTCTCCGGCCAACATGCCAAACTTCCAGCAATAGCTCCCAAACGAAAGGGGCCAGCAGCCAAAGACCTAGCTGGCCTGAAAGCCCCCCAGGGGGCCCACAAGCAGCCCCTCTCAATTTGGGTCTGGGGGCTTTCGCTGGGCGGGGAACCTTGGAGGTACCTGCGAGGTTGCCGTTCGCAGCCCGAAAAGCACTCTCCGGCCAACATGCCAAACGTCCAGCAATAGCTCCCAAACGAAAGGGGCCAGCAGCCAAAGACCTAGCTGGCCTGAAAGCCCCCCAGGGGGCCCACAAGCAGCCCCTCTCAATTTGGGTCTGGGGGCTTTCGCTGGGCGGGGAACCTTGGAGGTACCTGCAAGGTTGCAGTTGGCGGCCCGAGAAGCACTCTCCGGCCAACATGCCAAACGTCCAGCAATAGCTCCCAAACGAAAGGGGCCAGCAGCCAAAGACCTAGCTGGCCTGAAAGCCCCCCAGGGGGCCCACAAGCAGCCCCTCTCAATTTGGGTCTGGGGGCTTTCGCTGGGCGGGGAACCTTGGAGGTACCTACAAGGTTGCAGTTGGCGGCCCGAGAAGCACTCTCCGGCCAACATGTCAAACGTCCAGCAAGAGCTCCCAAACGAAAGGGGCCAGCAGCCAAAGACCTAGCTGGCCTGAAAGCCCCCCAGGGGGCCCACAAGCAGCCCCTCTCAATTTGGGTCTGGGGGCTTTCGCTGGGCGGGGAACCTTGAAGGTACATGTGGGCTTGCAGTTGGCGGCCCGAGAAGCACTCTCCGGGCAACATGCCAAACGTCCAGCAATAGCTCCCAAACGAAAGGGGCCAGCAGCCAAAGACCTAGCTGGCCTGAAAGCCCCCCAGGGGGCCCACAAGCAGCCCCTCTCAATTTGTGTCTGGGGGCTTTCGCTGGGCGGGGAACCTTGGAGGTACCTGTGGGGTTGCAGTTGGCGGCCCGAGAAGCACTCTCCGGCCAACATGCCAAACGTCCAGCAATAGCTCCCAAACGAAAGGGGCCAGCACCCAAAGACCTAGCTGGCCTGAAAGCCCCCCAGGGGGCCCACAAGCAGCCCCTCTCAATTTGGGTCTGGGGGCTTTCGCTGGGCGGGGAACCTTGGAGGTACCTGTGGGGTTGCAGTTCGCGGCCCGAGAAGCACTCTCCGGCCAACATGCCAAACGTCCAGCAATAGCTCCCAAACGAAAGGGGCCAGCAGCCAAAGACCTAGCTGGCCTGAAAGCCCCCCAGGGGGCCCACAAGCAGCCCCTCTCAATTTGGGTCTGGGGGCTTTCGCTGGGCGGGGAACCTTGGAGGTACCTGTGGGGTTGCAGTTGGCGGCCCGAGAAGCACTCTCCGGCCAACATGCCAAACGTCCAGCAATAGCTCCCAAACGAAAGGGGCCAGCAGCCAAAGACCTAGCTGGCCTGAAAGCCCCCCAGGGGGCCCACAAGCAGCCCCTCTCAATTTGGGTCTGGGGGCTTTCGCTGGGCGGGGAACCTTGGAGGTACCTGCAAGGTTGCAGTTGGCGGCCCGAGAAGCACTCTCCGGCCAACATGCCAAACGTCCAGCAAGAGCTCCCAAACGAAAGGGGCCAGCAGCCAAAGACCTAGCTGGCCTGAAAGCCCCCCAGGGGGCCCACAAGCAGCCCCTCTCAATTTGGGTCTGGGGGCTTTCGCTGGGCGGGGAACCTTGGAGGTACCTGCAAGGTTGCAGTTCGCAGCCCGAAAAGCACTCTCCGGCCAACATGCCAAACGTCCAGCAATAGCTCCCATACGAAAGGGGCCAGCAGCCAAAGACCTAGCTGGCCTGAAAGCCCCCCAGGGGGCCCACAAGCAGCCCCTCTCAATTTGGGTCTGGGGGCTTTCGCTGGGCGGGGAACCTTGGAGGTACCTGCAAGGTTGCAGTTGGCGGCCCGAGAAGCACTCTCCGGCCAACATGCCAAACGTCCAGCAATAGCTCCCAAACGAAAGGGGCCAGCAGCCAAAGACCTAGCTGGCCTGAAAGCCCCCCAGGGGGCCCACAAGCAGCCCCTCTCAATTTGGGTCTGGGGGCTTTCGCTGGGCGGGGAACCTTGGAGGTACCTGCAAGGTTGCAGTTGGCGGCCCGAGAAGCACTCTCTGGCCAACATGCCAAACGTCCAGCAATAGCTCCCAAACGAAAGGGGCCAGCAGCCAAAGACCTAGCTGGCCTGAAAGCCCCCCAGGGGGCCCACAAGCAGCCCCTCTCAATTTGGGTCTGGGGGCTTTCGCTGGGCGGGGAACCTTGGAGGTACCTGTGGGGTTGCCGTTCTCAGGCCGAAAAGCACTCTCCGGCCAACATGCCAAACGTCCAGCAATAGCTCCCAAACGAAGGGGGCCAGCAGCCAAAGACCTAGCTGGCCTGAAAGCCCCCCAGGGGGCCCACAAGCAGCCCCTCTCAATTTGGGTCTGGGGGCTTTCGCTGGGCGGGGAACCTTGGAGGTACCTGCGAGGTTGCAGTTGGCGGCCCGAGAAGCACTCTCCGGCCAACATGCCAAACGTCCAGCAATAGCTCCCAAACGAAAGGGGCCAGCAGCCAAAGACCTAGCTGGCCTGAAAGCCCCCCAGGGGGCCCACAAGCAGCCCCTCTCAATTTGGGTCTGGGGGCTTTCGCTGGGCGGGGAACCTTGGAGGTACCTGCAAGGTTGCAGTTCGCGGCCCAAGTAGCACTCTCCGGTCAACATGCCCAACGTCCAGCAACAGCTCCCAAACGAAAGGGGCCAGCAGCCAAAGACCTAGCTGGCCTGAAAGCCCCCCAGGGGGCCCACAAGCAGCCCCTCTCAATTTGGGTCTGGGGGCTTTCGCTGGGCGGGGAACCTTGAAGGTACATGTGGGGTTGCAGTTGGCGGCCCGAGAAGCACTCTCTGGCCAACATGCCAAACGTCCAGCAATAGCTCCCAAACGAAAGGGGCCAGCAGCCAAAGACCTAGCTGGCCTGAAAGCCCCCCAGGGGGCCCACAAGCAGCCCCTCTCAATTTGGGTCTGGGGGCTTTCGCTGGGCGGGGAACCTTGGAGGTACCTGCAAGGTTGCATTTCGCAGCCCGAAAAGCACTCTCCGGCCAACATGCCAAACGTCCAGCAATAGCTCCCAAACGAAAGGGGCCAGCAGCCAAAGACCTAGCTGGCCTGAAAGCCCCCCAGGGGGCCCACAAGCAGCCCCTCTCAATTTGGGTCTGGGGGCTTTCGCTGGGCGGGGAACCTTGGAGGTACCTGTGGGGTTGCAGTTCGCGGCCCGAGAAGCCCTCTCCGGCCAACATGCCAAACGTCCAGCAATAGCTCCCAAACGAAAGGGGACAGCAGCCAAAGACCTAGCTGGCCTGAAAGCCCCCCAGGGGGCCCACAAGCAGCCCCTCTCAATTTGGGTCTGGGGGCTTTCTCTGGGCGGGGAACCTTGGAGGTACCTGCAAGGTTGCAGTTGGCGGCCCGAGAAGCACTCTCCGGCCAACATGCCAAACGTCCAGCAATAGCTCCCAAACGAAAGGGGCCAGCAGCCAAAGACCTAGCTGGCCTGAAAGCCCCCCAGGGGGCCCACAAGCAGCCCCTCTCAATTTGGGTCTGGGGGCTTTCGCTGGGCGGGGAACCTTGGAGGTACCTGCAAGGTTGCAGTTCGCAGCCCGAGAAGCACTCTCCGGCCAACATGCCAAACGTCCAGCAATAGCTCCCAAACGAAAGGGGCCAGCACCCAAAGACCTAGCTGGCCTGAAAGCCCCCCAGGGGGCCCACAAGCAGGCCCTCTCAATTTGGGTCTGGGGGCTTTCACTAGGCGGGGAACCTTGGAGGTACCTGTGGGGTTGCAGTTGGCGGCCCGAGAAGCACTCTCCGGCCAACATGCCAAACGTCCAGCAATAGCTCCCAAACGAAAGGGGCCAGCAGCCAAAGACCTAGCTGGCCTGAAAGCCCCCCAGGGGGCCCACAAGCAGCCCCTCTCAATTTGGGTCTGGGGGCTTTCGCTGGGCGGGGAACCTTGGAGGTACCTGTGGGGTTGCCGTTCGCAGGCCGAAAAGCACTCTACGGCCAACATGCCAAACGTCCAGCAATAGCTCCCAAACGAAGGGGGCCAGCAGCCAAAGACCTAGCTGGCCTGAAAGCCCCCCAGGGGGCCCACAAGCAGCCCCTCTCAATTTGGGTCTGGGGGCCTTCGCTGGGCGGGGAACCTTGGAGGTACCTGCGAGGTTGCAGTTGGCGGCCCGAGAAGCACTCTCCGGCCAACATGCCAAACGTCCAGCAATAGCTCCCAAACGAAAGGGGCCAGCAGCCAAAGACCTAGCTGGCCTGAAAGCCCCCCAGGGGGCCCACAAGCAGCCCCTCTCAATTTGGGTCTGGGGGCTTTCGCTGGGCGGGGAACCTTGGAGGTACCTGCAAGGTTGCAGTTCGCGGCCCAAGAAGCACTCTCCGGTCAACATGCCCAACGTCCAGCAACAGCTCCCAAACGAAAGGGGCCAGCAGCCAAAGACCTAGCTGGCCTGAAAGCCCCCCAGGGGGCCCACAAGCAGCCCCTCTCAATTTGGGTCTGGGGGCTTTCGCTGGGCGGGGAACCTTGAAGGTACATGTGGGGTTGCAGTTGGCGGCCCGAGAAGCACTCTCCGGCCAACATGCCAAACGTCCAGCAATAGCTCCCAAACGAAAGGGGCCAGCAGCCAAAGACCTAGCTGGCCTGAAAGCCCCCCAGGGGGCCCACAAGCAGCCCCTCTCAATTTGGGTCTGGGGGCTTTCGCTGGGCGGGGAACCTTGGAGGTACCTGTGGGGTTGCAGTTGGCGGCCCGAGAAGCACTCTCCGGCCAACATGCCAAACGTCCAGCAATAGCTCCCAAACGAAAGGGGCCAGCAGCCAAAGACCTAGCTGGCCTGAAAGCCCCCCAGGGGGCCCACAAGCAGCCCCTCTCAATTTGGGTCTGGGGGCTTTCGCTGGGCGGGGAACCTTGGAGGTACCTGCAAGGTTGCATTTCGCAGCCCGAAAAGCACTCTCTGGCCAACATGCCAAACGTCCAGCAAGAGCTCCCAAACGAAAGGGGCCAGCAGCCAAAGACCTAGCTGGCCTGAAAGCCCCCCAGGGGGCCCACAAGCAGCCCCTCTCAATTTGGGTCTGGGGGCTTTCGCTGGGCGGGGAACCTTGGAGGTACCTGTGGGGTTGCAGATCGCGGCCCGAGAAGCCCTCTCCGGCCAACATGCCAAACGTCCAGCAATAGCTCCCAAACGAAAGGGGCCAGCAGCCAAAGACCTAGCTGGCCTGAAAGCCCCCCAGGGGGCCCACAAGCAGCCCCTCTCAATTTGGGTCTGGGGGCTTTCGCTGGGCGGGGAACCTTGGAGGTACCTGTGGGGTTGCAGTTGGCGGCCCGAGAAGCACTCTCCGGCCAACATGCCAAACGTCCAGCAATAGCTCCCAAACGAAAGGGGCCAGCAGCCAAAGACCTAGCTGGCCTGAAAGCCCCCCAGGGGGCCCACAAGCAGCCCCTCTCAATTTGGGTCTGGGGGCTTTCGCTGGGCGGGGAACCTTGGAGGTACCTGCAAGGTTGCAGTTCGCAGCCCGAAAAGCACTCTCCGGCCAACATGCCAAACGTCCAGCAATAGCTCCCAAACGAAAGGGGCCAGCAGCCAAAGACCTAGCTGGCCTGAAAGCCCCCCAGGGGGCCCACAAGCAGCCCCTCTCAATTTGGGTCTGGGGGCTTTCGCTGGGCGGGGAACCTTGGAGGTACCTGCAAGGTTGCAGTTGGCGGCCCGAGAAGCACTCTCCGGCCAACATGCCAAACGTCCAGCAATAGCTCCCAAACGAAAGGGGCCAGCAGCCAAAGACCTAGCTGGCCTGAAAGCCCCCCAGGGGGCCCACAAGCAGCCCCTCTCAATTTGGGTCTGGGGGCTTTCGCTGGACGGGGAACCTTGGAGGTACCTGTGAGTTTGCAGTTGGCGGCCCGAGAAGCCCTCTCCGGCCAACATGCCAAACTTCCAGCAATAGCTCCCAAACGAAAGGGGCCAGCAGCCAAAGACCTAGCTGGCCTGAAAGCCCCCCAGGGGGCCCACAAGCAGCCCCTCTCAATTTGGGTCTGGGGGCTTTCGCTGGGCGGGGAACCTTTGAGGTACCTGCAAGGTTGCAGTTCGCGGCCCGAGAAGCACTCTCCGGCCAACATGCCAAACGTCCAGCAATAGCTCCCAAACGAAAGGGGCCAGCAGCCAAAGACCTAGCTGGCCTGAAAGCCCCCCAGGGGGCCCACAAGCAGCCCCTCTCAATTTGGGTCTGGGGGCTTTCGCTGGGCGGGGAACCTTGGAGGTACCTGCAAGGTTGCAGTTGGCGGCCCGAGAAGCACTCTCCGGCCAACATGCCAAACGTCCAGCAAGAGCTCCCAAACGAAAGGGGCCAGCAGCCAAAGACCTAGCTGGCCTGAAAGCCCCCCAGGGGGCCCACAAGCAGCCCCTCTCAATTTGGGTCTGGGGGCTTTCGCTGGGCGGGGAACCTTGGAGGTACCTGCAAGGTTGCAGTTGGCGGCCCGAGAAGCACTCTCCGGCCAACATGCCAAACGTCCAGCAATAGCTCCCAAACGAAAGGGGCCAGCAGCCAAAGACCTAGCTGGCCTGAAAGCCCCCCAGGGGGCCCACAAGCAGCCCCTCTCAATTTGGGTCTGGGGGCTTTCGCTGGGCGGGGAACCTTGGAGGTACCTGCAAGGTTGCAGTTCGCAGCCCGAGAAGCACTCTCCGGCCAACATGCCAAACGTCCAGCAATAGCTCCCAAACGAAAGGGGCCAGCAGCCAAAGACCTAGCTGGCCTGAAAGCCCCCCAGGGGGCCCACAAGCAGCCCCTCTCAATTTGGGTCTGGGGGCTTTCACTAGGCGGGGAACCTTGGAGGTACCTGTGGGGTTGCAGTTCGCGGCCCGAGAAGCACTCTCCGGCCAACATGCCAAACGTCCAGCAATAGCTCCCAAACGAAAGGGGCCAGCAGCCAAAGACCTAGCTGGCCTGAAAGCCCCCCAGGGGGCCCACAAGCAGCCCCTCTCAATTTGGGTCTGGGGGCTTTCGCTGGGCGGGGAACCTTTGAGGTACCTGCAAGGTTGCAGTTCGCAGCCCGAGAAGCACTCTCCGGCCAACATGCCAAACGTCCAGCAATAGCTCCCAAACGAAAGGGGCCAGCAGCCAAAGACCTAGCTGGCCTGAAAGCCCCCCAGGGGGCCCACAAGCAGCCCCTCTCAATTTGGGTCTGGGGGCTTTCACTAGGCGGGGAACCTTGGAGGTACCTGTGGGGTTGCAGTTCGCGGCCCGAGAAGCACTCTCCGGCCAACATGCCAAACGTCCAGCAATAGCTCCCAAACGAAAGGGGCCAGCAGCCAAAGACCTAGCTGGCCTGAAAGCCCCCCAGGGGGCCCACAAGCAGCCCCTCTCAATTTGGGTCTGGGGGCTTTCGCTGGGCGGGGAACCTTGGAGGTACCTGTGGGGTTGCCGTTCGCAGGCCGAAAAGCACTCTACGGCCAACATGCCAAACGTCCAGCAATAGCTCCCAAACGAAGGGGGCCAGCAGCCAAAGACCTAGCTGGCCTGAAAGCCCCCCAGGGGGCCCACAAGCAGCCCCTCTCAATTTGGGTCTGGGGGCCTTCGCTGGGCGGGGAACCTTGGAGGTACCTGCGAGGTTGCAGTTGGCGGCCCGAGAAGCACTCTCCGGCCAACATGCCAAACGTCCAGCAATAGCTCCCAAACGAAAGGGGCCAGCAGCCAAAGACCTAGCTGGCCTGAAAGCCCCCCAGGGGGCCCACAAGCAGCCCCTCTCAATTTGGGTCTGGGGGCTTTCGCTGGGCGGGGAACCTTGGAGGTACCTGCAAGGTTGCAGTTCGCGGCCCAAGAAGCACTCTCCGGTCAACATGCCCAACGTCCAGCAACAGCTCCCAAACGAAAGGGGCCAGCAGCCAAAGACCTAGCTGGCCTGAAAGCCCCCCAGGGGGCCCACAAGCAGCCCCTCTCAATTTGGGTCTGGGGGCTTTCGCTGGGCGGGGAACCTTGAAGGTACATGTGGGGTTGCAGTTGGCGGCCCGAGAAGCACTCTCCGGCCAACATGCCAAACGTCCAGCAATAGCTCCCAAACGAAAGGGGCCAGCAGCCAAAGACCTAGCTGGCCTGAAAGCCCCCCAGGGGGCCCACAAGCAGCCCCTCTCAATTTGGGTCTGGGGGCTTTCGCTGGGCGGGGAACCTTGGAGGTACCTGTGGGGTTGCAGTTGGCGGCCCGAGAAGCACTCTCCGGCCAACATGCCAAACGTCCAGCAATAGCTCCCAAACGAAAGGGGCCAGCAGCCAAAGACCTAGCTGGCCTGAAAGCCCCCCAGGGGGCCCACAAGCAGCCCCTCTCAATTTGGGTCTGGGGGCTTTCGCTGGGCGGGGAACCTTGGAGGTACCTGCAAGGTTGCATTTCGCAGCCCGAAAAGCACTCTACGGCCAACATGCCAAACGTCCAGCAATAGCTCCCAAACGAAAGGGGCCAGCAGCCAAAGACCTAGCTGGCCTGAAAGCCCCCCAGGGGGCCCACAAGCAGCCCCTCTCAATTTGGGTCTGGGGGCTTTCGCTGGGCGGGGAACCTTGGAGGTACCTGTGGGGTTGCAGATCGCGGCCCGAGAAGCCCTCTCCGGCCAACATGCCAAACGTCCAGCAATAGCTCCCAAACGAAAGGGGCCAGCAGCCAAAGACCTAGCTGGCCTGAAAGCCCCCCAGGGGGCCCACAAGCAGCCCCTCTCAATTTGGGTCTGGGGGCTTTCGCTGGGCGGGGAACCTTGGAGGTACCTGCAAGGTTGCAGTTGGCGGCCCGAGAAGCACTCTCCGGCCAACATGCCAAACGTCCAGCAATAGCTCCCAAACGAAAGGGGCCAGCAGCCAAAGACCTAGCTGGCCTGAAAGCCCCCCAGGGGGCCCACAAGCAGCCCCTCTCAATTTGGGTCTGGGGGCTTTCGCTGGGCGGGGAACCTTGGAGGTACCTGCAAGGTTGCAGTTCGCAGCCCGAAAAGCACTCTCCGGCCAACATGCCAAACGTCCAGCAATAGCTCCCAAACGAAAGGGGCCAGCAGCCAAAGACCTAGCTGGCCTGAAAGCCCCCCAGGGGGCCCACAAGCAGCCCCTCTCAATTTGGGTCTGGGGGCTTTCGCTGGGCGGGGAACCTTGGAGGTACCTGCAAGGTTGCAGTTGGCGGCCCGAGAAGCACTCTCCGGCCAACATGCCAAACGTCCAGCAATAGCTCCCAAACGAAAGGGGCCAGCAGCCAAAGACCTAGCTGGCCTGAAAGCCCCCCAGGGGGCCAACAAGCAGCCCCTCTCAATTTGGGTCTGGGGGCTTTCGCTGGACGGGGAACCTTGGAGGTACCTGTGAGTTTGCAGTTGGCGGCCCGAGAAGCCCTCTCCGGCCAACATGCCAAACTTCCAGCAATAGCTCCCAAACGAAAGGGGCCAGCAGCCAAAGACCTAGCTGGCCTGAAAGCCCCCCAGGGGGCCCACAAGCAGCCCCTCTCAATTTGGGTCTGGGGGCTTTCTCTGGGCGGGGAACCTTGGAGGTAACTGCGAGGTTGCAGTTGGCGGCCCGAGAAGCACTCTCCGGCCAACATGCCAAACGTCCAGCAATAGCTCCCAAACGAAAGGGGCCAGCAGCCAAAGACCTAGCTGGCCTGAAAGCCCCCCAGGGGGCCCACAAGCAGCCCCTCTCAATTTGGGTCTGGGGGCTTTCGCTGGGCGGGGAACCTTTGAGGTACCTGCAAGGTTGCAGTTCGCAGCCCGAAAAGCACTCTCCGGCCAACATGCCAAACGTCCAGCAATAGCTCCCAAACGAAAGGGGCCAGCAGCCAAAGACCTAGCTGGCCTGAAAGCCCCCCAGGGGGCCCACAAGCAGCCCCTCTCAATTTGGGTCTGGGGACTTTCACTAGGCGGGGAACCTTGGAGGTACCTTTGGGGTTGCCGTTCGCAGCCCGAAAAGCACTCTCCGGCCAACATGCCAAACGTCCAGCAATAGCTCCCAAACGAAAGGGGCCAGCAGCCAAAGACCTAGCTGGCCTGAAAGCCCCCCAGGGGGCCCACAAGCAGCCCCTCTCAATTTGGGTCTGGGGGCTTTCGCTGGGCGGGGAACCTTGGAGGTACCTGTGGGGTTGCAGTTCGCGGCCCGAGAAGCACTCTCCGGCCAACATGCCAAACGTCCAGCAATAGCTCCCAAACGAAAGGGGCCAGCAGCCAAAGACCTAGCTGGCCTGAAAGCCCCCCAGGGGGCCCACAAGCAGCCCCTCTCAATTTGGGTCTGGGGGCTTTCGCTGGGCGGGGAACCTTGCAGGTACCTGCAAGGTTGCAGTTGGCGGCCCGAGAAGCACTCTCCGGCCAACATGCCAAACGTCCAGCAAGAGCTCCCAAACGAAAGGGGCCAGCAGCCAAAGACCTAGCTGGCCTGAAAGCCCCCCAGGGGGCCCACAAGCAGCCCCTCTCAATTTGGGTCTGGGGGCTTTCGCTGGGCGGGGAACCTTGGAGGTACCTGCAAGGTTGCAGTTGGCGGCCCGAGAAGCACTCTCCGGCCAACATGCCAAACGTCCAGCAATAGCTCCCAAACGAAAGGGGCCAGCAGCCAAAGACCTAGCTGGCCTGAAAGCCCCCCAGGGGGCCCACAAGCAGCCCCTCTCAATTTGGGTCTGGGGGCTTTCGCTGGGCGGGGAACCTTTGAGGTACCTGCAAGGTTGCAGTTCGCAGCCCGAGAAGCACTCTCCGGCCAACATGCCAAACGTCCAGCAATAGCTCCCAAACGAAAGGGGCCAGCAGCCAAAGACCTAGCTGGCCTGAAAGCCCCCCAGGGGGCCCACAAGCAGCCCCTCTCAATTTGGGTCTGGGGGCTTTCACTAGGCGGGGAACCTTGGAGGTACCTGTGGGGTTGCAGTTCGCGGCCCGAGAAGCACTCTCCGGCCAACATGCCAAACGTCCAGCAATAGCTCCCAAACGAAAGGGGCCAGCAGCCAAAGACCTAGCTGGCCTGAAAGCCCCCCAGGGGGCCCACAAGCAGCCCCTCTCAATTTGGGTCTGGGGGCTTTCGCTGGGCGGGGAACCTTGGAGGTACCTGTGGGGTTGCCGTTCGCAGGCCGAAAAGCACTCTACGGCCAACATGCCAAACGTCCAGCAATAGCTCCCAAACGAAGGGGGCCAGCAGCCAAAGACCTAGCTGGCCTGAAAGCCCCCCAGGGGGCCCACAAGCAGCCCCTCTCAATTTGGGTCTGGGGGCCTTCGCTGGGCGGGGAACCTTGGAGGTACCTGCGAGGTTGCAGTTGGCGGCCCGAGAAGCACTCTCCGGCCAACATGCCAAACGTCCAGCAATAGCTCCCAAACGAAAGGGGCCAGCAGCCAAAGACCTAGCTGGCCTGAAAGCCCCCCAGGGGGCCCACAAGCAGCCCCTCTCAATTTGGGTCTGGGGGCTTTCGCTGGGCGGGGAACCTTGGAGGTACCTGCAAGGTTGCAGTTCGCGGCCCAAGAAGCACTCTCCGGTCAACATGCCCAACGTCCAGCAACAGCTCCCATACGAAAGGGGCCAGCAGCCAAAGACCTAGCTGGCCTGAAAGCCCCCCAGGGGGCCCACAAGCAGCCCCTCTCAATTTGGGTCTGGGGGCTTTCGCTGGGCGGGGAACCTTGAAGGTACATGTGGGGTTGCAGTTGGCGGCCCGAGAAGCACTCTCCGGCCAACATGCCAAACGTCCAGCAATAGCTCCCAAACGAAAGGGGCCAGCAGCCAAAGACCTAGCTGGCCTGAAAGCCCCCCAGGGGGCCCACAAGCAGCCCCTCTCAATTTGGGTCTGGGGGCTTTCACTAGGCGGGGAACCTTGGAGGTACCTGTGGGGTTGCAGTTGGCGGCCCGAGAAGCACTCTCCGGCCAACATGCCAAACGTCCAGCAATAGATCCCAAATGAAAGGGGCCAGCAGCCAAAGACCTAGCTGGCCTGAAAGCCCCCCAGGGGGCCCACAAGCAGCCCCTCTCAATTTGGGTCTGGGGGCTTTCGCTGGGCGGGGAACCTTGGAGGTACCTGTGGGGTTGCGGTTCGCAGGCCGAAAAGCACTCTACGGCCAACATGCCAAACGTCCAGCAATAGCTCCCAAACGAAGGGGGCCAGCAGCCAAAGACCTAGCTGGCCTGAAAGCCCCCCAGGGGGCCCACAAGCAGCCCCTCTCAATTTGGGTCTGGGGGCCTTCGCTGGGCGGGGAACCTTGGAGGTACCTGCGAGGTTGCAGTTGGCGGCCCGAGAAGCACTCTCCGGCCAACATGCCAAACGTCCAGCAATAGCTCCCAAACGAAAGGGGCCAGCAGCCAAAGACCTAGCTGGCCTGAAAGCCCCCCAGGGGGCCCACAAGCAGCCCCTCTCAATTTGGGTCTGGGGGCTTTCGCTGGGCGGGGAACCTTGGAGGTACCTGCAAGGTTGCAGTTCGCGGCCCAAGAAGCACTCTCCGGTCAACATGCCCAACGTCCAGCAACAGCTCCCAAACGAAAGGGGCCAGCAGCCAAAGACCTAGCTGGCCTGAAAGCCCCCCAGGGGGCCCACAAGCAGCCCCTCTCAATTTGGGTCTGGGGGCTTTCGCTGGGCGGGGAACCTTGAAGGTACATGTGGGGTTGCAGTTGGCGGCCCGAGAAGCACTCTCCGGCCAACATGCCAAACGTCCAGCAATAGCTCCCAAACGAAAGGGGCCAGCAGCCAAAGACCTAGCTGGCCTGAAAGCCCCCCAGGGGGCCCACAAGCAGCCCCTCTCAATTTGGGTCTGGGGGCTTTCGCTGGGCGGGGAACCTTGGAGGTACCTGTGGGGTTGCAGTTGGCGGCCCGAGAAGCACTCTCCGGCCAACATGCCAAACGTCCAGCAATAGCTCCCAAACGAAAGGGGCCAGCAGCCAAAGACCTAGCTGGCCTGAAAGCCCCCCAGGGGGCCCACAAGCAGCCCCTCTCAATTTGGGTCTGGGGGCTTTCGCTGGGCGGGGAACCTTGGAGGTACCTGCAAGGTTGCATTTCGCAGCCCGAAAAGCACTCTCCGGCCAACATGCCAAACGTCCAGCAATAGCTCCCAAACGAAAGGGGCCAGCAGCCAAAGACCTAGCTGGCCTGAAAGCCCCCCAGGGGGCCCACAAGCAGCCCCTCTCAATTTGGGTCTGGGGGCTTTCGCTGGGCGGGGAACCTTGGAGGTACCTGTGGGGTTGCAGATCGCGGCCCGAGAAGCCCTCTCCGGCCAACATGCCAAACGTCCAGCAATAGCTCCCAAACGAAAGGGGCCAGCAGCCAAAGACCTAGCTGGCCTGAAAGCCCCCCAGGGGGCCCACAAGCAGCCCCTCTCAATTTGGGTCTGGGGGCTTTCGCTGGGCGGGGAACCTTGGAGGTACCTGCAAGGTTGCAGTTGGCGGCCCGAGAAGCACTCTCCGGCCAACATGCCAAACGTCCAGCAATAGCTCCCAAACGAAAGGGGCCAGCAGCCAAAGACCTAGCTGGCCTGAAAGCCCCCCAGGGGGCCCACAAGCAGCCCCTCTCAATTTGGGTCTGGGGGCTTTCGCTGGGCGGGGAACCTTGGAGGTACCTGCAAGGTTGCAGTTCGCAGCCCGAAAAGCACTCTCCGGCCAACATGCCAAACGTCCAGCAATAGCTCCCAAACGAAAGGGGCCAGCAGCCAAAGACCTAGCTGGCCTGAAAGCCCCCCAGGGGGCCCACAAGCAGCCCCTCTCAATTTGGGTCTGGGGGCTTTCGCTGGGCGGGGAACCTTGGAGGTACCTGCAAGGTTGCAGTTGGCGGCCCGAGAAGCACTCTCCGGCCAACATGCCAAACGTCCAGCAATAGCTCCCAAACGAAAGGGGCCAGCAGCCAAAGACCTAGCTGGCCTGAAAGCCCCCCAGGGGGCCCACAAGCAGCCCCTCTCAATTTGGGTCTGGGGGCTTTCGCTGGACGGGGAACCTTGGAGGTACCTGTGAGTTTGCAGTTGGCGGCCCGAGAAGCCCTCTCCGGCCAACATGCCAAACTTCCAGCAATAGCTCCCAAACGAAAGGGGCCAGCAGCCAAAGACCTAGCTGGCCTGAAAGCCCCCCAGGGGGCCCACAAGCAGCCCCTCTCAATTTGGGTCTGGGGGCTTTCTCTGGGCGGGGAACCTTGGAGGTAACTGCGAGGTTGCAGTTGGCGGCCCGAGAAGCACTCTCCGGCCAACATGCCAAACGTCCAGCAATAGCTCCCAAACGAAAGGGGCCAGCAGCCAAAGACCTAGCTGGCCTGAAAGCCCCCCAGGGGGCCCACAAGCAGCCCCTCTCAATTTGGGTCTGGGGGCTTTCGCTGGGCGGGGAACCTTTGAGGTACCTGCAAGGTTGCAGTTGGCGGCCCGAGAAGCACTCTCCGGCCAACATGCCAAACGTCCAGCAATAGCTCCCAAACGAAAGGGGCCAGCAGCCAAAGACCTAGCTGGCCTGAAAGCCCCCCAGGGGGCCCACAAGCAGCCCCTCTCAATTTGGGTCTGGGGACTTTCACTAGGCGGGGAACCTTGGAGGTACCTGTGGGGTTGCCGTTCGCAGCCCGAAAAGCACTCTCCGGCCAACATGCCAAACGTCCAGCAATAGCTCCCAAACGAAAGGGGCCAGCAGCCAAAGACCTAGCTGGCCTGAAAGCCCCCCAGGGGGCCCACAAGCAGCCCCTCTCAATTTGGGTCTGGGGGCTTTCGCTGGGCGGGGAACCTTGGAGGTACCTGTGGGGCTGCAGTTCGCGGCCCGAGAAGCACTCTCCGGCCAACATGCCAAACGTCCAGCAATAGCTCCCAAACGAAAGGGGCCAGCAGCCAAAGACCTAGCTGGCCTGAAAGCCCCCCAGGGGGCCCACAAGCAGCCCCTCTCAATTTGGGTCTGGGGGCTTTCGCTGGGCGGGGAACCTTGGAGGTACCTGCAAGGTTGCAGTTGGCGGCCCGAGAAGCACTCTCCGGCCAACATGCCAAACGTCCAGCAAGAGCTCCCAAACGAAAGGGGCCAGCAGCCAAAGACCTAGCTGGCCTGAAAGCCCCCCAGGGGGCCCACAAGCAGCCCCTCTCAATTTGGGTCTGGGGGCTTTCGCTGGGCGGGGAACCTTGAAGGTACATGTGGGGTTGCAGTTGGCGGCCCGAGAAGCACTCTCCGGCCAACATGCCAAACGTCCAGCAATAGCTCCCAAACGAAAGGGGCCAGCAGCCAAAGACCTAGCTGGCCTGAAAGCCCCCCAGGGGGCCCACAAGCAGCCCCTCTCAATTTGGCTCTGGGGGCTTTCTCTGGCCGGGGAACCTTGGAGGTACCTGTGGGGTTGCAGTTGGCGGCCCGAGAAGCACTCTCCGGCCAACATGCCAAACGTCCAGCAATAGCTCCCAAACGAAAGGGGCCAGCAGCCAAAGACCTAGCTGGCCTGAAAGCCCCCCAGGGGGCCCACAAGCAGCCCCTCTCAATTTGGGTCTGGGGGCTTTCGCTGGGCGGGGAACCTTGGAGGTACCTGCAAGGTTGCAGTTGGCGGCCCGAGAAGCACTCTCCGGCCAACATGCCAAACGTCCAGCAATAGCTCCCAAACGAAAGGGGCCAGCAGCCAAAGACCTAGCTGGCCTGAAAGCCCCCCAGGGGGCCCACAAGCAGCCCCTCTCAATTTGGGTCTGGGGGCTTTCTCTGGCCGGGGAACCTTGGAGGTACCTGTGGGGTTGCAGTTGGCGGCCCGAGAAGCACTCTCCGGCCAACATGCCAAACGTCCAGCAATAGCTCCCAAACGAAAGGGGCCAGCAGCCAAAGACCTAGCTGGCCTGAAAGCCCCCCAGGGGGCCCACAAGCAGCCCCTCTCAATTTGGGTCTGGGGGCTTTCGCTGGGCGGGGAACCTTGGAGGTACCTGCAAGGTTGCAGTTGGCGGCCCGAGAAGCACTCTCCGGCCAACATGCCAAACGTCCAGCAATAGCTCCCAAACGAAAGGGGCCAGCAGCCAAAGACCTAGCTGGCCTGAAAGCCCCCCAGGGGGCCCACAAGCAGCCCCTCTCAATTTGGGTCTGGGGGCTTTCGCTGGGCGGGGAACCTTGGAGGTACCTGTGGGGTTGCAGTTGGCGGCCCGAGAAGCACTCTCCGGCCAACATGCCAAACGTCCAGCAATAGCTCCCAAACGAAAGGGGCCAGCAGCCAAAGACCTAGCTGGCCTGAAAGCCCCCCAGGGGGCCCACAAGCAGCCCCTCTCAATTTGGGTCTGGGGGCTTTCGCTGGGCGGGGAACCTTGGAGGTACCTGTGGGGTTGCAGTTGGCGGCCCGAGAAGCACTCTCCGGCCAACATGCCAAACGTCCAGCAATAGCTCCCAAACGAAAGGGGCCAGCAGCCAAAGACCTAGCTGGCCTGAAAGCCCCCCAGGGGGCCCACAAGCAGCCCCTCTCAATTTGGGTCTGGGGGCTTTCGCTGGGCGGGGAACCTTGGAGGTACCTGCAAGGTTGCAGTTCGCAGCCCGAAAAGCACTCTCCGGCCAACATGCCAAACGTCCAGCAATAGCTCCCAAACGAAAGGGGCCAGCAGCCAAAGACCTAGCTGGCCTGAAAGCCCCCCAGGGGGCCCACAAGCAGCCCCTCTCAATTTGGGTCTGGGGGCTTTCGCTGGGCGGGGAACCTTGGAGGTACCTGCAAGGTTGCAGTTGGCGGCCCGAGAAGCACTCTCCGGCCAACATGCCAAACGTCCAGCAATAGCTCCCAAACGAAAGGGGCCAGCAGCCAAAGACCTAGCTGGCCTGAAAGCCCCCCAGGGGGCCCACAAGCAGCCCCTCTCAATTTGGGTCTGGGGGTTTCGCTGGACGGGGAACCTTGGAGGTACCTGTGAGGTTGCAGTTGGCGGCCCGAGAAGCCCTCTCCGGCCAACATGCCAAACGTCCAGCAATAGCTCCCAAACGAAAGGGGCCAGCAGCCAAAGACCTAGCTGGCCTGAAAGCCCCCCAGGGGGCCCACAAGCAGCCCCTCTCAATTTGGGTCTGGGGGCTTTCGCTGGGCGGGGAACCTTGGAGGTACCTGCGAGGTTGCAGTTGGCGGCCCGAGAAGCACTCTCCGGCCAACATGCCAAACGTCCAGCAATAGCTCCCAAACGAAAGGGGCCAGCAGCCAAAGACCTAGCTGGCCTGAAAGCCCCCCAGGGGGCCCACAAGCAGCCCCTCTCAATTTGGGTCTGGGGGCTTTCGCTGGGCGGGGAACCTTGGAGGTACCTGCAAGGTTGCAGTTGGCGGCCCGAGAAGCACTCTCCGGCCAACATGCCAAACGTCCAGCAAGAGCTCCCAAACGAAAGGGGCCAGCAGCCAAAGACCTAGCTGGCCTGAAAGCCCCCCAGGGGGCCCACAAGCAGCCCCTCTCAATTTGGGTCTGGGGGCTTTCGCTGGGCGGGGAACCTTGGAGGTACCTGTGGGGTTGCCGTTCGCAGCCCGAAAAGCACTCTACGGCTAACATGCCAAACGTCCAGCAATAGCTCCCAAACGAAAGGGGCCAGCAGCCAAAGACCTAGCTGGCCTGAAAGCCCCCCAGGGGGCCCACAAGCAGCCCCTCTCAATTTGGGTCTGGGGGCTTTCGCTGGGCGGGGAACCTTGGAGGTACCTGCAAGGTTGCAGTTGGCGGCCCGAGAAGCACTCTCCGGCCAACATGCCAAACGTCCAGCAATAGCTCCCAAACGAAAGGGGCCAGCAGCCAAAGACCTAGCTGGCCTGAAAGCCCCCCAGGGGGCCCACAAGCAGCCCCTCTCAATTTGGGTCTGGGGGCTTTCGCTGGGCGGGGAACCTTGGAGGTACCTGCAAGGTTGCAGTTGGCGGCCCGAGAAGCACTCTCCGGCCAACATGCCAAACGTCCAGCAATAGCTCCCAAACGAAAGGGGCCAGCAGCCAAAGACCTAGCTGGCCTGAAAGCCCCCCAGGGGGCCCACAAGCAGCCCCTCTCAATTTGGGTCTGGGGGCTTTCGCTGGGCGGGGAACCTTGGAGGTACCTGTGGGGTTGCAGTTCGCGGCCCGAGAAGCACTCTCCGGCCAACATGCCAAACGTCCAGCAATAGCTCCCAAACGAAAGGGGCCAGCAGCCAAAGACCTAGCTGGCCTGAAAGCCCCCCAGGGGGCCCACAAGCAGCCCCTCTCAATTTGGGTCAGGGGGCTTTCGCTGGGCGGGGAACCTTGGAGGTACCTGCAAGGTTGCAGTTGGCGGCCCGAGAAGCACTCTCCGGCCAACATGCCAAACGTCCAGCAATAGCTCCCAAACGAAAGGGGCCAGCAGCCAAAGACCTAGCTGGCCTGAAAGCCCCCCAGGGGGCCCACAAGCAGCCCCTCTCAATTTGGGTCTGGGGGCTTTCGCTGGGCGGGGAACCTTGGAGGTACCTGCAAGGTTGCAGTTGGCGGCCCGAGAAGCCCTCTCCGGCCAACATGCCAAACTTCCAGCAATAGCTCCCAAACAAAAGGGGCCAGCAGCCAAAGACCTAGCTGGCCTGAAAGCCCCCCAGGGGGCCCACAAGCAGCCCCTCTCAATTTGGGTCTGGGGGCTTTCGCTGGGCGGGGAACCTTGAAGGTACATGTGGGGTTGCAGTTGGCGGCCCGAGAAGCACTCTCCGGCCAACATGCCAAACGTCCAGCAATAGCTCCCAAACGAAAGGGGCCAGCAGCCAAAGACCTAGCTGGCCTGAAAGCCCCCCAGGGGGCCCACAAGCAGCCCCTCTCAATTTGGGTCTGGGGGCTTTCGCTGGGCGGGGAACCTTGGAGGTACCTGCAAGGTTGCAGTTCGCAGCCCGAAAAGCACTCTCCGGCCAACATGCCAAACGTCCAGCAATAGCTCCCAAACGAAAGGGGCCAGCAGCCAAAGACCTAGCTGGCCTGAAAGCCCCCCAGGGGGCCCACAAGCAGCCCCTCTCAATTTGGGTCTGGGGGCTTTCGCTGGGCGGGGAACCTTGGAGGTACCTGCAAGGTTGCAGTTGGCGGCCCGAGAAGCACTCTCCGGCCAACATGCCAAACGTCCAGCAATAGCTCCCAAACGAAAGGGGCCAGCAGCCAAAGACCTAGCTGGCCTGAAAGCCCCCCAGGGGGCCCACAAGCAGCCCCTCTCAATTTGGGTCTGGGGGCTTTCGCTGGGCGGGGAACCTTTGAGGTACCTGCAAGGTTGCAGTTCGCGGCCCGAGAAGCACTCTCCGGCCAACATGCCAAACGTCCAGCAATAGCTCCCAAACGAAAGGGGCCAGCAGCCAAAGACCTAGCTGGCCTGAAAGCCCCCCAGGGGGCCCACAAGCAGCCCCTCTCAATTTGGGTCTGGGGACTTTCACTAGGCGGGGAACCTTGGAGGTACCTGTGGGGTTGCCGTTCGCAGCCCGAAAAGCACTCTCCGGCCAACATGCCAAACGTCCAGCAATAGCTCCCAAACGAAAGGGGCCAGCAGCCAAAGACCTAGCTGGCCTGAAAGCCCCCCAGGGGGCCCACAAGCAGCCCCTCTCAATTTGGGTCTGGGGGCTTTCGCTGGGCGGGGAACCTTGGAGGTACCTGTGGGGCTGCAGTTCGCGGCCCGAGAAGCACTCTCCGGCCAACATGCCAAACGTCCAGCAATAGCTCCCAAACGAAAGGGGCCAGCAGCCAAAGACCTAGCTGGCCTGAAAGCCCCCCAGGGGGCCCACAAGCAGCCCCTCTCAATTTGGGTCTGGGGGCTTTCGCTGGGCGGGGAACCTTGGAGGTACCTGCAAGGTTGCAGTTGGCGGCCCGAGAAGCACTCTCCGGCCAACATGCCAAACGTCCAGCAAGAGCTCCCAAACGAAAGGGGCCAGCAGCCAAAGACCTAGCTGGCCTGAAAGCCCCCCAGGGGGCCCACAAGCAGCCCCTCTCAATTTGGGTCTGGGGGCTTTCGCTGGGCGGGGAACCTTGAAGGTACATGTGGGGTTGCAGTTGGCGGCCCGAGAAGCACTCTCCGGCCAACATGCCAAACGTCCAGCAATAGCTCCCAAACGAAAGGGGCCAGCAGCCAAAGACCTAGCTGGCCTGAAAGCCCCCCAGGGGGCCCACAAGCAGCCCCTCTCAATTTGGCTCTGGGGGCTTTCTCTGGCCGGGGAACCTTGGAGGTACCTGTGGGGTTGCAGTTGGCGGCCCGAGAAGCACTCTCCGGCCAACATGCCAAACGTCCAGCAATAGCTCCCAAACGAAAGGGGCCAGCAGCCAAAGACCTAGCTGGCCTGAAAGCCCCCCAGGGGGCCCACAAGCAGCCCCTCTCAATTTGGGTCTGGGGGCTTTCGCTGGGCGGGGAACCTTGGAGGTACCTGCAAGGTTGCAGTTGGCGGCCCGAGAAGCACTCTCCGGCCAACATGCCAAACGTCCAGCAATAGCTCCCAAACGAAAGGGGCCAGCAGCCAAAGACCTAGCTGGCCTGAAAGCCCCCCAGGGGGCCCACAAGCAGCCCCTCTCAATTTGGGTCTGGGGGCTTTCTCTGGCCGGGGAACCTTGGAGGTACCTGTGGGGTTGCAGTTGGCGGCCCGAGAAGCACTCTCCGGCCAACATGCCAAACGTCCAGCAATAGCTCCCAAACGAAAGGGGCCAGCAGCCAAAGACCTAGCTGGCCTGAAAGCCCCCCAGGGGGCCCACAAGCAGCCCCTCTCAATTTGGGTCTGGGGGCTTTCGCTGGGCGGGGAACCTTGGAGGTACCTGCAAGGTTGCAGTTGGCGGCCCGAGAAGCACTCTCCGGCCAACATGCCAAACGTCCAGCAATAGCTCCCAAACGAAAGGGGCCAGCAGCCAAAGACCTAGCTGGCCTGAAAGCCCCCCAGGGGGCCCACAAGCAGCCCCTCTCAATTTGGGTCTGGGGGCTTTCGCTGGGCGGGGAACCTTGGAGGTACCTGTGGGGTTGCAGTTGGCGGCCCGAGAAGCACTCTCCGGCCAACATGCCAAACGTCCAGCAATAGCTCCCAAACGAAAGGGGCCAGCAGCCAAAGACCTAGCTGGCCTGAAAGCCCCCCAGGGGGCCCACAAGCAGCCCCTCTCAATTTGGGTCTGGGGGCTTTCGCTGGGCGGGGAACCTTGGAGGTACCTGTGGGGTTGCAGTTGGCGGCCCGAGAAGCACTCTCCGGCCAACATGCCAAACGTCCAGCAATAGCTCCCAAACGAAAGGGGCCAGCAGCCAAAGACCTAGCTGGCCTGAAAGCCCCCCAGGGGGCCCACAAGCAGCCCCTCTCAATTTGGGTCTGGGGGCTTTCGCTGGGCGGGGAACCTTGGAGGTACCTGCAAGGTTGCAGTTCGCAGCCCGAAAAGCACTCTCCGGCCAACATGCCAAACGTCCAGCAATAGCTCCCAAACGAAAGGGGCCAGCAGCCAAAGACCTAGCTGGCCTGAAAGCCCCCCAGGGGGCCCACAAGCAGCCCCTCTCAATTTGGGTCTGGGGGCTTTCGCTGGGCGGGGAACCTTGGAGGTACCTGCAAGGTTGCAGTTGGCGGCCGGAGAAGCACTCTCCGGCCAACATGCCAAACGTCCAGCAATAGCTCCCAAACGAAAGGGGCCAGCAGCCAAAGACCTAGCTGGCCTGAAAGCCCCCCAGGGGGCCCACAAGCAGCCCCTCTCAATTTGGGTCTGGGGGTTTCGCTGGACGGGGAACCTTGGAGGTACCTGTGAGGTTGCAGTTGGCGGCCCGAGAAGCCCTCTCCGGCCAACATGCCAAACGTCCAGCAATAGCTCCCAAACGAAAGGGGCCAGCAGCCAAAGACCTAGCTGGCCTGAAAGCCCCCCAGGGGGCCCACAAGCAGCCCCTCTCAATTTGGGTCTGGGGGCTTTCGCTGGGCGAGGAACCTTGGAGGTACCTGCGAGGTTGCAGTTGGCGGCCCGAGAAGCACTCTCCGGCCAACATGCCAAACGTCCAGCAATAGCTCCCAAACGAAAGGGGCCAGCAGCCAAAGACCTAGCTGGCCTGAAAGCCCCCCAGGGGGCCCACAAGCAGCCCCTCTCAATTTGGGTCTGGGGGCTTTCGCTGGGCGGGGAACCTTGGAGGTACCTGCAAGGTTGCAGTTGGCGGCCCGAGAAGCACTCTCCGGCCAACATGCCAAACGTCCAGCAAGAGCTCCCAAACGAAAGGGGCCAGCAGCCAAAGACCTAGCTGGCCTGAAAGCCCCCCAGGGGGCCCACAAGCAGCCCCTCTCAATTTGGGTCTGGGGGCTTTCGCTGGGCGGGGAACCTTGGAGGTACCTGTGGGGTTGCCGTTCGCAGCCCGAAAAGCACTCTACGGCTAACATGCCAAACGTCCAGCAATAGCTCCCAAACGAAAGGGGCCAGCAGCCAAAGACCTAGCTGGCCTGAAAGCCCCCCAGGGGGCCCACAAGCAGCCCCTCTCAATTTGGGTCTGGGGGCTTTCGCTGGGCGGGGAACCTTGGAGGTACCTGCAAGGTTGCAGTTGGCGGCCCGAGAAGCACTCTCCGGCCAACATGCCAAACGTCCAGCAATAGCTCCCAAACGAAAGGGGCCAGCAGCCAAAGACCTAGCTGGCCTGAAAGCCCCCCAGGGGGCCCACAAGCAGCCCCTCTCAATTTGGGTCTGGGGGCTTTCGCTGGGCGGGGAACCTTGGAGGTACCTGCAAGGTTGCAGTTGGCGGCCCGAGAAGCACTCTCCGGCCAACATGCCAAACGTCCAGCAATAGCTCCCAAACGAAAGGGGCCAGCAGCCAAAGACCTAGCTGGCCTGAAAGCCCCCCAGGGGGCCCACAAGCAGCCCCTCTCAATTTGGGTCTGGGGGCTTTCGCTGGGCGGGGAACCTTGGAGGTACCTGTGGGGTTGCAGTTCGCGGCCCGAGAAGCACTCTCCGGCCAACATGCCAAACGTCCAGCAATAGCTCCCAAACGAAAGGGGCCAGCAGCCAAAGACCTAGCTGGCCTGAAAGCCCCCCAGGGGGCCCACAAGCAGCCCCTCTCAATTTGGGTCAGGGGGCTTTCGCTGGGCGGGGAACCTTGGAGGTACCTGCAAGGTTGCAGTTGGCGGCCCGAGAAGCACTCTCCGGCCAACATGCCAAACGTCCAGCAATAGCTCCCAAACGAAAGGGGCCAGCAGCCAAAGACCTAGCTGGCCTGAAAGCCCCCCAGGGGGCCCACAAGCAGCCCCTCTCAATTTGGGTCTGGGGGCTTTCGCTGGGCGGGGAACCTTGGAGGTACCTGCAAGGTTGCAGTTGGCGGCCCGAGAAGCCCTCTCCGGCCAACATGCCAAACTTCCAGCAATAGCTCCCAAACAAAAGGGGCCAGCAGCCAAAGACCTAGCTGGCCTGAAAGCCCCCCAGGGGGCCCACAAGCAGCCCCTCTCAATTTGGGTCTGGGGGCTTTCGCTGGGCGGGGAACCTTGAAGGTACATGTGGGGTTGCAGTTGGCGGCCCGAGAAGCACTCTCCGGCCAACATGCCAAACGTCCAGCAATAGCTCCCAAACGAAAGGGGCCAGCAGCCAAAGACCTAGCTGGCCTGAAAGCCCCCCAGGGGGCCCACAAGCAGCCCCTCTCAATTTGGGTCTGGGGGCTTTCGCTGGGCGGGGAACCTTGGAGGTACCTGCAAGGTTGCAGTTCGCAGCCCGAAAAGCACTCTCCGGCCAACATGCCAAACGTCCAGCAATAGCTCCCAAACGAAAGGGGCCAGCAGCCAAAGACCTAGCTGGCCTGAAAGCCCCCCAGGGGGCCCACAAGCAGCCCCTCTCAATTTGGGTCTGGGGGCTTTCGCTGGGCGGGGAACCTTGGAGGTACCTGCAAGGTTGCAGTTGGCGGCCCGAGAAGCACTCTCCGGCCAACATGCCAAACGTCCAGCAATAGCTCCCAAACGAAAGGGGCCAGCAGCCAAAGACCTAGCTGGCCTGAAAGCCCCCCAGGGGGCCCACAAGCAGCCCCTCTCAATTTGGGTCTGGGGGCTTTCGCTGGACGGGGAACCTTGGAGGTACCTGTGAGTTTGCAGTTGGCGGCCCGAGAAGCCCTCTCCGGCCAACATGCCAAACGTCCAGCAATAGCTCCCAAACGAAAGGGGCCAGCAGCCAAAGACCTAGCTGGCCTGAAAGCCCCCCAGGGGGCCCACAAGCAGCCCCTCTCAATTTGGGTCTGGGGGCTTTCTCTGGGCGGGGAACCTTGGAGGTAACTGCGAGGTTGCAGTTGGCGGCCCGAGAAGCACTCTCCGGCCAACATGCCAAACGTCCAGCAATAGCTCCCAAACGAAAGGGGCCAGCAGCCAAAGACCTAGCTGGCCTGAAAGCCCCCCAGGGGGCCCACAAGCAGCCCCTCTCAATTTGGGTCTGGGGGCTTTCGCTGGGCGGGGAACCTTGGAGGTACCTGCAAGGTTGCAGTTGGCGGCCCGAGAAGCAGTCTCCGGCCAACATGCCAAACGTCCAGCAATAGCTCCCAAACGAAAGGGGCCAGCAGCCAAAGACCTAGCTGGCCTGAAAGCCCCCCAGGGGGCCCACAAGCAGCCCCTCTCAATTTGGGTCTGGGGGCTTTCGCTGGGCGGGGAACCTTGGAGGTACCTGCAAGGTTGCAGTTGGCGGCCCGAGAAGCACTCTCCGGCCAACATGCCAAAGGTCCAGCAAGAGCTCCCAAACGAAAGGGGCCAGCAGCCAAAGACCTAGCTGGCCTGAAAGCCCCCCAGGGGGCCCACAAGCAGCCCCTCTCAATTTGGGTCTGGGGGCTTTCGCTGGGCGGGGAACCTTGGAGGTACCTGCAAGGTTGCAGTTGGCGGCCCGAGAAGCACTCTCCGGCCAACATGCCAAACGTCCAGCAATAGCTCCCAAACGAAAGGGGCCAGCAGCCAAAGACCTAGCTGGCCTGAAAGCCCCCCAGGGGGCCCACAAGCAGCCCCTCTCAATTTGGGTCTGGGGGCTTTCGCTGGGCGGGGAACCTTGGAGGTACCTGTGGGGTTGCAGTTGGCGGCCCGAGAAGCACTCTCCGGCCAACATGCCAAACGTCCAGCAATAGCTCCCAAACGAAAGGGGCCAGCAGCCAAAGACCTAGCTGGCCTGAAAGCCCCCCAGGGGGCCCACAAGCAGCCCCTCTCAATTTGGGTCTGGGGGCTTTCGCTGGGCGGGGAACCTTGAAGGTACCTGTGGGGTTGCAGTTCGCAGCCCGAAAAGCACTCTCCGGCCAACATGCCAAACGTCCAGCAATAGCTCCCAAACGAAAGGGGCCAGCAGCCAAAGACCTAGCTGGCCTGAAAGCCCCCCAGGGGGCCCACAAGCAGCCCCTCTCAATTTGGGTCTGGGGGCTTTCGCTGGGCGGGGAACCTTGAAGGTACATGTGGGGTTGCAGTTGGCGGCCCGAGAAGCCCTCTCCGGCCAACATGCCAAACTTCCAGCAATAGCTCCCAAACGAAAGGGGCCAGCAGCCAAAGACCTAGCTGGCCTGAAAGCCCCCCAGGGGGCCCACAAGCAGCCCCTCTCAATTTGGGTCTGGGGGCTTTCTCTGGGCGGGGAACCTTGGAGGTACCTGCGAGGTTGCAGTTGGCGGCCCGAGAAGCACTCTCCGGCCAACATGCCAAACGTCCAGCAATAGCTCCCAAACGAAAGGGGCCAGCAGCCAAAGACCTAGCTGGCCTGAAAGCCCCCCAGGGGGCCCACAAGCAGCCCCTCTCAATTTGGGTCTGGGGGCTTTCGCTGGGCGGGGAACCTTGGAGGTACCTGCAAGGTTGCAGTTGGCGGCCCGAGAAGCACTCTCCGGCCAACATGCCAAACGTCCAGCAAGAGCTCCCAAACGAAAGGGGCCAGCAGCCAAAGACCTAGCTGGCCTGAAAGCCCCCCAGGGGGCCCACAAGCAGCCCCTCTCAATTTGGGTCTGGGGGCTTTCGCTGGGCGGGGAACCTTGGAGGTACCTGTGGGGTTGCCGTTCGCAGCCCGAAAAGCACTCTACGGCCAACATGCCAAACGTCCAGCAATAGCTCCCAAACGAAAGGGGCCAGCAGCCAAAGACCTAGCTGGCCTGAAAGCCCCCCAGGGGGCCCACAAGCAGCCCCTCTCAATTTGGGTCTGGGGGCTTTCGCTGGGCGGGGAACCTTGGAGGTACCTGCAAGGTTGCAGTTGGCGGCCCGAGAAGCACTCTCCGGCCAACATGCCAAACGTCCAGCAATAGCTCCCAAACGAAAGGGGCCAGCAGCCAAAGACCTAGCTGGCCTGAAAGCCCCCCAGGGGGCCCACAAGCAGCCCCTCTCAATTTGGGTCTGGGGGCTTTCGCTGGGCGGGGAACCTTGGAGGTACCTGTGGGGTTGCAGTTGGCGGCCCGAGAAGCACTCTCCGGCCAACATGCCAAACGTCCAGCAATAGCTCCCAAACGAAAGGGGCCAGCAGCCAAAGACCTAGCTGGCCTGAAAGCCCCCCAGGGGGCCCACAAGCAGCCCCTCTCAATTTGGGTCTGGGGGCTTTCGCTGGGCGGGGAACCTTGGAGGTACCTGTGGGGTTGCAGTTCGCGGCCCGAGAAGCACTCTCCGGCCAACATGCCAAACGTCCAGCAATAGCTCCCAAACGAAAGGGGCCAGCAGCCAAAGACCTAGCTGGCCTGAAAGCCCCCCAGGGGGCCCACAAGCAGCCCCTCTCAATTTGGGTCTGGGGGCTTTCGCTGGGCGGGGAACCTTGGAGGTACCTGCAAGGTTGCAGTTGGCGGCCCGAGAAGCACTCTCCGGCCAACTTGCCAAACGTCCAGCAATAGCTCCCAAACGAAAGGGGCCAGCAGCCAAAGACCTAGCTGGCCTGAAAGCCCCCCAGGGGGCCCACAAGCAGCCCCTCTCAATTTGGGTCTGGGGGCTTTCGCTGGGCGGGGAACCTTGGAGGTACCTGCAAGGTTGCAGTTCGCAGCCCGAAAAGCACTCTCCGGCCAACATGCCAAACGTCCAGCAATAGCTCCCAAACGAAAGGGGCCAGCAGCCAAAGACCTAGCTGGCCTGAAAGCCCCCCAGGGGGCCCACAAGCAGCCCCTCTCAATTTGGGTCTGGGGGCTTTCGCTGGGCGGGGAACCTTGGAGGTACCTGCAAGGTTGCAGTTGGCGGCCCGAGAAGCACTCTCCGGCCAACATGCCAAACGTCCAGCAATAGCTCCCAAACGAAAGGGGCCAGCAGCCAAAGACCTAGCTGGCCTGAAAGCCCCCCAGGGGGCCCACAAGCAGCCCCTCTCAATTTGGGTCTGGGGGCTTTCTCTGGGCGGGGAACCTTGGAGGTAACTGCGAGGTTGCAGTTGGCGGCCCGAGAAGCCCTCTCCGGCCAACATGCCAAACGTCCAGCAATAGCTCCCAAACGAAAGGGACCAGCAGCCAAAGACCTAGCTGGCCTGAAAGCCCCCCAGGGGGCCCACAAGCAGCCCCTCTCAATTTGGGTCTGGGGGCTTTCGCTGGGCGGGGAACATTGGAGGTACCTGCAAGGTTGCAGTTGGCGGCCCGAGAAGCACTCTCCGGCCAACATGCCAAACGTCCAGCAATAGCTCCCAAACGAAAGGGGCCAGCAGCCAAAGACCTAGCTGGCCTGAAAGCCCCCCAGGGGGCCCACAAGCAGCCCCTCTCAATTTGGGTCTGGGGGATTTCTCTGGGCGGGGAACCTTGGAGGTAACTGCGAGGTTGCAGTTGGCGGCCCGAGAAGCACTCTCCGGCCAACATGCCAAACGTCCAGCAATAGCTCCCAAACGAAAGGGGCCAGCAGCCAAAGACCTAGCTGGCCTGAAAGCCCCCCAGGGGGCCCACAAGCAGCCCCTCTCAATTTGGGTCTGGGGGCTTTCGCTGGGCGGGGAACCTTGGAGGTACCTGCGAGGTTGCAGTTCGCGGCCCGAGAAGCACTCTCCGGCCAACATGCCAAACGTCCAGCAATAGCTCCCAAACGAAAGGGACCAGCAGCCAAAGACCTAGCTGGCCTGAAAGCCCCCCAGGGGGCCCACAAGCAGCCCCTCTCAATTTGGGTCTGGGGGCTTTCGCTGGGCGGGGAACCTTGGAGGTACCTGCAAGGTTGCAGTTGGCGGCCCGAGAAGCACTCTCCGGCCAACATGCCAAACGTCCAGCAATAGCTCCCAAACGAAAGGGGCCAGCAGCCAAAGACCTAGCTGGCCTGAAAGCCCCCCAGGGGGCCCACAAGCAGCCCCTCTCAATTTGGGTCTGGGGGCTTTCGCTGGGCGGGGAACCTTGGAGGTACCTGCAAGGTTGCAGTTCGCAGCCCGAAAAGCACTCTCCGGCCAACATGCCAAACGTCCAGCAATAGCTCCCAAACGAAAGGGGCCAGCAGCCAAAGACCTAGCTGGCCTGAAAGCCCCCCAGGGGGCCCACAAGCAGCCCCTCTCAATTTGGGTCTGGGGGCTTTCGCTGGGCGGGGAACCTTGGAGGTACCTGCAAGGTTGCAGTTGGCGGCCCGAGAAGCACTCTCCGGCCA
Organism: Gallinula chloropus; assembly: GCF_964237585.1. Classification (NCBI taxonomy): domain Eukaryota; kingdom Metazoa; phylum Chordata; class Aves; order Gruiformes; family Rallidae; genus Gallinula; species Gallinula chloropus. Next base: position 523,633 of record NW_028168534.1, on the reverse strand, counting down.
ACATGCCAAACGTCCAGCAATAGCTCCCAAACGAAAGGGGCCAGCACCCAAAGACCTAGCTGGCCTGAAAGCCCCCCAGGGGGCCCACAAGCAGCCCCTCTCAATTTGGGTCTGGGGGCTTTCGCTGGGCGGGGAACCTTGAAGGTACATGTGGGGTTGCAGTTGGCGGCCCGAGAAGCACTCTCCGGCCAACATGCCAAACGTCCAGCAATAGCTCCCAAACGAAAGGGGCCAGCAGCCAAAGACCTAGCTGGCCTGAAAGCCCCCCAGGGGGCCCACAAGCAGCCCCTCTCAATTTGGGTCTGGGGGCTTTCGCTGGGCGGGGAACCTTGGAGGTACCTGTGGGGTTTCAGTTGGCGGCCCGAGAAGCACTCTCCGGCCAACATGCCAAACGTCCAGCAATAGCTCCCAAACGAAAGGGGCCAGCAGCCAAAGACCTAGCTGGCCTGAAAGCCCCCCAGGGGGCCCACAAGCAGCCCCTCTCAATTTGGGTCTGGGGGCTTTCGCTGGGCGGGGAACCTTGGAGGTACCTGTGGGGTTGCAGTTCGCGGCCCGAGTAGCACTCTCCGGCCAACATGCCAAACGTCCAGCAATAGCTCCCAAACGAAAGGGGCCAGCAGCCAAAGACCTAGCTGGCCTGAAAGCCCCCCAGGGGGCCCACAAGCAGCCCCTCTCAATTTGGGTCTGGGGGCTTTCGCTGGGCGGGGAACCTTGGAGGTACCTGCAAGGTTGCAGTTGGCGGCCCGAGAAGCACTCTCCGGCCAACATGCCAAACGTCCAGCAATAGCTCCCAAACGAAAGGGGCCAGCACCCAAAGACCTAGCTGGCCTGAAAGCCCCCCAGGGGGCCCACAAGCAGCCCCTCTCAATTTGGGTCTGGGGGCTTTCGCTGGGCGGGGAACCTTGGAGGTACCTGCGAGGTTGCAGTTGGCGGCCCGAGAAGCACTCTCCGGCCAACATGCCAAACGTCCAGCAATAGCTCCCAAACGAAAGGGGCCAGCAGCCAAAGACCTAGCTGGCCTGAAAGCCCCCCAGGGGGCCCACAAGCAGCCCCTCTCAATTTGGGTCTGGGGGCTTTCGCTGGGCGGGGAACCTTGGAGGTACCTGCGAGGTTGCAGTTCGCGGCCCGAGAAGCACTCTCCGGCCAACATGCCAAACGTCCAGCAATAGCTCCCAAACGAAAGGGGCCAGCAGCCAAAGACCTAGCTGGCCTGAAAGCCCCCCAGGGGGCCCACAAGCAGCCCCTCTCAATTTGGGTCTGGGGGCTTTCGCTGGGCGGGGAACCTTGGAGGTACCTGCAAGGTTGCAGTTCGCAGCCCAGAAGCACTCTCCGGCCAACATGCCAAACATCCAGCAATAGCTCCCATACGAAAGGGGCCAGCAGCCAAAGACCTAGCTGGCCTGAAAGCCCCCCAGGGGGCCCACAAGCAGCCCCTCTCAATTTGGGTCTGGGGGCTTTCTCTGGGCGGGGAACCTTGGAGGTACCTGCAAGGTTGCAGTTGGCGGCCCGAGAAGCACTCTCCGGCCAACATGCCAAACGTCCAGCAATAGCTCCCAAACGAAAGGGGCCAGCAGCCAAAGACCTAGCTGGCCTGAAAGCCCCCCAGGGGGCCCACAAGCAGCCCCTCTCAATTTGGGTCTGGGGGCTTTCGCTGGGCGGGGAACCTTGGAGGTACCTGCAAGGTTGCAGTTGGCGGCCCGAGAAGCACTCTCTGGCCAACATGCCAAACGTCCAGCAATAGCTCCCAAACGAAAGGGGCCAGCAGCCAAAGACCTAGCTGGCCTGAAAGCCCCCCAGGGGGCCCACAAGTAGCCCCTCTCAATTTGGGTCTGGGGGCTTTCGCTGGGCGGGGAACCTTGGAGGTACCTGCAAGGTTGCAGTTGGCGGCCCGAGAAGCACTCTCCGGCCAACATGCCAAACGTCCAGCAATAGCTCCCAAACGAAAGGGGCCAGCAGCCAAAGACCTAGCTGGCCTGAAAGCCCCCCAGGGGGCCCACAAGCAGCCCCTCTCAATTTGGGTCTGGGGGCTTTCGCTGGGCGGGGAACCTTGGAGGTACCTGCGAGGTTGCAGTTGGCGGCCCGAGAAGCACTCTCCGGCCAACATGCCAAACGTCCAGCAATAGCTCCCAAACGAAAGGGGCCAGCACCCAAAGACCTAGCTGGCCTGAAAGCCCCCCAGGGGGCCCACAAGTACCCCCTCTCAATTTGGGTCTGGGGGCTTTCGCTGGGCGGGGAACCTTGGAGGTACCTGCAAGGTTGCAGTTGGCGGCCCGAGAAGCCCTCTCCGGCCAACATGCCAAACGTCCAGCAATAGCTCCCAAACGAAAGGGGCCAGCACCCAAAGACCTAGCTGGCCTGAAAGCCCCCCAGGGGGCCCACAAGCAGCCCCTCTCAATTTGGGTCTGGGGGCTTTCGCTGGGCGGGGAACCTTGGAGGTACCTGCAAGGTTGCAGTTGGCGGCCCGAGAAGCACTCTCCGGCCAACATGCCAAACGTCCAGCAATAGCTCCCAAACGAAAGGGGCCAGCAGCCAAAGACCTAGCTGGCCTGAAAGCCCCCCAGGGGGCCCACAAGCAGCCCCTCTCAATTTGGGTCTGGGGGCTTTCGCTGGGCGGGGAACCTTGGAGGTACCTGCAAGGTTGCAGTTGGCGGCCCGAGAAGCACTCTCCGGCCAACATGCCAAACGTCCAGCAATAGCTCCCAAACGAAAGGGGCCAGCAGCCAAAGACCTAGCTGGCCTGAAAGCCCCCCAGGGGGCCCACAAGCAGCCCCTCTCAATTTGGGTCTGGGGGCTTTCGCTGGGCGGGGAACCTTGGAGGTACCTGTGAGGTTGCAGTTCGCGGCCCGAGAAGCCCTCTCCGGCCAACATGCCAAACGTCCAGCAATAGCTCCCAAACGAAAGGGGCCAGCAGCCAAAGACCTAGCTGGCCTGAAAGCCCCCCAGGGGGCCCACAAGCAGCCCCTCTCAATTTGGGTCTGGGGGCTTTCGCTGGGCGGGATAACCTTGAAGGTACATGTGGGGTTGCAGTTGGCGGCCCGAGAAGCACTCTCCGGCCAACATGCCAAACGTCCAGCAATAGCTCCCAAACGAAAGGGGCCAGCAGCCAAAGACCTAGCTGGCCTGAAAGCCCCCCAGGGGGCCCACAAGCAGCCCCTCTCAATTTGGGTCTGGGGGCTTTCGCTGGGCGGGGAACCTTGGAGGTACCTGCAAGGTTGCAGTTGGCGGCCCGAGAAGCCCTCTCCGGCCAACATGCCAAACGTCCAGCAATAGCTCCCAAACGAAAGGGGCCAGCACCCAAAGACCTAGCTGGCCTGAAAGCCCCCCAGGGGGCCCACAAGCAGCCCCTCTCAATTTGGGTCTGGGGGCTTTCGCTGGGCGGGGAACCTTGGAGGTACCTGCAAGGTTGCAGTTGGCGGCCCGAGAAGCACTCTCCGGCCAACATGCCAAACGTCCAGCAATAGCTCCCAAACGAAAGGGGCCAGCAGCCAAAGACCTAGCTGGCCTGAAAGCCCCCCAGGGGGCCCACAAGCAGCCCCTCTCAATTTGGGTCTGGGGGCTTTCGCTGGGCGGGGAACCTTGGAGGTACCTGCAAGGTTGCAGTTGGCGGCCCGAGAAGCACTCTCCGGCCAACATGCCAAACGTCCAGCAATAGCTCCCAAACGAAAGGGGCCAGCAGCCAAAGACCTAGCTGGCCTGAAAGCCCCCCAGGGGGCCCACAAGCAGCCCCTCTCAATTTGGGTCTGGGGGCTTTCGCTGGGCGGGGAACCTTGGAGGTACCTGTGAGGTTGCAGTTCGCGGCCCGAGAAGCCCTCTCCGGCCAACATGCCAAACGTCCAGCAATAGCTCCCAAACGAAAGGGGCCAGCAGCCAAAGACCTAGCTGGCCTGAAAGCCCCCCAGGGGGCCCACAAGCAGCCCCTCTCAATTTGGGTCTGGGGGCTTTCGCTGGGCGGGATAACCTTGAAGGTACATGTGGGGTTGCAGTTGGCGGCCCGAGAAGCACTCTCCGGCCAACATGCCAAACGTCCAGCAATAGCTCCCAAACGAAAGGGGCCAGCAGCCAAAGACCTAGCTGGCCTGAAAGCCCCCCAGGGGGCCCACAAGCAGCCCCTCTCAATTTGGGTCTGGGGGCTTTCGCTGGGCGGGGAACCTTGGAGGTACCTGCAAGGTTGCAGTTGGCGGCCCGAGAAGCACTCTCCGGCCAACATGCCAAACGTCCAGCAATAGCTCCCAAACGAAAGGGGCCAGCAGCCAAAGACCTAGCTGGCCTGAAAGCCCCCCAGGGGGCCCACAAGCAGCCCCTCTCAATTTGGGTCTGGGGGCTTTTGCTGGGCAGGAAACCTTGGAGGTACCTGCAAGGTTGCAGTTGGCGGCCCGAGAAGCACTCTCCGGCCAACATGCCAAACGTCCAGCAATAGCTCCCAAACGAAAGGGGCCAGCAGCCAAAGACCTAGCTGGCCTGAAAGCCCCCCAGGGGGCCCACAAGCAGCCCCTCTCAATTTGGGTCTGGGGGCTTTCGCTGGGCGGGGAACCTTGGAGGTACCTGCAAGGTTGCAGTTGGCGGCCCGAGAAGCACTCTCCGGCCAACATGCCAAACGTCCAGCAAGAGCTCCCAAACGAAAGGGGCCAGCAGCCAAAGACCTAGCTGGCCTGAAAGCCCCCCAGGGGGCCCACAAGCAGCCCCTCTCAATTTGGGTCTGGGGGCTTTCGCTGGGCGGCGAACCTTGGAGGTACCTGTGAGTTTGCAGTTGGCGGCCCGAGAAGCCCTCTCCGGCCAACATGCCAAACTTCCAGCAAGAGCTCCCAAACGAAAGGGGCCAGCAGCCAAAGACCTAGCTGGCCTGAAAGCCCCCCAGGGGGCCCACAAGCAGCCCCTCTCAATTTGGGTCTGGGGGCTTTCTCTGGGCGGGGAACCTTGGAGGTACCTGCAAGGTTGCAGTTGGCGGCCCGAGAAGCACTCTCCGGCCAACATGCCAAACGTCCAGCAATAGCTCCCAAACGAAAGGGGCCAGCAGCCAAAGACCTAGCTGGCCTGAAAGCCCCCCAGGGGGCCCACAAGCAGCCCCTCTCAATTTGGGTCTGGGGGCTTTCGCTGGGCGGGGAACCTTGGAGGTACCTGCAAGGTTGCAGTTGGCGGCCCGAGAAGCACTCTCCGGCCAACATGCCAAACGTCCAGCAATAGCTCCCAAACGAAAGGGGCCAGCAGCCAAAGACCTAGCTGGCCTGAAAGCCCCCCAGGGGGCCCACAAGCAGCCCCTCTCAATTTGGGTCTGGGGGCTTTCGCTGGGCGGGGAACCTTGGAGGTACCTGCAAGGTTGCAGTTGGCGGCCCGAGAAGCACTCTCCGGCCAACATGCCAAACGTCCAGCAATAGCTCCCAAACGAAAGGGGCCAGCAGCCAAAGACCTAGCTGGCCTGAAAGCCCCCCAGGGGGCCCACAAGCAGCCCCTCTCAATTTGGGTCTGGGGGCTTTCGCTGGGCGGGGAACCTTGGAGGTACCTGTGGGGTTGCAGTTCGCAGCCCGAAAAGCACTCTCCGGCCAACATGCCAAACGTCCAGCAATAGCTCCCAAACGAAAGGGGCCAGCAGCCAAAGACCTAGCTGGCCTGAAAGCCCCCCAGGGGGCCCACAAGCAGCCCCTCTCAATTTGGGTCTGGGGGCTTTTGCTGGGCAGGAAACCTTGGAGGTACCTGCAAGGTTGCAGTTGGCGGCCCGAGAAGCACTCTCCGGCCAACATGCCAAACGTCCAGCAATAGCTCCCAAACGAAAGGTGCCAGCAGCCAAAGACCTAGCTGGCCTGAAAGCCCCCCAGGGGGCCCACAAGCAGCCCCTCTCAATTTGGGTCTGGGGGCTTTCGCTGGGCGGGGAACCTTGGAGGTACCTGCAAGGTTGCAGTTGGCGGCCCGAGAAGCACTCTCCGGCCAACATGCCAAACGTCCAGCAAGAGCTCCCAAACGAAAGGGGCCAGCAGCCAAAGACCTAGCTGGCCTGAAAGCCCCCCAGGGGGCCCACAAGCAGCCCCTCTCAATTTGGGTCTGGGGGCTTTCGCTGGGCGGGGAACCTTGGAGGTACCTGTGAGTTTGCAGTTGGCGGCCCGAGAAGCCCTCTCCGGCCAACATGCCAAACTTCCAGCAAGAGCTCCCAAACGAAAGGGGCCAGCAGCCAAAGACCTAGCTGGCCTGAAAGCCCCCCAGGGGGCCCACAAGCAGCCCCTCTCAATTTGGGTCTGGGGGCTTTCTCTGGGCGGGGAACCTTGGAGGTACCTGCAAGGTTGCAGTTGGCGGCCCGAGAAGCACTCTCCGGCCAACATGCCAAACGTCCAGCAATAGCTCCCAAACGAAAGGGGCCAGCAGCCAAAGACCTAGCTGGCCTGAAAGCCCCCCAGGGGGCCCACAAGCAGCCCCTCTCAATTTGGGTCTGGGGGCTTTCGCTGGGCGGGGAACCTTGGAGGTACCTGCAAGGTTGCAGTTGGCGGCCCGAGAAGCACTCTCCGGCCAACATGCCAAACGTCCAGCAATAGCTCCCAAACGAAAGGGGCCAGCAGCCAAAGACCTAGCTGGCCTGAAAGCCCCCCAGGGGGCCCACAAGCAGCCCCTCTCAATTTGGGTCTGGGGGCTTTCGCTGGGCGGGGAACCTTGGAGGTACCTGCAAGGTTGCAGTTGGCGGCCCGAGAAGCACTCTCCGGCCAACATGCCAAACGTCCAGCAATAGCTCCCAAACGAAAGGGGCCAGCAGCCAAAGACCTAGCTGGCCTGAAAGCCCCCCAGGGGGCCCACAAGCAGCCCCTCTCAATTTGGGTCTGGGGGCTTTCGCTGGGCGGGGAACCTTGGAGGTACCTGTGGGGTTGCAGTTCGCAGCCCGAAAAGCACTCTCCGGCCAACATGCCAAACGTCCAGCAATAGCTCCCAAACGAAAGGGGCCAGCAGCCAAAGACCTAGCTGGCCTGAAAGCCCCCCAGGGGGCCCACAAGCAGCCCCTCTCAATTTGGGTCTGGGGGCTTTCGCTGGGCAGGAAACCTTGGAGGTACCTGTGGGGTTGCAGTTCGCGGCCCGAGAAGCACTCTCCGGCCAACATGCCAAACGTCCAGCAATAGCTCCCAAACGAAAGGGGCCAGCAGCCAAAGACCTAGCTGGCCTGAAAGCCCCCCAGGGGGCCCACAAGCAGCCCCTCTCAATTTGGGTCTGGGGGCTTTCGCTGGACGGGGAACCTTGGAGGTACCTGTGAGTTTGCAGTTGGCGGCCCGAGAAGCCCTCTCCGGCCAACATGCCAAACTTCCAGCAATAGCTCCCAAACGAAAGGGGCCAGCAGCCAAAGACCTAGCTGGCCTGAAAGCCCCCCAGGGGGCCCACAAGCAGCCCCTCTCAATTTGGGTCTGGGGGCTTTCGCTGGGCGGGGAATCTTGGAGGTACCTGCAAGGTTGCAGTTGGCGGCCCGAGAAGCACTCTCCGGCCAACATGCCAAACGTCCAGCAAGAGCTCCCAAACGAAAGGGGCCAGCAGCCAAAGACCTAGCTGGCCTGAAAGTCCCCCAGGGGGCCCACAAGCAGCCCCTCTCAATTTGGGTCTGGGGGCTTTCGCTGGGCGGGGAACCTTGGAGGTACCTGCAAGGTTGCAGTTGGCGGCCCGAGAAGCACTCTCCGGCCAACATGCCAAACGTCCAGGAATAGCTCCCAAACGAAAGGGGCCAGCAGCCAAAGACCTAGCTGGCCTGAAAGCCCCCCAGGGGGCCCACAAGCAGCCCCTCTCAATTTGGGTCTGGGGGCTTTCGCTGGGCGGGGAACCTTGGAGGTACCTGTGGGGTTGCAGTTGGCGGCCCGAGAAGCACTCTCCGGCCAACATGCCAAACGTCCAGCAATAGCTCCCAAACGAAAGGGGCCAGCAGCCAAAGACCTAGCTGGCCTGAAAGCCCCCCAGGGGGCCCACAAGCAGCCCCTCTCAATTTGGGTCTGGGGGCTTTCGCTGGGCGGGGAACCTTGGAGGTACCTGCAAGGTTGCAGTTGGCGGCCCGAGAAGCACTCTCCGGCCAACATGCCAAACGTCCAGCAATAGCTCCCAAACGAAAGGGGCCAGCAGCCAAAGACCTAGCTGGCCTGAAAGCCCCCCAGGGGGCCCACAAGCAGCCCCTCTCAATTTGGGTCTGGGGGCTTTCGCTGGACGGGGAACCTTGGAGGTATCTGTGAGTTTGCAGTTGGCGGCCCGAGAAGCCCTCTCCGGCCAACATGCCAAACTTCCAGCAATAGCTCCCAAACGAAAGGGGCCAGCAGCCAAAGACCTAGCTGGCCTGAAAGCCCCCCAGGGGGCCCACAAGCAGCCCCTCTCAATTTGGGTCTGGGGGCTTTCGCTGGGCGGGGAACCTTGGAGGTACCTGCAAGGTTGCAGTTGGCGGCCCGAGAAGCACTCTCCGGCCAACATGCCAAACTTCCAGCAATAGCTCCCAAACGAAAGGGGCCAGCAGCCAAAGACCTAGCTGGCCTGAAAGCCCCCCAGGGGGCCCACAAGCAGCCCCTCTCAATTTGGGTCTGGGGGCTTTCTCTGGGCGGGGAACCTTGGAGGTACCTGCAAGGTTGCAGTTGGCGGCCCGAGAAGCACTCTCCGGCCAACATGCCAAACGTCCAGCAATAGCTCCCAAACGAAAGGGGCCAGCAGCCAAAGACCTAGCTGGCCTGAAAGCCCCCCAGGGGGCCCACAAGCAGCCCCTCTCAATTTGGGTCTGGGGGCTTTCGCTGGACGGGGAACCTTGGAGGTACCTGTGAGTTTGCAGTTGGCGGCCCGAGAAGCCCTCTCCGGCCAACATGCCAAACTTCCAGCAATAGCTCCCAAACGAAAGGGGCCAGCAGCCAAAGACCTAGCTGGCCTGAAAGCCCCCCAGGGGGCCCACAAGCAGCCCCTCTCAATTTGGGTCTGGGGGCTTTCGCTGGGCGGGGAACCTTGGAGGTACCTGCAAGGTTGCAGTTGGCGGCCCGAGAAGCACTCTCCGGCCAACATGCCAAACGTCCAGCAATAGCTCCCAAACGAAAGGGGCCAGCAGCCAAAGACCTAGCTGGCCTGAAAGCCCCCCAGGGGGCCCACAAGCAGCCCCTCTCAATTTGGGTCTGGGGGCTTTCGCTGGGCGGGGAACCTTGGAGGTACCTATGGGGTTGCAGTTCGCATCCCGAAAAGCACTCTCCGGCCAACATGCCAAACGTCCAGCAATAGCTCCCAAACGAAAGGGGCCAGCAGCCAAAGACCTAGCTGGCCTGAAAGCCCCCCAGGGGGCCCACAAGCAGCCCCTCTCAATTTGGGTCTGGGGGCTTTCTCTGGGCGGGGAACCTTGGAGGTACCTGCAAGGTTGCAGTTGGCGGCCCGAGAAGCACTCTCCGGCCAACATGCCAAACGTCCAGCAATAGCTCCCAAACGAAAGGGGCCAGCAGCCAAAGACCTAGCTGGCCTGAAAGCCCCCCAGGGGGCCCACAAGCAGCCCCTCTCAATTTGGGTCTGGGGGCTTTCGCTGGGCGGGGAACCTTGGAGGTACCTGCAAGGTTGCAGTTGGCGGCCCGAGAAGCACTCTCCGGCCAACATGCCAAACGTCCAGCAAGAGCTCCCAAACGAAAGGGGCCAGCAGCCAAAGACCTAGCTGGTCTGAAAGCCCCCCAGGGGGCCCACAAGCAGCCCCTCTCAATTTGGGTCTGGGGGCTTTCGCTGGGCAGGGAACCTTGGAGGTACCTGCAAGGTTGCAGTTGGCGGCCCGAAAAGCACTCTCCGGCCAACATGCCAAACGTCCAGCAATAGCTCCCAAACGAAAGGGGCCAGCAGCCAAAGACCTAGCTGGCCTGAAAGCCCCCCAGGGGGCCCACAAGCAGCCCCTCTCAATTTGGGTCTGGGGGCTTTCGCTGGGCGGGGAACCTTGGAGGTACCTGCAAGGTTGCAGTTCGCAGCCCGAGAAGCACTCTCCGGCCAACATGCCAAACGTCCAGCAATAGCTCCCAAATGAAAGGGGCCAGCAGCCAAAGACCTAGCTGGCCTGAAAGCCCCCCAGGGGGCCCACAAGCAGCCCCTCTCAATTTGGGTCTGGGGGCTTTCGCTGGGCGGGGAACCTTGGAGGTACCTGCAAGGTTGCAGTTGGCGGCCCGAGAAGCACTCTCCGGCCAACATGCCAAACGTCCAGCAATAGCTCCCAAACGAAAGGGGCCAGCAGCAAAGACCTAGCTGGCCTGAAAGCCCCCCAGGGGGCCCACAAGCAGCCCCTCTCAATTTGGGTCTGGGGGCTTTCGCTGGGCGGGGAACCTTGGAGGTACCTGCAAGGTTGCAGTTGGCGGCCCGAGAAGCACTCTCCGGCCAACATGCCAAACGTCCAGCAATAGCTCCCAAACGAAAGGGGCCAGCAGCCAAAGACCTAGCTGGCCTGAAAGCCCCCCAGGGGGCCCACAAGCAGCCCCTCTCAATTTGGGTCTGGGGGCTTTCGCTGGGCGGGGAACCTTGGAGGTACCTGCAAGGTTGCAGTTGGCGGCCCGAGAAGCACTCTCCGGCCAACATGCCAAACGTCCAGCAATAGCTCCCAAACGAAAGGGGCCAGCAGCCAAAGACCTAGCTGGCCTGAAAGCCCCCCAGGGGGCCCACAAGCAGCCCCTCTCAATTTGGGTCTGGGGGCTTTCGCTGGGCGGGGAACCTTGGAGGTACCTGCAAGGTTGCAGTTGGCGGCCCGAGAAGCACTCTCCGGCCAACATGCCAAATGTCCAGCAATAGCTCCCAAACGAAAGGGGCCAGCAGCCAAAGACCTAGCTGGCCTGAAAGCCCCCCAGGGGGCCCACAAGCAGCCCCTCTCAATTTGGGTCTGGGGGCTTTCGCTGGGCGGGGAACCTTGGAGGTACCTGCAAGGTTGCAGTTGGCGGCCCGAGAAGCACTCTCCGGCCAACATGCCAAATGTCCAGCAATAGCTCCCAAACGAAAGGGGCCAGCAGCCAAAGACCTAGCTGGCCTGAAAGCCCCCCAGGGGGCCCACAAGCAGCCCCTCTCAATTTGGGTCTGGGGGCTTTCGCTGGGCGGGGAACCTTGGAGGTACCTGCAAGGTTGCAGTTGGCGGCCCGAGAAGCACTCTCCGGCCAACATGCCAAACGTCCAGCAATAGCTCCCAAACGAAAGGGGCCAGCAGCCAAAGACCTAGCTGGCCTGAAAGCCCCCCAGGGGGCCCACAAGCAGCCCCTCTCAATTTGGGTCTGGGGGCTTTCGCTGGGCGGGGAACCTTGGAGGTACCTGCAAGGTTGCAGTTGGCGGCCCGAGAAGCCCTCTCCGGCCAACATGCCAAACTTCCAGCAATAGCTCCCAAACGAAAGGGGCCAGCAGCCAAAGACCTAGCTGGCCTGAAAGCCCCCCAGGGGGCCCACAAGCAGCCCCTCTCAATTTGGGTCTGGGGGCTTTCGCTGGGCGGGGAACCTTGGAGGTACCTGCAAGGTTGCAGTTGGCGGCCCGAGAAGCACTCTCCGGCCAACATGCCAAACGTCCAGCAATAGCTCCCAAACGAAAGGGGCCAGCAGCCAAAGACCTAGCTGGCCTGAAAGCCCCCCAGGGGGCCCACAAGCAGCCCCTCTCAATTTGGGTCTGGGGGCTTTCGCTGGGCGGGATAACCTTGAAGGTACATGTGGGGTTGCAGTTGGCGGCCCGAGAAGCACTCTCCGGCCAACATGCCAAACGTCCAGCAATAGCTCCCAAACGAAAGGGGCCAGCAGCCAAAGACCTAGCTGGCCTGAAAGCCCCCCAGGGGGCCCACAAGCAGCCCCTCTCAATTTGGGTCTGGGGGCTTTCGCTGGGCGGGGAACCTTGGAGGTACCTGCAAGGTTGCAGTTGGCGGCCCGAGAAGCACTCTCCGGCCAACATGCCAAACGTCCAGCAATAGCTCCCAAACGAAAGGGGCCAGCAGCCAAAGACCTAGCTGGCCTGAAAGCCCCCCAGGGGGCCCACAAGCAGCCCCTCTCAATTTGGGTCTGGGGGCTTTCGCTGGGCGGGGAACCTTGGAGGTACCTGTGAGGTTGCAGTTGGCGGCCCGAGAAGCCCTCTCCGGCCAACATGCCAAACGTCCAGCAATAGCTCCCAAACGAAAGGGGCCAGCAGCCAAAGACCTAGCTGGCCTGAAAGCCCCCCAGGGGGCCCACAAGCAGCCCCTCTCAATTTGGGTCTGGGGGCTTTCGCTGGGCGGGGAACCTTGGAGGTACCTGCAAGGTTGCAGTTGGCGGCCCGAGAAGCACTCTCCGGCCAACATGCCAAACGTCCAGCAATAGCTCCCAAACGAAAGGGGCCAGCAGCCAAAGACCTAGCTGGCCTGAAAGCCCCCCAGGGGGCCCACAAGCAGCCCCTCTCAATTTGGGTCTGGGGGCTTTCGCTGGGCGGGGAACCTTGGAGGTACCTGTGAGTTTGCAGTTGGCGGCCCGAGAAGCCCTCTCCGGCCAACATGCCAAACTTCCAGCAATAGCTCCCAAACGAAAGGGGCCAGCAGCCAAAGACCTAGCTGGCCTGAAAGCCCCCCAGGGGGCCCACAAGCAGCCCCTCTCAATTTGGGTCTGGGGGCTTTCTCTGGGCGGGGAACCTTGGAGGTACCTGCGAGGTTGCAGTTGGCGGCCCGAGAAGCACTCTCCGGCCAACATGCCAAACGTCCAGCAATAGCTCCCAAACGAAAGGGGCCAGCAGCCAAAGACCTAGCTGGCCTGAAAGCCCCCCAGGGGGCCCACAAGCAGCCCCTCTCAATTTGGGTCTGGGGGCTTTCGCTGGGCGGGGAACCTTGGAGGTACCTGCAAGGTTGCAGTTGGCGGCCCGAGAAGCACTCTCCGGCCAACATGCCAAACGTCCAGCAATAGCTCCCAAACGAAAGGGGCCAGCAGCCAAAGACCTAGCTGGCCTGAAAGCCCCCCAGGGGGCCCACAAGCAGCCCCTCTCAATTTGGGTCTGGGGGCTTTCGCTGGGCGGGGAACCTTGGAGGTACCTGCAAGGTTGCAGTTGGCGGCCCGAGAAGCACTCTCCGGCCAACATGCCAAAAGTCCAGCAATAGCTCCCAAACGAAAGGGGCCAGCAGCCAAAGACCTAGCTGGCCTGAAAGCCCCCCAGGGGGCCCACAAGCAGCCCCTCTCAATTTGGGTCTGGGGGCTTTCGCTGGGCGGGGAACCTTGGAGGTACCTGTGAGTTTGCAGTTGGCGGCCCGAGAAGCCCTCTCCGGCCAACATGCCAAACTTCCAGCAATAGCTCCCAAACGAAAGGGGCCAGCAGCCAAAGACCTAGCTGGCCTGAAAGCCCCCCAGGGGGCCCACAAGCAGCCCCTCTCAATTTGGGTCTGGGGGCTTTCTCTGGGCGGGGAACCTTGGAGGTACCTGCGAGGTTGCAGTTGGCGGCCCGAGAAGCACTCTCCGGCCAACATGCCAAACGTCCAGCAATAGCTCCCAAACGAAAGGGGCCAGCAGCCAAAGACCTAGCTGGCCTGAAAGCCCCCCAGGGGGCCCACAAGCAGCCCCTCTCAATTTGGGTCTGGGGGCTTTCGCTGGGCGGGGAACCTTGGAGGTACCTGCAAGGTTGCAGTTGGCGGCCCGAGAAGCACTCTCCGGCCAACATGCCAAACGTCCAGCAATAGCTCCCAAACGAAAGGGGCCAGCAGCCAAAGACCTAGCTGGCCTGAAAGCCCCCCAGGGGGCCCACAAGCAGCCCCTCTCAATTTGGGTCTGGGGGCTTTCGCTGGGCGGGGAACCTTGGAGGTACCTGCAAGGTTGCAGTTGGCGGCCCGAGAAGCACTCTCCGGCCAACATGCCAAACGTCCAGCAATAGCTCCCAAACGAAAGGGGCCAGCAGCCAAAGACCTAGCTGGCCTGAAAGCCCCCCAGGGGGCCCACAAGCAGCCCCTCTCAATTTGGGTCTGGGGGCTTTCGCTGGACGGGGAACCTTGGAGGTACCTGTGGGGTTGCAGTTCGCGGCCCGAGAAGCACTCTCCGGCCAACATGCCAAACGTCCAGCAATAGCTCCCAAACGAAAGGGGCCAGCAGCCAAAGACCTAGCTGGCCTGAAAGCCCCCCAGGGGGCCCACAAGCAGCCCCTCTCAATTTGGGTCTGGGGGCTTTCGCTGGGCGGGGAATCTTGGAGGTACCTGCAAGGTTGCAGTTGGCGGCCCGAGAAGCACTCTCCGGCCAACATGCCAAACGTCCAGCAAGAGCTCCCAAACGAAAGGGGCCAGCAGCCAAAGACCTAGCTGGCCTGAAAGCCCCCCAGGGGGCCCACAAGCAGCCCCTCTCAATTTGGGTCTGGGGGCTTTCGCTGGGCGGGGAACCTTGGAGGTACCTGTGAGTTTGCAGTTGGCGGCCCGAGAAGCACTCTCCGGCCAACATGCCAAACGTCCAGCAATAGCTCCCAAACGAAAGGGGCCAGCAGCAAAGACCTAGCTGGCCTGAAAGCCCCCCAGGGGGCCCACAAGCAGCCCCTCTCAATTTGGGTCTGGGGGCTTTCGCTGGGCGGGGAACCTTGGAGGTACCTGCAAGGTTGCAGTTGGCGGCCCGAGAAGCACTCTCCGGCCAACATGCCAAACGTCCAGCAATAGCTCCCAAACGAAAGGGGCCAGCAGCCAAAGACCTAGCTGGCCTGAAAGCCCCCCAGGGGGCCCACAAGCAGCCCCTCTCAATTTGGGTCTGGGGGCTTTCGCTGGGCGGGGAACCTTGGAGGTACCTGTGAGTTTGCAGTTGGCGGCCCGAGAAGCCCTCTCCGGCCAACATGCCAAACTTCCAGCAATAGCTCCCAAACGAAAGGGGCCAGCAGCCAAAGACCTAGCTGGCCTGAAAGCCCCCCAGGGGGCCCACAAGCAGCCCCTCTCAATTTGGGTCTGGGGGCTTTCTCTGGGCGGGGAACCTTGGAGGTACCTGCGAGGTTGCAGTTGGCGGCCCGAGAAGCACTCTCCGGCCAACATGCCAAACGTCCAGCAATAGCTCCCAAACGAAAGGGGCCAGCAGCCAAAGACCTAGCTGGCCTGAAAGCCCCCCAGGGGGCCCACAAGCAGCCCCTCTCAATTTGGGTCTGGGGGCTTTCGCTGGGCGGGGAACCTTGGAGGTACCTGCAAGGTTGCAGTTGGCGGCCCGAGAAGCACTCTCCGGCCAACATGCCAAACGTCCAGCAATAGCTCCCAAACGAAAGGGGCCAGCAGCCAAAGACCTAGCTGGCCTGAAAGCCCCCCAGGGGGCCCACAAGCAGCCCCTCTCAATTTGGGTCTGGGGGCTTTCGCTGGGCGGGGAACCTTGGAGGTACCTGCAAGGTTGCAGTTGGCGGCCCGAGAAGCACTCTCCGGCCAACATGCCAAATGTCCAGCAATAGCTCCCAAACGAAAGGGGCCAGCAGCCAAAGACCTAGCTGGCCTGAAAGCCCCCCAGGGGGCCCACAAGCAGCCCCTCTCAATTTGGGTCTGGGGGCTTTCGCTGGGCGGGGAACCTTGGAGGTACCTGTGAGTTTGCAGTTGGCGGCCCGAGAAGCCCTCTCCGGCCAACATGCCAAACTTCCAGCAATAGCTCCCAAACGAAAGGGGCCAGCAGCCAAAGACCTAGCTGGCCTGAAAGCCCCCCAGGGGGCCCACAAGCAGCCCCTCTCAATTTGGGTCTGGGGGCTTTCTCTGGGCGGGGAACCTTGGAGGTACCTGCGAGGTTGCAGTTGGCGGCCCGAGAAGCACTCTCCGGCCAACATGCCAAACGTCCAGCAATAGCTCCCAAACGAAAGGGGCCAGCAGCCAAAGACCTAGCTGGCCTGAAAGCCCCCCAGGGGGCCCACAAGCAGCCCCTCTCAATTTGGGTCTGGGGGCTTTCGCTGGGCGGGGAACCTTGGAGGTACCTGCAAGGTTGCAGTTGGCGGCCCGAGAAGCACTCTCCGGCCAACATGCCAAACGTCCAGCAATAGCTCCCAAACGAAAGGGGCCAGCAGCCAAAGACCTAGCTGGCCTGAAAGCCCCCCAGGGGGCCCACAAGCAGCCCCTCTCAATTTGGGTCTGGGGGCTTTCGCTGGGCGGGGAACCTTGGAGGTACCTGCAAGGTTGCAGTTGGCGGCCCGAGAAGCACTCTCCGGCCAACATGCCAAACGTCCAGCAATAGCTCCCAAACGAAAGGGGCCAGCAGCCAAAGACCTAGCTGGCCTGAAAGCCCCCCAGGGGGCCCACAAGCAGCCCCTCTCAATTTGGGTCTGGGGGCTTTCGCTGGACGGGGAACCTTGGAGGTACCTGTGGGGTTGCAGTTCGCGGCCCGAGAAGCACTCTCCGGCCAACATGCCAAACGTCCAGCAATAGCTCCCAAACGAAAGGGGCCAGCAGCCAAAGACCTAGCTGGCCTGAAAGCCCCCCAGGGGGCCCACAAGCAGCCCCTCTCAATTTGGGTCTGGGGGCTTTCGCTGGGCGGGGAACCTTGGAGGTACCTGTGGGGTTGCAGTTCGCAGCCCGAAAAGCACTCTACGGCCAACATGCCAAACGTCCAGCAATAGCTCCCAAACGAAAGGGGCCAGCAGCCAAAGACCTAGCTGGCCTGAAAGCCCCCCAGGGGGCCCACAAGCAGCCCCTCTCAATTTGGGTCTGGGGGCTTTCGCTGGGCGGGGAACCTTGGAGGTACCTGCAAGGTTGCAGTTGGCGGCCCGAGAAGCACTCTCCGGCCAACATGCCAAACGTCCAGCAATAGCTCCCAAACGAAAGGGGCCAGCAGCCAAAGACCTAGCTGGCCTGAAAGCCCCCCAGGGGGCCCACAAGCAGCCCCTCTCAATTTGGGTCTGGGGGCTTTCGCTGGGCGGGGAATCTTGGAGGTACCTGCAAGGTTGCAGTTGGCGGCCCGAGAAGCACTCTCCGGCCAACATGCCAAACGTCCAGCAAGAGCTCCCAAACGAAAGGGGCCAGCAGCCAAAGACCTAGCTGGCCTGAAAGCCCCCCAGGGGGCCCACAAGCAGCCCCTCTCAATTTGGGTCTGGGGGCTTTCGCTGGGCGGGGAACCTTGGAGGTACCTGTGAGTTTGCAGTTGGCGGCCCGAGAAGCACTCTCCGGCCAACATGCCAAACGTCCAGCAATAGCTCCCAAACGAAAGGGGCCAGCAGCAAAGACCTAGCTGGCCTGAAAGCCCCCCAGGGGGCCCACAAGCAGCCCCTCTCAATTTGGGTCTGGGGGCTTTCGCTGGGCGGGGAACCTTGGAGGTACCTGCAAGGTTGCAGTTGGCGGCCCGAGAAGCACTCTCCGGCCAACATGCCAAACGTCCAGCAATAGCTCCCAAACGAAAGGGGCCAGCAGCCAAAGACCTAGCTGGCCTGAAAGCCCCCCAGGGGGCCCACAAGCAGCCCCTCTCAATTTGGGTCTGGGGGCTTTCGCTGGGCGGGGAACCTTGGAGGTACCTGCAAGGTTGCAGTTGGCGGCCCGAGAAGCACTCTCCGGCCAACATGCCAAACGTCCAGCAATAGCTCCCAAACGAAAGGGGCCAGCAGCCAAAGACCTAGCTGGCCTGAAAGCCCCCCAGGGGACCCACAAGCAGCCCCTCTCAATTTGGGTCTGGGGGCTTTCGCTGGGCGGGGAACCTTGGAGGTACCTCCAAGGTTGCAGTTGGCGGCCCGAGAAGCACTCTCCGGCCAACATGCCAAACGTCCAGCAAGAGCTCCCAAACGAAAGGGGCCAGCAGCCAAAGACCTAGCTGGCCTGAAAGCCCCCCAGGGGGCCCACAAGCAGCCCCTCTCAATTTGGGTCTGGGGGCTTTCTCTGGGCGGGGAACCTTGGAGGTACCTGCGAGGTTGCAGTTGGCGGCCCGAGAAGCACTCTCCGGCCAACATGCCAAACGTCCAGCAATAGCTCCCAAACGAAAGGGGCCAGCAGCCAAAGACCTAGCTGGCCTGAAAGCCCCCCAGGGGGCCCACAAGCAGCCCCTCTCAATTTGGGTCTGGGGGCTTTCACTGGGCGGGGAACCTTTGAGGTACCTGCAAGGTTGCAGTTCGCGGCCCGAGAAGCACTCTCCGGCCAACATGCCAAACGTCCAGCAATAGCTCCCAAACGAAAGGGGCCAGCAGCCAAAGACCTAGCTGGCCTGAAAGCCCCCCAGGGGGCCCACAAGCAGCCCCTCTCAATTTGGGTCTGGGGGCTTTCACTAGGCGGGGAACCTTGGAGGTACCTGTGGGGTTGCAGTTGGCGGCCCGAGAAGCACTCTCCGGCCAACATGCCAAACGTCCAGCAATAGCTCCCAAACGAAAGGGGCCAGCAGCCAAAGACCTAGCTGGCCTGAAAGCCCCCCAGGGGGCCCACAAGCAGCCCCTCTCAATTTGGGTCTGGGGGCTTTCGCTGGGCGGGGAACCTTGGAGGTACCTGTGGGGTTGACGTTCGCAGCCCGAAAAGCACTCTACGGCCAACATGCCAAACGTCCAGCAATAGCTCCCAAACGAAAGGGGCCAGCAGCCAAAGACCTAGCTGGCCTGAAAGCCCCCCAGGGGGCCCACAAGCAGCCCCTCTCAATTTGGGTCTGGGGGCTTTCGCTGGGCGGGGAACCTTGGAGGTACCTGCAAGGTTGCAGTTGGCGGCCCGAGAAGCACTCTCCGGCCAAAATGCCAAACGTCCAGCAATAGCTCCCAAACGAAAGGGGCCAGCAGCCAAAGACCTAGCTGGCCTGAAAGCCCCCCAGGGGGCCCACAAGCAGCCCCTCTCAATTTGGGTCTGGGGGCTTTCGCTGGGCGGGGAACCTTGGAGGTACCTGCAAGGTTGCAGTTGGCGGCCCGAGAAGCACTCTCCGGCCAACATGCCAAACGTCCAGCAATAGCTCCCAAACGAAAGGGGCCAGCAGCCAAAGACCTAGCTGGCCTGAAAGCCCCCCAGGGGGCCCACAAGCAGCCCCTCTCAATTTGGGTCTGGGGGCTTTCGCTGGGCGGGGAACCTTGGAGGTACCTGTGGGGTTGCAGTTGGCGGCCCGAGAAGCACTCTCCGGCCAACATGCCAAACGTCCAGCAATAGCTCCCAAACGAAAGGGGCCAGCAGCCAAAGACCTAGCTGGCCTGAAAGCCCCCCAGGGGGCCCACAAGCAGCCCCTCTCAATTTGGGTCTGGGGGCTTTCGCTGGGCGGGGAACCTTGGAGGTACCTGTGGGGTTGCAGTTCGCAGCCCGAAAAGCACTCTACGGCCAACATGCCAAACGTCCATCAATAGCTCCCAAACGAAAGGGGCCAGCAGCCAAAGACCTAGCTGGCCTGAAAGCCCCCCAGGGGGCCCACAAGCAGCCCCTCTCAATTTGGGTCTGGGGGCTTTCGCTGGGCGGGGAACCTTGAAGGTACATGTGGGGTTGCAGTTGGCGGCCTGAGAAGCACTCTCCGGCCAACATGCCAAACGTCCAGCAATAGCTCCCAAACGAAAGGGGCCAGCACCCAAAGACCTAGCTGGCCTGAAAGCCCCCCAGGGGGCCCACAAGTAGCCCCTCTCAATTTGGGTCTGGGGGCTTTCGCTGGGCGGGGAACCTTGGAGGTACCTGCAAGGTTGCAGTTGGCGGCCCGAGAAGCCCTCTCCGGCCAACATGCCAAACGTCCAGCAATAGCTCCCAAACGAAAGGGGCCAGCAGCCAAAGACCTAGCTGGCCTGAAAGCCCCCCAGGGGGCCCACAAGCAGCCCCTCTCAATTTGGGTCTGGGGGCTTTCGCTGGGCGGGGAACCTTGGAGGTACCTGCGAGGTTGCAGTTGGCGGCCCGAGAAGCACTCTCCGGCCAACATGCCAAACGTCCAGCAATAGCTCCCAAACGAAAGGGGCCAGCAGCCAAAGACCTAGCTGGCCTGAAAGCCCCCCAGGGGGCCCACAAGTAGCCCCTCTCAATTTGGGTCTGGGGGCTTTCGCTGGGCGGGGAACCTTGGAGGTACCTGCAAGGTTGCAGTTGGCGGCCCGAGAAGCCCTCTCCGGCCAACATGCCAAACGTCCAGCAATAGCTCCCAAACGAAAGGGGCCAGCACCCAAAGACCTAGCTGGCCTGAAAGCCCCCCAGGGGGCCCACAAGCAGCCCCTCTCAATTTGGGTCTGGGGGCTTTCGCTGGGCGGGGAACCTTGGAGGTACCTGCAAGGTTGCAGTTGGCGGCCCGAGAAGCACTCTCCGGCCAACATGCCAAACGTCCAGCAATAGCTCCCAAACGAAAGGGGCCAGCAGCCAAAGACCTAGCTGGCCTGAAAGCCCCCCAGGGGGCCCACAAGCAGCCCCTCTCAATTTGGGTCTGGGGGCTTTCGCTGGGCGGGGAACCTTGGAGGTACCTGTGAGGTTGCAGTTGGCGGCCCGAGAAGCCCTCTCCGGCCAACATGCAAAACGTCCAGCAATAGCTCCCAAACGAAAGGGGCCAGCAGCCAAAGACCTAGCTGGCCTGAAAGCCCCCCAGGGGGCCCACAAGCAGCCCCTCTCAATTTGGGTCTGGGGGCTTTCGCTGGGCGGGGAACCTTGGAGGTACCTGCAAGGTTGCAGTTCGCAGCCCGAAAAGCACTCTCCGGCCAACATGCCAAACGTCCAGCAATAGCTCCCAAACGAAAGGGGCCAGCAGCCAAAGACCTAGCTGGCCTGAAAGCCCCCCAGGGGGCCCACAAGCAGCCCCTCTCAATTTGGGTCTGGGGGCTTTCGCTGGGCGGGGAACCTTGGAGGTACCTGCAAGGTTGCAGTTGGCGGCCCGAGAAGCACTCTCCGGCCAACATGCCAAACGTCCAGCAATAGCTCCCAAACGAAAGGGGCCAGCAGCCAAAGACCTAGCTGGCCTGAAAGCCCCCCAGGGGGCCCACAAGCAGCCCCTCTCAATTTGGGTCTGGGGGCTTTCTCTGGGCGGGGAACCTTGGAGGTACCTGCAAGGTTGCAGTTGGCGGCCCGAGAAGCACTCTCCGGCCAACATGCCAAACGTCCAGCAATAGCTCCCAAACGAAAGGGGCCAGCAGCCAAAGACCTAGCTGGCCTGAAAGCCCCCCAGGGGGCCCACAAGCAGCCCCTCTCAATTTGGGTCTGGGGGCTTTCGCTGGGCGGGGAACCTTGGAGGTACCTGTGAGTTTGCAGTTGGCGGCCCGAGAAGCCCTCTCCGGCCAACATGCCAAACTTCCAGCAAGAGCTCCCAAACGAAAGGGGCCAGCAGCCAAAGACCTAGCTGGCCTGAAAGCCCCCCAGGGGGCCCACAAGCAGCCCCTCTCAATTTGGGTCTGGGGGCTTTCTCTGGGCGGGGAACCTTGGAGGTACCTGCAAGGTTGCAGTTGGCGGCCCGAGAAGCACTCTCCGGCCAACATGCCAAACGTCCAGCAATAGCTCCCAAACGAAAGGGGCCAGCAGCCAAAGACCTAGCTGGCCTGAAAGCCCCCCAGGGGGCCCACAAGCAGCCCCTCTCAATTTGGGTCTGGGGGCTTTCGCTGGGCGGGGAACCTTGGAGGTACCTGCAAGGTTGCAGTTCGCGGCCCGAGAAGCACTCTCCGGCCAACATGCCAAACGTCCAGCAATAGCTCCCAAACGAAAGGGGCCAGCAGCCAAAGACCTAGCTGGCCTGAAAGCCCCCCAGGGGGCCCACAAGCAGCCCCTCTCAATTTGGGTCTGGGGGCTTTCGCTGGGCGGGGAACCTTGGAGGTACCTGCAAGGTTGCAGTTCGCGGCCCGAGAAGCACTCTCCGGCCAACATGCCAAACGTCCAGCAATAGCTCCCAAACGAAAGGGGCCAGCAGCCAAAGACCTAGCTGGCCTGAAAGCCCCCCAGGGGGCCCACAAGCAGCCCCTCTCAATTTGGGTCTGGGGGCTTTCGCTGGGCGGGGAACCTTGGAGGTACCTGTGGGGTTGCAGTTCGCAGCCCGAAAAGCACTCTCCGGCCAACATGCCAAACGTCCAGCAATAGCTCCCAAACGAAAGGGGCCAGCAGCCAAAGACCTAGCTGGCCTGAAAGCCCCCCAGGGGGCCCACAAGCAGCCCCTCTCAATTTGGGTCTGGGGGCTTTCGCTGGGCAGGAAACCTTGGAGGTACCTGTGGGGTTGCAGTTGGCGGCCCGAGAAGCACTCTCCGGCCAACATGCCAAACGTCCAGCAATAGCTCCCAAACGAAAGGGGCCAGCAGCCAAAGACCTAGCTGGCCTGAAAGCCCCCCAGGGGGCCCACAAGCAGCCCCTCTCAATTTGGGTCTGGGGGCTTTCGCTGGACGGGGAACCTTGGAGGTACCTGTGAGTTTGCAGTTGGCGGCCCGAGAAGCCCTCTCCGGCCAACATGCCAAACTTCCAGCAATAGCTCCCAAACGAAAGGGGCCAGCAGCCAAAGACCTAGCTGGCCTGAAAGCCCCCCAGGGGGCCCACAAGCAGCCCCTCTCAATTTGGGTCTGGGGGCTTTCGCTGGGCGGGGAATCTTGGAGGTACCTGCAAGGTTGCAGTTGGCGGCCCGAGAAGCACTCTCCGGCCAACATGCCAAACGTCCAGCAAGAGCTCCCAAACGAAAGGGGCCAGCAGCCAAAGACCTAGCTGGCCTGAAAGTCCCCCAGGGGGCCCACAAGCAGCCCCTCTCAATTTGGGTCTGGGGGCTTTCGCTGGGCGGGGAACCTTGGAGGTACCTGCAAGGTTGCAGTTGGCGGCCCGAGAAGCACTCTCCGGCCAACATGCCAAACGTCCAGCAATAGCTCCCAAACGAAAGGGGCCAGCAGCCAAAGACCTAGCTGGCCTGAAAGCCCCCCAGGGGGCCCACAAGCAGCCCCTCTCAATTTGGGTCTGGGGGCTTTCGCTGGGCGGGGAACCTTGGAGGTACCTGTGGGGTTGCAGTTCGCGGCCCGAGAAGCACTCTCCGGCCAACATGCCAAACGTCCAGCAATAGCTCCCAAACGAAAGGGGCCAGCAGCCAAAGACCTAGCTGGCCTGAAAGCCCCCCAGGGGGCCCACAAGCAGCCCCTCTCAATTTGGGTCTGGGGGCTTTCGCTGGGCGGGGAACCTTGAAGGTACATGTGGGGTTGCAGTTGGCGGCCCGAGAAGCACTCTCCGGCCAACATGCCAAACGTCCAGCAATAGCTCCCAAACGAAAGGGGCCAGCAGCCAAAGACCTAGCTGGCCTGAAAGCCCCCCAGGGGGCCCACAAGCAGCCCCTCTCAATTTGGGTCTGGGGGCTTTCGCTGGGCGGGGAACCTTGGAGGTACCTGTGAGTTTGCAGTTGGCGGCCCGAAAAGCCCTCTCCGGCCAACATGCCAAACTTCCAGCAATAGCTCCCAAACGAAAGGGGCCAGCAGCCAAAGACCTAGCTGGCCTGAAAGCCCCCGAGGGGGCCCACAAGCAGCCCCTCTCAATTTGGGTCTGGGGGCTTTCGCTGGGCGGGGAACCTTGGAGGTACCTGCAAGGTTGCAGTTGGCGGCCCGAGAAGCACTCTCCAGCCAACATGCCAAACGTCCAGCAATAGCTCCCAAACGAAAGGGGCCAGCAGCCAAAGACCTAGCTGGCCTGAAAGCCCCCCAGGGGGCCCACAAGCAGCCCCTCTCAATTTGGGTCTGGGGGCTTTCGCTGGGCGGGGAACCTTGGAGGTACCTATGGGGTTGCAGTTCGCATCCCGAAAAGCACTCTCCGGCCAACATGCCAAACGTCCAGCAATAGCTCCCAAACGAAAGGGGCCAGCAGCCAAAGACCTAGCTGGCCTGAAAGCCCCCCAGGGGGCCCACAAGCAGCCCCTCTCAATTTGGGTCTGGGGGCTTTCGCTGGGCGGGGAACCTTGGAGGTACCTGCAAGGTTGCAGTTGGCGGCCCGAGAAGCCCTCTCCGGCCAACATGCCAAACGTCCAGCAATAGCTCCCAAACGAAAGGGGCCAGCAGCCAAAGACCTAGCTGGCCTGAAAGCCCCCCAGGGGGCCCACAAGCAGCCCCTCTCAATTTGGGTCTGGGGGCTTTCGCTGGGCGGGGAACCTTGGAGGTACCTGCAAGGTTGCAGTTGGCGGCCCGAGAAGCACTCTCCGGCCAACATGCCAAACTTCCAGCAATAGCTCCCAAACGAAAGGGGCCAGCAGCCAAAGACCTAGCTGGCCTGAAAGCCCCCCAGGGGGCCCACAAGCAGCCCCTCTCAATTTGGGTCTGGGGGCTTTCGCTGGGCGGGATAACCTTGAAGGTACATGTGGGGTTGCAGTTGGCGGCCCGAGAAGCACTCTCCGGCCAACATGCCAAACGTCCAGCAATAGCTCCCAAACGAAAGGGGCCAGCAGCCAAAGACCTAGCTGGCCTGAAAGCCCCCCAGGGGGCCCACAAGCAGCCCCTCTCAATTTGGGTCTGGGGGCTTTCGCTGGGCGGGGAACCTTGGAGGTACCTGCAAGGTTGCAGTTGGCGGCCCGAGAAGCACTCTCCGGCCAACATGCCAAACGTCCAGCAATAGCTCCCAAACGAAAGGGGCCAGCAGCCAAAGACCTAGCTGGCCTGAAAGCCCCCCAGGGGGCCCACAAGCAGCCCCTCTCAATTTGGGTCTGGGGGCTTTCGCTGGGCGGGGAACCTTGGAGGTACCTGCAAGGTTGCAGTTGGCGGCCCGAGAAGCACTCTCCGGCCAACATGCCAAACGTCCAGCAATAGCTCCCAAACGAAAGGGGCCAGCAGCCAAAGACCTAGCTGGCCTGAAAGCCCCCCAGGGGGCCCACAAGCAGCCCCTCTCAATTTGGGTCTGGGGGCTTTCGCTGGGCGGGGAACCTTGGAGGTACCTGCAAGGTTGCAGTTCGTGGCCCGAGAAGCACTCTCCGGCCAACATGCCAAACGTCCAGCAAGAGCTCCCAAACGAAAGGGGCCAGCAGCCAAAGACCTAGCTGGTCTGAAAGCCCCCCAGGGGGCCCACAAGCAGCCCCTCTCAATTTGGGTCTGGGGGCTTTCGCTGGGCAGGGAACCTTGGAGGTACCTGCAAGGTTGCAGTTGGCGGCCCGAAAAGCACTCTCCGGCCAACATGCCAAACGTCCAGCAATAGCTCCCAAACGAAAGGGGCCAGCAGCCAAAGACCTAGCTGGCCTGAAAGCCCCCCAGGGGGCCCACAAGCAGCCCCTCTCAATTTGGGTCTGGGGGCTTTCGCTGGGCGGGGAACCTTGGAGGTACCTGCAAGGTTGCAGTTCGCAGCCCGAGAAGCACTCTCCGGCCAACATGCCAAACGTCCAGCAATAGCTCCCAAATGAAAGGGGCCAGCACCCAAAGACCTAGCTGGCCTGAAAGCCCCCCAGGGGGCCCACAAGCAGCCCCTCTCAATTTGGGTCTGGGGGCTTTCGCTGGGCGGGGAACCTTGGAGGTACCTGCAAGGTTGCAGTTGGCGGCCCGAGAAGCACTCTCCGGCCAACATGCCAAACGTCCAGCAATAGCTCCCAAACGAAAGGGGCCAGCAGCCAAAGACCTAGCTGGCCTGAAAGCCCCCCAGGGGGCCCACAAGCAGCCCCTCTCAATTTGGGTCTGGGGGCTTTCGCTGGGCGGGGAACCTTGAAGGTACATGTGGGGTTGCAGTTGGCGGCCCGAGAAGCACTCTCCGGCCAACATGCCAAACGTCCAGCAATAGCTCCCAAACGAAAGGGGCCAGCAGCCAAAGACCTAGCTGGCCTGAAAGCCCCCCAGGGGGCCCACAAGCAGCCCCTCTCAATTTGGGTCTGGGGGCTTTCGCTGGACGGGGAACCTTGGAGGTACCTGTGAGTTTGCAGTTGGCGGCCCGAGAAGCCCTCTCCGGCCAACATGCCAAACTTCCAGCAATAGCTCCCAAACGAAAGGGGCCAGCAGCCAAAGACCTAGCTGGCCTGAAAGCCCCGAGGGGGCCCACAAGCAGCCCCTCTCAATTTGGGTCTGGGGGCTTTCGCTGGGCGGGGAACCTTGGAGGTACCTGCAAGGTTGCAGTTGGCGGCCCGAGAAGCACTCTCCGGCCAACATGCCAAACGTCCAGCAATAGCTCCCAAACGAAAGGGGCCAGCAGCCAAAGACCTAGCTGGCCTGAAAGCCCCCCAGGGGGCCCACAAGCAGCCCCTCTCAATTTGGGTCTGGGGGCTTTCGCTGGGCGGGGAACCTTGGAGGTACCTATGGGGTTGCAGTTCGCATCCCGAAAAGCACTCTCCGGCCAACATGCCAAACGTCCAGCAATAGCTCCCAAACGAAAGGGGCCAGCAGCCAAAGACCTAGCTGGCCTGAAAGCCCCCCAGGGGGCCCACAAGCAGCCCCTCTCAATTTGGGTCTGGGGGCTTTCGCTGGGCGGGGAACCTTGGAGGTACCTGCAAGGTTGCAGTTGGCGGCCCGAGAAGCCCTCTCCGGCCAACATGCCAAACGTCCAGCAATAGCTCCCAAACGAAAGGGGCCAGCAGCCAAAGACCTAGCTGGCCTGAAAGCCCCCCAGGGGGCCCACAAGCAGCCCCTCTCAATTTGGGTCTGGGGGCTTTCGCTGGGCGGGGAACCTTGGAGGTACCTGCAAGGTTGCAGTTGGCGGCCCGAGAAGCACTCTCCGGCCAACATGCCAAACTTCCAGCAAGAGCTCCCAAACGAAAGGGGCCAGCAGCCAAAGACCTAGCTGGCCTGAAAGCCCCCCAGGGGGCCCACAAGCAGCCCCTCTCAATTTGGGTCTGGGGGCTTTCGCTGGGCGGGATAACCTTGAAGGTACATGTGGGGTTGCAGTTGGCGGCCCGAGAAGCACTCTCCGGCCAACATGCCAAACGTCCAGCAATAGCTCCCAAACGAAAGGGGCCAGCAGCCAAAGACCTAGCTGGCCTGAAAGCCCCCCAGGGGGCCCACAAGCAGCCCCTCTCAATTTGGGTCTGGGGGCTTTCGCTGGGCGGGGAACCTTGGAGGTACCTGCAAGGTTGCAGTTGGCGGCCCGAGAAGCACTCTCCGGCCAACATGCCAAACGTCCAGCAAGAGCTCCCAAACGAAAGGGGCCAGCAGCCAAAGACCTAGCTGGTCTGAAAGCCCCCCAGGGGGCCCACAAGCAGCCCCTCTCAATTTGGGTCTGGGGGCTTTCGCTGGGCAGGGAACCTTGGAGGTACCTGCAAGGTTGCAGTTGGCGGCCCGAAAAGCACTCTCCGGCCAACATGCCAAACGTCCAGCAATAGCTCCCAAACGAAAGGGGCCAGCAGCCAAAGACCTAGCTGGCCTGAAAGCCCCCCAGGGGGCCCACAAGCAGCCCCTCTCAATTTGGGTCTGGGGGCTTTCGCTGGGCGGGGAACCTTGGAGGTACCTGCAAGGTTGCAGTTCGCAGCCCGAGAAGCACTCTCCGGCCAACATGCCAAACGTCCAGCAATAGCTCCCAAATGAAAGGGGCCAGCACCCAAAGACCTAGCTGGCCTGAAAGCCCCCCAGGGGGCCCACAAGCAGCCCCTCTCAATTTGGGTCTGGGGGCTTTCGCTGGGCGGGGAACCTTGGAGGTACCTGCAAGGTTGCAGTTGGCGGCCCGAGAAGCACTCTCCGGCCAACATGCCAAACGTCCAGCAATAGCTCCCAAACGAAAGGGGCCAGCAGCCAAAGACCTAGCTGGCCTGAAAGCCCCCCAGGGGACCCACAAGCAGCCCCTCTCAATTTGGGTCTGGGGGCTTTCGCTGGGCGGGGAACCTTGGAGGTACCTGCAAGGTTGCAGTTGGCGGCCCGAGAAGCACTCTCCGGCCAACATGCCAAATGTCCAGCAATAGCTCCCAAACGAAAGGGGCCAGCAGCCAAAGACCTAGCTGGCCTGAAAGCCCCCCAGGGGGCCCACAAGCAGCCCCTCTCAATTTGGGTCTGGGGGCTTTCGCTGGGCGGGGAACCTTGGAGGTACCTGCAAGGTTGCAGTTCGCGGCCCGAGAAGCACTCTCCGGCCAACATGCCAAACGTCCAGCAATAGCTCCCAAACGAAAGGGGCCAGCAGCCAAAGACCTAGCTGGCCTGAAAGCCCCCCAGGGGGCCCACAAGCAGCCCCTCTCAATTTGGGTCTGGGGGCTTTCGCTGGGCGGGGAACCTTGGAGGTACCTGCAAGGTTGCAGTTGGCGGCCCGAGAAGCACTCTCCGGCCAACATGCCAAACGTCCAGCAATAGCTCCCAAACGAAAGGGGCCAGCAGCCAAAGACCTAGCTGGCCTGAAAGCCCCCCAGGGGGCCCACAAGCAGCCCCTCTCAATTTGGGTCTGGGGGCTTTCGCTGGGCGGGGAATCTTGGAGGTACCTGCAAGGTTGCAGTTGGCGGCCCGAGAAGCACTCTCCGGCCAACATGCCAAACGTCCAGCAAGAGCTCCCAAACGAAAGGGGCCAGCAGCCAAAGACCTAGCTGGCCTGAAAGCCCCCCAGGGGGCCCACAAGCAGCCCCTCTCAATTTGGGTCTGGGGGCTTTCGCTGGGCGGGGAACCTTGGAGGTACCTGTGAGTTTGCAGTTGGCGGCCCGAGAAGCACTCTCCGGCCAACATGCCAAACGTCCAGCAATAGCTCCCAAACGAAAGGGGCCAGCAGCAAAGACCTAGCTGGCCTGAAAGCCCCCCAGGGGGCCCACAAGCAGCCCCTCTCAATTTGGGTCTGGGGGCTTTCGCTGGGCGGGGAACCTTGGAGGTACCTGCAAGGTTGCAGTTGGCGGCCCGAGAAGCACTCTCCGGCCAACATGCCAAACGTCCAGCAATAGCTCCCAAACGAAAGGGGCCAGCAGCCAAAGACCTAGCTGGCCTGAAAGCCCCCCAGGGGGCCCACAAGCAGCCCCTCTCAATTTGGGTCTGGGGGCTTTCGCTGGGCGGGGAACCTTGGAGGTACCTGCAAGGTTGCAGTTGGCGGCCCGAGAAGCCCTCTCCGGCCAACATGCCAAACGTCCAGCAATAGCTCCCAAACGAAAGGGGCCAGCAGCCAAAGACCTAGCTGGCCTGAAAGCCCCCCAGGGAACCCACAAGCAGCCCCTCTCAATTTGGGTCTGGGGGCTTTCGCTGGGCGGGGAACCTTGGAGGTACCTGCAAGGTTGCAGTTGGCGGCCCGAGAAGCACTCTCCGGCCAACATGCCAAACGTCCAGCAATAGCTCCCAAACGAAAGGGGCCAGCAGCCAAAGACCTAGCTGGCCTGAAAGCCCCCCAGGGGGCCCACAAGCAGCCCCTCTCAATTTGGGTCTGGGGGCTTTTGCTGGGCAGGAAACCTTGGAGGTACCTGCAAGGTTGCAGTTGGCGGCCCGAGAAGCACTCTCCGGCCAACATGCCAAACGTCCAGCAAGAGCTCCCAAACGAAAGGGGCCAGCAGCCAAAGACCTAGCTGGCCTGAAAGCCCCCCAGGGGGCCCACAAGCAGCCCCTCTCAATTTGGGTCTGGGGGCTTTCTCTGGGCGGGGAACCTTGGAGGTACCTGCGAGGTTGCAGTTGGCGGCCCGAGAAGCACTCTCCGGCCAACATGCCAAACGTCCAGCAATAGCTCCCAAACGAAAGGGGCCAGCAGCCAAAGACCTAGCTGGCCTGAAAGCCCCCCAGGGGGCCCACAAGCAGCCCCTCTCAATTTGGGTCTGGGGGCTTTCGCTGGGCGGGGAACCTTTGAGGTACCTGCAAGGTTGCAGTTGGCGGCCCGAGAAGCACTCTCCGGCCAACATGCCAAACGTCCAGCAATAGCTCCCAAACGAAAGGGGCCAGCAGCCAAAGACCTAGCTGGCCTGAAAGCCCCCCAGGGGGCCCACAAGCAGCCCCTCTCAATTTGGGTCTGGGGGCTTTCACTAGGCGGGGAACCTTGGAGGTACCTGTGGGGTTGCAGTTGGCGGCCCGAGAAGCACTCTCCGGCCAACATGCCAAACGTCCAGCAATAGCTCCCAAACGAAAGGGGCCAGCAGCCAAAGACCTAGCTGGCCTGAAAGCCCCCCAGGGGGCCCACAAGCAGCCCCTCTCAATTTGGGTCTGGGGGCTTTCGCTGGGCGGGGAACTTTGGAGGTACCTGCAAGGTTGCAGTTGGCGGCCCGAGAAGCACTCTCCGGCCAACATGCCAAACGTCCAGCAAGAGCTCCCAAACGAAAGGGGCCAGCAGCCAAAGACCTAGCTGGCCTGAAAGCCCCCCAGGGGGCCCACAAGCAGCCCCTCTCAATTTGGGTCTGGGGGCTTTCGCTGGGCGGGGAACCTTGGAGGTACCTGCAAGGTTGCAGTTGGCGGCCCGAGAAGCATTCTCCGGCCAACATGCCAAACGTCCAGCAAGAGCTCCCAAACGAAAGGGGCCAGCACCCAAAGACCTAGCTGGCCTGAAAGCCCCCCAGGGGGCCCACAAGCAGCCCCTCTCAATTTGGGTCTGGGGGCTTTCGCTGGGCGGGGAACCTTGGAGGTACCTGTGAGTTTGCAGTTGGCGGCCCGAGAAGCCCTCTCCGGCCAACATGCCAAACTTCCAGCAATAGCTCCCAAACGAAAGGGGCCAGCAGCCAAAGACCTAGCTGGCCTGAAAGCCCCCCAGGGGGCCCACAAGCAGCCCCTCTCAATTTGGGTCTGGGGGCTTTCTCTGGGCGGGGAACCTTGGAGGTACCTGCAAGGTTGCAGTTGGCGGCCCGAGAAGCACTCTCCGGCCAACATGCCAAACGTCCAGCAATAGCTCCCAAACGAAAGGGGCCAGCAGCCAAAGACCTAGCTGGCCTGAAAGCCCCCCAGGGGGCCCACAAGCAGCCCCTCTCAATTTGGGTCTGGGGGCTTTCGCTGGGCGGGGAACCTTGGAGGTACCTGTGGGGTTGCCGTTCGTAGCCCGAAAAGCACTCTACGGCCAACATGCCAAACGTCCAGCAATAGCTCCCAAACGAAAGGGGCCAGCAGCCAAAGACCTAGCTGGCCTGAAAGCCCCCCAGGGGGCCCACAAGCAGCCCCTCTCAATTTGGGTCTGGGGGCTTTCGCTGGGCGGGGAACCTTGGAGGTACCTGCAAGGTTGCAGTTGGCGGCCCGAGAAGCACTCTCCGGCCAACATGCCAAACGTCCAGCAATAATTCCCAAACGAAAGGGGCCAGCAGCCAAAGACCTAGCTGGCCTGAAAGCCCCCCAGGGGGCCCACAAGCAGCCCCTCTCAATTTGGGTCTGGGGGCTTTCGCTGGGCGGGGAATCTTGGAGGTACCTGCAAGGTTGCACTTGGCGGCCCGAGAAGCACTCTCCGGCCAACATGCCAAACGTCCAGCAATAGCTCCCAAACGAAAGGGGCCAGCAGCCAAAGACCTAGCTGGCCTGAAAGCCCCCCAGGGGGCCCACAAGCAGCCCCTCTCAATTTGGGTCTGGGGGCTTTCGCTGGGCGGGGAACCTTGGAGGTACCTGTGAGTTTGCAGTTGGCCGCCCGAGAAGCACTCTCCGGCCAACATGCCAAACGTCCAGCAATAGCTCCCAAACGAAAGGGGCCAGCAGCAAAGACCTAGCTGGCCTGAAAGCCCCCCAGGGGGCCCACAAGCAGCCCCTCTCAATTTGGGTCTGGGGGCTTTCGCTGGGCGGGGAACCTTGGAGGTACCTCCAAGGTTGCAGTTCGCGGCCCGAGAAGCACTCTCCGGCCAACATGCCAAACGTCCAGCAATAGCTCCCAAACGAAAGGGGCCAGCAGCCAAAGACCTAGCTGGCCTGAAAGCCCCCCAGGGGGCCCACAAGCAGCCCCTCTCAATTTGGGTCTGGGGGCTTTCGCTGGGCGGGGAACCTTGGAGGTACCTGCAAGGTTGCAGTTGGCGGCCCGAGAAGCACTCTCCGGCCAACATGCCAAACGTCCAGCAATAGCTCCCAAACGAAAGGGGCCAGCAGCCAAAGACCTAGCTGGCCTGAAAGCCCCCCAGGGGGCCCACAAGCAGCCCCTCTCAATTTGGGTCTGGGGGCTTTCGCTGGGCGGGGAACCTTGGAGGTACCTGCAAGGTTGCAGTTGGCGGCCCGAGAAGCACTCTCCGGCCAACATGCCAAACGTCCAGCAATAGCTCCCAAACGAAAGGGGCCAGCAGCCAAAGACCTAGCTGGCCTGAAAGCCCCCCAGGGGGCCCACAAGCAGCCCCTCTCAATTTGGGTCTGGGGGCTTTCGCTGGGCGGGGAACCTTGGAGGTACCTGTGGGGTTGCAGTTGGCGGCCCGAGAAGCACTCTCCGGCCAACATGCCAAACGTCCAGCAATAGCTCCCAAACGAAAGGGGCCAGCAGCCAAAGACCTAGCTGGCCTGAAAGCCCCCCAGGGGGCCCACAAGCAGCCCCTCTCAATTTGGGTCTGGGGGCTTTCGCTGGGCGGGGAACCTTGGAGGTACCTGTGGGGTTGCAGTTGGCGGCCCGAGAAGCACTCTCCGGCCAACATGCCAAACGTCCAGCAATAGCTCCCAAACGAAAGGGGCCAGCAGCCAAAGACCTAGCTGGCCTGAAAGCCCCCCAGGGGGCCCACAAGCAGCCCCTCTCAATTTGGGTCTGGGGGCTTTCTCTGGGCGGGGAACCTTGGAGGTACCTGCAAGGTTGCAGTTGGCGGCCCGAGAAGCACTCTCCGGCCAACATGCCAAACGTCCAGCAATAGCTCCCAAACGAAAGGGGCCAGCAGCCAAAGACCTAGCTGGCCTGAAAGCCCCCCAGGGGGCCCACAAGCAGCCCCTCTCAATTTGGGTCTGGGGGCTTTCGCTGGGCGGGGAACCTTGGAGGTACCTGTGGGGTTGCAGTTGGCGGCCCGAGAAGCACTCTCCGGCCAACATGCCAAACGTCCAGCAATAGCTCCCAAACGAAAGGGGCCAGCAGCCAAAGACCTAGCTGGCCTGAAAGCCCCCCAGGGGGCCCACAAGCAGCCCCTCTCAATTTGGGTCTGGGGGCTTTCGCTGGGCGGGGAACCTTGGAGGTACCTGCAAGGTTGCAGTTGGCGGCCCGAGAAGCACTCTCCGGCCAACATGCCAAACGTCCAGCAATAGCTCCCAAACGAAAGGGGCCAGCAGCCAAAGACCTAGCTGGCCTGAAAGCCCCCCAGGGGGCCCACAAGCAGCCCCTCTCAATTTGGGTCTGGGGGCTTTCGCTGGACGGGGAACCTTGGAGGTACCTGTGAGTTTGCAGTTGGCGGCCCGAGAAGCCCTCTCCGGCCAACATGCCAAACTTCCAGCAATAGCTCCCAAACGAAAGGGGCCAGCAGCCAAAGACCTAGCTGGCCTGAAAGCCCCCCAGGGGGCCCACAAGCAGCCCCTCTCAATTTGGGTCTGGGGGCTTTCGCTGGGCGGGGAACCTTGGAGGTACCTGCAAGGTTGCAGTTGGCGGCCCGAGAAGCACTCTCCGGCCAACATGCCAAACGTCCAGCAATAGCTCCCAAACGAAAGGGGCCAGCAGCCAAAGACCTAGCTGGCCTGAAAGCCCCCCAGGGGGCCCACAAGCAGCCCCTCTCAATTTGGGTCTGGGGGCTTTCGCTGGGCGGGGAACCTTGGAGGTACCTGCAAGGTTGCAGTTCGCAGCCCGAAAAGCACTCTCCGGCCAACATGCCAAACGTCCAGCAATAGCTCCCAAACGAAAGGGGCCAGCAGCCAAAGACCTAGCTGGCCTGAAAGCCCCCCAGGGGGCCCACAAGCAGCCCCTCTCAATTTGGGTCTGGGGGCTTTCGCTGGGCGGGGAACCTTGGAGGTACCTGCAAGGTTGCAGTTGGCGGCCCGAGAAGCACTCTCCGGCCAACATGCCAAACGTCCAGCAATAGCTCCCAAACGAAAGGGGCCAGCAGCCAAAGACCTAGCTGGCCTGAAAGCCCCCCAGGGGGCCCACAAGCAGCCCCTCTCAATTTGGGTCTGGGGGCTTTCGCTGGACGGGGAACCTTGGAGGTACCTGTGAGTTTGCAGTTGGCGGCCCGAGAAGCCCTCTCCGGCCAACATGCCAAACTTCCAGCAATAGCTCCCAAACGAAAGGGGCCAGGAGCCAAAGACCTAGCTGGCCTGAAAGCCCCCCAGGGGGCCCACAAGCAGCCCCTCTCAATTTGGGTCTGGGGGCTTTCTCTGGGCGGGGAACCTTGGAGGTACCTGCGAGGTTGCAGTTGGCGGCCCGAGAAGCACTCTCCGGCCAACATGCCAAACGTCCAGCAATAGCTCCCAAACGAAAGGGGCCAGCAGCCAAAGACCTAGCTGGCCTGAAAGCCCCCCAGGGGGCCCACAAGCAGCCCCTCTCAATTTGGGTCTGGGGGCTTTCACTAGGCGGGGAACCTTGGAGGTACATGTGGGGTTGCAGTTGGCGGCCCGAGAAGCACTCTCCGGCCAACATGCCAAACGTCCAGCAATAGCTCCCAAACGAAAGGGGCCAGCAGCCAAAGACCTAGCTGGCCTGAAAGCCCCCCAGGGGGCCCACAAGCAGCCCCTCTCAATTTGGGTCTGGGGGCTTTCGCTGGGCGGGGAACCTTGGAGGTACCTGTGGGGTTGCAGTTGGCGGCCCGAGAAGCACTCTCCGGCCAACATGCCAAACGTCCAGCAATAGCTCCCAAACGAAAGGGGCCAGCAGCCAAAGACCTAGCTGGCCTGAAAGCCCCCCAGGGGGCCCACAAGCAGCCCCTCTCAATTTGGGTCTGGGGGCTTTCGCTGGGCGGGGAACCTTGGAGGTACCTGTGGGGTTGAAGTTGGCGGCCCGAGAAGCCCTCTCCGGCCAACATGCCAAACGTCCAGCAATAGCTCCCAAACGAAAGGGGCCAGCAGCCAAAGACCTAGCTGGCCTGAAAGCCCCCCAGGGGGCCCACAAGCAGCCCCTCTCAATTTGGGTCTGGGGGCTTTCGCTGGGCGGGGAACCTTGGAGGTACCTGTGGTGTTGCAGTTGGCGGCCCGAGAAGCACTCTCCGGCCAACATGCCAAACGTCCAGCAATAGCTCCCAAACGAAAGGGGCCAGCAGCCAAAGACCTAGCTGGCCTGAAAGCCCCCCAGGGGGCCCACAAGCAGCCCCTCTCAATTTGGGTCTGGGGGCTTTCTCTGGGCGGGGAACCTTGGAGGTACCTGCAAGGTTGCAGTTGGCGGCCCGAGAAGCACTCTCCGGCCAACATGCCAAACGTCCAGCAATAGCTCCCAAACGAAAGGGGCCAGCAGCCAAAGACCTAGCTGGCCTGAAAGCCCCCCAGGGGGCCCACAAGCAGCCCCTCTCAATTTGGGTCTGGGGGCTTTCGCTGGGCGGGGAACCTTGGAGGTACCTGTGGGGTTGCAGTTGGCGGCCCGAAAAGCACTCTCCGGCCAACATGCCAAACGTCCAGCAATAGCTCCCAAACGAAAGGGGCCAGCAGCCAAAGACCTAGCTGGCCTGAAAGCCCCCCAGGGGGCCCACAAGCAGCCCCTCTCAATTTGGGTCTGGGGGCTTTCGCTGGGCGGGGAACCTTGGAGGTACCTGCAAGGTTGCAGTTGGCGGCCCGAGAAGCACTCTCCGGCCAACATGCCAAACGTCCAGCAATAGCTCCCAAACGAAAGGGGCCAGCAGCCAAAGACCTAGCTGGCCTGAAAGCCCCCCAGGGGGCCCACAAGCAGCCCCTCTCAATTTGGGTCTGGGGGCTTTCGCTGGACGGGGAACCTTGGAGGTACCTGTGAGTTTGCAGTTGGCGGCCCGAGAAGCCCTCTCCGGCCAACATGCCAAACTTCCAGCAATAGCTCCCAAACGAAAGGGGCCAGCAGCCAAAGACCTAGCTGGCCTGAAAGCCCCCCAGGGGGCCCACAAGCAGCCCCTCTCAATTTGGGTCTGGGGGCTTTCGCTGGGCGGGGAACCTTGGAGGTACCTGCAAGGTTGCAGTTGGCGGCCCGAGAAGCACTCTCCGGCCAACATGCCAAACGTCCAGCAATAGCTCCCAAACGAAAGGGGCCAGCAGCCAAAGACCTAGCTGGCCTGAAAGCCCCCCAGGGGGCCCACAAGCAGCCCCTCTCAATTTGGGTCTGGGGGCTTTCGCTGGGCGGGGAACCTTGGAGGTACCTGCAAGGTTGCAGTTCGCAGCCCGAAAAGCACTCTCCGGCCAACATGCCAAACGTCCAGCAATAGCTCCCAAACGAAAGGGGCCAGCAGCCAAAGACCTAGCTGGCCTGAAAGCCCCCCAGGGGGCCCACAAGCAGCCCCTCTCAATTTGGGTCTGGGGGCTTTCGCTGGGCGGGGAACCTTGGAGGTACCTGCAAGGTTGCAGTTGGCGGCCCGAGAAGCACTCTCCGGCCAACATGCCAAACGTCCAGCAATAGCTCCCAAACGAAAGGGGCCAGCAGCCAAAGACCTAGCTGGCCTGAAAGCTCCCCAGGGGGCCCACAAGCAGCCCCTCTCAATTTGGGTCTGGGGGCTTTCGCTGGACGGGGAACCTTGGAGGTACCTGTGAGTTTGCAGTTGGCGGCCCGAGAAGCCCTCTCCGGCCAACATGCCAAACTTCCAGCAATAGCTCCCAAACGAAAGGGGCCAGGAGCCAAAGACCTAGCTGGCCTGAAAGCCCCCCAGGGGGCCACCAAGCAGCCCCTCTCAATTTGGGTCTGGGGGCTTTCTCTGGGCGGGGAACCTTGGAGGTAACTGCGAGGTTGCAGTTGGCGGCCCGAGAAGCACTCTCCGGCCAACATGCCAAACGTCCAGCAATAGCTCCCAAACGAAAGGGGCCAGCAGCCAAAGACCTAGCTGGCCTGAAAGCCCCCCAGGGGGCCCACAAGCAGCCCCTCTCAATTTGGGTCTGGGGGCTTTCACTAGGCGGGGAACCTTGGAGGTACCTGTGGGGTTGCAGTTCGCGGCCCGAGAAGCACTCTCCGGCCAACATGCCAAACGTCCAGCAATAGCTCCCAAACGAAAGGGGCCAGCAGCCAAAGACCTAGCTGGCCTGAAAGCCCCCCAGGGGGCCCACAAGCAGCCCCTCTCAATTTGGGTCTGGGGGCTTTCGCTGGGCGGGGAACCTTGGAGGTACCTGTGGGGTTGCCGTTCGCAGCCCGAAAAGCACTCTCCGGCCAACATGCCAAACATCCAGCAATAGCTCCCAAACGAAAGAGGCCAGCAGCCAAAGACCTAGCTGGCCTGAAAGCCCCCCAGGGGGCCCACAAGCAGCCCCTCTCAATTTGGGTCTGGGGGCTTTCGCTGGGCGGGGAACCTTGAAGGTACATGTGGGGTTGCAGTTGGCGGCCCGAGAAGCACTCTCCGGCCAACATGCCAAACGTCCAGCAATAGCTCCCAAACGAAAGGGGCCAGCAGCCAAAGACCTAGCTGGCCTGAAAGCCCCCCAGGGGGCCCACAAGCAGCCCCTCTCAATTTGGGTCTGGGGGCTTTCGCTGGGCGGGGAACCTTGGAGGTACCTGTGGGGTTGCAGTTGGCGGCCCGAGAAGCACTCTCCGGCCAACATGCCAAACGTCCAGCAATAGCTCCCAAACGAAAGGGGCCAGCAGCCAAAGACCTAGCTGGCCTGAAAGCCCCCCAGGGGGCCCACAAGCAGCCCCTCTCAATTTGGGTCTGGGGGCTTTCGCTGGGCGGGGAACCTTGGAGGTACCTGTGGGGTTGCAGTTGGCGGCCCGAGAAGCACTCTCCGGCCAACATGCCAAACGTCCAGCAATAGCTCCCAAACGAAAGGGGCCAGCAGCCAAAGACCTAGCTGGCCTGAAAGCCCCCCAGGGGGCCCACAAGCAGCCCCTCTCAATTTGGGTCTGGGGGCTTTCGCTGGGCGGGGAACCTTGGAGGTACCTTTGGGGTTGCAGTTCGCAGCCCGAAAAGCACTCTCCGGCCAACATGCCAAACGTCCAGCAATAGCTCCCAAACGAAAGGGGCCAGCAGCCAAAGACCTAGCTGGCCTGAAAGCCCCCCAGGGGGCCCACAAGCAGCCCCTCTCAATTTGGGTCTGGGGGCTTTCGCTGGGCGGGGAACCTTGAAGGTACCTGTGAGTTTGCAGTTGGCGGCACGAGAAGCACTCTCCGGCCAACATGCCAAACGTCCAGCAATAGCTCCCAAACGAAAGGGGCCAGCACCCAAAGACCTAGCTGGCCTGAAAGCCCCCCAGGGGGCCCACAAGTAGCCCCTCTCAATTTGGGTCTGGGGGCTTTCGCTGGGAGGGGAACCTTGGAGGTACCTGCAAGGTTGCAGTTGGCGGCCCGAGAAGCACTCTCCGGCCAACATGCCAAACGTCCAGCAATAGCTCCCAAACGAAAGGGGCCAGCAGCCAAAGACCTAGCTGGCCTGAAAGCCCCCCAGGGGGCCCACAAGCAGCCCCTCTCAATTTGGGTCTGGGGGCTTTCGCTGGGCGGGGAACCTTGGAGGTACCTGCGAGGTTGCAGTTGGCGGCCCGAGAAGCACTCTCCGGCCAACATGCCAAACGTCCAGCAATAGCTCCCAAACGAAAGGGGCCAGCAGCCAAAGACGTAGCTGGCCTGAAAGCCCCCCAGGGGGCCCACAAGCAGCCCCTCTCAATTTGGGTCTGGGGGCTTTCGCTGGGCGGGGAACCTTGGAGGTACCTGCAAGGTTGCAGTTGGCGGCCCGAGAAGCACTCTCCGGCCAACATGCCAAACGTCCAGCAATAGCTCCCAAACGAAAGGGGCCAGCAGCCAAAGACCTAGCTGGCCTGAAAGCCCCCCAGGGGGCCCACAAGCAGCCCCTCTCAATTTGGGTCTGGGGGCTTTCGCTGGGCGGGGAACCTTGGAGGTACCTGCAAGGTTGCAGTTGGCGGCCCGAGAAGCACTCTCCGGCCAACATGCCAAACGTCCAGCAATAGCTCCCAAACGAAAGGGGCCAGCACCCAAAGACCTAGCTGGCCTGAAAGCCCCCCAGGGGGCCCACAAGTAGCCCCTCTCAATTTGGGTCTGGGGGCTTTCGCTGGGCGGGGAACCTTGGAGGTACCTGCAAGGTTGCAGTTGGCGGCCCGAGAAGCCCTCTCCGGCCAACATGCCAAACGTCCAGCAATAGCTCCCAAACGAAAGGGGCCAGCAGCCAAAGACCTAGCTGGCCTGAAAGCCCCCCAGGGGGCCCACAAGCAGCCCCTCTCAATTTGGGTCTGGGGGCTTTCGCTGGGCGGGGAACCTTGGAGGTACCTGCGAGGTTGCAGTTGGCGGCCCGAGAAGCACTCTCCGGCCAACATGCCAAACGTCCAGCAATAGCTCCCAAACGAAAGGGGCCAGCACCCAAAGACGTAGGTGGCCTGAAAGCCCCCCAGAGGGCCCACAAGTAGCCCCTCTCAATTTGGGTCTGGGGGCTTTCGCTGGGCGGGGAACCTTGGAGGTACCTGCAAGGTTGCAGTTGGCGGCCCGAGAAGCCCTCTCCGGCCAACATGCCAAACGTCCAGCAATAGCTCCCAAACGAAAGGGGCCAGCAGCCAAAGACCTAGCTGGCCTGAAAGCCCCCCAGGGGGCCCACAAGCAGCCCCTCTCAATTTGGGTCTGGGGGCTTTCGCTGGGCGGGGAACCTTGAAGGTACATGTGGGGTTGCAGTTGGCGGCCCGAGAAGCACTCTCCGGCCAACATGCCAAACGTCCAGCAATAGCTCCCAAACGAAAGGGGCCAGCAGCCAAAGACCTAGCTGGCCTGAAAGCCCCCCAGGGGGCCCACAAGCAGCCCCTCTCAATTTGGGTCTGGGGGCTTTCGCTGGACGGGGAACCTTGGAGGTACCTGTGAGTTTGCAGTTGGCGGCCCGAGAAGCCCTCTCCGGCCAACATGCCAAACTTCCAGCAATAGCTCCCAAACGAAAGGGGCCAGCAGCCAAAGACCTAGCTGGCCTGAAAGCCCCCGAGGGGGCCCACAAGCAGCCCCTCTCAATTTGGGTCTGGGGGCTTTCGCTGGGCGGGGAACCTTGGAGGTACCTGCAAGGTTGCAGTTGGCGGCCCGAGAAGCACTCTCCGGCCAACATGCCAAACGTCCAGCAATAGCTCCCAAACGAAAGGGGCCAGCAGCCAAAGACCTAGCTGGCCTGAAAGCCCCCCAGGGGGCCCACAAGCAGCCCCTCTCAATTTGGGTCTGGGGGCTTTCGCTGGGCGGGGAACCTTGGAGGTACCTATGGGGTTGCAGTTCGCATCCCGAAAAGCACTCTCCGGCCAACATGCCAAACGTCCAGCAATAGCTCCCAAACGAAAGGGGCCAGCAGCCAAAGACCTAGCTGGCCTGAAAGCCCCCCAGGGGGCCCACAAGCAGCCCCTCTCAATTTGGGTCTGGGGGCTTTCGCTGGGCGGGGAACCTTGGAGGTACCTGCAAGGTTGCAGTTGGCGGCCCGAGAAGCCCTCTCCGGCCAACATGCCAAACGTCCAGCAATAGCTCCCAAACGAAAGGGGCCAGCAGCCAAAGACCTAGCTGGCCTGAAAGCCCCCCAGGGGGCCCACAAGCAGCCCCTCTCAATTTGGGTCTGGGGGCTTTCGCTGGGCGGGGAACCTTGGAGGTACCTGCAAGGTTGCAGTTGGCGGCCCGAGAAGCACTCTCCGGCCAACATGCCAAACTTCCAGCAATAGCTCCCAAACGAAAGGGGCCAGCAGCCAAAGACCTAGCTGGCCTGAAAGCCCCCCAGGGGGCCCACAAGCAGCCCCTCTCAATTTGGGTCTGGGGGCTTTCGCTGGGCGGGATAACCTTGAAGGTACATGTGGGGTTGCAGTTGGCGGCCCGAGAAGCACTCTCCGGCCAACATGCCAAACGTCCAGCAATAGCTCCCAAACGAAAGGGGCCAGCAGCCAAAGACCTAGCTGGCCTGAAAGCCCCCCAGGGGGCCCACAAGCAGCCCCTCTCAATTTGGGTCTGGGGGCTTTCGCTGGGCGGGTAACCTTGGAGGTACCTGCAAGGTTGCAGTTGGCGGCCCGAGAAGCACTCTCCGGCCAACATGCCAAACGTCCAGCAATAGCTCCCAAACGAAAGGGGCCAGCAGCCAAAGACCTAGCTGGCCTGAAAGCCCCCCAGGGGGCCCACAAGCAGCCCCTCTCAATTTGGGTCTGGGGGCTTTTGCTGGGCAGGAAACCTTGGAGGTACCTGCAAGGTTGCAGTTGGCGGCCCGAGAAGCACTCTCCGGCCAACATGCCAAACGTCCAGCAATAGCTCCCAAACGAAAGGGGCCAGCAGCCAAAGACCTAGCTGGCCTGAAAGCCCCCCAGGGGGCCCACAAGCAGCCCCTCTCAATTTGGGTCTGGGGGCTTTCGCTGGGCGGGGAACCTTGGAGGTACCTGCAAGGTTGCAGTTGGCGGCCCGAGAAGCACTCTCCGGCCAACATGCCAAACGTCCAGCAAGAGCTCCCAAACGAAAGGGGCCAGCAGCCAAAGACCTAGCTGGTCTGAAAGCCCCCCAGGGGGCCCACAAGCAGCCCCTCTCAATTTGGGTCTGGGGGCTTTCGCTGGGCAGGGAACCTTGGAGGTACCTGCAAGGTTGCAGTTGGCGGCCCGAAAAGCACTCTCCGGCCAACATGCCAAACGTCCAGCAATAGCTCCCAAACGAAAGGGGCCAGCAGCCAAAGACCTAGCTGGCCTGAAAGCCCCCCAGGGGGCCCACAAGCAGCCCCTCTCAATTTGGGTCTGGGGGCTTTCGCTGGGCGGGGAACCTTGGAGGTACCTGCAAGGTTGCAGTTCGCAGCCCGAGAAGCACTCTCCGGCCAACATGCCAAACGTCCTGCAATAGCTCCCAAATGAAAGGGGCCAGCACCCAAAGACCTAGCTGGCCTGAAAGCCCCCCAGGGGGCCCACAAGCAGCCCCTCTCAATTTGGGTCTGGGGGCTTTCGCTGGGCGGGGAACCTTGGAGGTACCTGCAAGGTTGCAGTTGGCGGCCCGAGAAGCACTCTCCGGCCAACATGCCAAACGTCCAGCAATAGCTCCCAAACGAAAGGGGCCAGCAGCCAAAGACCTAGCTGGCCTGAAAGCCCCCCAGGGGGCCCACAAGCAGCCCCTCTCAATTTGGGTCTGGGGGCTTTCGCTGGGCGGGGAACCTTGAAGGTACATGTGGGGTTGCAGTTGGCGGCCCGAGAAGCACTCTCCGGCCAACATGCCAAACGTCCAGCAATAGCTCCCAAACGAAAGGGGCCAGCAGCCAAAGACCTAGCTGGCCTGAAAGCCCCCCAGGGGGCCCACAAGCAGCCCCTCTCAATTTGGGTCTGGGGGCTTTCGCTGGACGGGGAACCTTGGAGGTACCTGTGAGTTTGCAGTTGGCGGCCCGAGAAGCCCTCTCCGGCCAACATGCCAAACTTCCAGCAATAGCTCCCAAACGAAAGGGGCCAGCAGCCAAAGACCTAGCTGGCCTGAAAGCCCCCGAGGGGGCCCACAAGCAGCCCCTCTCAATTTGGGTCTGGGGGCTTTCGCTGGGCGGGGAACCTTGGAGGTACCTGCAAGGTTGCAGTTGGCGGCCCGAGAAGCACTCTCCGGCCAACATGCCAAACGTCCAGCAATAGCTCCCAAACGAAAGGGGCCAGCAGCCAAAGACCTAGCTGGCCTGAAAGCCCCCCAGGGGGCCCACAAGCAGCCCCTCTCAATTTGGGTCTGGGGGCTTTCGCTGGGCGGGGAACCTTGGAGGTACCTATGGGGTTGCAGTTCGCATCCCGAAAAGCACTCTCCGGCCAACATGCCAAACGTCCAGCAATAGCTCCCAAACGAAAGGGGCCAGCAGCCAAAGACCTAGCTGGCCTGAAAGCCCCCCAGGGGGCCCACAAGCAGCCCCTCTCAATTTGGGTCTGGGGGCTTTCTCTGGGCGGGTAACCTTGGAGGTACCTGCAAGGTTGCAGTTGGCGGCCCGAGAAGCCCTCTCCGGCCAACATGCCAAACGTCCAGCAATAGCTCCCAAACGAAAGGGGCCAGCAGCCAAAGACCTAGCTGGCCTGAAAGCCCCCCAGGGGGCCCACAAGCAGCCCCTCTCAATTTGGGTCTGGGGGCTTTCGCTGGGCGGGGAACCTTGGAGGTACCTGCAAGGTTGCAGTTGGCGGCCCGAGAAGCCCTCTCCGGCCAACATGCCAAACTTCCAGCAATAGCTCCCAAACGAAAGGGGCCAGCAGCCAAAGACCTAGCTGGCCTGAAAGCCCCCCAGGGGGCCCACAAGCAGCCCCTCTCAATTTGGGTCTGGGGGCTTTCGCTGGGCGGGATAACCTTGAAGGTACATGTGGGGTTGCAGTTGGCGGCCCGAGAAGCACTCTCCGGCCAACATGCCAAACGTCCAGCAATAGCTCCCAAACGAAAGGGGCCAGCAGCCAAAGACCTAGCTGGCCTGAAAGCCCCCCAGGGGGCCCACAAGCAGCCCCTCTCAATTTGGGTCTGGGGGCTTTCGCTGGGCGGGGAACCTTGGAGGTACCTGCAAGGTTGCAGTTGGCGGCCCGAGAAGCACTCTCCGGCCAACATGCCAAACGTCCAGCAATAGCTCCCAAACGAAAGGGGCCAGCAGCCAAAGACCTAGCTGGCCTGAAAGCCCCCCAGGGGGCCCACAAGCAGCCCCTCTCAATTTGGGTCTGGGGGCTTTTGCTGGGCAGGAAACCTTGGAGGTACCTGCAAGGTTGCAGTTGGCGGCCCGAGAAGCACTCTCCGGCCAACATGCCAAACGTCCAGCAATAGCTCCCAAACGAAAGGGGCCAGCAGCCAAAGACCTAGCTGGCCTGAAAGCCCCCCAGGGGGCCCACAAGCAGCCCCTCTCAATTTGGGTCTGGGGGCTTTCGCTGGGCGGGGAACCTTGGAGGTACCTGCAAGGTTGCAGTTGGCGGCCCGAGAAGCACTCTCCGGCCAACATGCCAAACGTCCAGCAATAGCTCCCAAAAGAAAGGGGCCAGCAGCCAAAGACCTAGCTGGTCTGAAAGCCCCCCAGGGGGCCCACAAGCAGCCCCTCTCAATTTGGGTCTGGGGGCTTTCGCTGGGTAGGGAACCTTGGAGGTACCTGCAAGGTTGCAGTTGGCGGCCCGAAAAGCACTCTCCGGCCAACATGCCAAACGTCCAGCAATAGCTCCCAAACGAAAGGGGCCAGCAGCCAAAGACCTAGCTGGCCTGAAAGCCCCCCAGGGGGCCCACAAGCAGCCCCTCTCAATTTGGGTCTGGGGGCTTTCGCTGGGCGGGGAACCTTGGAGGTACCTGCAAGGTTGCAGTTCGCAGCCCGAGAAGCACTCTCCGGCCAACATGCCAAACGTCCAGCAATAGCTCCCAAATGAAAGGGGCCAGCACCCAAAGACCTAGCTGGCCTGAAAGCCCCCCAGGGGGCCCACAAGCAGCCCCTCTCAATTTGGGTCTGGGGGCTTTCGCTGGGCGGGGAACCTTGGAGGTACCTGCAAGGTTGCAGTTGGCGGCCCGAGAAGCACTCTCCGGCCAACATGCCAAACGTCCAGCAATAGCTCCCAAACGAAAGGGGCCAGCAGCCAAAGACCTAGCTGGCCTGAAAGCCCCCCAGGGGGCCCACAAGCAGCCCCTCTCAATTTGGGTCTGGGGGCTTTCGCTGGGCGGGGAACCTTGGAGGTACCTGCAAGGTTGCAGTTGGCGGCCCGAGAAGCACTCTCCGGCCAACATGCCAAACGTCCAGCAATAGCTCCCAAACGAAAGGGGCCAGCAGCCAAAGACCTAGCTGGCCTGAAAGCCCCCCAGGGGGCCCACAAGCAGCCCCTCTCAATTTGGGTCTGGGGGCTTTCGCTGGGCGGGGAACCTTGGAGGTACCTGCAAGGTTGCAGTTCGTGGCCCGAGAAGCACTCTCCGGCCAACATGCCAAATGTCCAGCAATAGCTCCCAAACGAAAGGGGCCAGCAGCCAAAGACCTAGCTGGCCTGAAAGCCCCCCAGGGGGCCCACAAGCAGCCCCTCTCAATTTGGGTCTGGGGGCTTTCGCTGGGCGGGGAACCTTGGAGGTACCTGCAAGGTTGCAGTTGGCGGCCCGAGAAGCACTCTCCGGCCAACATGCCAAACGTCCAGCAATAGCTCCCAAACGAAAGGGGCCAGCAGCCAAAGACCTAGCTGGCCTGAAAGCCCCCCAGGGGGCCCACAAGCAGCCCCTCTCAATTTGGGTCTGGGGGCTTTCGCTGGGCGGGGAACCTTGGAGGTACCTGCAAGGTTGCAGTTGGCGGCCCGAGAAGCACTCTCCGGCCAACATGCCAAACGTCCAGCAATAGCTCCCAAACGAAAGGGGCCAGCAGCCAAAGACCTAGCTGGCCTGAAAGCCCCCCAGGGGGCCCACAAGCAGCCCCTCTCAATTTGGGTCTGGGGGCTTTCGCTGGGCGGGGAATCTTGGAGGTACCTGCAAGGTTGCAGTTGGCGGCCCGAGAAGCACTCTCCGGCCAACATGCCAAACGT
This sequence comes from Gallinula chloropus, assembly GCF_964237585.1. NCBI lineage: Eukaryota > Metazoa > Chordata > Aves > Gruiformes > Rallidae > Gallinula > Gallinula chloropus. Next base: position 478,735 of record NW_028168534.1, on the reverse strand, counting down.
CCAGCAAGAGCTCCCAAACGAAAGGGGCCAGCAGCCAAAGACCTAGCTGGCCTGAAAGCCCCCCAGGGGGCCCACAAGCAGCCCCTCTCAATTTGGGTCTGGGGGCTTTCGCTGGGCGGGGAACCTTGGAGGTACCTGTGAGTTTGCAGTTGGCGGCCCGAGAAGCACTCTCCGGCCAACATGCCAAACGTCCAGCAATAGCTCCCAAACGAAAGGGGCCAGCAGCCAAAGACCTAGCTGGCCTGAAAGCCCCCCAGGGGGCCCACAAGCAGCCCCTCTCAATTTGGGTCTGGGGGCTTTCGCTGGGCGGGGAACCTTGGAGGTACCTGCAAGGTTGCAGTTGGCGGCCCGAGAAGCACTCTCCGGCCAACATGCCAAACGTCCAGCAAGAGCTCCCAAACGAAAGGGGCCAGCAGCCAAAGACCTAGCTGGCCTGAAAGCCCCCCAGGGAACCCACAAGCAGCCCCTCTCAATTTGGGTCTGGGGGCTTTCGCTGGGCGGGGAACCTTGGAGGTACCTGCAAGGTTGCAGTTGGCGGCCCGAGAAGCACTCTCCGGCCAACATGCCAAACGTCCAGCAATAGCTCCCAAACGAAAGGGGCCAGCAGCCAAAGACCTAGCTGGCCTGAAAGCCCCCCAGGGGGCCCACAAGCAGCCCCTCTCAATTTGGGTCTGGGGGCTTTTGCTGGGCAGGAAACCTTGGAGGTACCTGCAAGGTTGCAGTTGGCGGCCCGAGAAGCACTCTCCGGCCAACATGCCAAACGTCCAGCAATAGCTCCCAAACGAAAGGGGCCAGCAGCCAAAGACCTAGCTGGCCTGAAAGCCCCCCAGGGGGCCCACAAGCAGCCCCTCTCAATTTGGGTCTGGGGGCTTTCTCTGGGCGGGGAACCTTGGAGGTACCTGCGAGGTTGCAGTTGGCGGCCCGAGAAGCACTCTCCGGCCAACATGCCAAACGTCCAGCAATAGCTCCCAAACGAAAGGGGCCAGCAGCCAAAGACCTAGCTGGCCTGAAAGCCCCCCAGGGGGCCCACAAGCAGCCCCTCTCAATTTGGGTCTGGGGGCTTTCGCTGGGCGGGGAACCTTTGAGGTACCTGCAAGGTTGCAGTTCGCGGCCCGAGAAGCACTCTCCGGCCAACATGCCAAACGTCCAGCAATAGCTCCCAAACGAAAGGGGCCAGCAGCCAAAGACCTAGCTGGCCTGAAAGCCCCCCAGGGGGCCCACAAGCAGCCCCTCTCAATTTGGGTCTGGGGGCTTTCACTAGGCGGGGAACCTTGGAGGTACCTGTGGGGTTGCAGTTGGCGGCCCGAGAAGCACTCTCCGGCCAACATGCCAAACGTCCAGCAATAATTCCCAAACGAAAGGGGCCAGCAGCCAAAGACCTAGCTGGCCTGAAAGCCCCCCAGGGGGCCCACAAGCAGCCCGTCTCAATTTGGGTCTGGGGGCTTTCGCTGGGCGGGGAATCTTGGAGGTACCTGCAAGGTTGCAGTTGGCGGCCCGAGAAGCACTCTCCGGCCAACATGCCAAACGTCCAGCAATAGCTCCCAAACGAAAGGGGCCAGCAGCCAAAGACCTAGCTGGCCTGAAAGCCCCCCAGGGGGCCCACAAGCAGCCCCTCTCAATTTGGGTCTGGGGGCTTTCGCTGGGCGGGGAACCTTGGAGGTACCTGTGAGTTTGCAGTTGGCGGCCCGAGAAGCACTCTCCGGCCAACATGCCAAACGTCCAGCAATAGCTCCCAAACGAAAGGGGCCAGCAGCAAAGACCTAGCTGGCCTGAAAGCCCCCCAGGGGGCCCACAAGCAGCCCCTCTCAATTTGGGTCTGGGGGCTTTCGCTGGGCGGGGAACCTTTGAGGTACCTGCAAGGTTGCAGTTGGCGGCCCGAGAAGCACTCTCCGGCCAACATGCCAAACGTCCAGCAATAGCTCCCAAACGAAAGGGGCCAGCAGCCAAAGACCTAGCTGGCCTGAAAGCCCCCCAGGGGGCCCACAAGCAGCCCCTCTCAATTTGGGTCTGGGGGCTTTCGCTGGGCGGGGAACCTTGGAGGTACCTGCAAGGTTGCAGTTGGCGGCCCGAGAAGCACTCTCCGGCCAACATGCCAAACGTCCAGCAAGAGCTCCCAAACGAAAGGGGCCAGCAGCCAAAGACCTAGCTGGCCTGAAAGCCCCCCAGGGGGCCCACAAGCAGCCCCTCTCAATTTGGGTCTGGGGGCTTTCGCTGGGCGGGGAACCTTGGAGGTACCTGCAAGGTTGCAGTTGGCGGCCCGAGAAGCACTCTCCGGCCAACATGCAAAACGTCCAGCAAGAGCTCCCAAACGAAAGGGGCCAGCAGCCAAAGACCTAGCTGGCCTGAAAGCCCCCCAGGGGGCCCACAAGCAGCCCCTCTCAATTTGGGTCTGGGGGCTTTCGCTGGGCGGGGAACCTTGAAGGTACATGTGGGGTTGCAGTTGGCGGCCCGAGAAGCACTCTCCGGCCAACATGCCAAACGTCCAGCAATAGCTCCCAAACGAAAGGGGCCAGCAGCCAAAGACCTAGCTGGCCTGAAAGCCCCCCAGGGGGCCCACAAGCAGCCCCTCTCAATTTGGGTCTGGGGGCTTTCGCTGGGCGGGGAACCTTGGAGGTACCTGTGGGGTTGCAGTTGGCGGCCCGAGAAGCACTCTCCGGCCAACATGCCAAACGTCCAGCAATAGCTCCCAAACGAAAGGGGCCAGCAGCCAAAGACCTAGCTGGCCTGAAAGCCCCCCAGGGGGCCCACAAGCAGCCCCTCTCAATTTGGGTCTGGGGGCTTTCGCTGGGCGGGGAACCTTTGAGGTACCTGTGGGGTTGCAGTTGGCGGCCCGAGAAGCACTCTCCGGCCAACATGCCAAACGTCCAGCAATAGCTCCCAAACGAAAGGGGCCAGCAGCCAAAGACCTAGCTGGCCTGAAAGCCCCCCAGGGGGCCCACAAGCAGCCCCTCTCAATTTGGGTCTGGGGGCTTTCGCTGGGCGGGGAACCTTGGAGGTACCTGTGGGGTTGCAGTTGGCGGCCCGAGAAGCACTCTCCGGCCAACATGCCAAACGTCCAGCAATAGCTCCCAAACGAAAGGGGCCAGCAGCCAAAGACCTAGCTGGCCTGAAAGCCCCCCAGGGGGCCCACAAGCAGCCCCTCTCAATTTGGGTCTGGGGGCTTTCGCTGGGCGGGGAACCTTGGAGGTACCTGCAAGGTTGCAGTTGGCGGCCCGAGAAGCACTCTCCGGCCAACATGCCAAACGTCCAGCAAGAGCTCCCAAACGAAAGGGGCCAGCAGCCAAAGACCTAGCTGGCCTGAAAGCCCCCCAGGGGGCCCACAAGCAGCCCCTCTCAATTTGGGTCTGGGGGCTTTCGCTGGGCGGGGAACCTTGGAGGTACCTGCAAGGTTGCAGTTGGCGGCCCGAGAAGCACTCTCCGGCCAACATGCCAAACGTCCAGCAAGAGCTCCCAAACGAAAGGGGCCAGCAGCCAAAGACCTAGCTGGCCTGAAAGCCCCCCAGGGGGCCCACAAGCAGCCCCTCTCAATTTGGGTCTGGGGGCTTTCGCTGGGCGGGGAACCTTGAAGGTACATGTGGGGTTGCAGTTGGCGGCCCGAGAAGCACTCTCCGGCCAACATGCCAAACGTCCAGCAATAGCTCCCAAACGAAAGGGGCCAGCAGCCAAAGACCTAGCTGGCCTGAAAGCCCCCCAGGGGGCCCACAAGCAGCCCCTCTCAATTTGGGTCTGGGGGCTTTCGCTGGGCGGGGAACCTTGGAGGTACCTGTGGGGTTGCAGTTGGCGGCCCGAGAAGCACTCTCTGGCCAACATGCCAAACGTCCAGCAATAGCTCCCAAACGAAAGGGGCCAGCAGCCAAAGACCTAGCTGGCCTGAAAGCCCCCCAGGGGGCCCACAAGCAGCCCCTCTCAATTTGGGTCTGGGGGCTTTCGCTGGGCGGGGAACCTTTGAGGTACCTGTGGGGTTGCAGTTGGCGGCCCGAGAAGCACTCTCCGGCCAACATGCCAAACGTCCAGCAATAGCTCCCAAACGAAAGGGGCCAGCAGCCAAAGACCTAGCTGGCCTGAAAGCCCCCCAGGGGGCCCACAAGCAGCCCCTCTCAATTTGGGTCTGGGGGCTTTCGCTGGGCGGGGAACCTTGGAGGTACCTGTGGGGTTGCAGTTGGCGGCCCGAGAAGCACTCTCCGGCCAACATGCCAAACGTCCAGCAATAGCTCCCAAACGAAAGGGGCCAGCAGCCAAAGACCTAGCTGGCCTGAAAGCCCCCCAGGGGGCCCACAAGCAGCCCCTCTCAATTTGGGTCTGGGGGCTTTCTCTGGGGGGGGAACCTTGGAGGTACCTGCAAGGTTGCAGTTGGCGGCCCGAGAAGCACTCTCCGGCCAACATGCCAAACGTCCAGCAATAGCTCCCAAACGAAAGGGGCCAGCAGCCAAAGACCTAGCTGGCCTGAAAGCCCCCCAGGGGGCCCACAAGCAGCCCCTCTCAATTTGGGTCTGGGGGCTTTCGCTGGGCGGGGAACCTTGGAGGTACCTGCAAGGTTGCAGTTGGCGGCCCGAAAAGCACTCTCCGGCCAACATGCCAAACGTCCAGCAATAGCTCCCAAACGAAAGGGGCCAGCAGCCAAAGACCTAGCTGGCCTGAAAGCCCCCCAGGGGGCCCACAAGCAGCCCCTCTCAATTTGGGTCTGGGGGCTTTCGCTGGGCGGGGAACCTTGGAGGTACCTGCAAGGTTGCAGTTGGCGGCCCGAGAAGCACTCTCCGGCCAACATGCCAAACGTCCAGCAATAGCTCCCAAACGAAAGGGGCCAGCAGCCAAAGACCTAGCTGGCCTGAAAGCCCCCCAGGGGGCCCACAAGCAGCCCCTCTCAATTTGGGTCTGGGGGCTTTCGCTGGACGGGGAACCTTGGAGGTACCTGTGAGTTTGCAGTTGGCGGCCCGAGAAGCCCTCTCCGGCCAACATGCCAAACTTCCAGCAATAGCTCCCAAACGAAAGGGGCCAGCAGCCAAAGACCTAGCTGGCCTGAAAGCCCCCCAGGGGGCCCACAAGCAGCCCCTCTCAATTTGGGTCTGGGGGCTTTCGCTGGGCGGGGAACCTTGGAGGTACCTGCAAGGTTGCAGTTGGCGGCCCGAGAAGCACTCTCCGGCCAACATGCCAAACGTCCAGCAATAGCTCCCAAACGAAAGGGGCCAGCAGCCAAAGACCTAGCTGGCCTGAAAGCCCCCCAGGGGGCCCACAAGCAGCCCCTCTCAATTTGGGTCTGGGGGCTTTCGCTGGGCGGGGAACCTTGGAGGTACCTGCAAGGTTGCAGTTCGCAGCCCGAAAAGCACTCTCCGGCCAACATGCCAAACGTCCAGCAATAGCTCCCAAACGAAAGGGGCCAGCAGCCAAAGACCTAGCTGGCCTGAAAGCCCCCCAGGGGGCCCACAAGCAGCCCCTCTCAATTTGGGTCTGGGGGCTTTCGCTGGGCGGGGAACCTTGGAGGTACCTGCAAGGTTGCAGTTGGCGGCCCGAGAAGCACTCTCCGGCCAACATGCCAAACGTCCAGCAATAGCTCCCAAACGAAAGGGGCCAGCAGCCAAAGACCTAGCTGGCCTGAAAGCCCCCCAGGGGGCCCACAAGCAGCCCCTCTCAATTTGGGTCTGGGGGCTTTCGCTGGACGGGGAACCTTGGAGGTACCTGTGAGTTTGCAGTTGGCGGCCCGAGAAGCCCTCTCCGGCCAACATGCCAAACTTCCAGCAATAGCTCCCAAACGAAAGGGGCCAGGAGCCAAAGACCTAGCTGGCCTGAAAGCCCCCCAGGGGGCCCACAAGCAGCCCCTCTCAATTTGGGTCTGGGGGCTTTCTCTGGGCGGGGAACCTTGGAGGTAACTGCGAGGTTGCAGTTGGCGGCCCGAGAAGCACTCTCCGGCCAACATGCCAAACGTCCAGCAATAGCTCCCAAACGAAAGGGGCCAGCAGCCAAAGACCTAGCTGGCCTGAAAGCCCCCCAGGGGGCCCACAAGCAGCCCCTCTCAATTTGGGTCTGGGGGCTTTCACTAGGCGGGGAACCTTGGAGGTACATGTGGGGTTGCAGTTGGCGGCCCGAGAAGCACTCTCCGGCCAACATGCCAAACGTCCAGCAATAGCTCCCAAACGAAAGGGGCCAGCAGCCAAAGACCTAGCTGGCCTGAAAGCCCCCCAGGGGGCCCACAAGCAGCCCCTCTCAATTTGGGTCTGGGGGCTTTCGCTGGGCGGGGAACCTTGGAGGTACCTGTGGGGTTGCAGTTGGCGGCCCGAGAAGCACTCTCCGGCCAACATGCCAAACGTCCAGCAATAGCTCCCAAACGAAAGGGGCCAGCAGCCAAAGACCTAGCTGGCCTGAAAGCCCCCCAGGGGGCCCACAAGCAGCCCCTCTCAATTTGGGTCTGGGGGCTTTCGCTGGGCGGGGAACCTTGGAGGTACCTGTGGGGTTGCAGTTGGCGGCCCGAGAAGCCCTCTCCGGCCAACATGCCAAACGTCCAGCAATAGCTCCCAAACGAAAGGGGCCAGCAGCCAAAGACCTAGCTGGCCTGAAAGCCCCCCAGGGGGCCCACAAGCAGCCCCTCTCAATTTGGGTCTGGGGGCTTTCGCTGGGCGGGGAACCTTGGAGGTACCTGTGGGGTTGCAGTTGGCGGCCCGAGAAGCACTCTCCGGCCAACATGCCAAACGTCCAGCAATAGCTCCCAAACGAAAGGGGCCAGCAGCCAAAGACCTAGCTGGCCTGAAAGCCCCCCAGGGGGCCCACAAGCAGCCCCTCTCAATTTGGGTCTGGGGGCTTTCTCTGGGCGGGGAACCTTGGAGGTACCTGCAAGGTTGCAGTTGGCGGCCCGAGAAGCACTCTCCGGCCAACATGCCAAACGTCCAGCAATAGCTCCCAAACGAAAGGGGCCAGCAGCCAAAGACCTAGCTGGCCTGAAAGCCCCCCAGGGGGCCCACAAGCAGCCCCTCTCAATTTGGGTCTGGGGGCTTTCGCTGGGCGGGGAACCTTGGAGGTACCTGTGGGGTTGCAGTTGGCGGCCCGAAAAGCACTCTCCGGCCAACATGCCAAACGTCCAGCAATAGCTCCCAAACGAAAGGGGCCAGCAGCCAAAGACCTAGCTGGCCTGAAAGCCCCCCAGGGGGCCCACAAGCAGCCCCTCTCAATTTGGGTCTGGGGGCTTTCGCTGGGCGGGGAACCTTGGAGGTACCTGCAAGGTTGCAGTTGGCGGCCCGAGAAGCACTCTCCGGCCAACATGCCAAACGTCCAGCAATAGCTCCCAAACGAAAGGGGCCAGCAGCCAAAGACCTAGCTGGCCTGAAAGCCCCCCAGGGGGCCCACAAGCAGCCCCTCTCAATTTGGGTCTGGGGGCTTTCGCTGGACGGGGAACCTTGGAGGTACCTGTGAGTTTGCAGTTGGCGGCCCGAGAAGCCCTCTCCGGCCAACATGCCAAACTTCCAGCAATAGCTCCCAAACGAAAGGGGCCAGCAGCCAAAGACCTAGCTGGCCTGAAAGCCCCCCAGGGGGCCCACAAGCAGCCCCTCTCAATTTGGGTCTGGGGGCTTTCGCTGGGCGGGGAACCTTGGAGGTACCTGCAAGGTTGCAGTTGGCGGCCCGAGAAGCACTCTCCGGCCAACATGCCAAACGTCCAGCAATAGCTCCCAAACGAAAGGGGCCAGCAGCCAAAGACCTAGCTGGCCTGAAAGCCCCCCAGGGGGCCCACAAGCAGCCCCTCTCAATTTGGGTCTGGGGGCTTTCTCTGGGCGGGGAACCTTGGAGGTACCTGTGGGGTTGCAGTTGGCGGCCCGAGAAGCCCTCTCCGGCCAACATGCCAAACGTCCAGCAATAGCTCCCAAACGAAAGGGGCCAGCAGCCAAAGACCTAGCTGGCCTGAAAGCCCCCCAGGGGGCCCACAAGCAGCCCCTCTCAATTTGGGTCTGGGGGCTTTCGCTGGGCGGGGAACCTTGGAGGTACCTGTGGGGTTGCAGTTGGCGGCCCGAGAAGCACTCTCCGGCCAACATGCCAAACGTCCAGCAATAGCTCCCAAACGAAAGGGGCCAGCAGCCAAAGACCTAGCTGGCCTGAAAGCCCCCCAGGGGGCCCACAAGCAGCCCCTCTCAATTTGGGTCTGGGGGCTTTCTCTGGGCGGGGAACCTTGGAGGTACCTGCAAGGTTGCAGTTGGCGGCCCGAGAAGCACTCTCCGGCCAACATGCCAAACGTCCAGCAATAGCTCCCAAACGAAAGGGGCCAGCAGCCAAAGACCTAGCTGGCCTGAAAGCCCCCCAGGGGGCCCACAAGCAGCCCCTCTCAATTTGGGTCTGGGGGCTTTCGCTGGGCGGGGAACCTTGGAGGTACCTGTGGGGTTGCAGTTGGCGGCCCGAAAAGCACTCTCCGGCCAACATGCCAAACGTCCAGCAATAGCTCCCAAACGAAAGGGGCCAGCAGCCAAAGACCTAGCTGGCCTGAAAGCCCCCCAGGGGGCCCACAAGCAGCCCCTCTCAATTTGGGTCTGGGGGCTTTCGCTGGGCGGGGAACCTTGGAGGTACCTGCAAGGTTGCAGTTGGCGGCCCGAGAATCACTCTCCGGCCAACATGCCAAACGTCCAGCAATAGCTCCCAAACGAAAGGGGCCAGCAGCCAAAGACCTAGCTGGCCTGAAAGCCCCCCAGGGGGCCCACAAGCAGCCCCTCTCAATTTGGGTCTGGGGGCTTTCGCTGGACGGGGAACCTTGGAGGTACCTGTGAGTTTGCAGTTGGCGGCCCGAGAAGCCCTCTCCGGCCAATATGCCAAACTTCCAGCAATAGCTCCCAAACGAAAGGGGCCAGCAGCCAAAGACCTAGCTGGCCTGAAAGCCCCCCAGGGGGCCCACAAGCAGCCCCTCTCAATTTGGGTCTGGGGGCTTTCGCTGGGCGGGGAACCTTGGAGGTACCTGCAAGGTTGCAGTTGGCGGCCCGAGAAGCACTCTCCGGCCAACATACCAAACGTCCAGCAATAGCTCCCAAACGAAAGGGGCCAGCAGCCAAAGACCTAGCTGGCCTGAAAGCCCCCCAGGGGGCCCACAAGCAGCCCCTCTCAATTTGGGTCTGGGGGCTTTCGCTGGGCGGGGAACCTTGGAGGTACCTGCAAGGTTGCAGTTCGCAGCCCGAAAAGCACTCTCCGGCCAACATGCCAAACGTCCAGCAATAGCTCCCAAACGAAAGGGGCCAGCAGCCAAAGACCTAGCTGGCCTGAAAGCCCCCCAGGGGGCCCACAAGCAGCCCCTCTCAATTTGGGTCTGGGGGCTTTCGCTGGGCGGGGAACCTTGGAGGTACCTGCAAGGTTGCAGTTGGCGGCCCGAGAAGCACTCTCCGGCCAACATGCCAAACGTCCAGCAATAGCTCCCAAACGAAAGGGGCCAGCAGCCAAAGACCTAGCTGGCCTGAAAGCCCCCCAGGGGGCCCACAAGCAGCCCCTCTCAATTTGGGTCTGGGGGCTTTCGCTGGACGGGGAACCTTGGAGGTACCTGTGAGTTTGCAGTTGGCGGCCCGAGAAGCCCTCTCCGGCCAACATGCCAAACTTCCAGCAATAGCTCCCAAACGAAAGGGGCCAGCAGCCAAAGACCTAGCTGGCCTGAAAGCCCCCCAGGGGGCCCACAAGCAGCCCCTCTCAATTTGGGTCTGGGGGCTTTCTCTGGGCGGGGAACCTTGGAGGTAACTGCGAGGTTGCAGTTGGCGGCCCGAGAAGCACTCTCCGGCCAACATGCCAAACGTCCAGCAATAGCTCCCAAACGAAAGGGGCCAGCAGCCAAAGACCTAGCTGGCCTGAAAGCCCCCCAGGGGGCCCACAAGCAGCCCCTCTCAATTTGGGTCTGGGGGCTTTCACTAGGCGGGGAACCTTGGAGGTACCTGTGGGGTTGCAGTTCGCGGCCCGAGAAGCACTCTCCGGCCAACATGCCAAACGTCCAGCAATAGCTCCCAAACGAAAGGGGCCAGCAGCCAAAGACCTAGCTGGCCTGAAAGCCCCCCAGGGGGCCCACAAGCAGCCCCTCTCAATTTGGGTCTGGGGGCTTTCGCTGGGCGGGGAACCTTGGAGGTACCTGTGGGGTTGCATTTCGCAGCCCGAAAAGCACTCTCCGGCCAACATGCCAAACATCCAGCAATAGCTCCCAAACGAAAGAGGCCAGCAGCCAAAGACCTAGCTGGCCTGAAAGCCCCCCAGGGGGCCCACAAGCAGCCCCTCTCAATTTGGGTCTGGGGGCTTTCGCTGGGCGGGGAACCTTGAAGGTACATGTGGGGTTGCAGTTGGCGGCCCGAGAAGCACTCTCCGGCCAACATGCCAAACGTCCAGCAATAGCTCCCAAACGAAAGGGGCCAGCAGCCAAAGACCTAGCTGGCCTGAAAGCCCCCCAGGGGGCCCACAAGCAGCCCCTCTCAATTTGGGTCTGGGGGCTTTCGCTGGGCGGGGAACCTTGGAGGTACCTGTGGGGTTGCAGTTGGCGGCCCGAGAAGCACTCTCCGGCCAACATGCCAAACGTCCAGCAATAGCTCCCAAACGAAAGGGGCCAGCAGCCAAAGACCTAGCTGGCCTGAAAGCCCCCCAGGGGGCCCACAAGCAGCCCCTCTCAATTTGGGTCTGGGGGCTTTCGCTGGGCGGGGAACCTTGGAGGTACCTGTGGGGTTGCAGTTGGCGGCCCGAGAAGCACTCTCCGGCCAACATGCCAAACGTCCAGCAATAGCTCCCAAACGAAAGGGGCCAGCAGCCAAAGACCTAGCTGGCCTGAAAGCCCCCCAGGGGGCCCACAAGCAGCCCCTCTCAATTTGGGTCTGGGGGCTTTCGCTGGGCGGGGAACCTTGGAGGTACCTGCAAGGTTGCAGTTCGCGGCCCGAGAAGCACTCTCCGGCCAACATGCCAAACGTCCAGCAATAGCTCCCAAACGAAAGGGGCCAGCAGCCAAAGACCTAGCTGGCCTGAAAGCCCCCCAGGGGGCCCACAAGCAGCCCCTCTCAATTTGGGTCTGGGGGCTTTCGCTGGGCGGGGAACCTTGAAGGTACCTGTGAGTTTGCAGTTGGCGGCACGAGAAGCACTCTCCGGCCAACATGCCAAACGTCCAGCAATAGCTCCCAAACGAAAGGGGCCAGCACCCAAAGACCTAGCTGGCCTGAAAGCCCCCCAGGGGGCCCACAAGTAGCCCCTCTCAATTTGGGTCTGGGGGCTTTCGCTGGGCGGGGAACCTTGGAGGTACCTGCAAGGTTGCAGTTGGCGGCCCGAGAAGCACTCTCCGGCCAACATGCCAAACGTCCAGCAATAGCTCCCAAACGAAAGGGGCCAGCAGCCAAAGACCTAGCTGGCCTGAAAGCCCCCCAGGGGGCCCACAAGCAGCCCCTCTCAATTTGGGTCTGGGGGCTTTCGCTGGGCGGGGAACCTTGGAGGTACCTGCGAGGTTGCAGTTGGCGGCCCGAGAAGCACTCTCCGGCCAACATGCCAAACGTCCAGCAATAGCTCCCAAACGAAAGGGGCCAGCAGCCAAAGACGTAGCTGGCCTGAAAGCCCCCCAGGGGGCCCACAAGTAGCCCCTCTCAATTTGGGTCTGGGGGCTTTCGCTGGGCGGGGAACCTTGGAGGTACCTGCAAGGTTGCAGTTGGCGGCCCGAGAAGCCCTCTCCGGCCAACATGCCAAACGTCCAGCAATAGCTCCCAAACGAAAGGGGCCAGCAGCCAAAGACCTAGCTGGCCTGAAAGCCCCCCAGGGGGCCCACAAGCAGCCCCTCTCAATTTGGGTCTGGGGGCTTTCGCTGGGCGGGGAACCTTGGAGGTACCTGCAAGGTTGCAGTTGGCGGCCCGAGAAGCACTCTCCGGCCAACATGCCAAACGTCCAGCAATAGCTCCCAAACGAAAGGGGCCAGCACCCAAAGACCTAGCTGGCCTGAAAGCCCCCCAGGGGGCCCACAAGTAGCCCCTCTCAATTTGGGTCTGGGGGCTTTCGCTGGGCGGGGAACCTTGGAGGTACCTGCAAGGTTGCAGTTGGCGGCCCGAGAAGCCCTCTCCGGCCAACATGCCAAACGTCCAGCAATAGCTCCCAAACGAAAGGGGCCAGCAGCCAAAGACCTAGCTGGCCTGAAAGCCCCCCAGGGGGCCCACAAGCAGCCCCTCTCAATTTGGGTCTGGGGGCTTTCGCTGGGCGGGGAACCTTGGAGGTACCTGCGAGGTTGCAGTTGGCGGCCCGAGAAGCACTCTCCGGCCAACATGCCAAACGTCCAGCAATAGCTCCCAAACGAAAGGGGCCAGCACCCAAAGACGTAGGTGGCCTGAAAGCCCCCCAGAGGGCCCACAAGTAGCCCCTCTCAATTTGGGTCTGGGGGCTTTCGCTGGGCGGGGAACCTTGGAGGTACCTGCAAGGTTGCAGTTGGCGGCCCGAGAAGCCCTCTCCGGCCAACATGCCAAACGTCCAGCAATAGCTCCCAAACGAAAGGGGCCAGCAGCCAAAGACCTAGCTGGCCTGAAAGCCCCCCAGGGGGCCCACAAGCAGCCCCTCTCAATTTGGGTCTGGGGGCTTTCGCTGGGCGGGGAACCTTGGAGGTACCTGCAAGGTTGCAGTTGGCGGCCCGAGAAGCACTCTCCGGCCAACATGCCAAACGTCCAGCAATAGCTCCCAAACGAAAGGGGCCAGCAGCCAAAGACCTAGCTGGCCTGAAAGCCCCCCAGGGGGCCCACAAGCAGCCCCTCTCAATTTGGGTCTGGGGGCTTTCGCTGGGCGGGGAACCTTGGAGGTACCTGCAAGGTTGCAGTTCGCGGCCCGAGAAGCACTCTCCGGCCAACATGCCAAACGTCCAGCAATAGCTCCCAAACGAAAGGGGCCAGCAGCCAAAGACCTAGCTGGCCTGAAAGCCCCCCAGGGGGCCCACAAGCAGCCCCTCTCAATTTGGGTCTGGGGGCTTTCGCTGGGTGGGGAACCTTGGAGGTACCTGTGGGGTTGCAGTTCGCGGCCCGAGAAGCACTCTCCGGCCAACATGCCAAACGTCCAGCAATAGCTCCCAAACGAAAGGGGCCAGCAGCCAAAGACCTAGCTGGCCTGAAAGCCCCCCAGGGGGCCCACAAGCAGCCCCTCTCAATTTGGGTCTGGGGGCTTTCGCTGGGCGGGGAACCTTGGAGGTACCTGTGGGGTTGCAGTTGGCGGCCCGAGAAGCACTCTCCGGCCAACATGCCAAACGTCCAGCAATAGCTCCCAAACGAAAGGGGCCAGCAGCCAAAGACCTAGCTGGCCTGAAAGCCCCCCAGGGGGCCCACAAGCAGCCCCTCTCAATTTGGGTCTGGGGGCTTTCGCTGGGCGGGGAACCTTGGAGGTACCTGCAAGGTTGCAGTTGGCGGCCCGAGAAGCACTCTCCGGCCAACATGCCAAACGTCCAGCAATAGCTCCCAAACGAAAGGGGCCAGCAGCCAAAGACCTAGCTGGCCTGAAAGCCCCCCAGGGGGCCCACAAGCAGCCCCTCTCAATTTGGGTCTGGGGGCTTTTGCTGGGCAGGAAACCTTGGAGGTACCTGCAAGGTTGCAGTTGGCGGCCCGAGAAGCACTCTCCGGCCAACATGTCAAACGTCCAGCAATAGCTCCCAAACGAAAGGGGCCAGCAGCCAAAGACCTAGCTGGCCTGAAAGCCCCCCAGGGGGCCCACAAGCAGCCCCTCTCAATTTGGGTCTGGGGGCTTTCGCTGGGCGGGGAACCTTGGAGGTACCTGCAAGGTTGCAGTTGGCGGCCCGAGAAGCACTCTCCGGCCAACATGCCAAACGTCCAGCAATAGCTCCCAAACGAAAGGGGCCAGCAGCCAAAGACCTAGCTGGCCTGAAAGCCCCCCAGGGGGCCCACAAGCAGCCCCTCTCAATTTGGGTCTGGGGGCTTTCGCTGGGCGGGGAACCTTGGAGGTACCTCCAAGGTTGCAGTTCGCAGCCCGAAAAGCACTCTCCGGCCAACATGCCAAACGTCCAGCAATAGCTCCCAAACGAAAGGGGCCAGCAGCCAAAGACCTAGCTGGCCTGAAAGCCCCCCAGGGGGCCCACAAGCAGCCCCTCTCAATTTGGGTCTGGGGGCTTTCGCTGGGCAGGAATCCTTGGAGGTACCTGCAAGTTTGCAGTTCGCAGCCCGAAAAGCACTCTCCGGCCAACATGCCAAACGTCCAGCAATAGCTCCCAAACGAAAGGGGCCAGCAGCCAAAGACCTAGCTGGCCTGAAAGCCCCCCAGGGGGCCCACAAGCAGCCCCTCTCAATTTGGGTCTGGGGGCTTTCGCTGGGCGGGGAACCTTGGAGGTACCTGTGGGGTTGCAGTTGGCGGCCGGAGAAGCACTCTCCGGCCAACATGCCAAACGTCCAGCAATAGCTCCCAAATGAAAGGGGCCAGCAGCCAAAGACCTAGCTGGCCTGAAAGCCCCCCAGGGGGCCCACAAGCAGCCCCTCTCAATTTGGGTCTGGGGGCTTTCGCTGGGCAGGAAACCTTGGAGGTACCTGCAAGGTTGCAGTTGGCGGCCCGAGAAGCACTCTCCGGCCAACATGCCAAACGTCCAGCAATAGCTCCCAAACGAAAGGGGCCAGCAGCCAAAGACCTAGCTGGCCTGAAAGCCCCCCAGGGGGCCCACAAGCAGCCCCTCTCAATTTGGGTCTGGGGGCTTTCGCTGGGCGGGGAACCTTGGAGGTACCTGCAAGGTTGCAGTTGGCGGCCCGAGAAGCACTCTCCGGCCAACATGCCAAACGTCCAGCAATAGCTCCCAAACGAAAGGGGCCAGCAGCCAAAGACCTAGCTGGCCTGAAAGCCCCCCAGGGGGCCCACAAGCAGCCCCTCTCAATTTGGGTCTGGGGGCTTTCGCTGGGCGGGGAACCTTGGAGGTACCTGCAAGGTTGCAGTTGGCGGCCCGAGAAGCCCTCTCCGGCCAACATGCCAAACGTCCAGCAATAGCTCCCAAACGAAAGGGGCCAGCAGCCAAAGACCTAGCTGGCCTGAAAGCCCCCCAGGGGGCCCACAAGCAGCCCCTCTCAATTTGGGTCTGGGGGCTTTCGCTGGGCGGGGAACCTTGGAGGTACCTGCAAGGTTGCAGTTCGCAGCCCGAAAAGCACTCTCCGGCCAACATGCCAAACGTCCAGCAATAGCTCCCAAACGAAAGGGGCCAGCAGCCAAAGACCTAGCTGGCCTGAAAGCCCCCCAGGGGGCCCACAAGCAGCCCCTCTCAATTTGGGTCTGGGGGCTTTCGCTGGGCGGGGAACCTTGGAGGTACCTGCAAGGTTGCAGTTGGCGGCCCGAGAAGCACTCTCCGGCCAACATGCAAAACGTCCAGCAATAGCTCCCAAACGAAAGGGGCCAGCAGCCAAAGACCTAGCTGGCCTGAAAGCCCCCCAGGGGGCCCACAAGCAGCCCCTCTCAATTTGGGTCTGGGGGCTTTCGCTGGGCGGGGAACCTTGGAGGTACCTGCAAGGTTGAAGTTCGCGGCCCGAGAAGCACTCTCCGGCCAACATGCCAAACGTCCAGCAATAGCTCCCAAACGAAAGGGGCCAGCAGCCAAAGACCTAGCTGGCCTGAAAGCCCCCCAGGGGGCCCACAAGCAGCCCCTCTCAATTTGGGTCTGGGGGCTTTCGCTGGGCGGGGAACCTGTGAGGTACCTGCAAGGTTGCAGTTGGCGGCCCGAGAAGCACTCTCCTGCCAACATGCCAAACGTCCAGCAATAGCTCCCAAACGAAAGGGGCCAGCAGCCAAAGACCTAGCTGGCCTGAAAGCCCCCCAGGGGGCCCACAAGCAGCCCCTCTCAATTTGGGTCTGGGGGCTTTCGCTGGACGGGGAACCTTGGAGGTACCTGTGAGTTTGCAGTTGGCGGCCCGAGAAGCCCTCTCCGGCCAACATGCCAAACTTCCAGCAATAGCTCCCAAACGAAAGGGGCCAGCAGCCAAAGACCTAGCTGGCCTGAAAGCCCCCCAGGGGGCCCACAAGCAGCCCCTCTCAATTTGGGTCTGGGGGCTTTCTCTGGGCGGGGAACCTTGGAGGTACCTGCAAGGTTGCAGTTGGCGGCCCGAGAAGCACTCTCCGGCCAACATGCCAAACGTCCAGCAATAGCTCCCAAACGAAAGGGGCCAGCAGCCAAAGACCTAGCTGGCCTGAAAGCCCCCCAGGGGGCCCACAAGCAGCCCCTCTCAATTTGGGTCTGGGGGCTTTCGCTGGGCGGGGAACCTTGGAGGTACCTGCAAGGTTGCAGTTGGCGGCCCGAGAAGCACTCTCCGGCCAACATGCCAAACGTCCAGCAATAGCTCCCAAACGAAAGGGGCCAGCAGCCAAAGACCTAGCTGGCCTGAAAGCCCCCCAGGGGGCCCACAAGCAGCCCCTCTCAATTTGGGTCTGGGGGCTTTCGCTGGGCGGGGAACCTTGGAGGTACCTGCAAGGTTGCAGTTCGCAGCCCGAAAAGCACTCTCCGGCCAACATGCCAAACGTCCAGCAATAGCTCCCAAACGAAAGGGGCCAGCAGCCAAAGACCTAGCTGGCCTGAAAGCCCCCCAGGGGGCCCACAAGCAGCCCCTCTCAATTTGGGTCTGGGGGCTTTCGCTGGGCGGGGAACCTTGGAGGTACCTGCAAGGTTGCAGTTCGCGGCCCGAGAAGCACTCTCCGGCCAACATGCCAAACGTCCAGCAATAGCTCCCAAACGAAAGGGGCCAGCAGCCAAAGACCTAGCTGGCCTGAAAGCCCCCCAGGGGGCCCACAAGCAGCCCCTCTCAATTTGGTCTGGGGGCTTTCGCTGGGTGGGGAACCTTGGAGGTACCTGTGGGGTTGCAGTTCGCGGCCCGAGAAGCACTCTCCGGCCAACATGCCAAACGTCCAGCAATAGCTCCCAAACGAAAGGGGCCAGCAGCCAAAGACCTAGCTGGCCTGAAAGCCCCCCAGGGGGCCCACAAGCAGCCCCTCTCAATTTGGGTCTGGGGGCTTTCGCTGGGCGGGGAACCTTGGAGGTACCTGTGGGGTTGCAGTTGGCGGCCCGAGAAGCACTCTCCGGCCAACATGCCAAACGTCCAGCAATAGCTCCCAAACGAAAGGGGCCAGCAGCCAAAGACCTAGCTGGCCTGAAAGCCCCCCAGGGGGCCCACAAGCAGCCCCTCTCAATTTGGGTCTGGGGGCTTTCGCTGGGCGGGGAACCTTGGAGGTACCTGCAAGGTTGCAGTTGGCGGCCCGAGAAGCACTCTCCGGCCAACATGCCAAACGTCCAGCAATAGCTCCCAAACGAAAGGGGCCAGCAGCCAAAGACCTAGCTGGCCTGAAAGCCCCCCAGGGGGCCCACAAGCAGCCCCTCTCAATTTGGGTCTGGGGGCTTTTGCTGGGCAGGAAACCTTGGAGGTACCTGCAAGGTTGCAGTTGGCGGCCCGAGAAGCACTCTCCGGCCAACATGTCAAACGTCCAGCAATAGCTCCCAAACGAAAGGGGCCAGCAGCCAAAGACCTAGCTGGCCTGAAAGCCCCCCAGGGGGCCCACAAGCAGCCCCTCTCAATTTGGGTCTGGGGGCTTTCGCTGGGCGGGGAACCTTGGAGGTACCTGCAAGGTTGCAGTTGGCGGCCCGAGAAGCACTCTCCGGCCAACATGCCAAACGTCCAGCAATAGCTCCCAAACGAAAGGGGCCAGCAGCCAAAGACCTAGCTGGCCTGAAAGCCCCCCAGGGGGCCCACAAGCAGCCCCTCTCAATTTGGGTCTGGGGGCTTTCGCTGGGCGGGGAACCTTGGAGGTACCTCCAAGGTTGCAGTTCGCAGCCCGAAAAGCACTCTCCGGCCAACATGCCAAACGTCCAGCAATAGCTCCCAAACGAAAGGGGCCAGCAGCCAAAGACCTAGCTGGCCTGAAAGCCCCCCAGGGGGCCCACAAGCAGCCCCTCTCAATTTGGGTCTGGGGGCTTTCGCTGGGCAGGAATCCTTGGAGGTACCTGCAAGTTTGCAGTTCGCAGCCCGAAAAGCACTCTACGGCCAACATGCCAAACGTCCAGCAATAGCTCCCAAACGAAAGGGGCCAGCAGCCAAAGACCTAGCTGGCCTGAAAGCCCCCCAGGGGGCCCACAAGCAGCCCCTCTCAATTTGGGTCTGGGGGCTTTCGCTGGGCGGGGAACCTTGGAGGTACCTGTGGGGTTGCAGTTGGCGGCCGGAGAAGCACTCTCCGGCCAACATGCCAAACGTCCAGCAATAGCTCCCAAATGAAAGGGGCCAGCAGCCAAAGACCTAGCTGGCCTGAAAGCCCCCCAGGGGGCCCACAAGCAGCCCCTCTCAATTTGGGTCTGGGGGCTTTCGCTGGGCAGGAAACCTTGGAGGTACCTGCAAGGTTGCAGTTGGCGGCCCGAGAAGCACTCTCCGGCCAACATGCCAAACGTCCAGCAATAGCTCCCAAACGAAAGGGGCCAGCAGCCAAAGACCTAGCTGGCCTGAAAGCCCCCCAGGGGGCCCACAAGCAGCCCCTCTCAATTTGGGTCTGGGGGCTTTCGCTGGGCGGGGAACCTTGGAGGTACCTGCAAGGTTGCAGTTGGCGGCCCGAGAAGCACTCTCCGGCCAACATGCCAAACGTCCAGCAATAGCTCCCAAACGAAAGGGGCCAGCAGCCAAAGACCTAGCTGGCCTGAAAGCCCCCCAGGGAGCCCACAAGCAGCCCCTCTCAATTTGGGTCTGGGGGCTTTCGCTGGGCGGGGAACCTTGGAGGTACCTGCAAGGTTGCAGTTGGCGGCCCGAGAAGCACTCTCCGGCCAACATGCCAAACGTCCAGCAATAGCTCCCAAACGAAAGGGGCCAGCAGCCAAAGACCTAGCTGGCCTGAAAGCCCCCCAGGGGGCCCACAAGCAGCCCCTCTCAATTTGGGTCTGGGGGCTTTCGCTGGACGGGGAACCTTGGAGGTACCTGTGGGGTTGCAGTTGGCGGCCCGAGAAGCACTCTCCGGCCAACATGCCAAACGTCCAGCAATAGCTCCCAAACGAAAGGGGCCAGCAGCCAAAGACCTAGCTGGCCTGAAAGCCCCCCAGGGAGCCCACAAGCAGCCCCTCTCAATTTGGGTCTGGGGGCTTTCGCTGGGCGGGGAACCTTGGAGGTACCTGCAAGGTTGCAGTTGGCGGCCCGAGAAGCCCTCTCCGGCCAACATGCCAAACGTCCAGCAATAGCTCCCAAACGAAAGGGGCCAGCAGCCAAAGACCTAGCTGGCCTGAAAGCCCCCCAGGGGGCCCACAAGCAGCCCCTCTCAATTTGGGTCTGGGGGCTTTCGCTGGGCGGGGAACCTTGGAGGTACCTGCAAGGTTGCAGTTCGCAGCCCGAAAAGCACTCTCCGGCCAACATGCCAAACGTCCAGCAATAGCTCCCAAACGAAAGGGGCCAGCAGCCAAAGACCTAGCTGGCCTGAAAGCCCCCCAGGGGGCCCACAAGCAGCCCCTCTCAATTTGGGTCTGGGGGCTTTCGCTGGGCGGGGAACCTTGGAGGTACCTGCAAGGTTGCAGTTGGCGGCCCGAGAAGCACTCTCCGGCCAACATGCAAAACGTCCAGCAATAGCTCCCAAACGAAAGGGGCCAGCAGCCAAAGACCTAGCTGGCCTGAAAGCCCCCCAGGGGGCCCACAAGCAGCCCCTCTCAATTTGGGTCTGGGGGCTTTCGCTGGGCGGGGAACCTTGGAGGTACCTGCAAGGTTGCAGTTGGCGGCCCGAGAAGCACTCTCCGGCCAACATGCCAAACGTCCAGCAATAGCTCCCAAACGAAAGGGGCCAGCAGCCAAAGACCTAGCTGGCCTGAAAGCCCCCCAGGGGGCCCACAAGCAGCCCCTCTCAATTTGGGTCTGGGGGCTTTCGCTGGGCGGGGAACCTGTGAGGTACCTGCAAGGTTGCAGTTGGCGGCCCGAGAAGCACTCTCCGGCCAACATGCCAAACGTCCAGCAATAGCTCCCAAACGAAAGGGGCCAGCAGCCAAAGACCTAGCTGGCCTGAAAGCCCCCCAGGGGCCCCACAAGCAGCCCCTCTCAATTTGGGTCTGGGGGCTTTCGCTGGACGGGGAACCTTGGAGGTACCTGTGAGTTTGCAGTTGGCGGCCCGAGAAGCCCTCTCCGGCCAACATGCCAAACTTCCAGCAATAGCTCCCAAACGAAAGGGGCCAGCAGCCAAAGACCTAGCTGGCCTGAAAGCCCCCCAGGGGGCCCACAAGCAGCCCCTCTCAATTTGGGTCTGGGGGCTTTCTCTGGGCGGGGAACCTTGGAGGTACCTGCAAGGTTGCAGTTGGCGGCCCGAGAAGCACTCTCCGGCCAACATGCCAAACGTCCAGCAATAGCTCCCAAACGAAAGGGGCCAGCAGCCAAAGACCTAGCTGGCCTGAAAGCCCCCCAGGGGGCCCACAAGCAGCCCCTCTCAATTTGGGTCTGGGGGCTTTCGCTGGGCGGGGAACCTTGGAGGTACCTGCAAGGTTGCAGTTGGCGGCCCAAGAAGCACTCTCCGGCCAACATGCCAAACGTCCAGCAATAGCTCCCAAACGAAAGGGGCCAGCAGCCAAAGACCTAGCTGGCCTGAAAGCCCCCCAGGGGGCCCACAAGCAGCCCCTCTCAATTTGGGTCTGGGGGCTTTCGCTGGGCGGGGAACCTTGGAGGTACCTGCAAGGTTGCAGTTCGCAGCCCGAAAAGCACTCTCCGGCCAACATGCCAAACGTCCAGCAATAGCTCCCAAACGAAAGGGGCCAGCAGCCAAAGACCTAGCTGGCCTGAAAGCCCCCCAGGGGGCCCACAAGCAGCCCCTCTCAATTTGGGTCTGGGGGCTTTCGCTGGACGGGGAACCTTGGAGGTACCTGTGGGGTTGCAGTTGGCGGCCCGAGAAGCACTCTCCGGCCAACATGCCAAACGTCCAGCAATAGCTCCCAAACGAAAGGGGCCAGCAGCCAAAGACCTAGCTGGCCTGAAAGCCCCCCAGGGGGCCCACAAGCAGCCCCTCTCAATTTGGGTCTGGGGGCTTTCGCTGGACGGGGAACCTTGGAGGTACCTGTGAGTTTGCAGTTGGCGGCCCGAGAAGCCCTCTCCGGCCAACATGCCAAACGTCCAGCAATAGCTCCCAAACGAAAGGGGCCAGCAGCCAAAGACCTAGCTGGCCTGAAAGCCCCCCAGGGGGCCCACAAGCAGCCCCTCTCAATTTGGGTCTGGGGGCTTTCGCTGGGCGGGGAACCTTGGAGGTACCTGCAAGGTTGCAGTTGGCGGCCCGAGAAGCACTCTCCGGCCAACATGCCAAACGTCCAGCAATAGCTCCCAAACGAAAGGGGCCAGCACCCAAAGACCTAGCTGGCCTGAAAGCCCCCCAGGGGGCCCACAAGCAGCCCCTCTCAATTTGGGTCTGGGGGCTTTCGCTGGGCAGGGAACCTTGGAGGTACCTGCAAGGTTGCAGTTGGCGGCCCGAGAAGCACTCTCCGGCCAACATGCCAAACATCCAGCAATAGCTCCCAAACGAAAGGGGCCAGCAGCCAAAGACCTAGCTGGCCTGAAAGCCCCCCAGGGGGCCCACAAGCAGCCCCTCTCAATTTGGGTCTGGGGGCTTTCGCTGGGCAGGAATCCTTGGAGGTACCTGCAAGTTTGCAGTTCGCAGCCCGAAAAGCACTCTACGGCCAACATGCCAAACGTCCAGCAATAGCTCCCAAACGAAAGGGGCCAGCAGCCAAAGACCTAGCTGGCCTGAAAGCCCCCCAGGGGGCCCACAAGCAGCCCCTCTCAATTTGGGTCTGGGGGCTTTCGCTGGGCGGGGAACCTTGGAGGTACCTGTGGGGTTGCAGTTGGCGGCCGGAGAAGCACTCTCCGGCCAACATGCCAAACGTCCAGCAATAGCTCCCAAATGAAAGGGGCCAGCAGCCAAAGACCTAGCTGGCCTGAAAGCCCCCCAGGGGGCCCACAAGCAGCCCCTCTCAATTTGGGTCTGGGGGCTTTCGCTGGGCAGGAAACCTTGGAGGTACCTGCAAGGTTGCAGTTGGCGGCCCGAGAAGCACTCTCCGGCCAACATGCCAAACGTCCAGCAATAGCTCCCAAACGAAAGGGGCCAGCAGCCAAAGACCTAGCTGGCCTGAAAGCCCCCCAGGGGGCCCACAAGCAGCCCCTCTCAATTTGGGTCTGGGGGCTTTCGCTGGGCGGGGAACCTTGGAGGTACCTGCAAGGTTGCAGTTGGCGGCCCGAGAAGCACTCTCCGGCCAACATGCCAAACGTCCAGCAATAGCTCCCAAACGAAAGGGGCCAGCAGCCAAAGACCTAGCTGGCCTGAAAGCCCCCCAGGGGGCCCACAAGCAGCCCCTCTCAATTTGGGTCTGGGGGCTTTCGCTGGGCGGGGAACCTTGGAGGTACCTGCAAGGTTGCAGTTGGCGGCCCGAGAAGCACTCTCCGGCCAACATGCCAAACGTCCAGCAATAGCTCCCAAACGAAAGGGGCCAGCAGCCAAAGACCTAGCTGGCCTGAAAGCCCCCCAGGGGGCCCACAAGCAGCCCCTCTCAATTTGGGTCTGGGGGCTTTCGCTGGACGGGGAACCTTGGAGGTACCTGTGGGGTTGCAGTTGGCGGCCCGAGAAGCACTCTCCGGCCAACATGCCAAACGTCCAGCAATAGCTCCCAAACGAAAGGGGCCAGCAGCCAAAGACCTAGCTGGCCTGAAAGCCCCCCAGGGAGCCCACAAGCAGCCCCTCTCAATTTGGGTCTGGGGGCTTTCGCTGGACGGGGAACCTTGGAGGTACCTGCAAGGTTGCAGTTGGCGGCCCGAGAAGCCCTCTCCGGCCAACATGCCAAACGTCCAGCAATAGCTCCCAAACGAAAGGGGCCAGCAGCCAAAGACCTAGCTGGCCTGAAAGCCCCCCAGGGGGCCCACAAGCAGCCCCTCTCAATTTGGGTCTGGGGGCTTTCGCTGGGCGGGGAACCTTGGAGGTACCTGTGGGGTTGCAGTTGGCGGCCGGAGATGCACTCTCCGGCCAACATGCCAAACGTCCAGCAATAGCTCCCAAATGAAAGGGGCCAGCAGCCAAAGACCTAGCTGGCCTGAAAGCCCCCCAGGGGGCCCACAAGCAGCCCCTCTCAATTTGGGTCTGGGGGCTTTCGCTGGGCAGGAAACCTTGGAGGTACCTGCAAGGTTGCAGTTGGCGGCCCGAGAAGCACTCTCCGGCCAACATGCCAAACGTCCAGCAATAGCTCCCAAACGAAAGGGGCCAGCAGCCAAAGACCTAGCTGGCCTGAAAGCCCCCCAGGGGGCCCACAAGCAGCCCCTCTCAATTTGGGTCTGGGGGCTTTCGCTGGGCGGGGAACCTTGGAGGTACCTGCAAGGTTGCAGTTGGCGGCCCGAGAAGCACTCTCCGGCCAACATGCCAAACGTCCAGCAATAGCTCCCAAACGAAAGGGGCCAGCAGCCAAAGACCTAGCTGGCCTGAAAGCCCCCCAGGGGGCCCACAAGCAGCCCCTCTCAATTTGGGTCTGGGGGCTTTCGCTGGGCAGGGAACCTTGGAGGTACCTGTGGGGTTGCAGTTGGCGGCCCGAGAAGCACTCTCCGGCCAACATGCCAAACGTCCAGCAATAGCTCCCAAACGAAAGGGGCCAGCAGCCAAAGACCTAGCTGGCCTGAAAGCCCCCCAGGGGGCCCACAAGCAGCCCCTCTCAATTTGGGTCTGGGGGCTTTCGCTGGACGGGGAACCTTGGAGGTACCTGTGGGGTTGCAGTTGGCGGCCCGAGAAGCACTCTCCGGCCAACATGCCAAACGTCCAGCAATAGCTCCCAAACGAAAGGGGCCAGCAGCCAAAGACCTAGCTGGCCTGAAAGCCCCCCAGGGAGCCCACAAGCAGCCCCTCTCAATTTGGGTCTGGGGGCTTTCGCTGGACGGGGAACCTTGGAGGTACCTGCAAGGTTGCAGTTGGCGGCCCGAGAAGCCCTCTCCGGCCAACATGCCAAACGTCCAGCAATAGCTCCCAAACGAAAGGGGCCAGCAGCCAAAGACCTAGCTGGCCTGAAAGCCCCCCAGGGGGCCCACAAGCAGCCCCTCTCAATTTGGGTCTGGGGGCTTTCGCTGGGCGGGGAACCTTGGAGGTACCTGCAAGGTTGCAGTTCGCAGCCCGAAAAGCACTCTCCGGCCAACATGCCAAACGTCCAGCAATAGCTCCCAAACGAAAGGGGCCAGCAGCCAAAGACCTAGCTGGCCTGAAAGCCCCCCAGGGGGCCCACAAGCAGCCCCTCTCAATTTGGGTCTGGGGGCTTTCGCTGGGCGGGGAACCTTGGAGGTACCTGCAAGGTTGCAGTTGGCGGCCCGAGAAGCACTCTCCGGCCAACATGCAAAACGTCCAGCAATAGCTCCCAAACGAAAGGGGCCAGCAGCCAAAGACCTAGCTGGCCTGAAAGCCCCCCAGGGGGCCCACAAGCAGCCCCTCTCAATTTGGGTCTGGGGGCTTTCGCTGGGCGGGGAACCTTGGAGGTACCTGCAAGGTTGCAGTTCGCGGCCCGAGAAGCACTCTCCGGCCAACATGCCAAACGTCCAGCAATAGCTCCCAAACGAAAGGGGCCAGCAGCCAAAGACCTAGCTGGCCTGAAAGCCCCCCAGGGGGCCCACAAGCAGCCCCTCTCAATTTGGGTCTGGGGGCTTTCGCTGGGCGGGGAACCTGTGAGGTACCTGCAAGGTTGCAGTTGGCGGCCCGAGAAGCACTCTCCGGCCAACATGCCAAACGTCCAGCAATAGCTCCCAAACGAAAGGGGCCAGCAGCCAAAGACCTAGCTGGCCTGAAAGCCCCCCAGGGGGCCCACAAGCAGCCCCTCTCAATTTGGGTCTGGGGGCTTTCGCTGGACGGGGAACCTTGGAGGTACCTGTGAGTTTGCAGTTGGCGGCCCGAGAAGCCCTCTCCGGCCAACATGCCAAACTTCCAGCAATAGCTCCCAAACGAAAGGGGCCAGCAGCCAAAGACCTAGCTGGCCTGAAAGCCCCCCAGGGGGCCCACAAGCAGCCCCTCTCAATTTGGGTCTGGGGGCTTTCTCTGGGCGGGGAACCTTGGAGGTACCTGCAAGGTTGCAGTTGGCGGCCCGAGAAGCACTCTCCGGCCAACATGCCAAACGTCCAGCAATAGCTCCCAAACGAAAGGGGCCAGCAGCCAAAGACCTAGCTGGCCTGAAAGCCCCCCAGGGGGCCCACAAGCAGCCCCTCTCAATTTGGGTCTGGGGGCTTTCGCTGGGCGGGGAACCTTGGAGGTACCTGCAAGGTTGCAGTTGGCGGCCCGAGAAGCACTCTCCGGCCAACATGCCAAACGTCCAGCAATAGCTCCCAAACGAAAGGGGCCAGCAGCCAAAGACCTAGCTGGCCTGAAAGCCCCCCAGGGGGCCCACAAGCAGCCCCTCTCAATTTGGGTCTGGGGGCTTTCGCTGGGCGGGGAACCTTGGAGGTACCTGCAAGGTTGCAGTTCGCAGCCCGAAAAGCACTCTCCGGCCAACATGCCAAACGTCCAGCAATAGCTCCCAAACGAAAGGGGCCAGCAGCCAAAGACCTAGCTGGCCTGAAAGCCCCCCAGGGGGCCCACAAGCAGCCCCTCTCAATTTGGGTCTGGGGGCTTTCGCTGGGCGGGGAACCTTGGAGGTACCTGTGGGGTTGCAGTTGGCGGCCCGAGAAGCACTCTCCGGCCAACATGCCAAACGTCCAGCAATAGCTCCCAAACGAAAGGGGCCAGCAGCCAAAGACCTAGCTAGCCTGAAAGCCCCCCAGGGGGCCCACAAGCAGCCCCTCTCAATTTGGGTCTGGGGGCTTTCGCTGGACGGGGAACCTTGGAGGTACCTGTGAGTTTGCAGTTGGCGGCCCGAGAAGCCCTCTCCGGCCAACATGCCAAACTTCCAGCAATAGCTCCCAAACGAAAGGGGCCAGCAGCCAAAGACCTAGCTGGCCTGAAAGCCCCCCAGGGGGCCCACAAGCAGCCCCTCTCAATTTGGGTCTGGGGGCTTTCTCTGGGCGGGGAACCTTGGAGGTACCTGCAAGGTTGCAGTTGGCGGCCCGAGAAGCACTCTCCGGCCAACATGCCAAACGTCCAGCAATAGCTCCCAAACGAAAGGGGCCAGCAGCCAAAGACCTAGCTGGCCTGAAAGCCCCCCAGGGGGCCCACAAGCAGCCCCTCTCAATTTGGGTCTGGGGGCTTTCGCTGGGCGGGGAACCTTGGAGGTACCTGCAAGGTTGCAGTTGGCGGCCCGAGAAGCACTCTCCGGCCAACATGCCAAACGTCCAGCAATAGCTCCCAAACGAAAGGGGCCAGCAGCCAAAGACCTAGCTGGCCTGAAAGCCCCCCAGGGGGCCCACAAGCAGCCCCTCTCAATTTGGGTCTGGGGGCTTTCGCTGGGCGGGGAACCTTGGAGGTACCTGCAAGGTTGCAGTTCGCAGCCCGAAAAGCACTCTCCGGCCAACATGCCAAACGTCCAGCAATAGCTCCCAAACGAAAGGGGCCAGCAGCCAAAGACCTAGCTGGCCTGAAAGCCCCCCAGGGGGCCCACAAGCAGCCCCTCTCAATTTGGGTCTGGGGGCTTTCGCTGGGCGGGGAACCTTGGAGGTACCTGTGGGGTTGCAGTTGGCGGCCCGAGAAGCACTCTCCGGCCAACATGCCAAACGTCCAGCAATAGCTCCCAAACGAAAGGGGCCAGCAGCCAAAGACCTAGCTGGCCTGAAAGCCCCCCAGGGGGCCCACAAGCAGCCCCTCTCAATTTGGGTCTGGGGGCTTTCGCTGGACGGGGAACCTTGGAGGTACCTGTGAGTTTGCAGTTGGCGGCCCGAGAAGCCCTCTCCGGCCAACATGCCAAACTTCCAGCAATAGCTCCCAAACGAAAGGGGCCAGCAGCCAAAGACCTAGCTGGCCTGAAAGCCCCCCAGGGGGCCCACAAGCAGCCCCTCTCAATTTGGGTCTGGGGGCTTTCGCTGGGCGGGGAACCTTGGAGGTACCTGCAAGGTTGCAGTTGGCGGCCCGAGAAGCACTCTCCGGCCAACATGCCAAACGTCCAGCAATAGCTCCCAAACGAAAGGGGCCAGCAGCCAAAGACCTAGCTGGCCTGAAAGCCCCCCAGGGGGCCCACAAGCAGCCCCTCTCAATTTGGGTCTGGGGGCTTTCGCTGGGCGGGGAACCTTGGAGGTACCTGCAAGGTTGCAGTTGGCGGCCCGAGAAGCACTCTCCGGCCAACATGCCAAACGTCCAGCAATAGCTCCCAAACGAAAGGGGCCAGCAGCCAAAGACCTAGCTGGCCTGAAAGCCCCCCAGGGGGCCCACAAGCAGCCCCTCTCAATTTGGGTCTGGGGGCTTTCGCTGGGCGGGGAACCTTGGAGGTACCTGCAAGGTTGCAGTTGGCGGCCCGAGAAGCACTCTCCGGCCAACATGCCAAACGTCCAGCAATAGCTCCCAAACGAAAGGGGCCAGCAGCCAAAGACCTAGCTGGCCTGAAAGCCCCCCAGGGGGCCCACAAGCAGCCCCTCTCAATTTGGGTCTGGGGGCTTTTGCTGGGCAGGAAACCTTGGAGGTACCTGCAAGGTTGCAGTTGGCGGCCCGAGAAGCACTCTCCGGCCAACATGTCAAACGTCCAGCAATAGCTCCCAAACGAAAGGGGCCAGCAGCCAAAGACCTAGCTGGCCTGAAAGCCCCCCAGGGGGCCCACAAGCAGCCCCTCTCAATTTGGGTCTGGGGGCTTTCGCTGGGCGGGGAACCTTGGAGGTACCTGCAAGGTTGCAGTTGGCGGCCCGAGAAGCACTCTCCGGCCAACATGCCAAACGTCCAGCAATAGCTCCCAAACGAAAGGGGCCAGCAGCCAAAGACCTAGCTGGTCTGAAAGCCCCCCAGGGGGCCCACAAGCAGCCCCTCTCAATTTGGGTCTGGGGGCTTTCGCTGGGCGGGGAACCTTGGAGGTACCTGCAAGGTTGCAGTTCGCAGCCCGAAAAGCACTCTCCGGCCAACATGCCAAACGTCCAGCAATAGCTCCCAAACGAAAGGGGCCAGCAGCCAAAGACCTAGCTGGCCTGAAAGCCCCCCAGGGGGCCCACAAGCAGCCCCTCTCAATTTGGGTCTGGGGGCTTTCGCTGGGCAGGAAACCTTGGAGGTACCTGCAAGTTTGCAGTTCGCAGCCCGAAAAGCACTCTACGGCCAACATGCCAAACGTCCAGCAATAGCTCCCAAACGAAAGGGGCCAGCAGCCAAAGACCTAGCTGGCCTGAAAGCCCCCCAGGGGGCCCACAAGCAGCCCCTCTCAATTTGGGTCTGGGGGCTTTCGCTGGGCGGGGAACCTTGGAGGTACCTGTGGGGTTGCAGTTGGCGGCCGGAGAAGCACTCTCCGGCCAACATGCCAAACGTCCAGCAATAGCTCCCAAATGAAAGGGGCCAGCAGCCAAAGACCTAGCTGGCCTGAAAGCCCCCCAGGGGGCCCACAAGCAGCCCCTCTCAATTTGGGTCTGGGGGCTTTCGCTGGGCAGGAAACCTTGGAGGTACCTGCAAGGTTGCAGTTGGCGGCCCGAGAAGCACTCTCCGGCCAACATGCCAAACGTCCAGCAATAACTACCAAACGAAAGGGGCCAGCAGCCAAAGACCTAGCTGGCCTGAAAGCCCCCCAGGGGGCCCACAAGCAGCCCCTCTCAATTTGGGTCTGGGGGCTTTCGCTGGGCGGGGAACCTTGGAGGTACCTGCAAGGTTGCAGTTGGCGGCCCGAGAAGCACACTCCGGCCAACATGCCAAACGTCCAGCAATAGCTCCCAAACGAAAGGGGCCAGCCGCCAAAGACCTAGCTGGCCTGAAAGCCCCCCAGGGGGCCCACAAGCAGCCCCTCTCAATTTGGGTCTGGGGGCTTTCGCTGGGCGGGGAACCTTGGAGGTACCTGTGGGGTTGCATTTCGCAGCCCGAGAAGCACTCTCCGGCCAACATGCCAAACGTCCAGCAATAGCTCCCAAACAAAAGGGGCCAGCAGCCAAAGACCTAGCTGGCCTGAAAGCCCCCCAGGGGGCCCACAAACAGCCCCTCTCAATTTGGGTCTGGGGGCTTTCGCTGGGCGGGGAACCTTGGAGGTACCTGTGAGGTTGCAGTTGGCGGCCCGAGAAGCACTCTCCGGCCAACATGCCAAACGTCCAGCAATAGCTCCCAAACGAAAGGGGCCAGCAGCCAAAGACCTAGCTGGCCTGAAAGCCCCCCAGGGGGCCCACAAGCAGCCCCTCTCAATTTGGGTCTGGGGCCTTTCGCTGGGCGGGGAACCTTGGAGGTACCTGCAAGTTTGCAGTTGGCGGCCCGAGAAGCACTCTCCGGCCAACATGCCAAACGTCCAGCAATAGCTCCCAAATGAAAGGGGCCAGCAGCCAAAGACCTAGCTGGCCTGAAAGCCCCCCAGGGGGCCCACAAGCAGCCCCTCTCAATTTGGGTCTGGGGGCTTTCGCTGGGCAGGGAACCTTGGAGGTACCTGCAAGTTTGCAGTTCGCAGCCCGAAAAGCACTCTACGGCCAACATGCCAAATGTCCAGCAATAGCTCCCAAACGAAAGGGGCCAGCAGCCAAAGACCTAGCTGGCCTGAAAGCCCCCCAGGGGGCCCACAAGCAGCCCCTCTCAATTTGGGTCTGGGGGCTTTCGCTGGGCAGGAAACCTTGGAGGTACCTGCAAGGTTGCAGTTGGCGGCCCGAGAAGCACTCTCCGGCCAACATGCCAAACGTCCAGCAATAACTACCAAACGAAAGGGGCCAGCAGCCAAAGACCTAGCTGGCCTGAAAGCCCCCCAGGGGGCCCACAAGCAGCCCCTCTCAATTTGGGTCTGGGGGCTTTCGCTGGGCGGGGAACCTTGGAGGTACCTGTGGGTTTGCATTTCGCAGCCCGAAAACCACTCTCCGGCCAACATGCCAAACGTCCAGCAATAGCTCCCAAACGAAAGGGGCCAGCAGCCAAAGACCTAGCTGGCCTGAAAGCCCCCCAGGGGGCCCACAAGCAGCCCCTCTCAATTTGGGTCTGGGGGCTTTCGCTGGGCGGGGAACCTTGGAGGTACCTGCAAGGTTGCAGTTCGTGGCCCTAGAAGCACTCTCCGGCCAACATGCCAAACGTCCAGCAATAGCTCCCAAACGAAAGGGGCCAGCAGCCAAAGACCTAGCTGGCCTGAAAGCCCCCCAGGGGGCCCACAAGCAGCCCCTCTCAATTTGGGTCTGGGGCCTTTCGCTGGGCGGGGAACCTTGGAGGTACCTGCAAGGTTGCAGTTGGCGGCCCGAGAAGCACTCTCCGGCCAACATGCCAAACGTCCAGCAATAGCTCCCAAACGAAAGGGGCCAGCAGCCAAAGACCTAGCTGGCCTGAAAGCCCCCCAGGGGGCCCACAAGCAGCCCCTCTCAATTTGGGTCTGGGGGCTTTCGCTGGGCAGGGAACCTTGGAGGTACCTGCAAGTTTGCAGTTCGCAGCCCGAAAAGCACTCTCCGGCCAACATGCCAAACGTCCAGCAATAGCTCCCAAACGAAAGGGGCCAGCAGCCAAAGACCTAGCTGGCCTGAAAGCCCCCCAGGGGGCCCACAAGCAGCCCCTCTCAATTTGGGTCTGGGGGCTTTCGCTGGGCAGGAAACCTTGGAGGTACCTGCAAGGTTGCAGTTAGCGGCCCGAGAAGCACTCTCCGGCCAACATGCCAAACGTCCAGCAATAACTACCAAACGAAAGGGGCCAGCAGCCAAAGACCTAGCTGGCCTGAAAGCCCCCCAGGGGGCCCACAAGCAGCCCCTCTCAATTTGGGTCTGGGGGCTTTCGCTGGGCGGGGAACCTTGGAGGTACCTGCAAGGTTGCAGTTAGCGGCCCGAGAAGCACTCTCCGGCCAATATGCCAAACGTCCAGCAATAGCTCCCAAACGAAAGGGGCCAGCAGCCAAAGACCTAGCTGGCCTGAAAGCCCCCCAGGGGGCCCACAAGCAGCCCCTCTCAATTTGGGTCTGGGGGCTTTCGCTGGGCGGGGAACCTTGGAGGTACCTGCAAGGTTGCAGTTGGCGGCCCGAGAAGCACTCTCCGGCCAACATGCAAAACGTCCAGCAATAGCTCCCAAACGAAAGGGGCCAGCCGCCAAAGACCTAGCTGGCCTGAAAGCCCCCCAGGGGGCCCACAAGCAGCCCCTCTCAATTTGGGTCTGGGGGCTTTCGCTGGGCGGGGAACCTTGGAGGTACCTGTGGGGTTGCATTTCGCAGCCAGAAAACCACTCTCCGGCCAACATGCCAAACGTCCAGCAATAGCTCCCAAACGAAAGGTGCCAGCAGCCAAAGACCTAGCTGGCCTGAAAGCCCCCCAGGGGGCCCACAAACAGCCCCTCTCAATTTGGGTCTGGGGGCTTTCGCTGGGCGGGGAACCTTGGAGGTACCTGCAAGGTTGCAGTTGGCGGCCCGAGAAGCACTCTCCGGCCAACATGCCAAACGTCCAGCAATAGCTCCCAAACGAAAGGGGCCAGCAGCAAAGACCTAGCTGGCCTGAAAGCCCCCCAGGGGGCCCACAAGCAGCCCCTCTCAATTTGGGTCTGGGGGCTTTCGCTGGGCGGGGAACCTTGGAGGTACCTGCGAGGTTGCAGTTGGCGGCCCGAGAAGCACTCTCCGGCCAACATGCCAAACGTCCAGCAATAGCTCCCAAACGAAAGGGGCCAGCAGCCAAAGACCTAGCTGGCCTGAAAGCCCCCCAGGGGGCCCACAAGCAGCCCCTCTCAATTTGGGTCTGGGGCCTTTCGCTGGGCGGGGAACCTTGGAGGTACCTGCAAGTTTGCAGTTGGCGGCCCGAGAAGCACTCTCCGGCCAATATGCCAAACGTCCAGCAATAGCTCCCAAACGAAAGGGGCCAGCAGCCAAAGACCTAGCTGGCCTGAAAGCCCCCCAGGGGGCCCACAAGCAGCCCCTCTCAATTTGGGTCTGGGGGCTTTCGCTGGGCAGGGAACCTTGGAGGTACCTGCAAGTTTGCAGTTCGCAGCCCGAAAAGCACTCTCCGGCCAACATGCCAAACGTCCAGCAATAGCTCCCAAACGAAAGGGGCCAGCAGCCAAAGACCTAGCTGGCCTGAAAGCCCCCCAGGGGGCCCACAAGCAGCCCCTCTCAATTTGGGTCTGGGGGCTTTCGCTGGGCGGGGAACCTTGGAGGTACCTGTGGGGGTGCAGTTGGCGGCCCGAGAAGCACTCTCCGGCCAACATGCCAAACGTCCAGCAATAGCTCCCAAACGAAAGGGGCCAGCAGCCAAAGACCTAGCTGGCCTGAAAGCCCCCCAGGGGGCCCACAAGCAGCCCCTCTCAATTTGGGTCTGGGGGCTTTCGCTGGGCAGGAAACCTTGGAGGTACCTGCAAGGTTGCAGTTGGCGGCCCGAGAAGCACTCTCCGGCCAACATGCCAAACGTCCAGCAATAGCTCCCAAACGAAAGGGGCCAGCAGCCAAAGACCTAGCTGGCCTGAAAGCCCCCCAGGGGGCCCACAAGCAGCCCCTCTCAATTTGGGTCTGGGGGCTTTCGCTGGGCGGGGAACCTTGGAGGTACCTGCAAGGTTGCAGTTAGCGGCCCGAGAAGCACTCTCTGGCCAATATGCCAAACGTCCAGCAATAGCTCCCAAACGAAAGGGGCCAGCAGCCAAAGACCTAGCTGGCCTGAAAGCCCCCCAGGGGGCCCACAAGCAGCCCCTCTCAATTTGGGTCTGGGGGCTTTCGCTGGGCGGGGAACCTTGGAGGTACCTGCAAGGTTGCAGTTGGCGGCCCGAGAAGCACTCTCCGGCCAACATGCAAAACGTCCAGCAATAGCTCCCAAACGAAAGGGGCCAGCAGCCAAAGACCTAGCTGGCCTGAAAGCCCCCCAGGGGGCCCACAAGCAGCCCCTCTCAATTTGGGTCTGGGGGCTTTCGCTGGGCGGGGAACCTTGGAGGTACCTGTGGGGTTGCATTTCGCAGCCCGAAAAGCACTCTCCGGCCAACATGCCAAACGTCCAGCAATAGCTCCCAAACGAAAGGTGCCAGCAGCCAAAGACCTAGCTGGCCAGAAAGCCCCCCAGGGGGCCCACAAGCAGCCCCTCTCAATTTGGGTCTGGGGGCTTTTGCTGGGTGGGGAACCTTGGAGGTACCTGCAAGGTTGCAGTTGGCGGCCCGAGAAGCACTCTCCGGCCAACATGCCAAACGTCCAGCAATAGCTCCCAAACGAAAGGGGCCAGCAGCCAAAGACCTAGCTGGCCTGAAAGCCCCCCAGGGGGCCCACAAGCAGCCCCTCTCAATTTGGGTCTGGGGGCTTTCGCTGGGCGGGGAACCTTGGAGGTACCTGCGAAGTTGCAGTTGGCGGCCCGAGAAGCACTCTCCGGCCAACATGCCAAACGTCCAGCAATAGCTCCCAAACGAAAGGGGCCAGCAGCCAAAGACCTAGCTGGCCTGAAAGCCCCCCAGGGGGCCCACAAGCAGCCCCTCTCAATTTGGGTCTGGGGGCTTTCGCTGGGCGGGGAACCTTGGAGGTACCTGCAAGTTTGCAATTGGCGGCCCGAGAAGCACTCTCCGGCCAACATGCCAAACGTCCAGCAATAGCTCCCAAACGAAAGGGGCCAGCAGCCAAAGACCTAGCTGGCCTGAAAGACCCCCAGGGGGCCCACAAGCAGCCCCTCTCAATTTGGGTCTGGGGGCTTTCGCTGGGCGGGGAACCTTGGAGGTACCTGCAAGTTTGCAGTTCGCAGCCCGAAAAGCACTCTCCGGCCAACATGCCAAACGTCCAGCAATAGCTCCCAAACGAAAGGGGCCAGCAGCCAAAGACCTAGCTGGCCTGAAAGCCCCCCAGGGGGCCCACAAGCAGCCCCTCTCAATTTGGGTCTGGGGGCTTTCGCTGGGCGGGGAACCTTGGAGGTACCTGTGGGGTTGCAGTTCGCGGCCCGAGAAGCACTCTCCGGCCAACATGCCAAACGTCCAGCAATAGCTCCCAAACAAAAGGGGCCAGCAGCCAAAGACCTAGCTGGCCTGAAAGCCCCCCAGGGGGCCCACAAGCAGCCCCTCTCAATTTGGGTCTGGGGGCTTTCGCTGGGCGGGGAACCTTGGAGGTACCTGCAAGGTTGCAGTTGGCGGCCCGAGAAGCACTCTCCGGCCAACATGCCAAACGTCCAGCAATAATTCCCAAACGAAAGGGGCCAGCAGCCAAAGACCTAGCTGGCCTGAAAGCCCCCCAGGGGGCCCACAAGCAGCCCCTCTCAATTTGGGTCTGGGGGCTTTCGCTGGGCGGGGAACCTTGGAGGTACCTGTGGGGTTGCAGTTGGCGGCCCGAGAAGCACTCTCCGGCCAACATGCCAAACGTCCAGCAATAGCTCCCAAACGAAAGGGGCCAGCAGCCAAAGACCTAGCTGGCCTGAAAGCCCCCCAGGGGGCCCACAAGCAGCCCCTCTCAATTTGGGTCTGGGGGCTTTCGCTGGGCGGGGAACCTTGGAGGTACCTGTGGGTTTGCAGTTCGCGGCCCGAGAAGCACTCTCCGGCCAACATGCCAAACGTCCAGCAATAGCTCCCAAACGAAAGGGGCCAGCAGCCAAAGACCTAGCTGGCCTGAAAGCCCCCCAGGGGGCCCACAAGCAGCCCCTCTCAATTTGGGTCTGGGGGCTTTCGCTGGACGGGGAACCTTGGAGGTACCTGTGAGTTTGCAGTTGGCGGCCCGAGAAGCCCTCTCCGGCCAACATGCCAAACTTCCAGCAATAGCTCCCAAACGAAAGGGGCCAGCAGCCAAAGACCTAGCTGGCCTGAAAGCCCCCCAGGGGGCCCACAAGCAGCCCCTCTCAATTTGGGTCTGGGGGCTTTCTCTGGGCGGGGAACCTTGGAGGTACCTGCAAGGTTGCAG
Organism: Gallinula chloropus; assembly: GCF_964237585.1. Lineage (NCBI taxonomy): Eukaryota > Metazoa > Chordata > Aves > Gruiformes > Rallidae > Gallinula > Gallinula chloropus. The sequence continues at coordinate 444,018 of NW_028168534.1, read as the reverse complement.
TTGGCGGCCCGAGAAGCACTCTCCGGCCAACATGCCAAACGTCCAGCAATAGCTCCCAAACGAAAGGTGCCAGCAGCCAAAGACCTAGCTGGCCTGAAAGCCCCCCAGGGGGCCCACAAGCAGCCCCTCTCAATTTGGGTCTGGGGGCTTTCGCTGGGCGGGGAACCTTGGAGGTACCTGCAAGGTTGCAGTTGGCGGCCCGAGAAGCACTCTCCGGCCAACATGCCAAACGTCCAGCAATAGCTCCCAAACGAAAGGGGCCAGCAGCCAAAGACCTAGCTGGCCTGAAAGCCCCCCAGGGGGCCCACAAGCAGCCCCTCTCAATTTGGGTCTGGGGGCTTTCGCTGGGCGGGGAACCTTGGAGGTACCTGCAAGGTTGCAGTTCGCAGCCCGAAAAGCACTCTCCGGCCAACATGCCAAACGTCCAGCAATAGCTCCCAAACGAAAGGGGCCAGCAGCCAAAGACCTAGCTGGCCTGAAAGCCCCCCAGGGGGCCCACAAGCAGCCCCTCTCAATTTGGGTCTGGGGGCTTTCGCTGGGCGGGGAACCTTGGAGGTACCTGTGGGGTTGCAGTTGGCGGCCCGAAAAGCACTCTCCGGCCAACATGCCAAACGTCCAGCAATAGCTCCCAAACGAAAGGGGCCAGCAGCCAAAGACCTAGCTGGCCTGAAAGCCCCCCAGGGGGCCCACAAGCAGCCCCTCTCAATTTGGGTCTGGGGGCTTTCGCTGGGCGGGGAACCTTGGAGGTACCTGTGAGTTTGCAGTTGGCGGCCCGAGAAGCCCTCTCCGGCCAACATGCCAAACTTCCAGCAATAGCTCCCAAACGAAAGGGGCCAGCAGCCAAAGACCTAGCTGGCCTGAAAGCCCCCCAGGGGGCCCACAAGCAGCCCCTCTCAATTTGGGTCTGGGGGCTTTCGCTGGGCGGGGAACCTTGGAGGTACCTGCAAGGTTGCAGTTGGCGGCCCGAGAAGCGCTCTCCGGCCAACATGCCAAACGTCCAGCAATAGCTCCCAAACGAAAGGTGCCAGCAGCCAAAGACCTAGCTGGCCTGAAAGCCCCCCAGGGGGCCCACAAGCAGCCCCTCTCAATTTGGGTCTGGGGGCTTTCGCTGGGCGGGGAACCTTGGAGGTACCTGCAAGGTTGCAGTTGGCGGCCCGAGAAGCACTCTCCGGCCAACATGCCAAACGTCCAGCAATAGCTCCCAAACGAAAGGGGCCAGCAGCCAAAGACCTAGCTGGCCTGAAAGCCCCCCAGGGGGCCCACAAGCAGCCCCTCTCAATTTGGGTCTGGGGGCTTTCGCTGGGCGGGGAACCTTGGAGGTACCTGCAAGGTTGCAGTTGGCGGCCCGAGAAGCACTCTCCGGCCAACATGCCAAACGTCCAGCAATAGCTCCCAAACGAAAGGGGCCAGCAGCCAAAGACCTAGCTGGCCTGAAAGCCCCCCAGGGGGCCCACAAGCAGCCCCTCTCAATTTGGGTCTGGGGGCTTTTGCTGGGCAGGAAACCTTGGAGGTACCTGCAAGGTTGCAGTTGGCGGCCCGAGAAGCACTCTCCGGCCAACATGTCAAACGTCCAGCAATAGCTCCCAAACGAAAGGGGCCAGCAGCCAAAGACCTAGCTGGCCTGAAAGCCCCCCAGGGGGCCCACAAGCAGCCCCTCTCAATTTGGGTCTGGGGGCTTTCGCTGGGCGGGGAACCTTGGAGGTACCTGCAAGGTTGCAGTTGGCGGCCCGAGAAGCACTCTCCGGCCAACATGCCAAACGTCCAGCAATAGCTCCCAAACGAAAGGGGCCAGCAGCCAAAGACCTAGCTGGTCTGAAAGCCCCCCAGGGGGCCCACAAGCAGCCCCTCTCAATTTGGGTCTGGGGGCTTTCGCTGGGCGGGGAACCTTGGAGGTACCTGCAAGGTTGCAGTTCGCAGCCCGAAAAGCACTCTCCGGCCAACATGCCAAACGTCCAGCAATAGCTCCCAAACGAAAGGGGCCAGCAGCCAAAGACCTAGCTGGCCTGAAAGCCCCCCAGGGGGCCCACAAGCAGCCCCTCTCAATTTGGGTCTGGGGGCTTTCGCTGGGCAGGAAACCTTGGAGGTACCTGCAAGTTTGCAGTTCGCAGCCCGAAAAGCACTCTACGGCCAACATGCCAAACGTCCAGCAATAGCTCCCAAACGAAAGGGGCCAGCAGCCAAAGACCTAGCTGGCCTGAAAGCCCCCCAGGGGGCCCACAAGCAGCCCCTCTCAATTTGGGTCTGGGGGCTTTCGCTGGGCGGGGAACCTTGGAGGTACCTGTGGGGTTGCAGTTGGCGGCCGGAGAAGCACTCTCCGGCCAACATGCCAAACGTCCAGCAATAGCTCCCAAATGAAAGGGGCCAGCAGCCAAAGACCTAGCTGGCCTGAAAGCCCCCCAGGGGGCCCACAAGCAGCCCCTCTCAATTTGGGTCTGGGGGCTTTCGCTTGGCAGGAAACCTTGGAGGTACCTGCAAGGTTGCAGTTGGCGGCCCGAGAAGCACTCTCCGGCCAACATGCCAAACGTCCAGCAATAACTACCAAACGAAAGGGGCCAGCAGCCAAAGACCTAGCTGGCCTGAAAGCCCCCCAGGGGGCCCACAAGCAGCCCCTCTCAATTTGGGTCTGGGGGCTTTCGCTGGGCGGGGAACCTTGGAGGTACCTGCAAGGTTGCAGTTAGCGGCCCGAGAAGCACTCTCCGGCCAATATGCCAAACGTCCAGCAATAGCTCCCAAACGAAAGGGGCCAGCAGCCAAAGACCTAGCTGGCCTGAAAGCCCCCCAGGGGGCCCACAAGCAGCCCCTCTCAATTTGGGTCTGGGGGCTTTCGCTGGGCGGGGAACCTTGGAGGTACCTGCAAGGTTGCAGTTGGCGGCCCGAGAAGCACACTCCGGCCAACATGCCAAACGTCCAGCAATAGCTCCCAAACGAAAGGGGCCAGCCGCCAAAGACCTAGCTGGCCTGAAAGCCCCCCAGGGGGCCCACAAGCAGCCCCTCTCAATTTGGGTCTGGGGGCTTTCGCTGGGCGGGGAACCTTGGAGGTACCTGTGGGGTTGCATTTCGCAGCCCGAGAAGCACTCTCCGGCCAACATGCCAAACGTCCAGCAATAGCTCCCAAACGAAAGGGGCCAGCAGCCAAAGACCTAGCTGGCCTGAAAGCCCCCCAGGGGGCCCACAAACAGCCCCTCTCAATTTGGGTCTGGGGGCTTTCGCTGGGCGGGGAACCTTGGAGGTACCTGTGAGGTTGCAGTTGGCGGCCCGAGAAGCACTCTCCGGCCAACATGCCAAACGTCCAGCAATAGCTCCCAAACGAAAGGGGCCAGCAGCCAAAGACCTAGCTGGCCTGAAAGCCCCCCAGGGGGCCCACAAGCAGCCCCTCTCAATTTGGGTCTGGGGCCTTTCGCTGGGCGGGGAACCTTGGAGGTACCTGCAAGTTTGCAGTTGGCGGCCCGAGAAGCACTCTCCGGCCAACATGCCAAACGTCCAGCAATAGCTCCCAAATGAAAGGGGCCAGCAGCCAAAGACCTAGCTGGCCTGAAAGCCCCCCAGGGGGCCCACAAGCAGCCCCTCTCAATTTGGGTCTGGGGGCTTTCGCTGGGCAGGGAACCTTGGAGGTACCTGCAAGTTTGCAGTTCGCAGCCCGAAAAGCACTCTACGGCCAACATGCCAAACGTCCAGCAATAGCTCCCAAACGAAAGGGGCCAGCAGCCAAAGACCTAGCTGGCCTGAAAGCCCCCCAGGGGGCCCACAAGCAGCCCCTCTCAATTTGGGTCTGGGGGCTTTCGCTGGGCAGGAAACCTTGGAGGTACCTGCAAGGTTGCAGTTAGCGGCCCGAGAAGCACTCTCCGGCCAACATGCCAAACGTCCAGCAATAACTACCAAACGAAAGGGGCCAGCAGCCAAAGACCTAGCTGGCCTGAAAGCCCCCCAGGGGGCCCACAAGCAGCCCCTCTCAATTTGGGTCTGGGGGCTTTCGCTGGGCGGGGAACCTTGGAGGTACCTGTGGGTTTGCATTTCGCAGCCCGAAAACCACTCTCCGGCCAACATGCCAAACGTCCAGCAATAGCTCCCAAACGAAAGGTGCCAGCAGCCAAAGACCTAGCTGGCCTGAAAGCCCCCCAGGGGGCCCACAAGCAGCCCCTCTCAATTTGGGTCTGGGGGCTTTCGCTGGGCGGGGAACCTTGGAGGTACCTGCAAGGTTGCAGTTGGCGGCCCTAGAAGCACTCTCCGGCCAACATGCCAAACGTCCAGCAATAGCTCCCAAACGAAAGGGGCCAGCAGCCAAAGACCTAGCTGGCCTGAAAGCCCCCCAGGGGGCCCACAAGCAGCCCCTCTCAATTTGGGTCTGGGGCCTTTCGCTGGGCGGGGAACCTTGGAGGTACCTGCAAGGTTGCAGTTGGCGGCCCGAGAAGCACTCTCCGGCCAACATGCCAAACGTCCAGCAATAGCTCCCAAACGAAAGGGGCCAGCAGCCAAAGACCTAGCTGGCCTGAAAGCCCCCCAGGGGGCCCACAAGCAGCCCCTCTCAATTTGGGTCTGGGGGCTTTCGCTGGGCAGGGAACCTTGGAGGTACCTGCAAGGTTGCAGTTGGCGGCCCGAGAAGCACTCTCCGGCCAACATGCAAAACGTCCAGCAATAGCTCCCAAACGAAAGGGGCCAGCCGCCAAAGACCTAGCTGGCCTGAAAGCCCCCCAGGGGGCCCACAAGCAGCCCCTCTCAATTTGGGTCTGGGGGCTTTCGCTGGACGGGGAACCTTGGAGGTACCTGTGGGGTTGCATTTCGCAGCCCGAAAACCACTCTCCGGCCAACATGCCAAACGTCCAGCAATAGCTCCCAAACGAAAGGTGCCAGCAGCCAAAGACCTAGCTGGCCTGAAAGCCCCCCAGGGGGCCCACAAACAGCCCCTCTCAATTTGGGTCTGGGGGCTTTCGCTGGGCGGGGAACCTTGGAGGTACCTGCAAGGTTGCAGTTGGCGGCCCGAGAAGCACTCTCCGGCCAACATGCCAAACGTCCAGCAATAGCTCCCAAACGAAAGGGGCCAGCAGCCAAAGACCTAGCTGGCCTGAAAGCCCCCCAGGGGGCCCACAAGCAGCCCCTCTCAATTTGGGTCTGGGGGCTTTCGCTGGGCGGGGAACCTTGGAGGTACCTGCGAGGTTGCAGTTGGCGGCCCGAGAAGCACTCTCCGGCCAACATGCCAAACGTCCAGCAATAGCTCCCAAACGAAAGGGGCCAGCAGCCAAAGACCTAGCTGGCCTGAAAGCCCCCCAGGGGGCCCACAAGCAGCCCCTCTCAATTTGGGTCTGGGGCCTTTCGCTGGGCGGGGAACCTTGGAGGTACCTGCAAGTTTGCAGTTGGCGGCCCGAGAAGCACTCTCCGGCCAATATGCCAAACGTCCAGCAATAGCTCCCAAACGAAAGGGGCCAGCAGCCAAAGACCTAGCTGGCCTGAAAGCCCCCCAGGGGGCCCACAAGCAGCCCCTCTCAATTTGGGTCTGGGGGCTTTCGCTGGGCAGGGAACCTTGGAGGTACCTGCAAGTTTGCAGTTCGCAGCCCGAAAAGCACTCTCCGGCCAACATGCCAAACGTCCAGCAATAGCTCCCAAACGAAAGGGGCCAGCAGCCAAAGACCTAGCTGGCCTGAAAGCCCCCCAGGGGGCCCACAAGCAGCCCCTCTCAATTTGGGTCTGGGGGCTTTCGCTGGGCGGGGAACCTTGGAGGTACCTGTGGGGGTGCAGTTGGCGGCCCGAGAAGCACTCTCCGGCCAACATGCCAAACGTCCAGCAATAGCTCCCAAACGAAAGGGGCCAGCAGCCAAAGACCTAGCTGGCCTGAAAGCCCCCCAGGGGGCCCACAAGCAGCCCCTCTCAATTTGGGTCTGGGGGCTTTCGCTGGGCAGGAAACCTTGGAGGTACCTGCAAGGTTGCAGTTGGCGGCCCGAGAAGCACTCTCCGGCCAACATGCCAAACGTCCAGCAATAGCTCCCAAACGAAAGGGGCCAGCAGCCAAAGACCTAGCTGGCCTGAAAGCCCCCCAGGGGGCCCACAAGCAGCCCCTCTCAATTTGGGTCTGGGGGCTTTCGCTGGGCGGGGAACCTTGGAGGTACCTGCAAGGTTGCAGTTGGCGGCCCGAGAAGCACTCTCCGGCCAACATGCCAAACGTCCAGCAATAGCTCCCAAACGAAAGGGGCCAGCAGCCAAAGACCTAGCTGGCCTGAAAGCCCCCCAGGGGGCCCACAAGCAGCCCCTCTCAATTTGGGTCTGGGGGCTTTCGCTGGGCGGGGAACCTTGGAGGTACCTGCGAGGTTGCAGTTGGCGGCCCGAGAAGCACTCTCCGGCCAACATGCCAAACGTCCAGCAATAGCTCCCAAACGAAAGGGGCCAGCAGCCAAAGACCTAGCTGGCCTGAAAGCCCCCCAGGGGGCCCACAAGCAGCCCCTCTCAATTTGGGTCTGGGGCCTTTCGCTGGGCGGGGAACCTTGGAGGTACCTGCAAGTTTGCAGTTGGCGGCCCGAGAAGCACTCTCCGGCCAATATGCCAAACGTCCAGCAATAGCTCCCAAACGAAAGGGGCCAGCAGCCAAAGACCTAGCTGGCCTGAAAGCCCCCCAGGGGGCCCACAAGCAGCCCCTCTCAATTTGGGTCTGGGGGCTTTCGCTGGGCAGGGAACCTTGGAGGTACCTGCAAGTTTGCAGTTCGCAGCCCGAAAAGCACTCTCCGGCCAACATGCCAAACGTCCAGCAATAGCTCCCAAACGAAAGGGGCCAGCAGCCAAAGACCTAGCTGGCCTGAAAGCCCCCCAGGGGGCCCACAAGCAGCCCCTCTCAATTTGGGTCTGGGGGCTTTCGCTGGGCGGGGAACCTTGGAGGTACCTGTGGGGGTGCAGTTGGCGGCCCGAGAAGCACTCTCCGGCCAACATGCCAAACGTCCAGCAATAGCTCCCAAACGAAAGGGGCCAGCAGCCAAAGACCTAGCTGGCCTGAAAGCCCCCCAGGGGGCCCACAAGCAGCCCCTCTCAATTTGGGTCTGGGGGCTTTCGCTGGGCAGGAAACCTTGGAGGTACCTGCAAGGTTGCAGTTGGCGGCCCGAGAAGCACTCTCCGGCCAACATGCCAAACGTCCAGCAATAGCTCCCAAACGAAAGGGGCCAGCAGCCAAAGACCTAGCTGGCCTGAAAGCCCCCCAGGGGGCCCACAAGCAGCCCCTCTCAATTTGGGTCTGGGGGCTTTCGCTGGGCGGGGAACCTTGGAGGTACCTGCAAGGTTGCAGTTAGCGGCCCGAGAAGCACTCTCTGGCCAATATGCCAAACGTCCAGCAATAGCTCCCAAACGAAAGGGGCCAGCAGCCAAAGACCTAGCTGGCCTGAAAGCCCCCCAGGGGGCCCACAAGCAGCCCCTCTCAATTTGGGTCTGGGGGCTTTCGCTGGGCGGGGAACCTTGGAGGTACCTGCAAGGTTGCAGTTGGCGGCCCGAGAAGCACTCTCCGGCCAACATGCAAAACGTCCAGCAATAGCTCCCAAACGAAAGGGGCCAGCAGCCAAAGACCTAGCTGGCCTGAAAGCCCCCCAGGGGGCCCACAAGCAGCCCCTCTCAATTTGGGTCTGGGGGCTTTCGCTGGGCGGGGAACCTTGGAGGTACCTGTGGGGTTGCATTTCGCAGCCCGAAAAGCACTCTCCGGCCAACATGCCAAACGTCCAGCAATAGCTCCCAAACGAAAGGGGCCAGCAGCCAAAGACCTAGCTGGCCAGAAAGCCCCCCAGGGGGCCCACAAGCAGCCCCTCTCAATTTGGGTCTGGGGGCTTTTGCTGGGTGGGGAACCTTGGAGGTACCTGCAAGGTTGCAGTTGGCGGCCCGAGAAGCACTCTCCGGCCAACATGCCAAACGTCCAGCAATAGCTCCCAAACGAAAGGGGCCAGCAGCCAAAGACCTAGCTGGCCTGAAAGCCCCCCAGGGGGCCCACAAGCAGCCCCTCTCAATTTGGGTCTGGGGGCTTTCGCTGGGCGGGGAACCTTGGAGGTACCTGCGAAGTTGCAGTTGGCGGCCCGAGAAGCACTCTCCGGCCAACATGCCAAACGTCCAGCAATAGCTCCCAAACGAAAGGGGCCAGCAGCCAAAGACCTAGCTGGCCTGAAAGCCCCCCAGGGGGCCCACAAGCAGCCCCTCTCAATTTGGGTCTGGGGGCTTTCGCTGGGCGGGGAACCTTGGAGGTACCTGCAAGTTTGCAATTGGCGGCCCGAGAAGCACTCTCCGGCCAACATGCCAAACGTCCAGCAATAGCTCCCAAACGAAAGGGGCCAGCAGCCAAAGACCTAGCTGGCCTGAAAGACCCCCAGGGGGCCCACAAGCAGCCCCTCTCAATTTGGGTCTGGGGGCTTTCGCTGGGCGGGGAACCTTGGAGGTACCTGCAAGTTTGCAGTTCGCAGCCCGAAAAGCACTCTCCGGCCAACATGCCAAACGTCCAGCAATAGCTCCCAAACGAAAGGGGCCAGCAGCCAAAGACCTAGCTGGCCTGAAAGCCCCCCAGGGGGCCCACAAGCAGCCCCTCTCAATTTGGGTCTGGGGGCTTTCGCTGGGCGGGGAACCTTGGAGGTACCTGTGGGGTTGCAGTTCGCGGCCCGAGAAGCACTCTCCGGCCAACATGCCAAACGTCCAGCAATAGCTCCCAAACAAAAGGGGCCAGCAGCCAAAGACCTAGCTGGCCTGAAAGCCCCCCAGGGGGCCCACAAGCAGCCCCTCTCAATTTGGGTCTGGGGGCTTTCGCTGGGCGGGGAACCTTGGAGGTACCTGCAAGGTTGCAGTTGGCGGCCCGAGAAGCACTCTCCGGCCAACATGCCAAACGTCCAGCAATAATTCCCAAACGAAAGGGGCCAGCAGCCAAAGACCTAGCTGGCCTGAAAGCCCCCCAGGGGGCCCACAAGCAGCCCCTCTCAATTTGGGTCTGGGGGCTTTCGCTGGGCGGGGAACCTTGGAGGTACCTGTGGGGTTGCAGTTGGCGGCCCGAGAAGCACTCTCCGGCCAACATGCCAAACGTCCAGCAATAGCTCCCAAACGAAAGGGGCCAGCAGCCAAAGACCTAGCTGGCCTGAAAGCCCCCCAGGGGGCCCACAAGCAGCCCCTCTCAATTTGGGTCTGGGGGCTTTCGCTGGGCGGGGAACCTTGGAGGTACCTGTGGGTTTGCAGTTCGCGGCCCGAGAAGCACTCTCCGGCCAACATGCCAAACGTCCAGCAATAGCTCCCAAACGAAAGGGGCCAGCAGCCAAAGACCTAGCTGGCCTGAAAGCCCCCCAGGGGGCCCACAAGCAGCCCCTCTCAATTTGGGTCTGGGGGCTTTCGCTGGGCGGGGAACCTTGGAGGTACCTGTGGGGTTGCAGTTCGCAGCCGGAAAGGCACTCTCCGGCCAACATGCCAAAAGTCCAGCAATAGCTCCCAAACGAAAGGGGCCAGCAGCCAAAGACCTAGCTGGCCTGAAAGCCCCCCAGGGGGCCCACAAGCAGCCCCTCTCAGTTTGGGTCTGGGGGCTTTCTCTGGGCGGGGAACCTTGGAGGTACCTGCGAGGTTGCAGTTGGCGGCCCGAGAAGCACTCTCCGGCCAACATGCCAAACGTCCAGCAATAGCTCCCAAACGAAAGGGGCCAGCAGCCAAAGACCTAGCTGGCCTGAAAGCCCCCCAGGGGGCCCACAAGCAGCCCCTCTCAATTTGGGTCTGGGGGCTTTCGCTGGGCGGGGAACCTTGGAGGTACATGTGGGGTTGCAGTTGGCAGCCCGAGAAGCACTCTACGGCCAACATGCCAAACGTCCAGCAATAGCTCCCAAGCGAAAGAGGCTAGCAGCCAAAGACCTAGCTGGCCTGAAAGCCCCCCAGGGGGCCCACAAGCAGCCCCTCTCAATTTGGGTCTGGGGGCTTTCGCTGGGCGGGGAACCTTGGAGGTACCTGCAAGGTTGCAGTTCGCAGCCCGAAAAGCACTCTCCGGCCAACATGCCAAACGTCCAGCAATAGCTCCCAAACGAAAGGGGCCAGCAGCCAAAGACCTAGCTGGCCTGAAAGCCCCCCAGGGGGCCCACAAGCAGCCCCTCTCAATTTGGGTCTGGGGGCTTTCGCTGGGCGGGGAACCTTGGAGGTACCTGCAAGGTTGCAGTTGGCGGCCCGAGAAGCACTCTCCGGCCAACATGCCAAACGTCCAGCAATAATTCCCAAACGAAAGGTGCCAGCAGCCAAAGACCTAGCTGGCCTGAAAGCCCCCCAGGGGGCCCACAAGCAGCCCCTCTCAATTTGGGTCTGGGGGCTTTCGCTAGGCGGGGAACCTGTGAGGTACCTGCAAGGTTGCAGTTGGCGGCCCGAGAAGCACTCTCCGGCCAACATGCCAAACGTCCAGCAATAGCTCCCAAACGAAAGGTGCCAGTAGCCAAAGACCTAGCTGGCCTGAAAGCCCCCCAGGGGGCCCACAAGCAGCCCCTCTCAATTTGGGTCTGGGGGCTTTCGCTGGGCGGGGAACCTTGGAGGTACCTGTGGGGTTGCAGTTGGCGGCCCGAGAAGCACTCTCCGGCCAACATGCCAAACGTCCAGCAATAGCTCCCAAACGAAAGGGGCCAGCAGCCAAAGACCTAGCTGGCCTGAAAGCCCCCCAGGGGGCCCACAAGCAGCCCCTCTCAATTTGGGTCTGGGGGCTTTCGCTGGGCGGGGAACCTTGGAGGTACCTGCAAGGTTGCAGTTGGCGGCCCGAGAAGCACTCTCCGGCCAACATGCCAAACGTCCAGCAATAGCTCCCAAACGAAAGGGGCCAGCCGCCAAAGACCTAGCTGGCCTGAAAGCCCCCCAGGGGGCCCACAAGCAGCCCCTCTCAATTTGGGTCTGGGGGCTTTCGCTGGGCGGGGAACCTTGGAGGTACCTGCAAGGTTGCAGTTAGCGGCCCGAGAAGCACTCTCCGGCCAATATGCCAAACGTCCAGCAATAGCTCCCAAACGAAAGGGGCCAGCAGCCAAAGACCTAGCTGGCCTTAAAGCCCCCCAGGGGGCCCACAAGCAGCCCCTCTCAATTTGGGTCTGGGGGCTTTCGCTGGGCGGGGAACCTTGGAGGTACCTGCAAGGTTGCAGTTGGCGGCCCGAGAAGCACTCTCCGGCCAACATGCCAAACGTCCAGCAATAGCTCCCAAATGAAAGGGGCCAGCCGCCAAAGACCTAGCTGGCCTGAAAGCCCCCCAGGGGGCCCACAAGCAGCCCCTCTCAATTTGGGTCTGGGGGCTTTCGCTGGGCGGGGAACCTTGGAGGTACCTGTGGGGTTGCATTTCGCAGCCCGAAAAGCACTCTCCGGCCAACATGCCAAACGTCCAGCAATAGCTCCCAAACGAAAGGTGCCAGCAGCCAAAGACCTAGCTGGCCAGAAAGCCCCCCAGGGGGCCCACAAGCAGCCCCTCTCAATTTGGGTCTGGGGGCTTTTGCTGGGCGGAGAACCTTGGAGGTATCTGTGGGGTTGCAGTTGGCGGCCCGAGAAGCACTCTCCGGCCAACATGCCAAACGTCCAGCAATAGCTCCCAAACGAAAGGGGCCAGCCGCCAAAGACCTAGCTGGCCTGAAACCCCCCCAGGGGGCCCACAAGCAGCCCCTCTCAATTTGGGTCTGGGGGCTTTCGCTGGGCGGGGAACCTTGGAGGTACCTGCGAGGTTGCAGTTGGCGGCCCGAGAAGCACTCTCCGGCCAACATGCCAAACGTCCAGCAATAGCTCCCAAACGAAAGGGGCCAGCAGCCAAAGACCTAGCTGGCCTGAAAGCCCCCCAGGGGGCCCACAAGCAGCCCCTCTCAATTTGGGTCTGGGGGCTTTCGCTGGGCAGGGAACCTTGGAGGTACCTGCAAGGTTGCAGTTCGCGGCCCGAGAAGCACTCTCCGGCCAACATGCCAAACGTCCAGCAATAATTCCCAAACGAAAGGGGCCAGCAGCCAAAGACCTAGCTGGCCTGAAAGCCCCCCAGGGGGCCCACAAGCAGCCCCTCTCAATTTGGGTCTGGGGGCTTTCGCTAGGCGGGGAACCTTGGAGGTATCTGTGGGGTTGCAGTTGGCGGCCCGAGAAGCACTCTCCGGCCAACATGCCAAACGTCCAGCAATAGCTCCCAAACGAAAGGGGCCAGCAGCCAAAGACCTAGCTGGCCTGAAAGCCCCCCAGGGGGCCCACAAGCAGCCCCTCTCAATTTGGGTCTGGGGGCTTTCGCTGGGCGGGGAACCTTGGAGGTACCTGTGGGATTGCAGTTGGCGGCCCGAGAAGCACTCTCCGGCCAACATGCCAAACGTCCAGCAATAGCTCCCAAACGAAAGGGGCCAGCAGCCAAAGACCTAGCTGGCCTGAAAGCCCCCCAGGGGGCCCACAAGCAGCCCCTCTCAATTTGGGTCTGGGGGCTTTCGCTGGGCGGGGAACCTTGGAGGTACCTGCAAGGTTGCAGTTGGCGGCCCGAGAAGCACTCTCCGGCCAACATGCCAAACGTCCAGCAATAGCTCCCAAACGAAAGGTGCCAGCAGCCAAAGACCTAGCTGGCCTGAAAGCCCCCCAGGAGACCCACAAGCAGCCCCTCTCAATTTGGGTCTGGGGGCTTTCGCTGGGCGGGGAACCTTGGAGGTAATGTGGGGTTGCATTTCGCAGCCCGAAAAGCACTCTCCGGCCAACATGCCAAACGTCCAGCAATAGCTCCCAAACGAAAGGGGCCAGCAGCCAAAGACCTAGCTGGCCTGAAAGCCCCCCAGGGGGCCCACAAGCAGCCCCTCTCAATTTGGGTCTGGGGGCTTTCGCTGGGCGGGGAATTTTGGAGGTACCTGTGGGGTTGAAGTTGGCGGCCCGAGAAGCACTCTCCGGCCAACATGCCAAACGTCCAGCAATAGCTCCCAAACGAAAGGGGCCAGCAGCCAAAGACCTAGCTGGCCTGAAAGCCCCCCAGGGGGCCCACAAGCAGCCCCTCTCAATTTGGGTCTGGGGGCTTTCTCTGGGCGGGGAACCTTGGAGGTACCTGTGGGGTTGCAGTTGGCGGCCCGAGAAGCACTCTCCGGCCAACATGCCAAACGTCCAGCAATAGCTCCCAAACGAAAGGGGCCAGCAGCCAAAGACCTAGCTGGCCTGAAAGCCCCCCAGGGGGCCCACAAGCAGCCCCTCTCAATTTGGGTCTGGGGGCTTTCGCTAGGAGGGGAACCTGCGAGGTACCTGCAAGGTTGCAGTTGGCGGCCCGAGAAGCACTCTCCGGCCAACATGCCAAACGTCCAGCAATAGCTCCCAAACGAAAGGTGCCAGTAGCCAAAGACCTAGCTGGCCTGAAAGCCCCCCAGGGGGCCCACAAGCAGCCCCTCTCAATTTGGGTCTGGGGGCTTTCGCTGGGCGGGGAACCTTGGAGGTACCTGCAAGGTTGCAGTTGGCGGCCCGAGAAGCACTCTCCGGCCAACATGCCAAACGTCCAGCAATAGCTCCCAAACGAAAGGGGCCAGCAGCCAAAGACCTAGCTGGCCTGAAAGCCCCCCAGGGGGCCCACAAGCAGCCCCTCTCAATTTGGGTCTGGGGGCTTTCGCTGGGCGGGGAACCTTGAAGGTACATGTGGGGTTGCAGTTGGCGGCCCGAGAAGCACTCTCCGGCCAACATGCCAAACGTCCAGCAATAGCTCCCAAACGAAAGGGGCCAGCAGCCAAAGACCTAGCTGGCCTGAAAGCCCCCCAGGGGGCCCACAAGCAGCCCCTCTCAATTTGGGTCTGGGGGCTTTCGCTGGGCAGGGAACCTTGGAGGTACCTGCAAGGTTGCAGTTCGCAGCCCGAAAAGCACTCTACGGCCAACATGCCAAACGTCCAGCAATAGCTCCCAAACGAAAGGGGCCAGCAGCCAAAGACCTAGCTGGTCTGAAAGCCCCCCAGGGGGCCCACAAGCAGCCCCTCTCAATTTGGGTCTGGGGGCTTTTGCTGGGCGGGGAACCTTGGAGGTACCTGTGGGGTTGCAGTTCGCAGCCGGAAAGGCACTCTCCGGCCAACATGCCAAACGTCCAGCAATAGCTCCCAAACGAAAGGGGCCAGCAGCCAAAGACCTAGCTGGCCTGAAAGCCGCCCAAGGGGCCCACAAGCAGCCCCTCTCAGTTTGGGTCTGGGGGCTTTCGCTGGGCGGGGAACCTTGGAGGTACCTGCAAGGTTGCAGTTGGCGGCCCGAGAAGCCCTCTCCGGCCAACATGCCAAACATCCAGCAATAGCTCCCAAACGAAAGGGGCCAGCAGCCAAAGACCTAGCTGGCCTGAAAGCCCCCCAGGGGCCCCACAAGCAGCCCCTCTCAATTTGGGTCTGGGGGCTTTCGCTGGGTGGGGAACCTTGGAGGTACCTGCAAGGTTGCAGTTGGCGGCCCGAGAAGCACTCTCCGGCCAACATGCCAAACGTCCAGCAATAGCTCCCAAACGAAAGGGGCCAGCAGCCAAAGACCTAGCTGGCCTGAAAGCCCCCCAGGGGGCCCACAAGCAGCCCCTCTCAATTTGGGTCTGGGGGCTTTCGCTGGGCGGGGAACCTTGGAGGTACCTGCAAGGTTGCAGTTGGCGGCCCGAGAAGCACTCTCCGGCCAACATGCCAAACGTCCAGCAATAGCTCCCAAACGAAAGGTGCCAGCAGCCAAAGACCTAGCTGGCCTGAAAGCCCCCCAGGGGGCCCACAAGCAGCCCCTCTCAATTTGGGTCTGGGGGCTTTCGCTGGGCAGGGAACCTCGGAGGTACCTGCAAGGTTGCAGTTCGCAGCCCGAAAAGCACTCTCCGGCCAACATGCCAAACGTCCAGCAATAGCTCCCAAACGAAAGGGGCCAGCAGCCAAAGACCTAGCTGGCCTGAAAGCCCCCCAGGGGGCCCACAAGCAGCCCCTCTCAATTTGGGTCTGGGGGCTTTCGCTGGGCGGGGAACCTTGGAGGTACCTGTGGGGTTGCAGTTCGCGGCCCGAGAAGCACTCTCCGGCCAACATGCCAAACGTCCAGCAATAGCTCCCAAACGAAAGGGGCCAGCAGCCAAAGACCTAGCTGGCCTGAAAGCCCCCCAGGGGGCCCACAAGCAGCCCCTCTCAATTTGGGTCTGGGGGCTTTCGCTGGGCGGGGAACCTGTGAGGTACCTGCAAGGTTTCAGTTGGCGGCCCGAGAAGCACTCTCCGGCCAACATGCCAAACGTCCAGCAAGAGCTCCCAAACGAAAGGGGCCAGCAGCCAAAGACCTAGCTGGCCTGAAAGCCCCCCAGGGGGCCCACAAGCAGCCCCTCTCAATTTGGGTCTGGGGGCTTTCGCTGGGCAGGACACCTTGGAGGTACCTGCAAGGTTGCAGTTGGCGGCCCGAGAAGCACTCTCCGGCCAACATGCCAAACGTCCAGCAATAACTACCAAACGAAAGGGGCCAGCAGCCAAAGACCTAGCTGGCCTGAAAGCCCCCCAGGGGGCCCACAAGCAGCCCCTCTCAATTTGGGTCTGGGGGCTTTCGCTGGGCGGGGAACCTTGGAGGTACCTGTGGGGTTGCAGTTGGCGGCCCGAGAAGCACTCTCCGGCCAACATGCCAAACGTCCAGCAATAGCTCCCAAACGAAAGGGGCCAGCAGCCAAAGACCTAGCTGGCCTGAAAGCCCCCCAGGGGGCCCACAAGCAGCCCCTCTCAATTTGGGTCTGGGGGCTTTCGCTGGGCGGGGAACCTTGGAGGTACCTGCAAGGTTGCAGTTGGCGGCCCGAGAAGCACTCTCCGGCCAACATGCAAAACGTCCAGCAATAGCTCCCAAACGAAAGGTGCCAGCAGCCAAAGACCTAGCTGGCCTGAAAGCCCCCCAGGGGGCCCACAAGCAGCCCCTCTCAATTTGGGTCTGGGGGCTTTCGCTGGGCGGGGAACCTTGGAGGTACCTGCAAGGTTGCAGTTGGCGGCCCGAGAAGCAGTCTCCGGCCAACATGCCAAACGTCCAGCAATAGCTCCCAAACAAAAGGGGCCAGCAGCCAAAGACCTAGCTGGCCTGAAAGCCCCCCAGGGGGCCCACAAGCAGCCCCTCTCAATTTGGGTCTGGGGGCTTTCGCTGGGTGGGGAACCTTGGAGGTACCTTTGGGGTGGCAGTTGGCGCCCGAGAAGCACTCTCCGGCCAACATGCCAAACGTCCAGCAATAGCTCCCAAATGAAAGGGGCCAGCAGCCAAAGACCTAGCTGGCCTGAAAGCCCCCCAGGGGGCCCACAAGCAGCCCCTCTCAATTTGGGTCTGGGGGCTTTCGCTGGACGGGGAACCTTGGAGGTACCTGTGAGGTTGCAGTTGGCGGCCCGAGAAGCACTCTCCGGCCAACATGCCAAACGTCCAGCAATAGCTCCCAAACGAAAGGGGCCAGCAGCCAAAGACCTAGCTGGCCTGAAAGCCCCCCAGGGGGCCCACAAGCAGCCCCTCTCAATTTGGGTCTGGGGGCTTTCGCTGGGCGGGGAACCTTGGAGGTACCTGTGGGGTTGCAGTTGGTGGCCCGAGAAGCACTCTCCGGCCAACATGCCAAACGTCCAGCAATAGCTCCCAAACGAAAGGGGCCAGCAGCCAAAGACCTAGCTGGCCTGAAAGCCCCCCAGGGGGCCCACAAGCAGCCCCTCTCAATTTGGGTCTGGGGGCTTTCGCTGGGCGGGGAACCTTGGAGGTACCTGTGGGGTTGCAGTTGGCGGCCCGAGAAGCACTCTCCGGCCAACATGCCAAACGTCCAGCAATAGCTCCCAAACGAAAGGGGCCAGCAGCCAAAGACCTAGCTGGCCTGAAAGCCCCCCAGGGGGCCCACAAGCAGCCCCTCTCAATTTGGGTCTGGGGGCTTTCGCTGGGCAGGGAACCTTGGAGGTACCTGCAAGTTTGCAGTTCGCAGCCCGAAAAGCACTCTACGGCCAACATGCCAAACGTCCAGCAATAGCTCCCAAACGAAAGGGGCCAGCAGCCAAAGACCTAGCTGGCCTGAAAGCCCCCCAGGGGGCCCACAAGCAGCCCCTCTCAATTTGGGTCTGGGGGCTTTCGCTGGGTGGGGAACCTTGGAGGTACCTGTGGGGTTGCAGTTGGCGGCCCGAGAAGCACTCTCCGGCCAACATGCCAAACGTCCAGCAATAGCTCCCAAACGAAAGGGGCCAGCAGCCAAAGACCTAGCTGGCCTGAAAGCCCCCCAGGGGGCCCACAAGCAGCCCCTCTCAATTTGGGTCTGGGGGCTTTCGCTGGGCGGGGAACCTTGGAGGTACCTGCAAGGTTGCAGTTGGCGGCCCGAGAAGCACTCTCCGGCCAACATGCCAAACGTCCAGCAATAGCTCCCAAACGAAAGGTGCCAGCAGCCAAAGACCTAGCTGGCCTGAAAGCCCCCCAGGGGGCCCACAAGCAGCCCCTCTCAATTTGGGTCTGGGGGCTTTCGCTGGGTGGGGAACCTTGGAGGTACCTTTGGGGTGGCAGTTGGCGCCCGAGAAGCACTCTCCGGCCAACATGCCAAACGTCCAGCAATAGCTCCCAAATGAAAGGGGCCAGCAGCCAAAGACCTAGCTGGCCTGAAAGCCCCCCAGGGGGCCCACAAGCAGCCCCTCTCAATTTGGGTCTGGGGGCTTTCGCTGGGTGGGGAACCTTGGAGGTACCTTTGGGGTGGCAGTTGGCGCCCGAGAAGCACTCTCCGGCCAACATGCCAAACGTCCAGCAATAGCTCCCAAATGAAAGGGGCCAGCAGCCAAAGACCTAGCTGGCCTGAAAGCCCCCCAGGGGGCCCACAAGCAGCCCCTCTCAATTTGGGTCTGGGGGCTTTCGCTGGACGGGGAACCTTGGAGGTACCTGTGAGGTTGCAGTTCGCAGCCCGAAAAGCACTCTACGGCCAACATGCCAAACGTCCAGCAATAGCTCCCAAACGAAAGGGGCCAGCAGCCAAAGACCTAGCTGGCCTGAAAGCCCCCCAGGGGGCCCACAAGCAGCCCCTCTCAATTTGGGTCTGGGGGCTTTCGCTGGGTGGGGAACCTTGGAGGTACCTGTGGGGTTGCAGTTGGCGGCCCGAGAAGCACTCTCCGGCCAACATGCCAAACGTCCAGCAATAGCTCCCAAACGAAAGGGGCCAGCAGCCAAAGACCTAGCTGGCCTGAAAGCCCCCCAGGGGGCCCACAAGCAGCCCCTCTCAATTTGGGTCTGGGGGCTTTCGCTGGGCGGGGAACCTTGGAGGTACCTGCAAGGTTGCAGTTGGCGGCCCGAGAAGCACTCTCCGGCCAACATGCCAAACGTCCAGCAATAGCTCCCAAACGAAAGGGGCCAGCAGCCAAAGACCTAGCTGGCCTGAAAGCCCCCCAGGGGGCCCACAAGCAGCCCCTCTCAATTTGGGTCTGGGGGCTTTCGCTGGGCGGGGAACCTTGGAGGTACCTGCAAGGTTGCATTTCGCGGCCGGAGAAGCACTCTCCGGCCAACATGCCAAACGTCCAGCAATAGCTCCCAAACGAAAGGGGCCAGCAGCCAAAGACCTAGCTGGCCTGAAAGCCCCCCAGGGGGCCCACAAGCAGCCCCTCTCAATTTGGGTCTGGGGGCTTTCGCTGGGCGGGGAACCTTGGAGGTACCTGCGAGGTTGCAGTTGGCGGCCCGAGAAGCACTCTCCGGCCAACATGCCAAACGTCCAGCAATAGCTCCCAAACGAAAGGGGCCAGCAGCCAAAGACCTAGCTGGCCTGAAAGCCCCCCAGGGGGCCCACAAGCAGCCCCTCTCAATTTGGGTCTGGGGGCTTTCGCTGGGCGGGGAACCTCGGAGGTACCTGCAAGTTTGCAGTTCGCAGCCCGAAAAGCACTCTCCGGCCAACATGCCAAAAGTCCAGCAATAGCTCCCAAACGAAAGGGGCCAGCAGCCAAAGACCTAGCTGGCCTGAAAGCCCCCCAGGGGGCCCACAAGCAGCCCCTCTCAATTTGGGTCTGGGGGCTTTCGCTGGGCGGGGAACCTTGGAGGTACCTGTGGGGTTGCAGTTCGCGGCCGAGAAGCACTCTCCGGCCAACATGCCAAACGTCCAGCAATAGCTCCCAAACGAAAGGGGCCAGCAGCCAAAGACCTAGCTGGCCTGAAAGCCCCCCAGGGGGCCCACAAGCAGCCCCTCTCAATTTGGGTCTGGGGGCTTTCGCTGGGCGGGGAACCTTGGAGGTACCTGCAAGGTTGCAGTTGGCGGCCCGAGAAGCACTCTCCGGCCAACATGCAAAACGTCCAGCAATAGCTCCCAAACGAAAGGGGCCAGCAGCCAAAGACCTAGCTGGCCTGAAAGCCCCCCAGGGGGCCCACAAGCAGCCCCTCTCAATTTGGGTCTGGGGGCTTTCGCTGGGCGGGGAACCTTGGAGGTACCTGCAAGGTTGCAGTTGGCGGCCCGAGAAGCACTCTCCGGCCAACATGCCAAACGTCCAGCAATAGCTCCCAAACGAAAGGGGCCAGCAGCCAAAGACCTAGCTGGCCTGAAAGCCCCCCAGGGGGCCCACAAGCAGCCCCTCTCAATTTGGGTCTGGGGGCTTTCGCTGGGCGGGGAACCTTGGAGGTACCTGCAAGGTTGCAGTTGGCGGCCCGAGAAGCAGTCTCCGGCCAACATGCCAAACGTCCAGCAATAGCTCTCAAACGAAAGGGGCCAGCAGCCAAAGACCTAGCTGGCCTGAAAGCCCCCCAGGGGGCCCACAAGCAGCCCCTCTCAATTTGGGTCTGGGGGCTTTCGCTGGGCAGGGAACCTTGGAGGTACCTGCAAGGTTGCAGTTCGCAGCCCGAAAAGCACTCTATGGCCAACATGCCAAACGTCCAGCAATAGCTCCCAAACGAAAGGGGCCAGCAGCCAAAGACCTAGCTGGCCTGAAAGCCCCCCAGGGGGCCCACAAGCAGCCCCTCTCAATTTGGGTCTGGGGGCTTTCGCTGGGTGGGGAACCTTGGAGGTACCTGTGGGGTTGCAGTTGGCGGCCCGAGAAGCACTCTCCGGCCAACATGCCAAACGTCCAGCAATAGCTCCCAAACGAAAGGGGCCAGCAGCCAAAGACCTAGCTGGCCTGAAAGCCCCCCAGGGGGCCCACAAGCAGCCCCTCTCAATTTGGGTCTGGGGGCTTTCGCTGGGCGGGGAACCTTGGAGGTACCTGCAAGGTTGCAGTTGGCGGCCCGAGAAGCACTCTCCGGCCAACATGCCAAACGTCCAGCAATAGCTCCCAAACGAAAGGTGCCAGCAGCCAAAGACCTAGCTGGCCTGAAAGCCCCCCAGGGGGCCCACAAGCAGCCCCTCTCAATTTGGGTCTGGGGGCTTTCGCTGGGCGGGGAACCTTGGAGGTACGTGTGGGGTTGCAGTTGGCGGCCCGAGAAGCAGTCTCCGGCCAACATGCCAAACGTCCAGCAATAGCTCTCAAACGAAAGGGGCCAGCAGCCAAAGACCTAGCTGGCCTGAAAGCCCCCCAGGGGGCCCACAAGCAGCCCCTCTCAATTTGGGTCTGGGGGCTTTCGCTGGGCAGGGAACCTTGGAGGTACCTGCAAGGTTGCAGTTCGCAGCCCGAAAAGCACTCTATGGCCAACATGCCAAACGTCCAGCAATAGCTCCCAAACGAAAGGGGCCAGCAGCCAAAGACCTAGCTGGCCTGAAAGCCCCCCAGGGGGCCCACAAGCAGCCCCTCTCAATTTGGGTCTGGGGGCTTTCGCTGGGTGGGGAACCTTGGAGGTACCTGCAAGGTTGCAGTTGGCGGCCCGAGAAGCACTCTCCGGCCAACATGCCAAACGTCCAGCAATAGCTCCCAAACGAAAGGGGCCAGCAGCCAAAGACCTAGCTGGCCTGAAAGCCCCCCAGGGGGCCCACAAGCAGCCCCTCTCAATTTGGGTCTGGGGGCTTTCGCTGGGCGGGGAACCTTGGAGGTACCTGCAAGGTTGCAGTTGGCGGCCCGAGAAGCACTCTCCGGCCAACATGCCAAACGTCCAGCAATAGCTCCCAAACGAAAGGTGCCAGCAGCCAAAGACCTAGCTGGCCTGAAAGCCCCCCAGGGGGCCCACAAGCAGCCCCTCTCAATTTGGGTCTGGGGGCTTTCGCTGGGCAGGGAACCTCGGAGGTACCTGCAAGGTTGCAGTTCGCAGCCCGAAAAGCACTCTCCGGCCAACATGCCAAACGTCCAGCAATAGCTCCCAAACGAAAGGGGCCAGCAGCCAAAGACCTAGCTGGCCTGAAAGCCCCCCAGGGGGCCCACAAGCAGCCCCTCTCAATTTGGGTCTGGGGGCTTTCGCTGGGCGGGGAACCTTGGAGGTACCTGTGGGGTTGCAGTTGGCGGCCCGAGAAGCACTCTCCGGCCAACATGCCAAACGTCCAGCAATAGCTCCCAAACGAAAGGGGCCAGCAGCCAAAGACCTAGCTGGCCTGAAAGCCCCCCAGGGGGCCCACAAGCAGCCCCTCTCAATTTGGGTCTGGGGGCTTTCGCTGGGCGGGGAACCTGTGAGGTACCTGCAAGGTTTCAGTTGGCGGCCCGAGAAGCACTCTCCGGCCAACATGCCAAACGTCCAGCAAGAGCTCCCAAACGAAAGGGGCCAGCAGCCAAAGACCTAGCTGGCCTGAAAGCCCCCCAGGGGGCCCACAAGCAGCCCCTCTCAATTTGGGTCTGGGGGCTTTCGCTGGGCAGGACACCTTGGAGGTACCTGCAAGGTTGCAGTTGGCGGCCCGAGAAGCACTCTCCGGCCAACATGCCAAACGTCCAGCAATAACTACCAAACGAAAGGGGCCAGCAGCCAAAGACCTAGCTGGCCTGAAAGCCCCCCAGGGGGCCCACAAGCAGCCCCTCTCAATTTGGGTCTGGGGGCTTTCGCTGGGCGGGGAACCTTGGAGGTACCTGCAAGGTTGCAGTTAGCGGCCCGAGAAGCACTCTCCGGCCAACATGCCAAACGTCCAGCAATAGCTCCCAAACGAAAGGGGCCAGCAGCCAAAGACCTAGCTGGCCTGAAAGCCCCCCAGGGGGCCCACAAGCAGCCCCTCTCAATTTGGGTCTGGGGGCTTTCGCTGGGCGGGGAACCTTGGAGGTACCTGCAAGGTTGCAGTTGGCGGCCCGAGAAGCACTCTCCGGCCAACATGCCAAACGTCCAGCAATAGCTCCCAAACGAAAGGGGCCAGCCGCCAAAGACCTAGCTGGCCTGAAAGCCCCCCAGGGGGCCCACAAGCAGCCCCTCTCAATTTGGGTCTGGGGGCTTTCGCTGGGCGGGGAACCTTGGAGGTACCTGTGGGGTTGCATTTCACAGCCCGAAAAGCACTCTCCGGCCAACATGCCAAACGTCCAGCAATAGCTCCCAAACGAAAGGGGCCAGCAGCCAAAGACCTAGCTGGCCTGAAAGCCCCCCAGGGGGCCCACAAGCAGCCCCTCTCAATTTGGGTCTGGGGGCTTTCGCTGGGCGGGGAACCTTGGAGGTACGTGTGGGGTTGCAGTTGGCGGCCCGAGAAGCAGTCTCCGGCCAACATGCCAAACGTCCAGCAATAGCTCTCAAACGAAAGGGGCCAGCAGCCAAAGACCTAGCTGGCCTGAAAGCCCCCCAGGGGGCCCACAAGCAGCCCCTCTCAATTTGGGTCTGGGGGCTTTCGCTGGGCAGGGAACCTTGGAGGTACCTGCAAGGTTGCAGTTCGCAGCCCGAAAAGCACTCTCCGGCCAACATGCCAAACGTCCAGCAATAGCTCCCAAACGAAAGGGGCCAGCAGCCAAAGACCTAGCTGGCCTGAAAGCCCCCCAGGGGGCCCACAAGCAGCCCCTCTCAATTTGGGTCTGGGGGCTTTCGCTGGGCGGGGAACCTTGGAGGTACCTGTGGGGTTGCAGTTCGCGGCCCGAGAAGCACTCTCCGGCCAACATGCCAAACGTCCAGCAATAGCTCCCAAACGAAAGGGGCCAGCAGCCAAAGACCTAGCTGGCCTGAAAGCCCCCCAGGGGGCCCACAAGCAGCCCCTCTCAATTTGGGTCTGGGGGCTTTCGCTGGGCGGGGAACCTGTGAGGTACCTGCAAGGTTTCAGTTGGCGGCCCGAGAAGCACTCTCCGGCCAACATGCCAAACGTCCAGCAAGAGCTCCCAAACGAAAGGGGCCAGCAGCCAAAGACCTAGCTGGCCTGAAAGCCCCCCAGGGGGCCCACAAGCAGCCCCTCTCAATTTGGGTCTGGGGGCTTTCGCTGGGCAGGACACCTTGGAGGTACCTGCAAGGTTGCAGTTGGCGGCCCGAGAAGCACTCTCCGGCCAACATGCCAAACGTCCAGCAATAACTACCAAACGAAAGGGGCCAGCAGCCAAAGACCTAGCTGGCCTGAAAGCCCCCCAGGGGGCCCACAAGCAGCCCCTCTCAATTTGGGTCTGGGGGCTTTCGCTGGGCGGGGAACCTTGGAGGTACCTGCAAGGTTGCAGTTAGCGGCCCGAGAAGCACTCTCCGGCCAACATGCCAAACGTCCAGCAATAGCTCCCAAACGAAAGGGGCCAGCAGCCAAAGACCTAGCTGGCCTGAAAGCCCCCCAGGGGGCCCACAAGCAGCCCCTCTCAATTTGGGTCTGGGGGCTTTCGCTGGGCGGGGAACCTTGCAGGTACCTGCAAGGTTGCAGTTGGCGGCCCGAGAAGCACTCTCCGGCCAACATGCCAAACGTCCAGCAATAGCTCCCAAACGAAAGGGGCCAGCCGCCAAAGACCTAGCTGGCCTGAAAGCCCCCCAGGGGGCCCACAAGCAGCCCCTCTCAATTTGGGTCTGGGGGCTTTCGCTGGGCGGGGATCCTTGGAGGTACCTGTGGGGTTGCATTTCACAGCCCGAAAAGCACTCTCCGGCCAACATGCCAAACGTCCAGCAATAGCTCCCAAACGAAAGGGGCCAGCAGCCAAAGACCTAGCTGGCCTGAAAGCCCCCCAGGGGGCCCACAAGCAGCCCCTCTCAATTTGGGTCTGGGGGCTTTCGCTGGGCGGGGAACCTTGGAGGTACCTGTGGGGTTGCAGTTGGCGGCCCGAGAAGCACTCTCCGGCCAACATGCCAAACGTCCAGCAATAGCTCCCAAACGAAAGGGGCCAGCAGCCAAAGACCTAGCTGGCCTGAAAGCCCCCCAGGGGGCCCACAAGCAGCCCCTCTCAATTTGGGTCTGGGGGCTTTTGCTGGGCGGGGAACCTTGGAGGTACCTGCAAGGTTGCAGTTGGCGGCCCGAGAAGCACTCTCCGGCCAACATGCAAAACGTCCAGCAATAGCTCCCAAACGAAAGGTGCCAGCAGCCAAAGACCTAGCTGGCCTGAAAGCCCCCCAGGGGGCCCACAAGCAGCCCCTCTCAATTTGGGTCTGGGGGCTTTCTCTGGGCGGGGAACCTTGGAGGTACCTGCAAGGTTGCAGTTGGCGGCCCGAGAAGCACTCTCCGGCCAACATGCCAAACGTCCAGCAATAGCTCCCAAACGAAAGGGGCCAGCAGCCAAAGACCTAGCTGGCCTGAAAGCCCCCCAGGGGGCCCACAAGCAGCCCCTCTCAATTTGGGTCTGGGGGCTTTCTCTGGGCGGGGAACCTTGGAGGTACGTGTGGGATTGCAGTTCGCGGCCCGAGAAGCACTCTCCGGCCAACATGCCAAACGTCCAGCAATAGCTCCCAAATGAAAGGGGCCAGCAGCCAAAGACCTAGCTGGCCTGAAAGCCCCCCAGGGGGCCCACAAGCAGCCCCTCTCAATTTGGGTCTGGGGGCTTTCGCTGGGCGGGGAACCTTGGAGGTACCTGCAAGGTTGCAGTTGGCGGCCCGAGAAGCACTCTCCGGCCAACATGCCAAACGTCCAGCAATAGCTCCCAAACGAAAGGGGCCAGCAGCCAAAGACCTAGCTGGCCTGAAAGCCCCCCAGGGGGCCCACAAGCAGCCCCTCTCAATTTGGGTCTGGGGGCTTTCTCTGGGCGGGGAACCTTGGAGGTACGTGTGGGATTGCAGTTCGCGGCCCGAGAAGCACTCTCCGGCCAACATGCCAAACGTCCAGCAATAGCTCCCAAATGAAAGGGGCCAGCAGCCAAAGACCTAGCTGGCCTGAAAGCCCCCCAGGGGGCCCACAAGCAGCCCCTCTCAATTTGGGTCTGGGGGCTTTCGCTGGGCGGGGAACCTTGGAGGTACCTGCAAGGTTGCAGTTGGCGGCCCGAGAAGCACTCTCCGGCCAACATGCCAAACGTCCAGCAATAGCTCCCAAACGAAAGGGGCCAGCAGCCAAAGACCTAGCTGGCCTGAAAGCCCCCCAGGGGGCCCACAAGCAGCCCCTCTCAATTTGGGTCTGGGGGCTTTCTCTGGGCGGGGAACCTTGGAGGTACGTGTGGGATTGCAGTTCGCGGCCCGAGAAGCACTCTCCGGCCAACATGCCAAACGTCCAGCAATAGCTCCCAAATGAAAGGGGCCAGCAGCCAAAGACCTAGCTGGCCTGAAAGCCCCCCAGGGGGCCCACAAGCAGCCCCTCTCAATTTGGGTCTGGGGGCTTTCGCTGGGCGGGGAACCTTGGAGGTACCTGCAAGGTTGCAGTTGGCGGCCCGAGAAGCAGTCTCCGGCCAACATGCCAAACGTCCAGCAATAGCTCTCAAACGAAAGGGGCCAGCAGCCAAAGACCTAGCTGGCCTGAAAGCCCCCCAGGGGGCCCACAAGCAGCCCCTCTCAATTTGGGTCTGGGGGCTTTCGCTGGGCGGGGAACCTTGGAGGTACCTGCAAGGTTGCAGTTGGCGGCCCGAGAAGCACTCTCCGGCCAACATGCCAAACGTCCAGCAATAGCTCCCAAACGAAAGGGGCCAGCAGCCAAAGACCTAGCTGGCCTGAAAGCCCCCCAGGGGGCCCACAAGCAGCCCCTCTCAATTTGGGTCTGGGGGCTTTCGCTGGGTGGGGAACCTTGGAGGTACCTGCAAGGTTGCAGTTGGCGGCCCGAGAAGCACTCTCCGGCCAACATGCCAAACGTCCAGCAAGAGCTCCCAAACGAAAGGGGCCAGCAGCCAAAGACCTAGCTGGCCTGAAAGCCCCCCAGGGGGCCCACAAGCAGCCCCTCTCAATTTGGGTCTGGGGGCTTTCGCTGGGCGGGGAACCTTGGAGGTACCTGCAAGGTTGCAGTTGGCGGCCCGAGAAGCACTCTCCGGCCAACATGCCAAACGTCCAGCAATAGCTCCCAAACGAAAGGGGCCAGCAGCCAAAGACCTAGCTGGCCTGAAAGCCCCCCAGGGGGCCCACAAGCAGCCCCTCTCAATTTGGGTCTGGGGGCTTTCGCTGGGCGGGGAACCTTGGAGGTACCTGTGGGGTTGCAGTTGGCGGCCCGAGAAGCACTCTCCGGCCAACATGCCAAACGTCCAGCAATAGCTCCCAAACGAAAGGGGCCAGCAGCCAAAGACCTAGCTGGCCTGAAAGACCCCCAGGGGGCCCACAAGCAGCCCCTCTCAATTTGGGTCTGGGGGCTTTCGCTGGGCGGGGAACCTTGGAGGTACCTGCAAGGTTGCAGTTGGCGGCCCGAGAAGCACTCTCCGGCCAACATGCCAAACGTCCAGCAATAGCTCCCAAACGAAAGGGGCCAGCAGCCAAAGACCTAGCTGGCCTGAAAGCCCCCCAGGGGGCCCACAAGCAGCCCCTCTCAATTTGGGTCTGGGGGCTTTCTCTGGGCGGGGAACCTTGGAGGTACCTGCAAGGTTGCAGTTGGCGGCCCGAGAAGCACTCTCCGGCCAACATGCCAAACGTCCAGCAATAGCTCCCAAACGAAAGGGGCCAGCAGCCAAAGACCTAGCTGGCCTGAAAGCTCCCCAGGGGGCCCACAAGCAGCCCCTCTCAATTTGGGTCTGGGGGCTTTCGCTGGGCGGGGAACCTTGGAGGTACCTGCAAGGTTGCAGTTGGCGGCCCGAGAAGCACTCTCCGGCCAACATGCCAAACGTCCAGCAAGAGCTCCCAAACGAAAGGGGCCAGCAGCCAAAGACCTAGCTGGCCTGAAAGCCCCCCAGGGGGCCCACAAGCAGCCCCTCTCAATTTGGGTCTGGGGGCTTTCGCTGGGCGGGGAACCTTGGAGGTACCTGCAAGGTTGCAGTTGGCGGCCCGAGAAGCACTCTCCGGCCAACATGCCAAACGTCCAGCAATAGCTCCCAAACGAAAGGGGCCAGCAGCCAAAGACCTAGCTGGCCTGAAAGCCCCCCAGGGGGCCCACAAGCAGCCCCTCTCAATTTGGGTCTGGGGGCTTTCGCTGGGCGGGGAACCTTGGAGGTACGTGTGGGGTTGCAGTTCGCGGCCCGAGAAGCACTCTCCGGCCAACATGCCAAACGTCCAGCAATAGCTCCCAAACAAAAGGGGCCAGCAGCCAAAGACCTAGCTGGCCTGAAAGCCCCCCAGGGGGCCCACAAGCAGCCCCTCTCAATTTGGGTCTGGGGGCTTTCGCTGGGCGGGGAACCTTGGAGGTACCTGCAAGTTTGCAGTTGGCGGCCCGAGAAGCACTCTCCGGCCAACATGCCAAATGTCCAGCAATAGCTCCCAAACGAAAGGGGCCAGCAGCCAAAGACCTAGCTGGCCTGAAAGCCCCCCAGGGGTCCCACAAGCAGCCCCTCTCAATTTGGGTCTGGGGGCTTTCGCTGGGCAGGGAACCTTGGAGGTACCTGCAAGGTTGCAGTTCGCAGCCCGAAAAGCACTCTCCGGCCAACATGCCAAACGTCCAGCAATAGCTCCCAAACGAAAGGGGCCAGCAGCCAAAGACCTAGCTGGCCTGAAAGCCCCCCAGGGGGCCCACAAGCAGCCCCTCTCAATTTGGGTCTGGGGGCTTTCGCTGGGCAGGGAACCTTGGAGGTACCTGCAAGGTTGCAGTTGGCGGCCCGAGAAGCACTCTCCGGCCAACATGCCAAACGTCCAGCAATAGCTCCCAAACGAAAGGGGCCAGCAGCCAAAGACCTAGCTGGCCTGAAAGCCCCCCAGGGGGCCCACAAGCAGCCCCTCTCAATTTGGGTCTGGGGGCTTTCGCTGGGCGGGGAACCTTGGAGGTACCTGCAAGGTTGCAGTTCGCGGCCCGAGAAGCACTCTCCGGCCAACATGCCAAACGTCCAGCAATAGCTCCCAAACGAAAGGGGCCAGCAGCCAAAGACCTAGCTGGCCTGAAAGCCCCCCAGGGGGCCCACAAGCAGCCCCTCTCAATTTGGGTCTGGGGGCTTTCGCTGGGCGGGGAACCTTGGAGGTACCTGCAAGGTTGCAGTTCGCGGCCCGAGAAGCACTCTCCGGCCAACATGCCAAACGTCCAGCAATAGCTCCCAAACGAAAGGGGCCAGCAGCCAAAGACCTAGCTGGCCTGAAAGCCCCCCAGGGGGCCCACAAGCAGCCCCTCTCAATTTGGGTCTGGGGGCTTTCGCTGGGCGGGGAACCTTGGAGGTACCTGTGGGGTTGCAGTTGGCGGCCCGAGAAGCACTCTCCGGCCAACATGCCAAACGTCCAGCAATAATTCCCAAACGAAAGGGGCCAGCAGCCAAAGACCTAGCTGGCCTGAAAGCCCCCCAGGGGGCCCACAAGCAGCCCCGCTCAATTTGGGTCTGGGGGCTTTCGCTGGGCGGGGAACCGTGGAGGTACCTGTGGGGTTGCAGTTCGCGGCCCGAGAAGCACTCTCCGGCCAACATGCCAAACGTCCAGCAATAGCTCCCAAACGAAAGGGGCCAGCAGCCAAAGACCTAGCTGGCCTGAAAGCCCCCCAGGGGGCCCACAAGCAGCCCCTCTCAATTTGTGTCTGGGGGCTTTCGCTGGGCGGGGAACATTGGAGGTACCTGCAAGGTTGCAGTTGGCGGCCCGAGAAGCACTCTCCGGCCAACATGCCAAACGTCCAGCAATAGCTCCCAAACGAAAGGGGCCAGCAGCCAAAGACCTAGCTGGTCTGAAAGCCCCCCAGGGGGCCCACAAGCAGCCCCTCTCAATTTGGGTCTGGGGGCTTTCGCTGGGCGGGGAACCTTGGAGGTACCTGCAAGGTTGCAGTTCGCAGCCGGAAAGGCACTCTCCGGCCAACATGCCAAACGTCCAGCAATAGCTCCCAAACGAAAGGGGCCAGCAGCCAAAGACCTAGCTGGCCTGAAAGCCCCCCAGGGGGCCCACAAGCAGCCCCTCTCAGTTTGGGTCTGGGGGCTTTCTCTGGGCGGGGAACCTTGGAGGTACCTGCAAGGTTGCAGTTGGCGGCCCGAGAAGCACTCTCCGGCCAACATGCCAAACGTCCAGCAATAGCTCCCAAACGAAAGGGGCCAGCAGCCAAAGACCTAGCTGGCCTGAAAGCCCCCCAGGGGGCCCACAAGCAGCCCCTCTCAATTTGGGTCTGGGGGCTTTCGCTGGGCAGGACACCTTGGAGGTACCTGCAAGGTTGCATTTCGCAGCCCGAGAAGCACTCTCCGGCCAACATGCCAAACGTCCAGCAATAGCTCCCAAACGAAAGGGGCCAGCAGCCAAAGACCTAGCTGGCCTGAAAGCCCCCCAGGGGGCCCACAAGCAGCCCCTCTCAATTTGGGTCTGGGGGCTTTCGCTGGGCGGGGAACCTTGGAGGTACCTGTGAGGTTGCAGTTCGCGGCCCGAAAAGCACTCTCCGGCCAACATGCCAAACGTCCAGCAAGAGCTCCCAAACGAAAGAGGCTAGCAGCCAAAGACCTAGCTGGCCTGAAAGCCCCCCAGGGGTCCCACAAGCAGCCCCTCTCCATTTGGGTCTGGGGGCTTTCGCTGGGCGGGGAACCTTGGAGGTACCTGCAAGGTTGCAGTTCGCAGCCCGAGAAGCACTCTCCGGCCAACATGCCAAACGTCCAGCAATAGCTCCCAAACGAAAGGGGCCAGCAGCCAAAGACCTAGCTGGCCTGAAAGCCCCCCAGGGGGCCCACAAGCAGCCCCTCTCAATTTGGGTCTGGGGGCTTTCGCTGGGCGGGGAACCTTGGAGGTACCTGCAAGGTTGCAGTTGGCGGCCCGAGAAGCACTCTCCGGCCAACATGCCAAACGTCCA
The DNA here is from genome assembly GCF_964237585.1 of Gallinula chloropus. Taxonomy (NCBI): domain Eukaryota; kingdom Metazoa; phylum Chordata; class Aves; order Gruiformes; family Rallidae; genus Gallinula; species Gallinula chloropus. Next base: position 414,182 of record NW_028168534.1, on the reverse strand, counting down.
GCAATAGCTCCCAAACAAAAGGGGCCAGCAGCCAAAGACCTAGCTGGCCTGAAAGCCCCCCAGGGGGCCCACAAGCAGCCCCTCTCAATTTGGGTCTGGGGGCTTTCGCTGGGTGGGGAACCTTGGAGGTACCTGTGGGGTTGCAGTTGGCGCCCGAGAAGCACTCTCCGGCCAACATGCCAAACGTCCAGCAATAGCTCCCAAACGAAAGGGGCCAGCAGCCAAAGACCTAGCTGGCCTGAAAGCCCCCCAGGGGGCCCACAAGCAGCCCCTCTCAATTTGGGTCTGGGGGCTTTCGCTGGGCGGGGAACCTTGGAGGTACCTGTGAGGTTGCAGTTGGCGGCCCGAGAAGCACTCTCCGGCCAACATGCCAAACGTCCAGCAATAGCTCCCAAACGAAAGGGGCCAGCAGCCAAAGACCTAGCTGGCCTGAAAGCCCCCCAGGGGGCCCACAAGCAGCCCCTCTCAATTTGGGTCTGGGGGCTTTCGCTGGGCGGGGAACCTTGGAGGTACCTGCAAGGTTGCAGTTGGCGGCCCGAGAAGCACTCTCCGGCCAACATGCCAAACGTCCAGCAATAGCTCCCAAACGAAAGGGGCCAGCAGCCAAAGACCTAGCTGGCCTGAAAGCCCCCCAGGGGGCCCACAAGCAGCCCCTCTCAATTTGGGTCTGGGGGCTTTCGCTGGGCGGGGAACCTTGGAGGTACCTGCAAGGTTGCAGTTGGCGGCCCGAGAAGCACTCTCCGGCCAACATGCCAAACGTCCAGCAATAGCTCCCAAACGAAAGGGGCCAGCAGCCAAAGACCTAGCTGGCCTGAAAGCCCCCCAGGGGGCCCACAAGCAGCCCCTCTCAATTTGGGTCTGGGGGCTTTCGCTGGGCAGGACACCTTGGAGGTACCTGCAAGGTTGCATTTCGCAGCCCGAGAAGCACTCTCCGGCCAACATGCCAAACGTCCAGCAATAGCTCCCAAACGAAAGGGGCCAGCAGCCAAAGACCTAGCTGGCCTGAAAGCCCCCCAGGGGGCCCACAAGCAGCCCCTCTCAATTTGGGTCTGGGGGCTTTCGCTGGGCGGGGAACCTTGGAGGTACCTGTGAGGTTGCAGTTCGCGGCCCGAGAAGCACTCTACGGCCAACATGCCAAACGTCCAGCAAGAGCTCCCAAACGAAAGAGGCTAGCAGCCAAAGACCTAGCTGGCCTGAAAGCCCCCCAGGGGTCCCACAAGCAGCCCCTCTCCATTTGGGTCTGGGGGCTTTCGCTGGGCGGGGAACCTTGGAGGTACCTGCAAGGTTGCAGTTCGCAGCCCGAGAAGCACTCTCCGGCCAACATGCCAAACGTCCAGCAATAGCTCCCAAACGAAAGGGGCCAGCAGCCAAAGACCTAGCTGGCCTGAAAGCCCCCCAGGGGGCCCACAAGCAGCCCCTCTCAATTTGGGTCTGGGGGCTTTCGCTGGGCGGGGAACCTTGGAGGTACCTGCAAGGTTGCAGTTGGCGGCCCGAGAAGCACTCTCCGGCCAACATGCCAAACGTCCAGCAATAGCTCCCAAACAAAAGGGGCCAGCAGCCAAAGACCTAGCTGGCCTGAAAGCCCCCCAGGGGGCCCACAAGCAGCCCCTCTCAATTTGGGTCTGGGGGCTTTCGCTGGGTGGGGAACCTTGGAGGTACCTGTGGGGTTGCAGTTGGCGCCCGAGAAGCACTCTCCGGCCAACATGCCAAACGTCCAGCAATAGCTCCCAAACGAAAGGGGCCAGCAGCCAAAGACCTAGCTGGCCTGAAAGCCCCCCAGGGGGCCCACAAGCAGCCCCTCTCAATTTGGGTCTGGGGGCTTTCGCTGGGCGGGGAACCTTGGAGGTACCTGTGAGGTTGCAGTTGGCGGCCCGAGAAGCACTCTCCGGCCAACATGCCAAACGTCCAGCAATAGCTCCCAAACGAAAGGGGCCAGCAGCCAAAGACCTAGCTGGCCTGAAAGCCCCCCAGGGGGCCCACAAGCAGCCCCTCTCAATTTGGGTCTGGGGGCTTTCGCTGGGCGGGGAACCTTGGAGGTACCTGCAAGGTTGCAGTTGGCGGCCCGAGAAGCACTCTCCGGCCAACATGCCAAACGTCCAGCAAGAGCTCCCAAACGAAAGGGGCCAGCAGCCAAAGACCTAGCTGGCCTGAAAGCCCCCCAGGGGGCCCACAAGCAGCCCCTCTCAATTTGGGTCTGGGGGCTTTCGCTGGGCGGGGAACCTTGGAGGTACCTGCAAGGTTGCCGTTGGCGGCCCGAGAAGCACTCTCCGGCCAACATGCCAAACGTCCAGCAATAGCTCCCAAACGAAAGGGGCCAGCAGCCAAAGACCTAGCTGGCCTGAAAGCCCCCCAGGGGGCCCACAAGCAGCCCCTCTCAATTTGGGTCTGGGGGCTTTCGCTGGGCGGGGAACCTTGGAGGTACCTGTGGGGTTGCATTTCGCAGCCCAAAAAGCACTCTCCGGCCAACATGCCAAACGTCCAGCAATAGCTCCCAAACGAAAGGGGCCAGCAGCCAAAGACCTAGCTGGCCTGAAAGCCCCCCAGGGGGCCCACAAGCAGCCCCTCTCAATTTGGGTCTGGGGGCTTTCGCTGGGCGGGGAACCTTGGAGGTACCTGCAAGGTTGCAGTTGGCAGCCCGAGAAGCCCTCTCCGGCCAACATGCCAAACGTCCAGCAATAGCTCCCAAACGAAAGGGGCCAGCAGCCAAAGACCTAGCTGGCCTGAAAGCCCCCCAGGGGGCCCACAAGCAGCCCCTCTCAATTTGGGTCTGGGGGCTTTCGCTGGGCGGGGAACCTTGGAGGTACCTGTGGGGTTGCAGTTGGCGGCCCGAGAAGCACTCTCCGGCCAACATGCCAAACGTCCAGCAATAGCTCCCAAACGAAAGGGGCCAGCAGCCAAAGACCTAGCTGGCCTGAAAGCCCCCCAGGGGGCCCACAAGCAGCCCCTCTCAATTTGGGTCTGGGGGCTTTCGCTGGGCGGGGAACCTTGGAGGTACCTGTGGGGTTGCAGTTGGCGGCCCGAGAAGCACTCTCCGGCCAACATGCCAAACGTCCAGCAATAGCTCTCAAACGAAAGGGGCCAGCAGCCAAAGACCTAGCTGGCCTGAAAGCCCCCCAGGGGGCCCACAAGCAGCCCCTCTCAATTTGGGTCTGGGGGCTTTCGCTGGGCGGGGAACCTTGGAGGTACCTGCAAGGTTGCAGTTGGCGCCCGAGAAGCACTCTCCGGCCAACATGCCAAACGTCCAGCAATAGCTCCCAAACGAAAGGGGCCAGCAGCCAAAGACCTAGCTGGCCTGAAAGCCCCCCAGGGGGCCCACAAGCAGCCCCTCTCAATTTGGGTCTGGGGGCTTTCGCTGGGCGGGGAACCTTGGAGGTACCTGCAAGGTTGCAGTTGGCGGCCCGAGAAGCACTCTCCGGCCAACATGCCAAACGTCCAGCAATAGCTCCCAAACGAAAGGGGCCAGCAGCCAAAGACCTAGCTGGCCTGAAAGCCCCCCAGGGGGCCCACAAGCAGCCCCTCTCAATTTGGGTCTGGGGGCTTTCGCTGGGCGGGGAACCTTGGAGGTACCTGCAAGGTTGCAGTTGGCGGCCCGAGAAGCACTCTCCGGCCAACATGCCAAACGTCCAGCAAGAGCTCCCAAACGAAAGGGGCCAGCAGCCAAAGACCTAGCTGGCCTGAAAGCCCCCCAGGGGGCCCACAAGCAGCCCCTCTCAATTTGGGTCTGGGGGCTTTCGCTGGGCGGGGAACCTTGGAGGTACCTGCAAGGTTGCAGTTGGCGGCCCGAGAAGCACTCTCCGGCCAACATGCCAAACGTCCAGCAATAGCTCCCAAACGAAAGGGGCCAGCAGCCAAAGACCTAGCTGGCCTGAAAGCCCCCCAGGGGGCCCACAAGCAGCCCCTCTCAATTTGGGTCTGGGGGCTTTCGCTGGGCGGGGAACCTTGGAGGTACCTGTGGGGTTGCATTTCGCAGCCCAAAAAGCACTCTCCGGCCAACATGCCAAACGTCCAGCAATAGCTCCCAAACGAAAGGGGCCAGCAGCCAAAGACCTAGCTGGCCTGAAAGCCCCCCAGGGGGCCCACAAGCAGCCCCTCTCAATTTGGGTCTGGGGGCTTTCGCTGGGCGGGGAACCTTGGAGGTACCTGCAAGGTTGCAGTTGGCAGCCCGAGAAGCCCTCTCCGGCCAACATGCCAAACGTCCAGCAATAGCTCCCAAACGAAAGGGGCCAGCAGCCAAAGACCTAGCTGGCCTGAAAGCCCCCCAGGGGGCCCACAAGCAGCCCCTCTCAATTTGGGTCTGGGGGCTTTCGCTGGGCGGGGAACCTTGGAGGTACCTGTGGGGTTGCAGTTGGCGGCCCGAGAAGCACTCTCCGGCCAACATGCCAAACGTCCAGCAATAGCTCCCAAACGAAAGGGGCCAGCAGCCAAAGACCTAGCTGGCCTGAAAGCCCCCCAGGGGGCCCACAAGCAGCCCCTCTCAATTTGGGTCTGGGGGCTTTCGCTGGGCGGGGAACCTTGGAGGTACCTGTGGGGTTGCAGTTGGCGGCCCGAGAAGCACTCTCCGGCCAACATGCCAAACGTCCAGCAATAGCTCCCAAACGAAAGGGGCCAGCAGCCAAAGACCTAGCTGGCCTGAAAGCCCCCCAGGGGGCCCACAAGCAGCCCCTCTCAATTTGGGTCTGGGGGCTTTCGCTGGGCGGGGAACCTTGGAGGTACCTGCAAGGTTGCAGTTGGCGCCCGAGAAGCACTCTCCGGCCAACATGCCAAACTTCCAGCAATAGCTCCCAAACGAAAGGGGCCAGCAGCCAAAGACCTAGCTGGCCTGAAAGCCCCCCAGGGGGCCCACAAGCAGCCCCTCTCAATTTGGGTCTGGGGGCTTTCGCTGGGCGGGGAACCTTGGAGGTACCTGCAAGGTTGCAGTTGGCGGCCCGAGAAGCACTCTCCGGCCAACATGCCAAACGTCCAGCAATAGCTCCCAAACGAAAGGGGCCAGCAGCCAAAGACCTAGCTGGCCTGAAAGCCCCCCAGGGGGCCCACAAGCAGCCCCTCTCAATTTGGGTCTGGGGGCTTTCGCTGGGCGGGGAACCTTGGAGGTACCTGCAAGGTTGCAGTTGGCGGCCCGAGAAGCACTCTCCGGCCAACATGCCAAACGTCCAGCAAGAGCTCCCAAACGAAAGGGGCCAGCAGCCAAAGACCTAGCTGGCCTGAAAGCCCCCCAGGGGGCCCACAAGCAGCCCCTCTCAATTTGGGTCTGGGGGCTTTCGCTGGGCGGGGAACCTTGGAGGTACCTGCAAGGTTGCAGTTCGCAGCCCGAAAAGCACTCTCCGGCCAACATGCCAAACGTCCAGCAATAGCTCCCAAACGAAAGGGGCCAGCAGCCAAAGACCTAGCTGGCCTGAAAGCCCCCCAGGGGGCCCACAAGCAGCCCCTCTCAATTTGGGTCTGGGGGCTTTCGCTGGGCGGGGAACCTTGGAGGTACCTGCAAGGTTGCAGTTGGCGGCCCGAGAAGCACTCTCCGGCCAACATGCCAAACGTCCAGCAATAGCTCCCAAACGAAAGGGGCCAGCAGCCAAAGACCTAGCTGGCCTGAAAGCCCCCCAGGGGGCCCACAAGCAGCCCCTCTCAATTTGGGTCTGGGGGCTTTCGCTGGGCGGGGAACATTGGAGGTACCTGCGAGGTTGCAGTTGGCGGCCCGAGAAGCACTCTCCGGCCAACATGCCAAACGTCCAGCAATAGCTCCCAAACGAAAGGGGCCAGCAGCCAAAGACCTAGCTGGCCTGAAAGCCCCCCAGGGGGCCCACAAGCAGCCCCTCTCAATTTGGGTCTGGGGGCTTTCGCTGGGCGGGGAACCTTGGAGGTACCTGTGGGGTTGCAGTTGGCGGCCCGAGAAGCACTCTCCGGCCAACATGCCAAACGTCCAGCAATAGCTCCCAAACGAAAGGGGCCAGCAGCCAAAGACCTAGCTGGCCTGAAAGCCCCCCAGGGGGCCCACAAGCAGCCCCTCTCAATTTGGGTCTGGGGGCTTTCGCTGGGCGGGGAACCTTGGAGGAACCTGTGGGGTTGGAGTTGGCGGCCCGAGAAGCCCTCTCCGGCCAACATGCCAAACGTCCAGCAATAGCTCCCAAACGAAAGGGGCCAGCAGCCAAAGACCTAGCTGGCCTGAAAGCCCCCCAGGGGGCCCACAAGCAGCCCCTCTCAATTTGGGTCTGGGGGCTTTCGCTGGGCGGGGAACCTTGGAGGTACCTGCAAGGTTGCAGTTGGCGCCCGAGAAGCACTCTCCGGCCAACATGCCAAACGTCCAGCAATAGCTCCCAAACGAAAGGGGCCAGCAGCCAAAGACCTACCTGGCCTGAAAGCCCCCCAGGGGGCCCACAAGCAGCCCCTCTCAATTTGGGTCTGGGGGCTTTCGCTGGACGGGGAACCTTGGAGTTACCTGTGAGGTTGCAGTTGGCGGCCCGAGAAGCACTCTCCGGCCAACATGCCAAACGTCCAGCAATAGCTCCCAAACGAAAGGGGCCAGCAGCCAAAGACCTAGCTGGCCTGAAAGCCCCCCAGGGGGCCCACAAGCAGCCCCTCTCAATTTGGGTCTGGGGGCTTTCGCTGGGCGGGGAACCTTGGAGGTACCTGCAAGGTTGCAGTTGGCGGCCCGAGAAGCACTCTCCGGCCAACATGCAAAACGTCCAGCAATAGCTCCCAAACGAAAGGGGCCAGCAGCCAAAGACCTAGCTGGCCTGAAAGCCCCCCAGGGGGCCCACAAGCAGCCCCTCTCAATTTGGGTCTGGGGGCTTTCGCTGGGCGGGGAACCTTGGAGGTACCTGCAAGGTTGCAGTTCGCAGCCCGAAAAGCACTCTCCGGCCAACATGCCAAACGTCCAGCAATAGCTCCCAAACGAAAGGGGCCAGCAGCCAAAGACCTAGCTGGCCTGAAAGCCCCCCAGGGGGCCCACAAGCAGCCCCTCTCAATTTGGGTCTGGGGGCTTTCGCTGGGCGGGGAACCTTGGAGGTACCTGCAAGGTTGCAGTTGGCGGCCCGAGAAGCACTCTCCGGCCAACATGCCAAACGTCCAGCAATAGCTCCCAAACGAAAGGGGCCAGCAGCCAAAGACCTAGCTGGCCTGAAAGCCCCCCAGGGGGCCCACAAGCAGCCCCTCTCAATTTGGGTCTGGGGGCTTTCGCTGGGCGGGGAACCTTGGAGGTACCTGCGAGGTTGCAGTTGGCGGCCCGAGAAGCACTCTCCGGCCAACATGCCAAACGTCCAGCAATAGCTCCCAAACGAAAGGGGCCAGCAGCCAAAGACCTAGCTGGCCTGAAAGCCCCCCAGGGGGCCCACAAGCAGCCCCTCTCAATTTGGGTCTGGGGGCTTTCGCTGGGCGGGGAACCTTGGAGGTACCTGCGAGGTTGCAGTTGGCGGCCCGAGAAGCCCTCTCCGGCCAACATGCCAAACGTCCAGCAATAGCTCCCAAACGAAAGGGGCCAGCAGCCAAAGACCTAGCTGGCCTGAAAGCCCCCCAGGGGGCCCACAAGCAGCCCCTCTCAATTTGGGTCTGGGGGCTTTCGCTGGGCGGGGAACCTTGGAGGTACCTGTGGGGTTGCAGTTGGCGGCCCGAGAAGCACTCTCCGGCCAACATGCCAAACGTCCAGCAATAGCTCCCAAACGAAAGGGGCCAGCAGCCAAAGACCTAGCTGGCCTGAAAGCCCCCCAGGGGGCCCACAAGCAGCCCCTCTCAATTTGGGTCTGGGGGCTTTCGCTGGGCGGGGAACCTTGGAGGTACCTGCAAGGTTGCAGTTGGCGGCCCGAGAAGCACTCTCCGGCCAACATGCCAAACGTCCAGCAATAGCTCCCAAACGAAAGGGGCCAGCAGCCAAAGACCTAGCTGGCCTGAAAGCCCCCCAGGGGGCCCACAAGCAGCCCCTCTCAATTTGGGTCTGGGGGCTTTCGCTGGGCGGGGAACCTTGGAGGTACCTGCAAGGTTGCAGTTGGCGGCCCGAGAAGCACTCTCCGGCCAACATGCCAAACGTCCAGCAAGAGCTCCCAAACGAAAGGGGCCAGCAGCCAAAGACCTAGCTGGCCTGAAAGCCCCCCAGGGGGCCCACAAGCAGCCCCTCTCAATTTGGGTCTGGGGGCTTTCGCTGGGCGGGGAACCTTGGAGGTACCTGCAAGGTTGCAGTTCGCGGCCCGAAAAGCACTCTCCGGCCAACATGCCAAACGTCCAGCAATAGCTCCCAAACGAAAGGGGCCAGCAGCCAAAGACCTAGCTGGCCTGAAAGCCCCCCAGGGGGCCCACAAGCAGCCCCTCTCAATTTGGGTGTGGGGGCTTTCGCTGGGCGGGGAACCTTGGAGGTACCTGTGGGGTTGCAGTTCGCAACCCGAGAAGCACTCTACGGCCAACATGCCAAACGTCCAGCAATAGCTCCCAAGCGAAAGAGGCTAGCAGCCAAAGACCTAGCTGGCCTGAAAGCCCCCCAGGGGGCCCACAAGCAGCCCCTCTCAATTTGGGTCTGGGGGCTTTCGCTGGGCGGGGAACCGTGGAGGTACCTGTGGGGTTGCAGTTCGCGGCCCGAGAAGCACTCTCCGGCCAACATGCCAAACGTCCAGCAATAGCTCCCAAACGAAAGGGGCCAGCAGCCAAAGACCTAGCTGGCCTGAAAGCCCCCCAGGGGGCCCACAAGCAGCCCCTCTCAATTTGGGTCTGGGGGCTTTCGCTGGGCGGGGAACATTGGAGGTACCTGCAAGGTTGCAGTTGGCGGCCCGAGAAGCACTCTCCGGCCAACATGCCAAACGTCCAGCAATAGCTCCCAAACGAAAGGGGCCAGCAGCCAAAGACCTAGCTGGTCTGAAAGCCCCCCAGGGGGCCCACAAGCAGCCCCTCTCAATTTGGGTCTGGGGGCTTTCGCTGGGCGGGGAACCTTGGAGGTACCTGCAAGGTTGCAGTTCGCAGCCGGAAAGGCACTCTCCGGCCAACATGCCAAACGTCCAGCAATAGCTCCCAAACGAAAGGGGCCAGCAGCCAAAGACCTAGCTGGCCTGAAAGCCCCCCAGGGGGCCCACAAGCAGCCCCTCTCAATTTGGGTCTGGGGGCTTTCGCTGGGCAGGACACCTTGGAGGTACCTGCAAGGTTGCATTTCGCAGCCCGAGAAGCACTCTCCGGCCAACATGCCAAACGTCCAGCAATAGCTCCCAAACGAAAGGGGCCAGCAGCCAAAGACCTAGCTGGCCTGAAAGCCCCCCAGGGGGCCCACAAGCAGCCCCTCTCAATTTGGGTCTGGGGGCTTTCGCTGGGCGGGGAACCTTGGAGGTACCTGTGAGGTTGCAGTTCGCGGCCCGAGAAGCACTCTACGGCCAACATGCCAAACGTCCAGCAAGAGCTCCCAAACGAAAGGGGCCAGCAGCCAAAGACCTAGCTGGCCTGAAAGCCCCCCAGGGGGCCCACAAGCAGCCCCTCTCAATTTGGGTCTGGGGGCTTTCGCTGGGCGGGGAACCTTGGAGGTACCTGTGGGGTTGCAGTTCGCAGCCCGAGAAGCACTCTCCGGCCAACATGCCAAACGTCCAGCAATAGCTCCCAAGCGAAAGAGGCTAGCAGCCAAAGACCTAGCTGGCCTGAAAGCCCCCCAGGGGTCCCACAAGCAGCCCCTCTCCATTTGGGTCTGGGGGCTTTCGCTGGGCGGGGAACCTTGGAGGTACCTGCAAGGTTGCAGTTCGCAGCCCGAGAAGCACTCTCCGGCCAACATGCCAAACGTCCAGCAATAGCTCCCAAACGAAAGGGGCCAGCAGCCAAAGACCTAGCTGGCCTGAAAGCCCCCCAGGGGGCCACCAAGCAGCCCCTCTCAATTTGGGTCTGGGGGCTTTCGCTGGGCGGGGAACCTTGGAGGTACCTGCAAGGTTGCAGTTGGCGGCCCGAGAAGCACTCTCCGGCCAACATGCCAAACGTCCAGCAATAGCTCCCAAACAAAAGGGGCCAGCAGCCAAAGACCTAGCTGGCCTGAAAGCCCCCCAGGGGGCCCACAAGCAGCCCCTCTCAATTTGGGTCTGGGGGCTTTCGCTGGGTGGGGAACCTTGGAGGTACCTGTGGGGTTGCAGTTGGCGCCCGAGAAGCACTCTCCGGCCAACATGCCAAACGTCCAGCAATAGCTCCCAAACGAAAGGGGCCAGCAGCCAAAGACCTAGCTGGCCTGAAAGCCCCCCAGGGGGCCCACAAGCAGCCCCTCTCAATTTGGGTCTGGGGGCTTTCGCTGGGCGGGGAACCTTGGAGGTACCTGTGAGGTTGCAGTTGGCAGCCCGAGAAGCACTCTCCGGCCAACATGCCAAACGTCCAGCAATAGCTCCCAAACGAAAGGGGCCAGCAGCCAAAGACCTAGCTGGCCTGAAAGCCCCCCAGGGGGCCCACAAGCAGCCCCTCTCAATTTGGGTCTGGGGGCTTTCGCTGGGCGGGGAACCTTGGAGGTACCTGTGGGGTTGCAGTTGGCGGCCCGAGAAGCACTCTCCGGCCAACATGCCAAACGTCCAGCAATAGCTCCCAAACGAAAGGGGCCAGCAGCCAAAGACCTAGCTGGCCTGAAAGCCCCCCAGGGGGCCCACAAGCAGCCCCTCTCAATTTGGGTCTGGGGGCTTTCGCTGGGCGGGGAACCTTGGAGGTACCTGCAAGGTTGCAGTTGGCGGCCCGAGAAGCACTCTCCGGCCAACATGCCAAACGTCCAGCAATAGCTCCCAAACGAAAGGGGCCAGCAGCCAAAGACCTAGCTGGCCTGAAAGCCCCCCAGGGGGCCCACAAGCAGCCCCTCTCAATTTGGGTCTGGGGGCTTTCGCTGGGCGGGGAACCTTGGAGGTACCTGTGGGGTTGCATTTCGCAGCCCAAAAAGCACTCTCCGGCCAACATGCCAAACGTCCAGCAATAGCTCCCAAACGAAAGGGGCCAGCAGCCAAAGACCTAGCTGGCCTGAAAGCCCCCCAGGGGGCCCACAAGCAGCCCCTCTCAATTTGGGTCTGGGGGCTTTCGCTGGGCGGGGAACCTTGGAGGTACCTGCAAGGTTGCAGTTGGCAGCCCGAGAAGCCCTCTCCGGCCAACATGCCAAACGTCCAGCAATAGCTCCCAAACGAAAGGGGCCAGCAGCCAAAGACCTAGCTGGCCTGAAAGCCCCCCAGGGGGCCCACAAGCAGCCCCTCTCAATTTGGGTCTGGGGGCTTTCGCTGGGCGGGGAACCTTGGAGGTACCTGCAAGGTTGCAGTTGGCGGCCCGAGAAGCACTCTCCGGCCAACATGCCAAACGTCCAGCAATAGCTCCCAAACGAAAGGGGCCAGCAGCCAAAGACCTAGCTGGCCTGAAAGCCCCCCAGGGGGCCCACAAGCAGCCCCTCTCAATTTGGGTCTGGGGGCTTTCGCTGGGCGGGGAACCTTGGAGGTACCTGTGGGGTTGCAGTTGGCGGCCCGAGAAGCACTCTCCGGCCAACATGCCAAACGTCCAGCAATAGCTCCCAAACGAAAGGGGCCAGCAGCCAAAGACCTAGCTGGCCTGAAAGCCCCCCAGGGGGCCCACAAGCAGCCCCTCTCAATTTGGGTCTGGGGGCTTTCGCTGGGCGGGGAACCTTGGAGGTACCTGCAAGGTTGCAGTTGGCGCCCGAGAAGCACTCTCCGGCCAACATGCCAAACGTCCAGCAATAGCTCCCAAACGAAAGGGGCCAGCAGCCAAAGACCTAGCTGGCCTGAAAGCCCCCCAGGGGGCCCACAAGCAGCCCCTCTCAATTTGGGTCTGGGGGCTTTCGCTGGGCGGGGAACCTTGGAGGTACCTGCAAGGTTGCAGTTGGCGGCCCGAGAAGCACTCTCCGGCCAACATGCCAAACGTCCAGCAATAGCTCCCAAACGAAAGGGGCCAGCAGCCAAAGACCTAGCTGGCCTGAAAGCCCCCCAGGGGGCCCACAAGCAGCCCCTCTCAATTTGGGTCTGGGGGCTTTCGCTGGGCGGGGAACCTTGGAGGTACCTGCAAGGTTGCAGTTGGCGGCCCGAGAAGCACTCTCCGGCCAACATGCCAAACGTCCAGCAAGAGCTCCCAAACGAAAGGGGCCAGCAGCCAAAGACCTAGCTGGCCTGAAAGCCCCCCAGGGGGCCCACAAGCAGCCCCTCTCAATTTGGGTCTGGGGGCTTTCGCTGGGCGGGGAACCTTGGAGGTACCTGCAAGGTTGCAGTTGGCGGCCCGAGAAGCACTCTCCGGCCAACATGCCAAACGTCCAGCAATAGCTCCCAAACGAAAGGGGCCAGCAGCCAAAGACCTAGCTGGCCTGAAAGCCCCCCAGGGGGCCCACAAGCAGCCCCTCTCAATTTCGGTCTGGGGGCTTTCGCTGGGCGGGGAACCTTGGAGGTACCTGTGGGGTTGCATTTCGCAGCCCAAAAAATCACTCTCCGGCCAACATGCCAAACGTCCAGCAATAGCTCCCAAACGAAAGGGGCCAGCAGCCAAAGACCTAGCTGGCCTGAAAGCCCCCCAGGGGGCCCACAAGCAGCCCCTCTCAATTTGGGTCTGGGGGCTTTCGCTGGGCGGGGAACCTTGGAGGTACCTGCAAGGTTGCAGTTCGCAGCCCGAGAAGCCCTCTCCGGCCAACATGCCAAACGTCCAGCAATAGCTCCCAAACGAAAGGGGCCAGCAGCCAAAGACCTAGCTGGCCTGAAAGCCCCCCAGGGGGCCCACAAGCAGCCCCTCTCAATTTGGGTCTGGGGGCTTTCGCTGGGCGGGGAACCTTGGAGGTACCTGTGGGGTTGCAGTTGGCGGCCCGAGAAGCACTCTCCGGCCAACATGCCAAACGTCCAGCAATAGCTCCCAAACGAAAGGGGCCAGCAGCCAAAGACCTAGCTGGCCTGAAAGCCCCCCAGGGGGCCCACAAGCAGCCCCTCTCAATTTGGGTCTGGGGGCTTTCGCTGGGCGGGGAACCTTGGAGGTACCTGTGGGGTTGCAGTTGGCGGCCCGAGAAGCACTCTCCGGCCAACATGCCAAACGTCCAGCAATAGCTCCCAAACGAAAGGGGCCAGCAGCCAAAGACCTAGCTGGCCTGAAAGCCCCCCAGGGGGCCCACAAGCAGCCCCTCTCAATTTGGGTCTGGGGGCTTTCGCTGGGCGGGGAACCTTGGAGGTACCTGCAAGGTTGCAGTTGGCGCCCGAGAAGCACTCTCCGGCCAACATGCCAAACGTCCAGCAATAGCTCCCAAACGAAAGGGGCCAGCAGCCAAAGACCTAGCTGGCCTGAAAGCCCCCCAGGGGGCCCACAAGCAGCCCCTCTCAATTTGGGTCTGGGGGCTTTCGCTGGGCGGGGAACCTTGGAGGTACCTGCAAGGTTGCAGTTGGCGGCCCGAGAAGCACTCTCCGGCCAACATGCCAAACGTCCAGCAATAGCTCCCAAACGAAAGGGGCCAGCAGCCAAAGACCTAGCTGGCCTGAAAGCCCCCCAGGGGGCCCACAAGCAGCCCCTCTCAATTTGGGTCTGGGGGCTTTCGCTGGGCGGGGAACCTTGGAGGTACCTGCAAGGTTGCAGTTGGCGGCCCGAGAAGCACTCTCCGGCCAACATGCCAAACGTCCAGCAAGAGCTCCCAAACGAAAGGGGCCAGCAGCCAAAGACCTAGCTGGCCTGAAAGCCCCCCAGGGGGCCCACAAGCAGCCCCTCTCAATTTGGGTCTGGGGGCTTTCGCTGGGCGGGGAACCTTGGAGGTACCTGCAAGGTTGCAGTTCGCAGCCCGAAAAGCACTCTCCGGCCAACATGCCAAACGTCCAGCAATAGCTCCCAAACGAAAGGGGCCAGCAGCCAAAGACCTAGCTGGCCTGAAAGCCCCCCAGGGGGCCCACAAGCAGCCCCTCTCAATTTGGGTCTGGGGGCTTTCGCTGGGCGGGGAACCTTGGAGGTACCTGCAAGGTTGCAGTTGGCGGCCCGAGAAGCACTCTCCGGCCAACATGCCAAACGTCCAGCAATAGCTCCCAAACGAAAGGGGCCAGCAGCCAAAGACCTAGCTGGCCTGAAAGCCCCCCAGGGGGCCCACAAGCAGCCCCTCTCAATTTGGGTCTGGGGGCTTTCGCTGGGCAGGGAACCTTGGAGGTACCTGCGAGGTTGCAGTTGGCGGCCCGAGAAGCACTCTCCGGCCAACATGCCAAACGTCCAGCAATAGCTCCCAAACGAAAGGGGCCAGCAGCCAAAGACCTAGCTGGCCTGAAAGCCCCCCAGGGGGCCCACAAGCAGCCCCTCTCAATTTGGGTCTGGGGGCTTTCGCTGGGCGGGGAACCTTGGAGGTACCTGTGGGGTTGCAGTTGGCGGCCCGAGAAGCACTCTCCGGCCAACATGCCAAACGTCCAGCAATAGCTCCCAAACGAAAGGGGCCAGCAGCCAAAGACCTAGCTGGCCTGAAAGCCCCCCAGGGGGCCCACAAGCAGCCCCTCTCAATTTGGGTCTGGGGGCTTTCGCTGGGCGGGGAACCTTGGAGGTACCTGCAAGGTTGCAGTTGGCGGCCCGAGAAGCCCTCTCCCGCCAACATGCCAAACGTCCAGCAATAGCTCCCAAACGAAAGGGGCCAGCAGCCAAAGACCTAGCTGGCCTGAAAGCCCCCCAGGAGGCCCACAAGCAGCCCCTCTCAATTTGGGTCTGGGGGCTTTCGCTGGGCGGGGAACCTTGGAGGTACCTGCAAGGTTGCAGTTGGCGCCCGAGAAGCACTCTCCGGCCAACATGCCAAACGTCCAGCAATAGCTCCCAAACGAAAGGGGCCAGCAGCCAAAGACCTAGCTGGCCTGAAAGCCCCCCAGGGGGCCCACAAGCAGCCCCTCTCAATTTGGGTCTGGGGGCTTTCGCTGGACGGGGAACCTTGGAGTTACCTGTGAGGTTGCAGTTGGCGGCCCGAGAAGCACTCTCCGGCCAACATGCCAAACGTCCAGCAATAGCTCCCAAACGAAAGGGGCCAGCAGCCAAAGACCTAGCTGGCCTGAAAGCCCCCCAGGGGGCCCACAAGCAGCCCCTCTCAATTTGGGTCTGGGGGCTTTCGCTGGGCGGGGAACCTTGGAGGTACCTGCAAGGTTGCAGTTGGCGGTCCGAGAAGCACTCTCCGGCCAACATGCAAAACGTCCAGCAATAGCTCCCAAACGAAAGGGGCCAGCAGCCAAAGACCTAGCTGGCCTGAAAGCCCCCCAGGGGGCCCACAAGCAGCCCCTCTCAATTTGGGTCTGGGGGCTTTCGCTGGGCGGGGAACCTTGGAGGTACCTGCAAGGTTGCAGTTCGCAGCCCGAAAAGCACTCTCCGGCCAACATGCCAAACGTCCAGCAATAGCTCCCAAACGAAAGGGGCCAGCAGCCAAAGACCTAGCTGGCCTGAAAGCCCCCCAGGGGGCCCACAAGCAGCCCCTCTCAATTTGGGTCTGGGGGCTTTCGCTGGGCGGGGAACCTTGGAGGTACCTGCAAGGTTGCAGTTGGCGGCCCGAGAAGCACTCTCCGGCCAACATGCCAAACGTCCAGCAATAGCTCCCAAACGAAAGGGGCCAGCAGCCAAAGACCTAGCTGGCCTGAAAGCCCCCCAGGGGGCCCACAAGCAGCCCCTCTCAATTTGGGTCTGGGGGCTTTCGCTGGGCGGGGAACCTTGGAGGTACCTGCGAGGTTGCAGTTGGCGGCCCGAGAAGCACTCTCCGGCCAACATGCCAAACGTCCAGCAATAGCTCCCAAACGAAAGGGGCCAGCAGCCAAAGACCTAGCTGGCCTGAAAGCCCCCCAGGGGGCCCACAAGCAGCCCCTCTCAATTTGGGTCTGGGGGCTTTCGCTGGGCGGGGAACCTTGGAGGTACCTGTGGGGTTGCAGTTGGCGGCCCGAGAAGCACTCTCCGGCCAACATGCCAAACGTCCAGCAATAGCTCCCAAACGAAAGGGGCCAGCAGCCAAAGACCTAGCTGGCCTGAAAGCCCCCCAGGGGGCCCACAAGCAGCCCCTCTCAATTTGGGTCTGGGGGCTTTCGCTGGGCGGGGAACCTTGGAGGTACCTGCAAGGTTGCAGTTGGCGGCCCGAGAAGCACTCTCCGGCCAACATGCCAAACGTCCAGCAATAGCTCCCAAACGAAAGGGGCCAGCAGCCAAAGACCTAGCTGGCCTGAAAGCCCCCCAGGGGGCCCACAAGCAGCCCCTCTCAATTTGGGTCTGGGGGCTTTCGCTGGGCGGGGAACCTTGGAGGTACCTGCAAGGTTGCAGTTGGCGGCCCGAGAAGCACTCTCCGGCCAACATGCCAAACGTCCAGCAATAGCTCCCAAACGAAAGGGGCCAGCAGCCAAAGACCTAGCTGGCCTGAAAGCCCCCCAGGGGGCCCACAAGCAGCCCCTCTCAATTTGGGTCTGGGGGCTTTCGCTGGGCGGGGAACCTTGGAGGTACCTGCAAGGTTGCAGTTCGCGGCCCGAGAAGCACTCTCCGGCCAACATGCCAAACGTCCAGCAATAGCTCCCAAACGAAAGGGGCCAGCAGCCAAAGACCTAGCTGGCCTGAAAGCCCCCCAGGGGGCCCACAAGCAGCCCCTCTCAATTTGGGTGTGGGGGCTTTCGCTGGGCGGGGAACCTTGGAGGTACCTGTGGGGTTGCAGTTCGCAACCCGAGAAGCACTCTACGGCCAACATGCCAAACGTCCAGCAATAGCTCCCAAGCGAAAGAGGCTAGCAGCCAAAGACCTAGCTGGCCTGAAAGCCCCCCAGGGGGCCCACAAGCAGCCCCTCTCAATTTGGGTCTGGGGGCTTTCGCTGGGCGGGGAACCTTGGAGGTACCTGCAAGGTTGCATTTCGCAGCCCGAAAAGCACTCTCCGGCCAACATGCCAAACGTCCAGCAATAGCTCCCAAACGAAAGGGGCCAGCAGCCAAAGACCTAGCTGGCCTGAAAGCCCCCCAGGGGGCCCACAAGCAGCCCCTCTCAATTTGGGTCTGGGGGCTTTCGCTGGGCGGGGAACCTTGGAGGTACCTGCAAGGTTGCAGTTGGCGGCCCGAGAAGCACTCTCCGGCCAACATGCCAAACGTCCAGCAATAGCTCCCAAACGAAAGGGGCCAGCAGCCAAAGACCTAGCTGGCCTAAAAGCCCCCCAGGGGGCCCACAAGCAGCCCCTCTCAATTTGGGTCTGGGGGCTTTCGCTGGGCGGGGAACCTTGGAGGTACCTGCAAGGTTGCAGTTCGCAGCCGGAAAAGCACTCTCCGGCCAACATGCCAAACGTCCAGCAATAGCTCCCAAACGAAAGGGGCCAGCAGCCAAAGACCTAGCTGGCCTGAAAGCCCCCCAGGGGGCCCACAAGCAGCCCCTCTCAATTTGGGTGTGGGGGCTTTCGCTGGGCGGGGAACCTTGGAGGTACCTGTGGGGTTGCAGTTGGCGGCCCGAGAAGCACTCTCCGGCCAACATGCCAAACGTCCAGCAATAGCTCCCAAACGAAAGGGGCCAGCAGCCAAAGACCTAGCTGGCCTGAAAGCCCCCCAGGGGGCCCACAAGCAGCCCCTCTCAATTTGGGTCTGGGGGCTTTCGCTGGGCGGGGAACCTTGGAGGTACCTGTGGGGTTGCATTTCGCAGCCCGAAAAGCACTCTCCGGCCAACATGCCAAACGTCCAGCAATAGCTCCCAAACGAAAGGGGCCAGCAGCCAAAGACCTAGCTGGCCTGAAAGCCCCCCAGGGGGCCCACAAGCAGCCCCTCTCAATTTGGGTCTGGGGGCTTTCGCTGGGCGGGGAACCTTGGAGGTACCTGCAAGGTTGCAGTTGGCGGCCCGAGAAGCACTCTCCGGCCAACATGCCAAACGTCCAGCAATAGCTCCCAAACGAAAGGGGCCAGCAGCCAAAGACCTAGCTGGCCTGAAAGCCCCCCAGGGGGCCCACAAGCAGCCCCTCTCAATTTGGGTCTGGGGGCTTTCGCTGGGCGGGGAACCTTGGAGGTACCTGTGGGGTTGCAGTTGGCGGCCCGAGAAGCACTCTCCGGCCAACATGCCAAACGTCCAGCAATAGCTCCCAAACGAAAGGGGCCAGCAGCCAAAGACCTAGCTGGCCTAAAAGCCCCCCAGGGGGCCCACAAGCAGCCCCTCTCAATTTGGGTCTGGGGGCTTTCGCTGGGCGGGGAACCTTGGAGGTACCTGTGGGGTTGCATTTCGCAGCCGGAAAAGCACTCTCCGGCCAACATGCCAAACGTCCAGCAATAGCTCCCAAACGAAAGGGGCCAGCAGCCAAAGACCTAGCTGGCCTGAAAGCCCCCCAGGGGGCCCACAAGCAGCCCCTCTCAATTTGGGTCTGGGGGCTTTCGCTGGGCGGGGAACCTTGGAGGTACCTGCAAGGTTGCAGTTGGCGGCCCGAGAAGCACTCTCCGGCCAACATGCCAAACGTCCAGCAATAGCTCCCAAACGAAAGGGGCCAGCAGCCAAAGACCTAGCTGGCCTGAAAGCCCCCCAGGGGGCCCACAAGCAGCCCCTCTCAATTTGGGTCTGGGGGCTTTCGCTGGGCGGGGAACCTTGGAGGTACCTGTGGGGTTGCATTTCGCAGCCCGAAAAGGACTCTCCGGCCAACATGCCAAACGTCCAGCAATAGCTCCCAAACGAAAGGGGCCAGCAGCCAAAGACCTAGCTGGCCTGAAAGCCCCCCAGGGGGCCCACAAGCAGCCCCTCTCAATTTGGGTCTGGGGGCTTTCGCTGGGCGGGGAACCTTGGAGGTACCTGCAAGGTTGCAGTTCGCGGCCCGAGAAGCACTCTCCGGCCAACATGCCAAACGTCCAGCAATAGCTCCCAAACGAAAGGGGCCAGCAGCCAAAGACCTAGCTGGCCTGAAAGCCCCCCAGGGGGCCCACAAGCAGCCCCTCTCAATTTGGGTCTGGGGGCTTTCGCTGGGCGGGGAACCTTGGAGGTACCTGTGGGGTTGCAGTTGGCGGCCCGAGAAGCACTCTCCGGCCAACATGCCAAACGTCCAGCAATAGCTCCCAAGCAAAAGAGGCTAGCAGCCAAAGACCTAGCTGGCCTGAAAGCCCCCCAGGGGGCCCACAAGCAGCCCCTCTCAATTTGGGTCTGGGGGCTTTCGCTGGGCGGGGAACCTT
Source organism: Gallinula chloropus (assembly GCF_964237585.1). Classification (NCBI taxonomy): domain Eukaryota; kingdom Metazoa; phylum Chordata; class Aves; order Gruiformes; family Rallidae; genus Gallinula; species Gallinula chloropus. Next base: position 395,157 of record NW_028168534.1, on the reverse strand, counting down.
GGAGGTACCTGCAAGGTTGCAGTTCGCAGCCCGAAAAGCACTCTCCGGCCAACATGCCAAACGTCCAGCAATAATTCCCAAACGAAAGGGGCCAGCAGCCAAAGACCTAGCTGGCCTGAAAGCCCCCCAGGGGGCCCACAAGCAGCCCCTCTCAATTTGGGTCTGGGGGCTTTCGCTGGGCGGGGAACCTTGGAGGTACCTGCAAGGTTGCAGTTGGCGGCCCGAGAAGCACTCTCCGGCCAACATGCCAAACGTCCAGCAATAGCTCCCAAACGAAAGGGGCCAGCAGCCAAAGACCTAGCTGGCCTGAAAGCCCCCCAGGGGGCCCACAAGCAGCCCCTCTCAATTTGGGTCTGGGGGCTTTCGCTGGGCGGGGAACCTTGGAGGTACCTGCAAGGTTGCAGTTGGCGGCCCGAGAAGCACTCTCCGGCCAACATGCCAAACGTCCAGCAATAGCTCCCAAACGAAAGGGGCCAGCAGCCAAAGACCTAGCTGGCCTGAAAGCCCCCCAGGGGGCCCACAAGCAGCCCCTCTCAATTTGGGTCTGGGGGCTTTCGCTGGGCGGGGAACCTTGGAGGTACCTGCAAGGTTGCAGTTGGCGGCCCGAGAAGCACTCTCCGGCCAACATGCCAAACGTCCAGCAATAGCTCCCAAACGAAAGGGGCCAGCAGCCAAAGACCTAGCTGGCCTAAAAGCCCCCCAGGGGGCCCACAAGCAGCCCCTCTCAATTTGGGTCTGGGGGCTTTCGCTGGGCGGGGAACCTTGGAGGTACCTGTGGGGTTGCATTTCGCAGCCCGAAAAGCACTCTCCGGCCAACATGCCAAACGTCCAGCAATAGCTCCCAAACGAAAGGGGCCAGCAGCCAAAGACCTAGCTGGCCTGAAAGCCCCCCAGGGGGCCCACAAGCAGCCCCTCTCAATTTGGGTCTGGGGGCTTTCGCTGGGCGGGGAACCTTGGAGGTACCTGCAAGGTTGCAGTTGGCGGCCCGAGAAGCACTCTCCGGCCAACATGCCAAACGTCCAGCAATAGCTCCCAAACGAAAGGGGCCAGCAGCCAAAGACCTAGCTGGCCTGAAAGCCCCCCAGGGGGCCCACAAGCAGCCCCTCTCAATTTGGGTCTGGGGGCTTTCGCTGGGCGGGGAACCTTGGAGGTACCTGTGGGGTTGCATTTCGCAGCCCGAAAAGCACTCTCCGGCCAACATGCCAAACGTCCAGCAATAGCTCCCAAACGAAAGGGGCCAGCAGCCAAAGACCTAGCTGGCCTGAAAGCCCCCCAGGGGGCCCACAAGCAGCCCCTCTCAATTTGGGTCTGGGGGCTTTCGCTGGGCGGGGAACCTTGGAGGTACCTGCAAGGTTGCAGTTGGCGGCCCGAGAAGCACTCTCTGGCCAACATGCCAAACGTCCAGCAATAGCTCCCAAACGAAAGGGGCCAGCAGCCAAAGACCTAGCTGGCCTGAAAGCCCCCCAGGGGGCCCACAAGCAGCCCCTCTCAATTTGGGTCTGGGGGCTTTCGCTGGGCGGGGAACCTGTGAGGTACCTGTGGGGTTGCAGTTCGCAGCCCAGAAGCACTCTCCGGCCAACATGCCAAACGTCCAGCTATAGCTCCAAGCGAAAGAGGCTAGCAGCCAAAGACCTAGCTGGCCTGAAAGCCCCCCAGGGGGCCCACAAGCAGCCCCTCTCAATTTGGGTCTGGGGGCTTTCGCTGGGCGGGGAACCTTGGAGGTACCTGCAAGGTTGCAGTTCGCAGCCCGAAAAGCACTCTCCGGCCAACATGCCAAACGTCCAGCAATAGCTCCCAAACGAAAGGGGCTAGCATCCAAAGACCTAGCTGGCCTGAAAGCCCCCCAGGGGGCCCACAAGCAGCCCCTCTCAATTTGGGTCTGGGGGATTTCGCTGGGCGGGGAACCTGTGAGGTACCTGCAAGGTTGCAGTTGGCGGCCCGAGAAGCACTCTCCGGCCAACATGCCAAACGTCCAGCAATAGCTCCCAAACGAAAGGGGCCAGCAGCCAAAGACCTAGCTGGCCTGAAAGACCCCCAGGGGGCCCACAAGCAGCCCCTCTCAATTTGGGTGTGGGGGCTTTCGCTGGGCGGGGAACCTTGGAGGTACCTGCAAGGTTGCAGTTGGCGGCCTGAGAAGCACTCTCCGGCCAACATGCCAAACGTCCAGCAATAGCTCCCAAACGAAAGGGGCCAGCAGCCAAAGACCTAGCTGGCCTGAAAGCCCCCCAGGGGGCCCACAAGCAGCCCCTCTCAATTTGGGTCTGGGGGCTTTCGCTGGGCGGGGAACCTTGGAGGTACCTGCAAGGTTGCAGTTGGCGGCCCGAGAATCACTCTCCGGCCAACATGCCAAACGTCCAGCAATAGCTCCCAAACGAAAGGGGCCAGCAGCCAAAGACCTAGCTGGCCTGAAAGCCCCCCAGGGGGCCCACAAGCAGCCCCTCTCAATTTGGGTCTGGGGGCTTTCGCTGGGCGGGGAACCTTGGAGGTACCTGCAAGGTTGCAGTTCGCAGCCCGAAAAGCACTCTCCGGCCAACATGCCAAACGTCCAGCAATAGCTCCCAAACGAAAGGGGCCAGCAGCCAAAGACCTAGCTGGCCTGAAAGCCCCCCAGGGGGCCCACAAGCAGCCCCTCTCAATTTGGGTCTGGGGGCTTTCGCTGGACGGGGAACCTTGGAGGTACCTGTGAGGTTGCAGTTGGCGGCCCGAGAAGCACTCTCCGGCCAACATGCCAAACGTCCAGCAATAGCTCCCAAACGAAAGGGGCCAGCAGCCAAAGACCTAGCTGGCCTGAAAGCCCCCCAGGGGGCCCACAAGCAGCCCCTCTCAATTTGGGTCTGGGGGCTTTCGCTGGGCAGGGAACCTTGGAGGTACCTGCAAGGTTGCAGTTGGCGGCCCGAGAAGCACTCTCCGGCCAACATGCCAAACGTCCAGCAATAGCTCCCAAACGAAAGGGGCCAGCAGCCAAAGACCTAGCTGGCCTGAAAGCCCCCCAGGGGGCCCACAAGCAGCCCCTCTCAATTTGGGTCTGGGGGCTTTCGCTGGGCGGGGAACCTTGGAGGTACCTGTGGGGTTGCAGTTGGCGGCCCGAGAAGCACTCTCCGGCCAACATGCCAAACGTCCAGCAATAGCTCCCAAACGAAAGGGGCCAGCAGCCAAAGACCTAGCTGGCCTGAAAGCCCCCCAGGGGGCCCACAAGCAGCCCCTCTCAATTTGGGTCTGGGGGCTTTCGCTGGGCGGGGAACCTTGGAGGTACCTGTGGGGTTGCAGTTGGCGGCCCGAAAAGCACTCTCCGGCCAACATGCCAAACGTCCAGCAATAGCTCCCAAACGAAAGGGGCCAGCAGCCAAAGACCTAGCTGGCCTGAAAGCCCCCCAGGGGGCCCACAAGCAGCCCCTCTCAATTTGGGTCTGGGGGCTTTCGCTGGGCGGGGAACCTTGGAGGTACCTGCAAGGTTGCAGTTGGCGGCCCGAGAAGCACTCTCCGGCCAACATGCCAAACGTCCAGCAATAGCTCCCAAACGAAAGGGGCCAGCAGCCAAAGACCTAGCTGGCCTGAAAGCCCCCCAGGGGGCCCACAAGCAGCCCCTCTCAATTTGGGTCTGGGGGCTTTCGCTGGGCGGGGAACCTTGGAGGTACCTGTGGGGTTGCAGTTGGCGGCCCGAAAAGCACTCTCCGGCCAACATGCCAAACGTCCAGCAATAGCTCCCAAACGAAAGGGGCCAGCAGCCAAAGACCTAGCTGGCCTGAAAGCCCCCCAGGGGCCCCACAAGCAGCCCCTCTCAATTTGGGTCTGGGGGCTTTCGCTGGGCGGGGAACCTTGGAGGTACCTGCAAGGTTGCAGTTCGCGGCCCGAGAAGCACTCTCCGGCCAACATGCCAAACGTCCAGCAATAATTCCCAAACGAAAGGGGCCAGCAGCCAAAGACCTAGCTGGCCTGAAAGACCCCCAGGGGGCCCACAAGCAGCCCCTCTCAATTTGGGTGTGGGGGCTTTCGCTGGGCGGGGAACCTTGGAGGTACCTGCGAGGTTGCAGTTGGCGGCCCGAGAAGCACTCTCCGGCCAACATGCCAAACGTCCAGCAATAGCTCCCAAACGAAAGGGGCCAGCAGCCAAAGACCTAGCTGGCCTGAAAGCCCCCCAGGGGGCCCACAAGCAGCCCCTCTCAATTTGGGTCTGGGGGCTTTCGCTGGGCAGGGAACCTTGGAGGAACATGCAAGGTTGCAGTTGGCGGCCCGAGAAGCACTCTCCGGCCAACATGCCAAACGTCCAGCAATAGCTCCCAAACGAAAGGGGCCAGCAGCCAAAGACCTAGCTGGCCTGAAAGCCCCCCAGGGGGCCCACAAGCAGCCCCTCTCAATTTGGGTGTGGGGGCTTTCGCTGGGCGGGGAACCTTGGAGGTACCTGTGGGGTTGCAGTTGGCGGCCCGAGAAGCACTCTCCGGCCAACATGCCAAACGTCCAGCAATAGCTCCCAAACGAAAGGGGCCAGCAGCCAAAGACCTAGCTGGCCTGAAAGCCCCCCAGGGGGCCCACAAGCAGCCCCTCTCAATTTGGGTCTGGGGGCTTTCGCTGGGCGGGGAACCTTGGAGGTACCTGTGGGGTTGCATTTCGCAGCCCGAAAAGCACTCTCCGGCCAACATGCCAAACGTCCAGCAATAGCTCCCAAACGAAAGGGGCCAGCAGCCAAAGACCTAGCTGGCCTGAAAGCCCCCCAGGGGGCCCACAAGCAGCCCCTCTCAATTTGGGTCTGGGGGCTTTCGCTGGGCGGGGAACCTTGGAGGTACCTGCAAGGTTGCAGTTGGCGGCCCGAGAAGCACTCTCCGGCCAACATGCCAAACGTCCAGCAATAGCTCCCAAACGAAAGGGGCCAGCAGCCAAAGACCTAGCTGGCCTGAAAGCCCCCCAGGGGGCCCACAAGCAGCCCCTCTCAATTTGGGTCTGGGGGCTTTCGCTGGGCGGGGAACCTTGGAGGTACCTGTGGGGTTGCAGTTGGCGGCCCGAGAAGCACTCTCCGGCCAACATGCCAAACGTCCAGCAATAGCTCCCAAACGAAAGGGGCCAGCAGCCAAAGACCTAGCTGGCCTAAAAGCCCCCCAGGGGGCCCACAAGCAGCCCCTCTCAATTTGGGTCTGGGGGCTTTCGCTGGGCGGGGAACCTTGGAGGTACCTGTGGGGTTGCATTTCGCAGCCGGAAAAGCACTCTCCGGCCAACATGCCAAACGTCCAGCAATAGCTCCCAAACGAAAGGGGCCAGCAGCCAAAGACCTAGCTGGCCTGAAAGCCCCCCAGGGGGCCCACAAGCAGCCCCTCTCAATTTGGGTCTGGGGGCTTTCGCTGGGCGGGGAACCTTGGAGGTACCTGCAAGGTTGCAGTTGGCGGCCCGAGAAGCACTCTCCGGCCAACATGCCAAACGTCCAGCAATAGCTCCCAAACGAAAGGGGCCAGCAGCCAAAGACCTAGCTGGCCTGAAAGCCCCCCAGGGGGCCCACAAGCAGCCCCTCTCAATTTGGGTCTGGGGGCTTTCGCTGGGCGGGGAACCTTGGAGGTACCTGTGGGGTTGCATTTCGCAGCCCGAAAAGGACTCTCCGGCCAACATGCCAAACGTCCAGCAATAGCTCCCAAACGAAAGGGGCCAGCAGCCAAAGACCTAGCTGGCCTGAAAGCCCCCCAGGGGGCCCACAAGCAGCCCCTCTCAATTTGGGTCTGGGGGCTTTCGCTGGGCGGGGAACCTTGGAGGTACCTGCAAGGTTGCAGTTGGCGGCCCGAGAAGCACTCTCCGGCCAACATGCCAAACGTCCAGCAATAGCTCCCAAACGAAAGGGGCCAGCAGCCAAAGACCTAGCTGGCCTGAAAGCCCCCCAGGGGGCCCACAAGCAGCCCCTCTCAATTTGGGTCTGGGGGCTTTCGCTGGGCGGGGAACCTTGGAGGTACCTGTGGGGTTGCAGTTGGCGGCCCGAGAAGCACTCTCCGGCCAACATGCCAAACGTCCAGCAATAGCTCCCAAGCGAAAGAGGCTAGCAGCCAAAGACCTAGCTGGCCTGAAAGCCCCCCAGGGGGCCCACAAGCAGCCCCTCTCAATTTGGGTCTGGGGGCTTTCGCTGGGCGGGGAACCTTGGAGGTACCTGCAAGGTTGCAGTTCGCAGCCCGAAAAGCACTCTCCGGCCAACATGCCAAACGTCCAGCAATAATTCCCAAACGAAAGGGGCCAGCAGCCAAAGACCTAGCTGGCCTGAAAGCCCCCCAGGGGGCCCACAAGCAGCCCCTCTCAATTTGGGTCTGGGGGCTTTCGCTGGGCGGGGAACCTTGGAGGTACCTGCAAGGTTGCAGTTGGCGGCCCGAGAAGCACTCTCCGGCCAACATGCCAAACGTCCAGCAATAGCTCCCAAACGAAAGGGGCCAGCAGCCAAAGACCTAGCTGGCCTGAAAGCCCCCCAGGGGGCCCACAAGCAGCCCCTCTCAATTTGGGTCTGGGGGCTTTCGCTGGGCGGGGAACCTTGGAGGTACCTGCAAGGTTGCAGTTGGCGGCCCGAGAAGCACTCTCCGGCCAACATGCCAAACGTCCAGCAATAGCTCCCAAACGAAAGGGGCCAGCAGCCAAAGACCTAGCTGGCCTGAAAGCCCCCCAGGGGGCCCACAAGCAGCCCCTCTCAATTTGGGTCTGGGGGCTTTCGCTGGGCGGGGAACCTTGGAGGTACCTGCAAGGTTGCAGTTGGCGGCCCGAGAAGCACTCTCCGGCCAACATGCCAAACGTCCAGCAATAGCTCCCAAACGAAAGGGGCCAGCAGCCAAAGACCTAGCTGGCCTAAAAGCCCCCCAGGGGGCCCACAAGCAGCCCCTCTCAATTTGGGTCTGGGGGCTTTCGCTGGGCGGGGAACCTTGGAGGTACCTGTGGGGTTGCATTTCGCAGCCCGAAAAGCACTCTCCGGCCAACATGCCAAACGTCCAGCAATAGCTCCCAAACGAAAGGGGCCAGCAGCCAAAGACCTAGCTGGCCTGAAAGCCCCCCAGGGGGCCCACAAGCAGCCCCTCTCAATTTGGGTCTGGGGGCTTTCGCTGGGCGGGGAACCTTGGAGGTACCTGCAAGGTTGCAGTTGGCGGCCCGAGAAGCACTCTCCGGCCAACATGCCAAACGTCCAGCAATAGCTCCCAAACGAAAGGGGCCAGCAGCCAAAGACCTAGCTGGCCTGAAAGCCCCCCAGGGGGCCCACAAGCAGCCCCTCTCAATTTGGGTCTGGGGGCTTTCGCTGGGCGGGGAACCTTGGAGGTACCTGCAAGGTTGCAGTTGGCGGCCCGAGAAGCACTCTCCGGCCAACATGCCAAACGTCCAGCAATAGCTCCCAAACGAAAGGGGCCAGCAGCCAAAGACCTAGCTGGCCTGAAAGCCCCCCAGGGGGCCCACAAGCAGCCCCTCTCAATTTGGGTCTGGGGGCTTTCGCTGGGCGGGGAACCTGTGAGGTACCTGTGGGGTTGCAGTTCGCAGCCCAGAAGCACTCTCCGGCCAACATGCCAAACGTCCAGCTATAGCTCCAAGCGAAAGAGGCTAGCAGCCAAAGACCTAGCTGGCCTGAAAGCCCCCCAGGGGGCCCACAAGCAGCCCCTCTCAATTTGGGTCTGGGGGCTTTCGCTGGGCGGGGAACCTTGGAGGTACCTGCAAGGTTGCAGTTCGCAGCCCGAAAAGCACTCTCCGGCCAACATGCCAAACGTCCAGCAATAGCTCCCAAACGAAAGGGGCTAGCATCCAAAGACCTAGCTGGCCTGAAAGCCCCCCAGGGGGCCCACAAGCAGCCCCTCTCAATTTGGGTCTGGGGGATTTCGCTGGGCGGGGAACCTGTGAGGTACCTGCAAGGTTGCAGTTGGCGGCCCGAGAAGCACTCTCCGGCCAACATGCCAAACGTCCAGCAATAGCTCCCAAACGAAAGGGGCCAGCAGCCAAAGACCTAGCTGGCCTGAAAGACCCCCAGGGGGCCCACAAGCAGCCCCTCTCAATTTGGGTGTGGGGGCTTTCGCTGGGCGGGGAACCTTGGAGGTACCTGCAAGGTTGCAGTTGGCGGCCTGAGAAGCACTCTCCGGCCAACATGCCAAACGTCCAGCAATAGCTCCCAAACGAAAGGGGCCAGCAGCCAAAGACCTAGCTGGCCTGAAAGCCCCCCAGGGGGCCCACAAGCAGCCCCTCTCAATTTGGGTCTGGGGGCTTTCGCTGGGCGGGGAACCTTGGAGGTACCTGCAAGGTTGCAGTTGGCGGCCCGAGAAGCCCTCTCCGGCCAACATGCCAAACGTCCAGCAATAGCTCCCAAACGAAAGGGGCCAGCAGCCAAAGACCTAGCTGGCCTGAAAGCCCCCCAGGGGGCCCACAAGCAGCCCCTCTCAATTTGGGTCTGGGGGCTTTCGCTGGGCGGGGAACCTTGGAGGTACCTGCAAGGTTGCAGTTCGCAGCCCGAAAAGCAGTCTCCGGCCAACATGCCAAACGTCCAGCAATAGCTCCCAAACGAAAGGGGCCAGCAGCCAAAGACCTAGCTGGCCTGAAAGCCCCCCAGGGGGCCCACAAGCAGCCCCTCTCAATTTGGGTCTGGGGGCTTTCGCTGGACGGGGAACCTTGGAGGTACCTGTGAGGTTGCAGTTGGCGGCCCGAGAAGCACTCTCCGGCCAACATGCCAAACGTCCAGCAATAGCTCCCAAACGAAAGGGGCCAGCAGCCAAAGACCTAGCTGGCCTGAAAGCCCCCCAGGGGGCCCACAAGCAGCCCCTCTCAATTTGGGTCTGGGGGCTTTCGCTGGGCAGGGAACCTTGGAGGTACCTGCAAGGTTGCAGTTGGCGGCCCGAGAAGCACTCTCCGGCCAACATGCCAAACGTCCAGCAATAGCTCCCAAACGAAAGGGGCCAGCAGCCAAAGACCTAGCTGGCCTGAAAGCCCCCCAGGGGGCCCACAAGCAGCCCCTCTCAATTTGGGTCTGGGGGCTTTCGCTGGGCGGGGAACCTTGGAGGTACCTGCAAGGTTGCAGTTGGCGGCCGGAGAAGCACTCTCCGGCCAACATGCCAAACGTCCAGCAATAGCTCCCAAACGAAAGGGGCCAGCAGCCAAAGACCTAGCTGGCCTGAAAGCCCCCCAGGGGGCCCACAAGCAGCCCCTCTCAATTTGGGTCTGGGGGCTTTCGCTGGGCGGGGAACCTTGGAGGTACCTGTGGGGTTGCAGTTGGCGGCCCGAGAAGCACTCTCCGGCCAACATGCCAAACGTCCAGCAATAGCTCCCAAACGAAAGGGGCCAGCAGCCAAAGACCTAGCTGGCCTGAAAGCCCCCCAGGGGGCCCACAAGCAGCCCCTCTCAATTTGGGTCTGGGGGCTTTCGCTGGGCGGGGAACCTTGGAGGTACCTGTGGGGTTGCAGTTGGCGGCCCGAAAAGCACTCTCCGGCCAACATGCCAAACGTCCAGCAATAGCTCCCAAACGAAAGGGGCCAGCAGCCAAAGACCTAGCTGGCCTGAAAGCCCCCCAGGGGGCCCACAAGCAGCCCCTCTCAATTTGGGTCTGGGGGCTTTCGCTGGGCGGGGAACCTTGGAGGTACCTGCAAGGTTGCAGTTGGCGGCCCGAGAAGCACTCTCCGGCCAACATGCCAAACGTCCAGCAATAGCTCCCAAACGAAAGGGGCCAGCAGCCAAAGACCTAGCTGGCCTGAAAGCCCCCCAGGGGGCCCACAAGCAGCCCCTCTCAATTTGGGTCTGGGGGCTTTCGCTGGGCGGGGAACCTTGGAGGTACCTGTGGGGTTGCAGTTGGCGGCCCGAAAAGCACTCTCCGGCCAACATGCCAAACGTCCAGCAATAGCTCCCAAACGAAAGGGGCCAGCAGCCAAAGACCTAGCTGGCCTGAAAGCCCCCCAGGGGCCCCACAAGCAGCCCCTCTCAATTTGGGTCTGGGGGCTTTCGCTGGGCGGGGAACCTTGGAGGTACCTGCAAGGTTGCAGTTCGCGGCCCGAGAAGCACTCTCCGGCCAACATGCCAAACGTCCAGCAATAATTCCCAAACGAAAGGGGCCAGCAGCCAAAGACCTAGCTGGCCTGAAAGACCCCCAGGGGGCCCACAAGCAGCCCCTCTCAATTTGGGTGTGGGGGCTTTCGCTGGGCGGGGAACCTTGGAGGTACCTGCGAGGTTGCAGTTGGCGGCCCGAGAAGCACTCTCCGGCCAACATGCCAAACGTCCAGCAATAGCTCCCAAACGAAAGGGGCCAGCAGCCAAAGACCTAGCTGGCCTGAAAGCCCCCCAGGGGGCCCACAAGCAGCCCCTCTCAATTTGGGTCTGGGGGCTTTCGCTGGGCAGGGAACCTTGGAGGAACATGCAAGGTTGCAGTTGGCGGCCCGAGAAGCACTCTCCGGCCAACATGCCAAACGTCCAGCAATAGCTCCCAAACGAAAGGGGCCAGCAGCCAAAGACCTAGCTGGCCTGAAAGCCCCCCAGGGGGCCCACAAGCAGCCCCTCTCAATTTGGGTCTGGGGGCTTTCGCTGGGCGGGGAACCTTGGAGGTACCTGCAAGGTCGCAGTTCGCAGCCCGAGAAGCACTCTCCGGCCAACATGCCAAACGTCCAGCAATAGCTCCCAAACGAAAGGGGCCAGCAGCCAAAGACCTAGCTGGCCTGAAAGCCCCCCAGGGGGCCCACAAGCAGCCCCTCTCAATTTGGGTCTGGGGGCTTTCTCTGGGCGGGGAACCTTGGAGGTACCTGCGAGGTTGCAGTTGGCGGCCCGAGAAGCACTCTCCGGCCAACATGCCAAACGTCCAGCAATAGCTCCCAAACGAAAGGGGCCAGCAGCCAAAGACCTAGCTGGCCTGAAAGCCCCCCAGGGGGCCCACAAGCAGCCCCTCTCAATTTGGGTCTGGGGGCTTTCGCTGGGCGGGGAACCTTTGAGGTACCTGCAAGGTTGCAGTTGGCGGCCCGAGAAGCACTCTCCGGCCAACATGCCAAACGTCCAGCAATAGCTCCCAAACGAAAGGGGCCAGCAGCCAAAGACCTAGCTGGCCTGAAAGCCCCCCAGGGGGCCCACAAGCAGCCCCTCTCAATTTGAGTCTGGGGGCTTTTGCTGGGCAGGAAACCTTGGAGGTACCTGCAAGGTTGCAGTTGGCGGCCCGAGAAGCACTCTCCGGCCAACATGCCAAACGTCCAGCAAGAGCTCCCAAACGAAAGGGGCCAGCAGCCAAAGACCTAGCTGGCCTGAAAGCCCCCCAGGGGGCCCACAAGCAGCCCCTCTCAATTTGGGTCTGGGGGCTTTTGCTGGGCAGGAAACCTTGGAGGTACCTGCAAGGTTGCAGTTGGCGGCCCGAGAAGCACTCTCCGGCCAACATGCCAAACGTCCAGCAAGAGCTCCCAAACGAAAGGGGCCAGCAGCCAAAGACCTAGCTGGCCTGAAAGCCCCCCAGGGGGCCCACAAGCAGCCCCTCTCAATTTGGGTCTGGGGGCTTTTGCTGGGCAGGAAACCTTGGAGGTACCTGCAAGGTTGCAGTTGGCGGCCCGAGAAGCACTCTCCGGCCAACATGCCAAACGTCCAGCAATAGCTCCCAAACGAAAGGGGCCAGCAGCCAAAGACCTAGCTGGCCTGAAAGCCCCCCAGGGGGCCCACAAGCAGCCCCTCTCAATTTGGGTCTGGGGGCTTTCGCTGGGCGGGGAACCTTGGAGGTACCTGCAACGTCGCAGTTCGCGGCCCGAGAAGCACTCTCCGGCCAACATGCCAAACGTCCAGCAATAGCTCCCAAACGAAAGGGGCCAGCAGCCAAAGACCTAGCTGGCCTGAAAGACCCCCAGGGGGCCCACAAGCAGCCCCTCTCAATTTGGGTCTGGGGGCTTTCGCTGGGCAGGGAACCTTGGAGGTACCTGCAAGGTTGCAGTTGGCGGCCCGAGAAGCACTCTCCGGCCAACATGCCAAACGTCCAGCAATAGCTCCCAAACGAAAGGGGCCAGCAGCCAAAGACCTAGCTGGCCTGAAAGCCCCCCAGGGGGCCCACAAGCAGCCCCTCTCAATTTGGGTCTGGGGGCTTTCGCTGGGCGGGGAACCTTGGAGGTACCTGCAAGGTTGCAGTTGGCGGCCCGAGAAGCACTCTCCGGCCAACATGCCAAACGTCCAGCAATAGCTCCCAAACGAAAGGGGCCAGCAGCCAAAGACCTAGCTGGCCTGAAAGCCCCCCAGGGGGCCCACAAGCAGCCCCTCTCAATTTGGGTCTGGGGGCTTTCGCTGGGCGGGGAACCTTGGAGGTACCTGTGGGGTTGTTGTTGGCGGCCCGAGAATCACTCTCCGGCCAACATGCCAAACGTCCAGCAATAGCTCCCAAACGAAAGGGGCCAGCAGCCAAAGACCTAGCTGGCCTGAAAGCCCCCCAGGGGGCCCACAAGCAGCCCCTCTCAATTTGGGTCTGGGGGCTTTCGCTGGACGGGGAACCTTGGAGGTACCTGCAAGGTTGCAGTTCGCAGCCCGAAAAGCAGTCTCCGGCCAACATGCCAAACGTCCAGCAATAGCTCCCAAACGAAAGGGGCCAGCAGCCAAAGACCTAGCTGGCCTGAAAGCCCCCCAGGGGGCCCACAAGCAGCCCCTCTCAATTTGGGTCTGGGGGCTTTCGCTGGGTGGGGAACCTTGGAGGTACCTGTGGGGTTGCAGTTGGCGGCCCGAGAAGCACTCTCCGGCCAACATGCCAAACGTCCAGCAATAGCTCCCAAACGAAAGGGGCCAGCAGCCAAAGACCTAGCTGGCCTGAAAGCCCCCCAGGGGGCCCACAAGCAGCCCCTCTCAATTTGGGTCTGGGGGCTTTCGCTGGGCAGGGAACCTTGGAGGTACCTGCAAGGTTGCAGTTGGCGGCCCGAGAAGCACTCTCCGGCCAACATGCCAAACGTCCAGCAATAGCTCCCAAACGAAAGGGGCCAGCAGCCAAAGACCTAGCTGGCCTGAAAGCCCCCCAGGGGGCCCACAAGCAGCCCCTCTCAATTTGGGTCTGGGGGCTTTCGCTGGGCGGGGAACCTTGGAGGTACCTGCAAGGTTGCAGTTGGCGGCCGGAGAAGCACTCTCCGGCCAACATGCCAAACGTCCAGCAATAGCTCCCAAACGAAAGGGGCCAGCAGCCAAAGACCTAGCTGGCCTGAAAGCCCCCCAGGGGGCCCACAAGCAGCCCCTCTCAATTTGGGTCTGGGGGCTTTCGCTGGGCGGGGAACCTTGGAGGTACCTGTGGGGTTGCAGTTGGCGGCCCGAGAAGCACTCTCCGGCCAACATGCCAAACGTCCAGCAATAGCTCCCAAACGAAAGGGGCCAGCAGCCAAAGACCTAGCTGGCCTGAAAGCCCCCCAGGGGGCCCACAAGCAGCCCCTCTCAATTTGGGTCTGGGGGCTTTCGCTGGGCGGGGAACCTTGGAGGTACCTGCAAGGTTGCAGTTGGCGGCCCGAGAAGCACTCTCCGGCCAACATGCCAAACGTCCAGCAATAGCTCCCAAACGAAAGGGGCCAGCAGCCAAAGACCTAGCTGGCCTGAAAGCCCCCCAGGGGGCCCACAAGCAGCCCCTCTCAATTTGGGTCTGGGGGCTTTCGCTGGGCGGGGAACCTTGGAGGTACCTGCAAGGTTGCAGTTGGCGGCCCGAGAAGCACTCTCCGGCCAACATGCCAAACGTCCAGCAATAGCTCCCAAACGAAAGGGGCCAGCAGCCAAAGACCTAGCTGGCCTGAAAGCCCCCCAGGGGGCCCACAAGCAGCCCCTCTCAATTTGGGTCTGGGGGCTTTCGCTGGGCGGGGAACCTTGGAGGTACCTGTGGGGTTGCAGTTGGCGGCCCGAAAAGCACTCTCCGGCCAACATGCCAAACGTCCAGCAATAGCTCCCAAACGAAAGGGGCCAGCAGCCAAAGACCTAGCTGGCCTGAAAGCCCCCCAGGGGGCCCACAAGCAGCCCCTCTCAATTTGGGTCTGGGGGCTTTCGCTGGGCGGGGAACCTTGGAGGTACCTGCAAGGTTGCAGTTGGCGGCCCGAGAAGCACTCTCCGGCCAACATGCCAAACGTCCAGCAATAGCTCCCAAACGAAAGGGGCCAGCAGCCAAAGACCTAGCTGGCCTGAAAGCCCCCCAGGGGGCCCACAAGCAGCCCCTCTCAATTTGGGTCTGGGGGCTTTCGCTGGGCGGGGAACCTTGGAGGTACCTGTGGGGTTGCAGTTGGCGGCCCGAAAAGCACTCTCCGGCCAACATGCCAAACGTCCAGCAATAGCTCCCAAACGAAAGGGGCCAGCAGCCAAAGACCTAGCTGGCCTGAAAGCCCCCCAGGGGCCCACAAGCAGCCCCTCTCAATTTGGGTCTGGGGGCTTTCGCTGGGCGGGGAACCTTGGAGGTACCTGCAAGGTTGCAGTTCGCGGCCCGAGAAGCACTCTCCGGCCAACATGCCAAACGTCCAGCAATAATTCCCAAACGAAAGGGGCCAGCAGCCAAAGACCTAGCTGGCCTGAAAGACCCCCAGGGGGCCCACAAGCAGCCCCTCTCAATTTGGGTGTGGGGGCTTTCGCTGGGCGGGGAACCTTGGAGGTACCTGCGAGGTTGCAGTTGGCGGCCCGAGAAGCACTCTCCGGCCAACATGCCAAACGTCCAGCAATAGCTCCCAAACGAAAGGGGCCAGCAGCCAAAGACCTAGCTGGCCTGAAAGCCCCCCAGGGGGCCCACAAGCAGCCCCTCTCAATTTGGGTCTGGGGGCTTTCGCTGGGCAGGGAACCTTGGAGGAACATGCAAGGTTGCAGTTGGCGGCCCGAGAAGCACTCTCCGGCCAACATGCCAAACGTCCAGCAATAGCTCCCAAACGAAAGGGGCCAGCAGCCAAAGACCTAGCTGGCCTGAAAGCCCCCCAGGGGGCCCACAAGCAGCCCCTCTCAATTTGGGTCTGGGGGCTTTCGCTGGGCGGGGAAACTTGGAGGTACCTGCAAGGTCGCAGTTCGCAGCCCGAGAAGCACTCTACGGCCAACATGCCAAACGTCCAGCAATAGCTCCCAAACGAAAGGGGCCAGCAGCCAAAGACCTAGCTGGCCTGAAAGACCCCCAGGGGGCCCACAAGCAGCCCCTCTCAATTTGGGTCTGGGGGCTTTCGCTGGGCAGGGAACCTTGGAGGTACCTGCAAGGTTGCAGTTGGCGGCCCGAGAAGCACTCTCCGGCCAACATGCCAAACGTCCAGCAATAGCTCCCAAACGAAAGGGGCCAGCAGCCAAAGACCTAGCTGGCCTGAAAGCCCCCCAGGGGGCCCACAAGCAGCCCCTCTCAATTTGGGTCTGGGGGCTTTCTCTGGGCGGGGAACCTTGGAGGTACCTGCGAGGTTGCAGTTGGCGGCCCGAGAAGCACTCTCCGGCCAACATGCCAAACGTCCAGCAATAGCTCCCAAACGAAAGGGGCCAGCAGCCAAAGACCTAGCTGGCCTGAAAGCCCCCCAGGGGGCCCACAAGCAGCCCCTCTCAATTTGGGTCTGGGGGCTTTCGCTGGGCGGGGAACCTTTGAGGTACCTGCAAGGTTGCAGTTGGCGGCCCGAGAAGCACTCTCCGGCCAACATGCCAAACGTCCAGCAATAGCTCCCAAACGAAAGGGGCCAGCAGCCAAAGACCTAGCTGGCCTGAAAGCCCCCCAGGGGGCCCACAAGCAGCCCCTCTCAATTTGAGTCTGGGGGCTTTTGCTGGGCAGGAAACCTTGGAGGTACCTGTGGGGTTGCAGTTGGCGGCCCGAGAAGCACTCTCCGGCCAACATGCCAAACGTCCAGCAAGAGCTCCCAAACGAAAGGGGCCAGCAGCCAAAGACCTAGCTGGCCTGAAAGCCCCCCAGGGGGCCCACAAGCAGCCCCTCTCAATTTGGGTCTGGGGGCTTTTGCTGGGCAGGAAACCTTGGAGGTACCTGCAAGGTTGCAGTTGGCGGCCCGAGAAGCACTCTCCGGCCAACATGCCAAACGTCCAGCAAGAGCTCCCAAACGAAAGGGGCCAGCAGCCAAAGACCTAGCTGGCCTGAAAGCCCCCCAGGGGGCCCACAAGCAGCCCCTCTCAATTTGGGTCTGGGGGCTTTTGCTGGGCAGGAAACCTTGGAGGTACCTGCAAGGTTGCAGTTGGCGGCCCGAGAAGCACTCTCCGGCCAACATGCCAAACGTCCAGCAATAGATCCCAAACGAAAGGGGCCAGCAGCCAAAGACCTAGCTGGCCTGAAAGACCCCCAGGGGGCCCACAAGCAGCCCCTCTCAATTTGGGTCTGGGGGCTTTCGCTGGGCAGGGAACCTTGGAGGTACCTGCAAGGTTGCAGTTGGCGGCCCGAGAAGCACTCTCCGGCCAACATGCCAAACGTCCAGCAATAGCTCCCAAACGAAAGGGGCCAGCAGCCAAAGACCTAGCTGGCCTGAAAGCCCCCCAGGGGGCCCACAAGCAGCCCCTCTCAATTTGGGTCTGGGGGCTTTCGCTGGGCGGGGAACCTTGGAGGTACCTGCAAGGTTGCAGTTGGCGGCCCGAGAAGCACTCTCCGGCCAACATGCCAAACGTCCAGCAATAGCTCCCAAACGAAAGGGGCCAGCAGCCAAAGACCTAGCTGGCCTGAAAGCCCCCCAGGGGGCCCACAAGCAGCCCCTCTCAATTTGGGTCTGGGGGCTTTTGCTGGGCGGGGAACCTTGGAGGTACCTGCAAGGTTGCAGTTGGCGGCCCGAGAAGCACTCTCCGGCCAACATGCCAAACGTCCAGCAATAGCTCCCAAACGAAAGGGGCCAGCAGCCAAAGACCTAGCTGGCCTGAAAGCCCCCCAGGGGGCCCACAAGCAGCCCCTCTCAATTTGGGTCTGGGGGCTTTCGCTGGGCGGGGAACCTTGGAGGTACCTGCAACGTCGAAGTTTGCGGCCCGAGAAGCACTCTCCGGCCAACATGCCAAACGTCCAGCAATAGCTCCCAAACGAAAGGGGCCAGCAGCCAAAGACCTAGCTGGCCTGAAAGACCCCCAGGGGGCCCACAAGCAGCCCCTCTCAATTTGGGTCTGGGGGCTTTCGCTGGGCAGGGAACCTTGGAGGTACCTGCAAGGTTGCAGTTGGCGGCCCGAGAAGCACTCTCCGGCCAACATGCCAAAAGTCCAGCAATAACTCCCAAACGAAAGGGGCCAGCAGCCAAAGACCTAGCTGGCCTGAAAGCCCCCCAGGGGGCCCACAAGCAGCCCCTCTCAATTTGGGTCTGGGGGCTTTCGCTGGGCGGGGAACCTTGGAGGTACCAGTGGGGTTGCATTTCGCAGCCCGAAAAGCACTCTCCGGCCAACATGCCAAACGTCCAGCAATAGCTCCCAAACGAAAGGGGCCAGCAGCCAAAGACCTAGCTGGCCTGAAAGCCCCCCAGGGGGCCCACAAGCAGCCCCTCTCAATTTGGGTCTGGGGGCTTTCGCTGGGCGGGGAACCTTGGAGGTACCTGCAAGGTTGCAGTTGGCGGCCGGAGAAGCACTCTCCGGCCAACATGCCAAACGTCCAGCAATAGCTCCCAAACGAAAGGGGCCAGCAGCCAAAGACCTAGCTGGCCTGAAACCCCCCCAGGGGGCCCACAAGCAGCCCCTCTCAATTTGGGTCTGGGGGCTTTCGCTGGGCGGGGAACCTTGGAGGTACCTGCAAGGTTGCAGTTCGCAGCCCGAAAAGCACTCTCCGGCCAACATGCCAAACGTCCAGCAATAGCTCCCAAACGAAAGGGGCCAGCAGCCAAAGACCTAGCTGGCCTGAAAGCCCCCCAGGGGGCCCACAAGCAGCCCCTCTCAATTTGGGTCTGGGGGCTTTCGCTGGGCGGGGAACCTTGGAGGTACCTGCAAGGTTGCAGTTCGCGGCCCGAGAAGCACTCTCCGGCCAACATGCCAAACGTCCAGCAATAGCTCCCAAACGAAAGGGGCCAGCAGCCAAAGACCTAGCTGGCCTGAAAGCCCCCCAGGGGGCCCACAAGCAGCCCCTCTCAATTTGGGTCTGGGGGCTTTCGCTGGGCGGGGAACCTTGGAGGTACCTGTGGGGTTGCAGTTGGCGGCCCGAGAAGCACTCTCCGGCCAACATGCCAAACGTCCAGCAATAGCTCCCAAACGAAAGGGGCCAGCAGCCAAAGACCTAGCTGGCCTGAAAGCCCCCCAGGGGGCCCACAAGCAGCCCCTCTCAATTTGGGTCTGGGGGCTTTCGCTGGGCGGGGAACCTTGGAGGTAACTGCGAGGTTGCAGTTGGCGGCCGGAGAAGCACTCTCCGGCCAACATGCCAAACGTCCAGCAAGAGCTCCCAAACGAAAGGGGCCAGCAGCCAAAGACCTAGCTGGCCTGAAAGCCCCCCAGGGGGCCCACAAGCAGCCCCTCTCAATTTGGGTCTGGGGGCTTTCGCTGGGCGGGGAACCTGTGAGGTACCTGCAAGGTTGCACTTGGCGGCCCGAGAAGCACTCTCCGGCCAACATGCCAAACGTCCAGCAATAGCTCCCAAATGAAAGGGGCCAGCAGCCAAAGACCTAGCTGGCCTGAAAGCCCCCCAGGGGGCCCACAAGCAGCCCCTCTCAATTTGGGTCTGGGGGCTTTCGCTGGGCGGGGAACCTTGGAGGTACCTGCAAGGTTGCAGTTGGCGGCCCGAGAATCACTCTCCGGCCAACATGCCAAACGTCCAGCAATAGCTCCCAAACGAAAGGGGCCAGCAGCCAAAGACCTAGCTGGCCTGAAAGCCCCCCAGGGGGCCCACAAGCAGCCCCTCTCAATTTGGGTCTGGGGGCTTTCGCTGGGCGGGGAACCTTGGAGGTACCTGCAAGGTTGCAGTTGGCGGCCGGAGAAGCACTCTCCGGCCAACATGCCAAACGTCCAGCAATAGCTCCCAAACGAAAGGGGCCAGCAGCCAAAGACCTAGCTGGCCTGAAAGCCCCCCAGGGGGCCCACAAGCAGCCCCTCTCAATTTGGGTCTGGGGGCTTTCGCTGGGTGGGGAACCTTGGAGGTACCTGTGGGGTTGCAGTTGGCGGCCCGAGAAGCACTCTCCGGCCAACATGCCAAACGTCCAGCAATAGCTCCCAAACGAAAGGGGCCAGCAGCCAAAGACCTAGCTGGCCTGAAAGCCCCCCAGGGGGCCCACAAGCAGCCCCTCTCAATTTGGGTCTGGGGGCTTTCGCTGGACGGGGAACCTTGGAGGTACCTGTGAGGTTGCAGTTGGCGGCCCGAGAAGCACTCTCCGGCCAACATGCCAAACGTCCAGCAAGAGCTCCCAAACGAAAGGGGCCAGCAGCCAAAGACCTAGCTGGCCTGAAAGCCCCCCAGGGGGCCCACAAGCAGCCCCTCTCAATTTGGGTCTGGGGGCTTTCGCTGGGCGGGGAACCTGTGAGGTACCTGCAAGGTTGCACTTGGCGGCCCGAGAAGCACTCTCCGGCCAACATGCCAAACGTCCAGCAATAGCTCCCAAATGAAAGGGGCCAGCAGCCAAAGACCTAGCTGGCCTGAAAGCCCCCCAGGGGGCCCACAAGCAGCCCCCCTCAATTTGGGTCTGGGGGCTTTCGCTGGGCGGGGAACCTTGGAGGTACCTGCAAGGTTGCAGTTCGCAGCCCGAGAATCACTCTCCGGCCAACATGCCAAACGTCCAGCAATAGCTCCCAAACCAAAGGGGCTAGCAGCCAAAGACCTAGCTGGCCTGAAAGCCCCCCAGGGGGCCCACAAGCAGCCCCTCTCAATTTGGGTCTGGGGGCTTTCGCTGGGCGGGGAACCTTGGAGGTACCTGCAAGGTTGCAGTTGGCGGCCCGAGAAGCACTCTACGGCCAACATGCCAAACGTCCAGCAATAGCTCCCAAACGAAAGGGGCCAGCAGCCAAAGACCTAGCTGGCCTGAAAGCCCCCCAGGGGGCCCACAAGCAGCCCCTCTCAATTTGGGTCTGGGGGCTTTCGCTGGACGGGGAACCTTGGAGGTACCTGTGGGGTTGTATTTCGCAGCCCGAAAAGCACTCTCCGGCCAACATGCCAAACGTCCAGCAATAGCTCCCAAACGAAAGGGGCCAGCAGCCAAAGACCTAGCTGGCCTGAAAGCCCCCCAGGGGGCCCACAAGCAGCCCCTCTCAATTTGGGTCTGGGGGCTTTCGCTGGGCGGGGAACCTTGGAGGTACCTGCAAGGTTGCAGTTCGCGGCCCGAGAAGCACTCTCCGGCCAACATGCCAAACGTCCAGCAATAGCTCCCAAACGAAAGGGGCCAGCAGCCAAAGACCTAGCTGGCCTGAAAGCCCCCCAGGGGGCCCACAAGCAGCCCCTCTCAATTTGGGTCTGGGGGCTTTCGCTGGGCGGGGAACCTGTGAGGTACCTGCAAGGTTGCAGTTGGCGGCCCGAGAAGCACTCTCCGGCCAACATGCCAAACGTCCAGCAATAGCTCCCAAACGAAAGGGGCCAGCAGCCAAAGACCTAGCTGGCCTGAAAGCCCCCCAGGGGGCCCACAAGCAGCCCCTCTCAATTTGGGTCTGGGGGCTTTTGCTGGGCAGGAAACCTTGGAGGTACCTGCAAGGTTGCAGTTGGTGGCCCGAGAAGCACTCTCCGGCCAACATGCCAAACGTCCAGCAATAACTCCCAAACGAAAGGGGCCAGCAGCCAAAGACCTAGCTGGCCTGAAAGCCCCCCAGGGGGCCCACAAGCAGCCCCTCTCAATTTGGGTCTGGGGGCTTTCGCTGGGCGGGGAACCTTGGAGGTACCTGCAAGGTTGCAGTTCGCAGACCGAAAAGCACACTCCGGCCAACATGCCAAACGTCCAGCAATAGCTCCCAAACGAAAGGGGCCAGCAGCCAAAGACCTAGCTGGCCTGAAAGCCCCCCAGGGGGCCCACAAGCAGCCCCTCTCAATTTGGGTCTGGGGGCTTTCGCTGGGCGGGGAACCTTGGAGGTACCTGTGGGGTTGCATTTCGCAGCCCGAGAAGCACTCTCCGGCCAACATGCCAAACGTCCAGCAATAGCTCCCAAACGAAAGGGGCCAGCAGCCAAAGACCTAGCTGGCCTGAAAGCCCCCCAGGGGGCCCACAAGCAGCCCCTCTCAATTTGGGTCTGGGGGCTTTCGCTGGGCGGGGAACCTTGGAGGTACCTGCAAGGTTGCAGTTGGCGGCCCGAGAAGCACTCTCCGGCCAAAATGCCAAACGTCCAGCAATAGCTCCCAAACGAAAGGGGCCAGCAGCCAAAGACCTAGCTGGCCTGAAAGCCCCCCAGGGGGCCCACAAGCAGCCCCTCTCAATTTGGGTCTGGGGGCTTTCGCTGGGTGGGGAACCTTGGAGGTACCTGTGGGGTTGCAGTTGGCGGCCCGAGAAGCACTCTCCGGCCAACATGCCAAAAGTCCAGCAATAGCTCCCAAACGAAAGGGGCCAGCAGCCAAAGACCTAGCTGGCCTGAAAGCCCCCCAGGGGGCCCACAAGCAGCCCCTCTCAATTTGGGTCTGGGGGCTTTCGCTGGACGGGGAACCTTGGAGGTACCTGTGAGGTTGCAGTTGGCGGCCGGAGAAGCACTCTCCGGCCAACATGCCAAACGTCCAGCAAGAGCTCCCAAACGAAAGGGGCCAGCAGCCAAAGACCTAGCTGGCCTGAAAGCCCCCCAGGGGGCCCACAAGCAGCCCCTCTCAATTTGGGTCTGGGGGCTTTCGCTGGGCGGGGAACCTTGGAGGTACCTGCGAGGTTGCAGTTGGCGGCCCGAGAAGCACTCTCCGGCCAACATGCCAAACGTCCAGCAATAGCTCCCAAATGAAAGGGGCCAGCAGCCAAAGACCTAGCTGGCCTGAAAGCCCCCCAGGGGGCCCACAAGCAGCCCCTCTCAATTTGGGTCTGGGGGCTTTCGCTGGACGGGGAACCTTGGAGGTACCTGTGAGGATGCAGTTGGCGGCCCGAGAAGCACTCTCCGGCCAACATGCCAAACGTCCAGCAATAGCTCCCAAACGAAAGGGGCCAGCAGCCAAAGACCTAGCTGGCCTGAAAGCCCCCCAGGGGGCCCACAAGCAGCCCCTCTCAATTTGGGTCTGGGGGCTTTCGCTGGGCGGGGAACCTGTGAGGTACCTGCAAGGTTGCAGTTGGCGGCCCGAGAAGCACTCTCCGGCCAACATGCCAAACGTCCAGCAATAGCTCCCAAACGAAAGGGGCCAGCAGCCAAAGACCTAGCTGGCCTGAAAGCCCCCCAGGGGGCCCACAAGCAGCCCCTCTCAATTTGGGTCTGGGGGCTTTCGCTGGGTGGGGAACCTTGGAGGTACCTGCGAGGTTGCAGTTGGCGGCCCGAGAAGCACTCTCCGGCCAACATGCCAAACGTCCAGCAATAGCTCCCAAACGAAAGGGGCCAGCAGCCAAAGACCTAGCTGGCCTGAAAGCCCCCCAGGGGGCCCACAAGCAGCCCCTCTCAATTTGGGTCTGGGGGCTTTCGCTGGGCGGGGAACCTGTGAGGTACCTGCAAGGTTGCAGTTGGCGGCCCGAGAAGCACTCTCCGGCCAACATGCCAAACATCCAGAAAGAGCTCCCAAACCAAAGGGGCCAGCAGCCAAAGACCTAGCTGGCCTGAAAGCCCCCCAGGGGGCCCACAAGCAGCCCCTCTCAATTTGGGTCTGGGGGCTTTTGCTGGGCAGGAAACCTTGGAGGTACCTGCAAGGTTGCAGTTGGCGGCCCGAGAAGCACTCTCCGGCCAACATGCCAAACGTCCAGCAATAGCTCCCAAACGAAAGGGGCCAGCAGCCAAAGACCTAGCTGGCCTGAAAGCCCCCCAGGGGGCCCACAAGCAGCCCCTCTCAATTTGGGTTTGGGGGCTTTCGCTGGGCGGGGAACCTTGGAGGTACCTGCGAGGTTGCAGTTGGCGGCCCGAGAAGCACTCTCCGGCCAACATGCCAAACGTCCAGCAATAGCTCCCAAACGAAAGGGGCCAGCAGCCAAAGACCTAGCTGGCCTGAAAGCCCCCCAGGGGGCCCACAAGCAGCCCCTCTCAATTTGGGTCTGGGGGCTTTCGCTGGGCGGGGAACCTTGGAGGTACCTGCAAGGTTGCAGTTGGCGGCCCGAGAAGCACTCTCCGGCCAACATGCCAAACATCCAGAAAGAGCTCCCAAACCAAAGAGGCCAGCAGCCAAAGACCTAGCTGGCCTGAAAGCCCCCCAGGGGGCCCACAAGCAGCCCCTCTCAATTTGGGTCTGGGGGCTTTTGCTGGGCAGGAAACCTTGGAGGTACCTGCAAGGTTGCAGTTGGCGGCCCGAGAAGCACTCTCCGGCCAACATGCCAAACGTCCAGCAATAGCTCCCAAACGAAAGGGGCCAGCCGCCAAAGACCTAGCTGGCCTGAAAGCCCCCCAGGGGGCTCACAAGCAGCCCCTCTCAATTTGGGTCTGGGGGCTTTCGCTGGGCGGGGAACCTTGGAGGTACCTGCAAGGTTGCAGTTCGCAGCCCGAGAAGCACTCTACGGCCAACATGCCAAATGTCCAGCAATAGCTCCCAAACGAAAGGGGCTAGCAGCCAAAGACCTAGCTGGCCTGAAAGCCCCCCAGGGGGCCCACAAGCAGCCCCTCTCAATTTGGGTCTGGGGGCTTTCGCTGGGCGGGGAACCTTGGAGGTACCTGCAAGGTTGCAGTTCGCAGACCGAAAAGCACTCTCCGGCCAACATGCCAAACGTCCAGCAATAGCTCCCAAACGAAAGGGGCCAGCAGCCAAAGACCTAGCTGGCCTGAAAGCCCCCCAGGGGGCCCACAAGCAGCCCCTCTCAATTTGGGTCTGGGGGCTTTCGCTGGGCGGGGAACCTTGGAGGTACCTGTGGGGTTGCATTTCGCAGCCCGAAAAGCACTCTCCGGCCAACATGCCAAACGTCCAGCAATAGCTCCCAAACGAAAGGGGCCAGCAGCCAAAGACCTAGCTGGCCTGAAAGCCCCCCAGGGGGCCCACAAGCAGCCCCTCTCAATTTGGGTCTGGGGGCTTTCGCTGGGCGGGGAACCTTGGAGGTACCTGCAAGGTTGCAGTTGGCGGCCCGAGAAGCACTCTCCGGCCAAAATGCCAAACGTCCAGCAATAGCTCCCAAACGAAAGGGGCCAGCAGCCAAAGACCTAGCTGGCCTGAAAGCCCCCCAGGGGGCCCACAAGCAGCCCCTCTCAATTTGGGTCTGGGGGCTTTCGCTGGGTGGGGAACCTTGGAGGTACCTGTGGGGTTGGAGTTGGCGGCCCGAGAAGCACTCTCCGGCCAACATGCCAAACGTCCAGCAAGAGCTCCCAAACGAAAGGGGCCAGCAGCCAAAGACCTAGCTGGCCTGAAAGCCCCCCAGGGGGCCCACAAGCAGCCCCTCTCAATTTGGGTCTGGGGGCTTTCGCTGGGCGGGGAACCTTGGAGGTAGCTGCGAGGTTGAAGTTGGCGGCCCGAGAAGCACTCTCCGGCCAACATGCCAAACGTCCAGCAATAGCTCCCAAATGAAAGGGGCCAGCAGCCAAAGACCTAGCTGGCCTGAAAGCCCCCCAGGGGGCCCACAAGCAGCCCCTCTCAATTTGGGTCTGGGGGCTTTCGCTGGACGGGGAACCTTGGAGGTACCTGTGAGGTTGCAGTTGGCGGCCCGAGAAGCACTCTCCTGCCAACATGCCAAACGTCCAGCAATAGCTCCCAAACGAAAGGGGCCAGCAGCCAAAGACCTAGCTGGCCTGAAAGCCCCCCAGGGGGCCCACAAGCAGCCCCTCTCAATTTGGGTCTGGGGGCTTTCGCTGGGCGGGGAACCTTGGAGGTACCTGCGAGGTTGCAGTTGGCGGCCCGAGAAGCAGTCTCCGGCCAACATGCCAAACGTCCAGCAATAGCTCCCAAACGAAAGGGGCCAGCACCCAAAGACCTAGCTGGCCTGAAAGCCCCCCAGGGGGCCCACAAGCAGCCCCTCTCAATTTGGGTCTGGGGGCTTTCGCTGGGCGGGGAACCTTGGAGGTACCTGTGGGGTTGCAGTTGGCGGCCCGAGAAGCACTCTCCGGCCAACATGCCAAACATCCAGCAATAGCTCCCAAACCAAAGGGGCCAGCAGCCAAAGACCTAGCTGGCCTGAAAGCCCCCCAGGGGGCCCACAAGCAGCCCCTCTCAATTTGGGTCTGGGGGCTTTTGCTGGGCAGGAAACCTTGGAGGTACCTGCAAGGTTGCAGTTGGCGGCCCGAGAAGCACTCTCCGGCCAACATGCCAAACGTCCAGCAATAGCTCCCAAACGAAAGGGGCCAGCAGCCAAAGACCTAGCTGGCCTGAAAGCCCCCCAGGGGGCCCACAAGCAGCCCCTCTCAATTTGGGTCTGGGGGCTTTCGCTGGGCGGGGAACCTTGGAGGTACCTGCAAGGTTGCAGTTGGCGGCCCGAGAAGCACTCTCCGGCCAAAATGCCAAACGTCCAGCAATAGCTCCCAAACGAAAGGGGCCAGCAGCCAAAGACCTAGCTGGCCTGAAAGCCCCCCAGGGGGCCCACAAGCAGCCCCTCTCAATTTGGGTCTGGGGGCTTTCGCTGGGTGGGGAACCTTGGAGGTACCTGTGGGGTTGGAGTTGGCGGCCCGAGAAGCACTCTCCGGCCAACATGCCAAACGTCCAGCAAGAGCTCCCAAACGAAAGGGGCCAGCAGCCAAAGACCTAGCTGGCCTGAAAGCCCCCCAGGGGGCCCACAAGCAGCCCCTCTCAATTTGGGTCTGGGGGCTTTCGCTGGGCGGGGAACCTTGGAGGTAGCTGCGAGGTTGAAGTTGGCGGCCCGAGAAGCACTCTCCGGCCAACATGCCAAACGTCCAGCAATAGCTCCCAAATGAAAGGGGCCAGCAGCCAAAGACCTAGCTGGCCTGAAAGCC
This sequence comes from Gallinula chloropus, assembly GCF_964237585.1. Taxonomy (NCBI): domain Eukaryota; kingdom Metazoa; phylum Chordata; class Aves; order Gruiformes; family Rallidae; genus Gallinula; species Gallinula chloropus. The sequence goes on along the minus strand of NW_028168534.1, from coordinate 369,444 downwards.
CCCCAGGGGGCCCACAAGCAGCCCCTCTCAATTTGGGTCTGGGGGCTTTCGCTGGACGGGGAACCTTGGAGGTACCTGTGAGGTTGCAGTTGGCGGCCCGAGAAGCACTCTCCTGCCAACATGCCAAACGTCCAGCAATAGCTCCCAAACGAAAGGGGCCAGCAGCCAAAGACCTAGCTGGCCTGAAAGCCCCCCAGGGGGCCCACAAGCAGCCCCTCTCAATTTGGGTCTGGGGGCTTTCGCTGGGCGGGGAACCTTGGAGGTACCTGCGAGGTTGCAGTTGGCGGCCCGAGAAGCAGTCTCCGGCCAACATGCCAAACGTCCAGCAATAGCTCCCAAACGAAAGGGGCCAGCACCCAAAGACCTAGCTGGCCTGAAAGCCCCCCAGGGGGCCCACAAGCAGCCCCTCTCAATTTGGGTCTGGGGGCTTTCGCTGGGCGGGGTACCTGTGAGGTACCTGCAAGGTTGCAGTTGGCGGCCCGAGAAGCACTCTCCGGCCAACATGCCAAACATCCAGCAATAGCTCCCAAACCAAAGGGGCCAGCAGCCAAAGACCTAGCTGGCCTGAAAGCCCCCCAGGGGGCCCACAAGCAGCCCCTCTCAATTTGGGTCTGGGGGCTTTTGCTGGGCAGGAAACCTTGGAGGTACCTGCAAGGTTGCAGTTGGCGGCCCGAGAAGCACTCTCCGGCCAACATGCCAAACGTCCAGCAATAGCTCCCAAACGAAAGGGGCCAGCAGCCAAAGACCTAGCTGGCCTGAAAGCCCCCCAGGGGGCCCACAAGCAGCCCCTCTCAATTTGGGTCTGGGGGCTTTCGCTGGGCGGGGAACCTTGGAGGTACCTGCAAGGTTGCACTTGGCGGCCCGAGAAGCACTCTCCGGCCAACATGCCAAACGTCCAGAAAGAGCTCCCAAACGAAAGGGGCCAGCAGCCAAAGACCTAGCTGGCCTGAAAGCCCCCCAGGGGGCCCACAAGCAGCCCCTCTCAATTTGGGTCTGGGGGCTTTTGCTGGGCAGGAAACCTTGGAGGTACCTGCAAGGTTGCAGTTGGCGGCCCGAGAAGCACTCTCCGGCCAACATGCCAAACGTCCAGCAATAACTCCCAAACGAAAGGGGCCAGCAGCCAAAGACCTAGCTGGCCTGAAAGCCCCCCAGGGGGCCCACAAGCAGCCCCTCTCAATTTGGGTCTGGGGGCTTTCGCTGGGCGGGGAACCTTGGAGGTACCTGCAAGGTTGCAGTTCGCAGACCGAAAAGCACACTCCGGCCAACATGCCAAACGTCCAGCAAGAGCTCCCAAACGAAAGGGGCCAGCAGCCAAAGACCTAGCTGGCCTGAAAGCCCCCCAGGGGGCCCACAAGCAGCCCCTCTCAATTTGGGTCTGGGGGCTTTTGCTGGGCAGGAAACCTTGGAGGTACCTGCAAGGTTGCAGTTGGCGGCCCGAGAAGCACTCTCCGGCCAACATGCCAAACGTCCAGCAATAGCTCCCAAACGAAAGGGGCCAGCAGCCAAAGACCTAGCTGGCCTGAAAGCCCCCCAGGGGGCCCACAAGCAGCCCCTCTCAATTTGGGTCTGGGGGCTTTCGCTGGGCGGGGAACCTTGGAGGTACCTGCAAGGTCGCAGTTCGCGGCCCGAGAAGCACTCTCCGGCCAACATGCCAAACGTCCAGCAATAGCTCCCAAACGAAAGGGGCCAGCAGCCAAAGACCTAGCTGGCCTGAAAGCCCCCCAGGGGGCCCACAAGCAGCCCCTCTCAATTTGGGTCTGGGGGCTTTCGCTGGGCGGGGAACCTTGGAGGTACCTGCAAGTTTGCAGTTGGCGGCCCGAGAAGCACTCTCCGGCCAACATGCCAAACGTCCAGCAATAGCTCCCAAACGAAAGGGGCCAGCCGCCAAAGACCTAGCTGGCCTGAAAGCCCCCCAGGGGGCCCACAAGCAGCCCCTCTCAATTTGGGTCTGGGGGCTTTCGCTGGGCGGGGAACCTTGGAGGTACCTGCAAGGTTGCAGTTGGCGGCCCGAGAAGCACTCTCCGGCCAACATGCCAAACGTCCAGCAATAGCTCCCAAACGAAAGGGGCCAGCAGCCAAAGACCTAGCTGGCCTGAAAGCCCCCCAGGGGGCCCACAAGCAGCCCCTCTCAATTTGGGTCTGGGGGCTTTCGCTGGGCGGGGAACCTTGGAGGTACCTGTGGGGTTGCATTTCGCAGCCCGAAAAGCACTCTCCGGCCAACATGCCAAACGTCCAGCAATAGCTCCCAAACGAAAGGGGCCAGCAGCCAAAGACCTAGCTGGCCTGAAAGCCCCCCAGGGGGCCCACAAGCAGCCCCTCTCAATTTGGGTCTGGGGGCTTTCGCTGGGCGGGGAACCTTGGAGGTACCTGTGGGGTTGCATTTCGCAGCCCGAAAAGCAGTCTCCGGCCAACATGCCAAACGTCCAGCAATAGCTCCCAAACGAAAGGGGCCAGCAGCCAAAGACCTAGCTGGCCTGAAAGCCCCCCAGGGGGCCCACAAGCAGCCCCTCTCAATTTGGGTCTGGGGGCTTTCGCTGGGCGGGGAACCTTGGAGGTACCTGCAAGGTTGCAGTTCGCGGCCCGAGAAGCACTCTCCGGCCAACATGCCAAACGTCCAGCAATAGCTCCCAAACGAAAGGGGCCAGCAGCCAAAGACCTAGCTGGCCTGAAACCCCCCCAGGGGGCCCACAAGCAGCCCCTCTCAATTTGGGTCTGGGGGCTTTCGCTGGGCGGGGAACCTTGGAGGTACCTGCAAGGTTGCAGTTCGCAGCCCGAAAAGCACTCTCCGGCCAACATGCCAAACGTCCAGCAATAGCTCCCAAACGAAAGGGGCCAGCAGCCAAAGACCTAGCTGGCCTGAAAGCCCCCCAGGGGGCCCACAAGCAGCCCCTCTCAATTTGGGTCTGGGGGCTTTCGCTGGGCGGGGAACCTTGGAGGTACCTGCAAGGTTGCAGTTGGCGGCCGGAGAAGCACTCTCCGGCCAACATGCCAAACGTCCAGCAATAGCTCCCAAACGAAAGGGGCCAGCAGCCAAAGACCTAGCTGGCCGGAAAGCCCCCCAGGGGGCCCACAAGCAGCCCCTCTCAATTTGGGTCTGGGGGCTTTCGCTGGGCGGGGAACCTTGGAGGTACCTGCGAGGTTGCAGTTGGCGGCCGGAGAAGCACTCTCCGGCCAAGATGCCAAACGTCCAGCAATAGCTCCCAAACGAAAGGGGCCAGCAGCCAAAGACCTAGCTGGCCTGAAAGCCCCCCAGGGGGCCCACAAGCAGCCCCTCTCAATTTGGGTCTGGGGGCTTTCGCTGGGCGGGGAACCTTGGAGGTACCTGCAAGGTTGCAGTTGGCGGCCGGAGAAGCACTCTCCGGCCAACATGCCAAACGTCCAGCAATAGCTCCCAAACGAAAGGGGCCAGCAGCCAAAGACCTAGCTGGCCGGAAAGCCCCCCAGGGGGCCCACAAGCAGCCCCTCTCAATTTGGGTCTGGGGGCTTTCGCTGGGCGGGGAACCTTGGAGGTACCTGCGAGGTTGCAGTTGGCGGCCGGAGAAGCACTCTCCGGCCAAGATGCCAAACGTCCAGCAATAGCTCCCAAACGAAAGGGGCCAGCAGCCAAAGACCTAGCTGGCCTGAAAGCCCCCCAGGGGGCCCACAAGCAGCCCCTCTCAATTTGGGTCTGGGGGCTTTCGCTGGGCGGGGAATCTGTGAGGTACCTGCAAGGTTGCACTTGGCGGCCCGAGAAGCACTCTCCGGCCAACATGCCAAACGTCCAGCAATAGCTCCCAAACGAAAGGGGCCAGCAGCCAAAGACCTAGCTGGCCTGAAAGCCCCCCAGGGGGCCCACAAGCAGCCCCTCTCAATTTGGGTCTGGGGGCTTTTGCTGGGCAGGAAACCTTGGAGGTACCTGCAAGGTTGCAGTTGGCGGCCCGAGAAGCACTCTCCGGCCAACATGCCAAACGTCCAGCAATAGCTCCCAAACGAAAGGGGCCAGCAGCCAAAGACCTAGCTGGCCTGAAAGCCCCCCAGGGGGCCCACAAGCAGCCCCTCTCAATTTGGGTCTGGGGGCTTTCGCTGGGCGGGGAACCTTGGAGGTACCTGCAAGGTTGCAGTTGGCGGCCCGAGAAGCACTCTCCGGCCAACATGCCAAACATCCAGAAAGAGCTCCCAAACCAAAGAGGCCAGCAGCCAAAGACCTAGCTGGCCTGAAAGCCCCCCAGGGGGCCCACAAGCAGCCCCTCTCAATTTGGGTCTGGGGGCTTTTGCTGGGCAGGAAACCTTGGAGGTACCTGCAAGGTTGCAGTTGGCGGCCCGAGAAGCACTCTCCGGCCAACATGCCAAACGTCCAGCAATAGCTCCCAAACGAAAGGGGCCAGCCGCCAAAGACCTAGCTGGCCTGAAAGCCCCCCAGGGGGCTCACAAGCAGCCCCTCTCAATTTGGGTCTGGGGGCTTTCGCTGGACGGGGAACCTTGGAGGTACCTGTGGGGTTGCAGTTCGCAGCCCGAGAAGCACTCTACGGCCAACATGCCAAATGTCCAGCAATAGCTCCCAAACGAAAGGGGCTAGCAGCCAAAGACCTAGCTGGCCTGAAAGCCCCCCAGGGGGCCCACAAGCAGCCCCTCTCAATTTGGGTCTGGGGGCTTTCGCTGGGCGGGGAACCTTGGAGGTACCTGCAAGGTTGCAGTTCGCAGACCGAAAAGCACTCTCCGGCCAACATGCCAAACGTCCAGCAATAGCTCCCAAACGAAAGGGGCCAGCAGCCAAAGACCTAGCTGGCCTGAAAGCCCCCCAGGGGGCCCACAAGCAGCCCCTCTCAATTTGGGTCTGGGGGCTTTCGCTGGGCGGGGAACCTTGGAGGTACCTGTGGGGTTGCATTTCGCAGCCCGAAAAGCACTCTCCGGCCAACATGCCAAACGTCCAGCAATAGCTCCCAAACGAAAGGGGCCAGCAGCCAAAGACCTAGCTGGCCTGAAAGCCCCCCAGGGGGCCCACAAGCAGCCCCTCTCAATTTGGGTCTGGGGGCTTTCGCTGGGCGGGGAACCTTGGAGGTACCTGCAAGGTTGCAGTTGGCGGCCCGAGAAGCACTCTCCGGCCAAAATGCCAAACGTCCAGCAATAGCTCCCAAACGAAAGGGGCCAGCAGCCAAAGACCTAGCTGGCCTGAAAGCCCCCCAGGGGGCCCACAAGCAGCCCCTCTCAATTTGGGTCTGGGGGCTTTCGCTGGGTGGGGAACCTTGGAGGTACCTGTGGGGTTGGAGTTGGCGGCCCGAGAAGCACTCTCCGGCCAACATGCCAAACGTCCAGCAAGAGCTCCCAAACGAAAGGGGCCAGCAGCCAAAGACCTAGCTGGCCTGAAAGCCCCCCAGGGGGCCCACAAGCAGCCCCTCTCAATTTGGGTCTGGGGGCTTTCGCTGGGCGGGGAACCTTGGAGGTACCTGCGAGGTTGAAGTTGGCGGCCCGAGAAGCACTCTCCGGCCAACATGCCAAACGTCCAGCAATAGCTCCCAAATGAAAGGGGCCAGCAGCCAAAGACCTAGCTGGCCTGAAAGCCCCCCAGGGGGCCCACAAGCAGCCCCTCTCAATTTGGGTCTGGGGGCTTTCGCTGGACGGGGAACCTTGGAGGTACCTGTGAGGTTGCAGTTGGCGGCCCGAGAAGCACTCTCCTGCCAACATGCCAAACGTCCAGCAATAACTCCCAAACGAAAGGGGCCAGCAGCCAAAGACCTAGCTGGCCTGAAAGCCCCCCAGGGGGCCCACAAGCAGCCCCTCTCAATTTGGGTCTGGGGGCTTTCGCTGGGCGGGGAACCTTGGAGGTACCTGCGAGGTTGCAGTTGGCGGCCCGAGAAGCAGTCTCCGGCCAACATGCCAAACGTCCAGCAATAGCTCCCAAACGAAAGGGGCCAGCACCCAAAGACCTAGCTGGCCTGAAAGCCCCCCAGGGGGCCCACAAGCAGCCCCTCTCAATTTGGGTCTGGGGGCTTTCGCTGGGCGGGGTACCTGTGAGGTACCTGCAAGGTTGCAGTTGGCGGCCCGAGAAGCACTCTCCGGCCAACATGCCAAACATCCAGCAATAGCTCCCAAACCAAAGGGGCCAGCAGCCAAAGACCTAGCTGGCCTGAAAGCCCCCCAGGGGGCCCACAAGCAGCCCCTCTCAATTTGGGTCTGGGGGCTTTTGCTGGGCAGGAAACCTTGGAGGTACCTGCAAGGTTGCAGTTGGCGGCCCGAGAAGCACTCTCCGGCCAACATGCCAAACGTCCAGCAATAGCTCCCAAACGAAAGGGGCCAGCAGCCAAAGACCTAGCTGGCCTGAAAGCCCCCCAGGGGGCCCACAAGCAGCCCCTCTCAATTTGGGTCTGGGGGCTTTCGCTGGGCGGGGAACCTGTGAGGTACCTGCAAGGTTGCACTTGGCGGCCCGAGAAGCACTCTCCGGCCAACATGCCAAACGTCCAGAAAGAGCTCCCAAACGAAAGGGGCCAGCAGCCAAAGACCTAGCTGGCCTGAAAGCCCCCCAGGGGGCCCACAAGCAGCCCCTCTCAATTTGGGTCTGGGGGCTTTTGCTGGGCAGGAAACCTTGGAGGTACCTGCAAGGTTGCAGTTGGCGGCCCGAGAAGCACTCTCCGGCCAACATGCCAAACGTCCAGCAATAACTCCCAAACGAAAGGGGCCAGCAGCCAAAGACCTAGCTGGCCTGAAAGCCCCCCAGGGGGCCCACAAGCAGCCCCTCTCAATTTGGGTCTGGGGGCTTTCGCTGGGCGGGGAACCTTGGAGGTACCTGCAAGGTTGCAGTTCGCAGACCGAAAAGCACACTCCGGCCAACATGCCAAACGTCCAGCAAGAGCTCCCAAACGAAAGGGGCCAGCAGCCAAAGACCTAGCTGGCCTGAAAGCCCCCCAGGGGGCCCACAAGCAGCCCCTCTCAATTTGGGTCTGGGGGCTTTTGCTGGGCAGGAAACCTTGGAGGTACCTGCAAGGTTGCAGTTGGCGGCCCGAGAAGCACTCTCCGGCCAACATGCCAAACGTCCAGCAATAGCTCCCAAACGAAAGGGGCCAGCAGCCAAAGACCTAGCTGGCCTGAAAGCCCCCCAGGGGGCCCACAAGCAGCCCCTCTCAATTTGGGTCTGGGGGCTTTCGCTGGGCGGGGAACCTTGGAGGTACCTGCAAGGTTGCAGTTGGCGGCCGGAGAAGCACTCTCCGGCCAACATGCCAAACGTCCAGCAATAGCTCCCAAACGAAAGGGGCCAGCAGCCAAAGACCTAGCTGGCCTGAAAGCCCCCCAGGGGGCCCACAAGCAGCCCCTCTCAATTTGGGTCTGGGGGCTTTCGCTGGGCGGGGAACCTTGGAGGTACCTGCAAGGTTGCAGTTGGCGGCCCGAGAAGCACTCTCCGGCCAACATGCCAAACGTCCAGCAATAGCTCCCAAACGAAAGGGGCCAGCAGCCAAAGACCTAGCTGGCCTGAAAGCCCCCCAGGGGGCCCACAAGCAGCCCCTCTCAATTTGGGTCTGGGGGCTTTCGCTGGGCGGGGAACCTTGGAGGTACCTGTGGGGTTGCAGTTGGCGGCCCGAAAAGCACTCTCCGGCCAACATGCCAAACGTCCAGCAATAGCTCCCAAACGAAAGGGGCCAGCAGCCAAAGACCTAGCTGGCCGGAAAGCCCCCCAGGGGGCCCACAAGTAGCCCCTCTCAATTTGGGTCTGGGGGCTTTCGCTGGGCGGGGAACCTTGGAGGTACCTGCGAGGTTGCAGTTGGCGGCCGGAGAAGCACTCTCCGGCCAACATGCCAAACGTCCAGCAATAGCTCCCAAACGAAAGGGGCCAGCAGCCAAAGACCTAGCTGGCCTGAAAGCCCCCCAGGGGGCCCACAAGCAGCCCCTCTCAATTTGGGTCTGGGGGCTTTCGCTGGGCGGGGAATCTGTGAGGTACCTGCAAGGTTGCACTTGGCGGCCCGAGAAGCACTCTCCGGCCAACATGCCAAACGTCCAGCAATAGCTCCCAAACGAAAGGGGCCAGCAGCCAAAGACCTAGCTGGCCTGAAAGCCCCCCAGGGGGCCCACAAGCAGCCCCTCTCAATTTGGGTCTGGGGGCTTTTGCTGGGCAGGAAACCTTGGAGGTACCTGCAAGGTTGCAGTTGGCGGCCCGAGAAGCACTCTCCGGCCAACATGCCAAACGTCCAGCAATAGCTCCCAAACGAAAGGGGCCAGCAGCCAAAGACCTAGCTGGCCTGAAAGCCCCCCAGGGGGCCCACAAGCAGCCCCTCTCAATTTGGGTCTGGGGGCTTTCGCTGGACGGGGAACCTTGGAGGTACCTGTGAGGTTGCAGTTGGCGGCCGGAGAAGCACTCTCCGGCCAACATGCCAAACGTCCAGCAAGAGCTCCCAAACGAAAGGGGCCAGCAGCCAAAGACCTAGCTGGCCTGAAAGCCCCCCAGGGGGCCCACAAGCAGCCCCTCTCAATTTGGGTCTGGGGGCTTTCGCTGGGCGGGGAACCTTGGAGGTACCTGCAAGGTTGCAGTTCGCAGCCCGAGAATCACTCTCCGGCCAACATGCCAAACGTCCAGCAATAGCTCCCAAACCAAAGGGGCTAGCAGCCAAAGACCTAGCTGGCCTGAAAGCCCCCCAGGGGGCCCACAAGCAGCCCCTCTCAATTTGGGTCTGGGGGCTTTCGCTGGGCGGGGAACCTTGGAGGTACCTGCAAGGTTGCAGTTGGCGGCCGGAGAAGCACTCTCCGGCCAACATGCCAAACGTCCAGCAATAGCTCCCAAACGAAAGGGGCCAGCAGCCAAAGACCTAGCTGGCCTGAAAGCCCCCCAGGGGGCCCACAAGCAGCCCCTCTCAATTTGGGTCTGGGGGCTTTCGCTGGGCGGGGAACCTTGGAGGTACCTGCAAGGTTGCATTTCGCAGCCCGAAAAGCACTCTCCGGCCAACATGCCAAACGTCCAGCAATAGCTCCCAAACGAAAGGGGCCAGCAGCCAAAGACCTAGCTGGCCTGAAAGCCCCCCAGGGGGCCCACAAGCAGCCCCTCTCAATTTGGGTCTGGGGGCTTTCGCTGGGCGTGGAACCTGTGAGGTACCTGTGGGGTTGCAGTTGGCGGCCCGAGAAGCACTCTCCGGCCAACATGCCAAACGTCCAGCAATAGCTCCCAAACGAAAGGGGCCAGCAGCCAAAGAACTAGCTGGCCGGAAAGCCCCCCAGGGGGCCCACAAGCAGCCCCTCTCAATTTGGGTCTGGGGGCTTTCGCTGGGCGGGGAACCTTGGAGGTACCTGCGAGGTTGCAGTTGGCGGCCGGAGAAGCACTCTCCGGCCAACATGCCAAACGACCAGCAATAGCTCCCAAACGAAAGGGGCCAGCAGCCAAAGACCTAGCTGGCCTGAAAGCCCCCCAGGGGGCCCACAAGCAGCCCCTCTCAATTTGGGTCTGGGGGCTTTCGCTGGGCGGGGAACCTGTGAGGTACCTGCAAGGTTGCACTTGGCGGCCCGAGAAGCACTCTCCGGCCAACATGCCAAACGTCCAGCAAGAGCTCCCAAACGAAAGGGGCCAGCAGCCAAAGACCTAGCTGGCCTGAAAGCCCCCCAGGGGGCCCACAAGCAGCCCCTCTCAATTTGGGTCTGGGGGCTTTCTCTGGGCGGGGAACCTTGGAGGTACCTGCAAGGTTGCAGTTGGCGGCCCGAGAAGCACTCTCCGGCCAACATGCCAAACGTCCAGCAATAGCTCCCAAACGAAAGGGGCCAGCAGCCAAAGACCTAGCTGGCCTGAAAGCCCCCCAGGGGGCCCACAAGCAGCCCCTCTCAATTTGGGTCTGGGGGCTTTCGCTGGACGGGGAACCTTGGAGGTACCTGTGAGGTTGCAGTTGGCGGCCGGAGAAGCACTCTCCGGCCAACATGCCAAACGTCCAGCAAGAGCTCCCAAACGAAAGGGGCCAGCAGCCAAAGACCTAGCTGGCCTGAAAGCCCCCCAGGGGGCCCACAAGCAGCCCCTCTCAATTTGGGTCTGGGGGCTTTCGCTGGACGGGGAACCTTGGAGGTACCTGCGAGGTTGCAGTTCGCGGCCGGAGAAGCACTCTCCGGCCAACATGCCAAACGTCCAGCAAGAGCTCCCAAACGAAAGGGGCCAGCAGCCAAAGACCTAGCTGGCCTGAAAGCCCCCCAGGGGGCCCACAAGCAGCCCCTCTCAATTTGAGTCTGGGGGCTTTCGCTGGGCGGGGAACCTTGGAGGTACCTGCAAGGTTGCAGTTGGCGGCCCGAGAAGCACTCTCCGGCCAACATGCCAAACGTCCAGCAATAGCTCCCAAACGAAAGGGGCCAGCAGCCAAAGACCTAGCTGGCCTGAAAGCCCCCCAGGGGGCCCACAAGCAGCCCCTCTCAATTTGGGTCTGGGGGCTTTCGCTGGGTGGGGAACCTGTGAGGTACCTGCAAGGTTGCAGTTGGCGGCCCGAGAAGCACTCTCCGGCCAACATGCCAAACATCCAGAAAGAGCTCCCAAACGAAAGGGGCCAGCAGCCAAAGACCTAGCTGGCCTGAAAGCCCCCCAGGGGGCCCACAAGCAGCCCCTCTCAATTTGGGTCTGGGGGCTTTCGCTGGGCAGGAAACCTTGGAGGTACCTGCAAGGTTGCAGTTGGCGGCCCGAGAAGCACTCTCCGGCCAACATGCCAAACGTCCAGCAATAGCTCCCAAACGAAAGGGGCCAGCAGCCAAAGACCTAGCTGGCCTGAAAGCCCCCCAGGGGGCCCACAAGCAGCCCCTCTCAATTTGGGTCTGGGGGCTTTCGCTGGGCGGGGAACCTGTGAGGTACCTGCAAGGTTGCAGTTGGCGGCCCGAGAAGCACTCTCCGGCCAACATGCCAAACGTCCAGCAAGAGCTCCCAAACGAAAGGGGCCAGCAGCCAAAGACCTAGCTGGCCTGAAAGCCCCCCAGGGGGCCCACAAGCAGCCCCTCTCAATTTGGGTCTGGGGGCTTTTGCTGGGCAGGAAACTTTGGAGGTACCTGCAAGGTTGCAGTTGGCGGCCGGAGAAGCACTCTCCGGCCAACATGCCAAACGTCCAGCAATAACTCCCAAACGAAAGGGGCCAGCAGCCAAAGACCTAGCTGGCCTGAAAGCCCCCCAGGGGGCCCACAAGCAGCCCCTCTCAATTTGGGTCTGGGGGCTTTCGCTGGGCGGGGAACCTTGGAGGTACCTGCAAGGTTGCAGTTCGCAGACCGAAAAGCACTCTCTGGCCAACATGCCAAACGTCCAGCAATAGCTCCCAAACGAAAGGGGCCAGCAGCCAAAGACCTAGCTGGCCTGAGAGCCCCCCAGGGGGCCCACAAGCAGCCCCTCTCAATTTGGGTCTGGGGGCTTTCGCTGGGCGGGGAACCTTGGAGGTACCTGCAAGGTTGCAGTTGGCGGCCCGAGAAGCACTCTCCGGCCAACATGCCAAATGTCCAGCAATAGCTCCCAAACGAAAGGGGCCAGCCGCCAAAGACCTAGCTGGCCTGAAAGCCCCCCAGGGGGCCCACAAGCAGCCCCTCTCAATTTGGGTCTGGGGGCTTTCGCTGGACGGGGAACCTTGGAGGTACCTGTGGGGTTGTAGTTCGCAGCCCGAGAAGCACTCTACGGCCAACATGCCAAACGTCCAGCAATAGCTCCCAAACGAAAGGGGCTAGCAGCCAAAGACCTAGCTGGCCTGAAAGCCCCCCAGGGGGCCCACAAGCAGCCCCTCTCAATTTGGGTCTGGGGGCTTTCGCTGGGCGGGGAACCTTGGAGGTACCTGCAAGGTTGCAGTTGGCGGCCCGAGAAGCACTCTCCGGCCAACATGCCAAACGTCCAGCAATAGCTCCCAAACGAAAGGGGCCAGCAGCCAAAGACCTAGCTGGCCTGAAAGCCCCCCAGGGGGCCCACAAGCAGCCCCTCTCAATTTGGGTCTGGGGGCTTTCGCTGGGCGGGGAACCTTGGAGGTACCTGTGGGGTTGCAGTTGGCGGCCCGAGAAGCACTCTCCGGCCAACATGCCAAACGTCCAGCAATAGCTCCCAAACGAAAGGGGCCAGCAGCCAAAGACCTAGCTGGCCTGAAAGCCCCCCAGGGGGCCCACAAGCAGCCCCTCTCAATTTGGGTCTGGGGGCTTTCGCTGGACGGGGAACCTTGGAGGTACCTGTGAGGTTGCAGTTGGCGGCCGGAGAAGCACTCTCCGGCCAACATGCCAAACGTCCAGCAATAGCTCCCAAACGAAAGGGGCCAGCAGCCAAAGACCTAGCTGGCCTGAAAGCCCCCCAGGGGGCCCACAAGCAGCCCCTCTCAATTTGGGTCTGGGGGCTTTCGCTGGGCGGGGAACCTTGGAGGTACCTGTGGGGTTGCAGTTGGCGGCCCGAGAAGCACTCTCCGGCCAACATGCCAAACGTCCAGCAATAGCTCCCAAACGAAAGGGGCCAGCCGCCAAAGACCTAGCTGGCCTGAAAGCCCCCCAGGGGGCCCACAAGCAGCCCCTCTCAATTTGGGTCTGGGGGCTTTCGCTGGGCGGGGAACCTTGGAGGTACCTGCAAGGTTGCAGTTGGCGGCCCGAGAAGCACTCTCCGGCCAACATGCCAAACGTCCAGCAATAGCTCCCAAACGAAAGGGGCCAGCAGCCAAAGACCTAGCTGGCCTGAAAGCCCCCCAGGGGGCCCACAAGCAGCCCCTCTCAATTTGGGTCTGGGGGCTTTCGCTGGGCGGGGAACCTTGGAGGTACCTGTGGGGTTGCAGTTCGCAGCCCGAGAAGCACTCTCCGGCCAACATGCCAAACGTCCAGCAATAGCTCCCAAACGAAAGGGGCCAGCAGCCAAAGACCTAGCTGGCCTGAAAGCCCCCCAGGGGGCCCACAAGCAGCCCCTCTCAATTTGGGTCTGGGGGCTTTTGCTGGGCAGGAAACCTTGGAGGTACCTGCAAGGTTGCAGTTGGCGGCCCGAGAAGCACTCTCCGGCCAACATGCCAAACGTCCAGCAATAGCTCCCAAACGAAAGGGGCCAGCAGCCAAAGACCTAGCTGGCCTGAAAGCCCCCCAGGGGGCCCACAAGCAGCCCCTCTCAATTTGGGTCTGGGGGCTTTCGCTGGGCGGGGAACCTTGGAGGTACCTGCAAGGTTGCAGTTCGCAGACCGAAAAGCACACTCCGGCCAACATGCCAAACGTCCAGCAATAGCTCCCAAACGAAAGGGGCCAGCAGCCAAAGACCTAGCTGGCCTGAAAGCCCCCCAGGGGGCCCACAAGCAGCCCCTCTCAATTTGGGTCTGGGGGCTTTCGCTGGGCGGGGAACCTTGGAGGTACCTGCAAGGTTGCAGTTGGCGGCCCGAGAAGCACTCTCCGGCCAACATGCCAAACGTCCAGCAATAGCTCCCAAACGAAAGGGGCCAGCCGCCAAAGACCTAGCTGGCCTGAAAGCCCCCCAGGGGGCCCACAAGCAGCCCCTCTCAATTTGGGTCTGGGGGCTTTCGCTGGACGGGGAACCTTGGAGGTACCTGCGGGGTTGCAGTTCGCAGCCCGAGAAGCACTCTCCGGCCAACATGCCAAACGTCCAGCAATAGCTCCCAAACGAAAGGGGCTAGCAGCCAAAGACCTAGCTGGCCTGAAAGCCCCCCAGGGGGCCCACAAGCAGCCCCTCTCAATTTGGGTCTGGGGGCTTTCGCTGGGCGGGGAACCTTGGAGGTACCTGCAAGGTTGCAGTTGGCGGCACGAGAAGCACTCTCCGGCCAACATGCCAAACGTCCAGCAATAGCTCCCAAACGAAAGGGGCCAGCAGCCAAAGACCTAGCTGGCCTGAAAGCCCCCCAGGGGGCCCACAAGCAGCCCCTCTCAATTTGGGTCTGGGGGCTTTCGCTGGGTGGGGAACCTTGGAGGTACCTGTGGGGTTGCAGTTGGCGGCCCGAGAAGCACTCTCCGGCCAACATGCCAAACGTCCAGCAATAGCTCCCAAACGAAAGGGGCCAGCCGCCAAAGACCTAGCTGGCCTGAAAGCCCCCCAGGGGGCCCACAAGCAGCCCCTCTCAATTTGGGTCTGGGGGCTTTCGCTGGGCGGGGAACCTTGGAGGTACCTGTGGGGTTGCAGTTCGCGGCCCGAGAAGCACTCTCCGGCCAACATGCCAAACGTCCAGCAATAGCTCCCAAACGAAAGGGGCCAGCCGCAAAAGACCTAGCTGGCCTGAAAGCCCCCCAGGGGGCCCACAAGCAGCCCCTCTCAATTTGGGTCTGGGGGCTTTCGCTGGGCGGGGAACCTTGGAGGTACCTGCAAGGTTGCAGTTGGCGGCCCGAGAAGCACTCTCCGGCCAACATGCCAAACGTCCAGCAATAGCTCCCAAACGAAAGGGGCCAGCAGCCAAAGACCTAGCTGGCCTGAAAGCCCCCCAGGGGGCCCACAAGCAGCCCCTCTCAATTTGGGTCTGGGGGCTTTCGCTGGGTGGGGAACCTTGGAGGTACCTGTGGGGTTGCAGTTCGCAGCCCGAGAAGCACTCTCCGGCCAACATGCCAAACGTCCAGCAATAGCTCCCAAACGAAAGGGGCCAGCAGCCAAAGACCTAGCTGGCCTGAAAGCCCCCCAGGGGGCCCACAAGCAGCCCCTCTCAATTTGGGTCTGGGGGCTTTCGCTGGGCGGGGAACCTTGGAGGTACCTGCAAGGTTGCAGTTGGCGGCCCGAGAAGCACTCTCCGGCCAACATGCCAAACATCCAGAAAGAGCTCCCAAACGAAAGGGGCCAGCAGCCAAAGACCTAGCTGGCCTGAAAGCCCCCCAGGGGGCCCACAAGCAGCCCCTCTCAATTTGGGTCTGGGGGCTTTCGCTGGGCAGGAAACCTTGGAGGTACCTGCAAGGTTGCAGTTGGCGGCCCGAGAAGCACTCTCCGGCCAACATGCCAAACGTCCAGCAATAGCTCCCAAACGAAAGGGGCCAGCAGCCAAAGACCTAGCTGGCCTGAAAGCCCCCCAGGGGGCCCACAAGCAGCCCCTCTCAATTTGGGTCTGGGGGCTTTCGCTGGGCGGGGAACCTTGGAGGTACCTGCAAGGTTGCAGTTGGCGGCCCGAGAAGCACTCTCCGGCCAACATGCCAAACGTCCAGCAAGAGCTCCCAAACGAAAGGGGCCAGCAGCCAAAGACCTAGCTGGCCTGAAAGCCCCCCAGGGGGCCCACAAGCAGCCCCTCTCAATTTGGGTCTGGGGGCTTTTGCTGGGCAGGAAACTTTGGAGGTACCTGCAAGGTTGCAGTTGGCGGCCGGAGAAGCACTCTCCGGCCAACATGCCAAACGTCCAGCAATAACTCCCAAACGAAAGGGGCCAGCAGCCAAAGACCTAGCTGGCCTGAAAGCCCCCCAGGGGGCCCACAAGCAGCCCCTCTCAATTTGGGTGTGGGGGCTTTCGCTGGGCGGGGAACCTTGGAGGTACCTGCAAGGTTGCAGTTGGCGGCCCGAGAAGCACTCTCCGGCCAACATGCCAAACGTCCAGCAATAGCTCCCAAACGAAAGGGGCCAGCAGCCAAAGACCTAGCTGGCCTGAAAGCCCCCCAGGGGGCCCACAAGCAGCCCCTCTCAATTTGGGTCTGGGGGCTTTCGCTGGGTGGGGAACCTTGGAGGTACCTGTGGGGTTGCAGTTCGCAGCCCGAGAAGCACTCTCCGGCCAACATGCCAAACGTCCAGCAATAGCTCCCAAACGAAAGGGGCCAGCAGCCAAAGACCTAGCTGGCCTGAAAGCCCCCCAGGGGGCCCACAAGCAGCCCCTCTCAATTTGGGTCTGGGGGCTTTCGCTGGGCGGGGAACCTTGGAGGTACCTGCAAGGTTGCAGTTGGCGGCCCGAGAAGCACTCTCCGGCCAACATGCCAAACGTCCAGCAATAGCTCCCAAACGAAAGGGGCCAGCCGCCAAAGACCTAGCTGGCCTGAAAGCCCCCCAGGGGGCCCACAAGCAGCCCCTCTCAATTTGGGTCTGGGGGCTTTCGCTGGACGGGGAACCTTGGAGGTACCTGCGGGGTTGCAGTTCGCAGCCCGAGAAGCACTCTCCGGCCAACATGCCAAACGTCCAGCAATAGCTCCCAAACGAAAGGGGCTAGCAGCCAAAGACCTAGCTGGCCTGAAAGCCCCCCAGGGGGCCCACAAGCAGCCCCTCTCAATTTGGGTCTGGGGGCTTTCGCTGGGCGGGGAACCTTGGAGGTACCTGCAAGGTTGCAGTTGGCGGCACGAGAAGCACTCTCCGGCCAACATGCCAAACGTCCAGCAATAGCTCCCAAACGAAAGGGGCCAGCAGCCAAAGACCTAGCTGGCCTGAAAGCCCCCCAGGGGGCCCACAAGCAGCCCCTCTCAATTTGGGTCTGGGGGCTTTCGCTGGGTGGGGAACCTTGGAGGTACCTGTGGGGTTGCAGTTGGCGGCCCGAGAAGCACTCTCCGGCCAACATGCCAAACGTCCAGCAATAGCTCCCAAACGAAAGGGGCCAGCAGCCAAAGACCTAGCTGGCCTGAAAGCCCCCCAGGGGGCCCACAAGCAGCCCCTCTCAATTTGGGTCTGGGGGCTTTCGCTGGGCGGGGAACCTTGGAGGTACCTGTGAGGTTGCAGTTGGCGGTCGGAGAAGCACTCTCCGGCCAACATGCCAAACGTCCAGCAAGAGCTCCCAAACGAAAGGGGCCAGCAGCCAAAGACCTAGCTGGCCTGAAAGCCCCCCAGGGGGCCCACAAGCAGCCCCTCTCAATTTGGGTCTAGGGGCTTTCGCTGGGCGGGGAACCTTGGAGGTACCTGTGGGGTTGCAGTTGGCGGCCCGAGAAGCACTCTCCGGCCAACATGCCAAACGTCCAGCAATAGCTCCCAAACGAAAGGGGCCAGCCGCCAAAGACCTAGCTGGCCTGAAAGCCCCCCAGGGGGCCCACAAGCAGCCCCTCTCAATTTGGGTCTGGGGGCTTTCGCTGGGCGGGGAACCTTGGAGGTACCTGTGGGGTTGCAGTTCGCGGCCGAGAAGCACTCTCCGGCCAACATGCCAAACGTCCAGCAATAGCTCCCAAACGAAAGGGGCCAGCCGCAAAAGACCTAGCTGGCCTGAAAGCCCCCCAGGGGGCCCACAAGCAGCCCCTCTCAATTTGGGTCTGGGGGCTTTCGCTGGGCGGGGAACCTTGGAGGTACCTGCAAGGTTGCAGTTGGCGGCCCGAGAAGCACTCTCCGGCCAACATGCCAAACGTCCAGCAATAGCTCCCAAACGAAAGGGGCCAGCAGCCAAAGACCTAGCTGGCCTGAAAGCCCCCCAGGGGGCCCACAAGCAGCCCCTCTCAATTTGGGTCTGGGGGCTTTCGCTGGGTGGGGAACCTTGGAGGTACCTGTGGGGTTGCAGTTCGCAGCCCGAGAAGCACTCTCCGGCCAACATGCCAAACGTCCAGCAATAGCTCCCAAACGAAAGGGGCCAGCAGCCAAAGACCTAGCTGGCCTGAAAGCCCCCCAGGGGGCCCACAAGCAGCCCCTCTCAATTTGGGTCTGGGGGCTTTCGCTGGGCGGGGATCCTTGGAGGTACCTGTGGGGTTGCAGTTCGCAGCCCGAGAAGCACTCTACGGCCAACATGCCAAACGTCCAGCAATAGCTCCCAAACGAAAGGGGCTAGCAGCCAAAGACCTAGCTGGCCTGAAAGCCCCCTAGGGGGCCCACAAGCAGCCCCTCTCAATTTGGGTCTGGGGGCTTTCGCTGGGCGGGGAACCTTGGAGGTACCTGCGAGGTTGCAGTTCGCAGACCGAAAAGCACTCTCCGGCCAACATGCCAAACGTCCAGCAATAGCTCCCAAACGAAAGGGGCCAGCAGCCAAAGACCTAGCTGGCCTGAAAGCCCCCCAGGGGGCCCACAAGCAGCCCCTCTCAATTTGGGTCTGGGGGCTATCGCTGGACGGGGAACCTTGGAGGTACCTGTGAGGTTGCAGTTGGCGGCCCGAGAAGCACTCTCCGGCCAACATGCCAAACGTCCAGCAATAGCTCCCAAACGAAAGGGGCCAGCAGCCAAAGACCTAGCTGGCCTGAAAGCCCCCCAGGGGGCCCACAAGCAGCCCCTCTCAATTTGGGTCTGGGGGCTTTCGCTGGGCGGGGAACCTTGGAGGTACCTGTGGGGTTGCAGTTCGCGGCCCGAGAAGCACTCTCCGGCCAACATGCCAAACGTCCAGCAATAGCTCCCAAACGAAAGGGGCCAGCAGCCAAAGACCTAGCTGGTCTGAAAGCCCCCCAGGGGGCCCACAAGCAGCCCCTCTCAATTTGGGTGTGGGGGCTTTCGCTGGGCGGGGAACCTTGGAGGTACCTGCAAGGTTGCAGTTGGCGGCCCGAGAAGCACTCTCCGGCCAACATGCCAAACGTCCAGCAATAGCTCCCAAACGAAAGGGGCCAGCAGCCAAAGACCTAGCTGGCCTGAAAGCCCCCCAGGGGGCCCACAAGCAGCCCCTCTCAATTTGGGTCTGGGGGCTTTCGCTGGGCGGGGAACCTTGGAGGTACCTGCAAGGTTGCAGTTCGCAGCCCGAAAAGCACTCTCCGGCCAACATGCCAAACGTCCAGCAATAGCTCCCAAACGAAAGGGGCCAGCAGCCAAAGACCTAGCTGGCCTGAAAGCCCCCCAGGGGGCCCACAAGCAGCCCCTCTCAATTTGGGTCTGGGGGCTTTCGCTGGCCGGGGAACCTGTGAGGTACCTGCAAGGTTGCAGTTGGCGGCCCGAGAAGCACTCTCCGGCCAACATGCCAAACGTCCAGCAAGAGCTCCCAAACGAAAGGGGCCAGCAGCCAAAGACCTAGCTGGCCTGAAAGCCCCCCAGGGGGCCCACAAGCAGCCCCTCTCAATTTGGGTCTGGGGGCTTTTGCTGGGCGTGAAACCTTGGAGGTACCTGCAAGGTTGCAGTTGGCGGCCCGAGAAGCACTCTCCGGCCAACATGCCAAACGTCCAGCAATAACTCCCAAACGAAAGGGGCCAGCAGCCAAAGACCTAGCTGGCCTGAAAGCCCCCCAGGGGGCCCACAAGCAGCCCCTCTCAATTTGGGTCTGGGGGCTTTCGCTGGGCGGGGAACCTTGGAGGTACCTGCAAGGTTGCAGTTCGCAGACCGAAAAGCACTCTCTGGCCAACATGCCAAACGTCCAGCAATAGCTCCCAAACGAAAGGGGCCAGCAGCCAAAGACCTAGCTGGCCTGAGAGCCCCCCAGGGGGCCCACAAGCAGCCCCTCTCAATTTGGGTCTGGGGGCTTTCGCTGGGCGGGGAACCTTGGAGGTACCTGCAAGGTTGCAGTTGGCGGCCCGAGAAGCACTCTCCGGCCAACATGCCAAATGTCCAGCAATAGCTCCCAAACGAAAGGGGCCAGCCGCCAAAGACCTAGCTGGCCTGAAAGCCCCCCAGGGGGCCCACAAGCAGCCCCTCTCAATTTGGGTCTGGGGGCTTTCGCTGGGCGGGGAACCTTGGAGGTACCTGTGGGGTTGCAGTTGGCGGCCCGAGAAGCACTCTCCGGCCAACATGCCAAACGTCCAGCAATAGCTCCCAAACGAAAGGGGCCAGCCGCCAAAGACCTAGCTGGCCTGAAAGCCCCCCAGGGGGCCCACAAGCAGCCCCTCTCAATTTGGGTCTGGGGGCTTTCGCTGGGCGGGGAACCTTGGAGGTACCTGTGGGGTTGCAGTTCGCGGCCCGAGAAGCACTCTCCGGCCAACATGCCAAACGTCCAGCAATAGCTCCCAAACGAAAGGGGCCAGCCGCCAAAGACCTAGCTGGCCTGAAAGCCCCCCAGGGGGCCCACAAGCAGCCCCTCTCAATTTGGGTCTGGGGGCTTTCGCTGGGCGGGGAACCTTGGAGGTACCTGCAAGGTTGCAGTTGGCGGCCCGAGAAGCACTCTCCGGCCAACATGCCAAACGTCCAGCAATAGCTCCCAAACGAAAGGGGCCAGCAGCCAAAGACCTAGCTGGCCTGAAAGCCCCCCAGGGGGCCCACAAGCAGCCCCTCTCAATTTGGGTCTGGGGGCTTTCGCTGGGTGGGGAACCTTGGAGGTACCAGCAAGGTTGCAGTTCGCAGCCCGAGAAGCACTCTCCGGCCAACATGCCAAACGTCCAGCAATAGCTCCCAAACGAAAGGGGCCAGCAGCCAAAGACCTAGCTGGCCTGAAAGCCCCCCAGGGGGCCCACAAGCAGCCCCTCTCAATTTGGGTCTGGGGGCTTTCGCTGGGCGGGGAACCTTGGAGGTACCTGTAGGGTTGCAGTTCCCAGCCCGAGAAGCACTCTCCGGCCAACATGCCAAACGTCCAGCAATAGCTCCCAAACGAAAGGGGCTAGCAGCCAAAGACCTAGCTGGCCTGAAAGCCCCCCAGGGGGCCCACAAGCAGCCCCTCTCAATTTGGGTCTGGGGGCTTTCGCTGGGCGGGGAACCTTGGAGTTACCTGCGAGGTTGCAGTTCGCAGACCGAAAAGCACTCTCCGGCCAACATGCCAAACGTCCAGCAATAGCTCCCAAACGAAAGGGGCCAGCAGCCAAAGACCTAGCTGGCCTGAAAGCCCCCCAGGGGGCCCACAAGCAGCCCCTCTCAATTTGGGTCTGGGGGCTATCGCTGGGCGGGGAACCTTGGAGGTACCTGTGAGGTTGCAGTTGGCGGCCCGAGAAGCACTCTCCGGCCAACATGCCAAACGTCCAGCAATAACTCCCAAACGAAAGGGGCCAGCAGCCAAAGACCTAGCTGGCCTGAAAGCCCCCCAGGGGGCCCACAAGCAGCCCCTCTCAATTTGGGTCTGGGGGCTTTCGCTGGGCGGGGAACCTTGGAGGTACCTGTGGGGTTGCAGTTGGCGGCCCGAGAAGCACTCTCCGGCCAACATGCCAAACGTCCAGCAATAGCTCCCAAACGAAAGGGGCCAGCAGCCAAAGACCTAGCTGGTCTGAAAGCCCCCCAGGGGGCCCACAAGCAGCCCCTCTCAATTTGGGTCTGGGGGCTTTCGCTGGGCGGGGAACCTTGGAGGTACCTGCAAGGTTGCAGTTGGCGGCCCGAGAAGCACTCTCCGGCCAACATGCCAAACGTCCAGCAATAGCTCCCAAACGAAAGGGGCCAGCAGCCAAAGACCTAGCTGGCCTGAAAGCCCCCCAGGGGGCCCACAAGCAGCCCCTCTCAATTTGGGTCTGGGGGCTTTCGCTGGGCGGGGAACCTGTGAGGTACCTGCAAGGTTGCAGTTGGCGGCCCGAGAAGCACTCTCCGGCCAACATGCCAAACGTCCAGCAATAGCTCCCAAACCAAAGGGGCCAGCAGCCAAAGACCTAGCTGGCCTGAAAGCCCCCCAGGGGGCCCACAAGCAGCCCCTCTCAATTTGGGTCTGGGGGCTTTTGCTGGGCAGGAAACCTTGGAGGTACCTGCAAGGTTGCAGTTGGCGGCCCGAGAAGCACTCTCCGGCCAACATGCCAAACGTCCAGCAATAGCTCCCAAACGAAAGGGGCCAGCAGCCAAAGACCTAGCTGGCCTGAAAGCCCCCCAGGGGGCCCACAAGCAGCCCCTCTCAATTTGGGTCTGGGGGCTTTCGCTGGGCGGGGAACCTTGGAGGTACCTGCAAGGTTGCAGTTCGCAGACCGAAAAGCACACTCCGGCCAACATGCCAAACGTCCAGCAATAGCTCCCAAACGAAAGGGGCCAGCAGCCAAAGACCTAGCTGGCCTGAAAGCCCCCCAGGGGGCCCACAAGCAGCCCCTCTCAATTTGGGTCTGGGGGCTTTCGCTGGGCGGGGAACCTTGGAGGTACCTGCAAGGTTGCAGTTGGCGGCCCGAGAAGCACTCTCCGGCCAACATGCCAAACGTCCAGCAATAGCTCCCAAACGAAAGGGGCCAGCCGCCAAAGACCTAGCTGGCCTGAAAGCCCCCCAGGGGGCCCACAAGCAGCCCCTCTCAATTTGGGTCTGGGGGCTTTCGCTGGGCGGGGAACCTTGGAGGTACCTGTGGGGTTGCAGTTCGCGGCCCGAGAAGCACTCTCCGGCCAACATGCCAAACGTCCAGCAATAGCTCCCAAACGAAAGGGGCCAGCCGCCAAAGACCTAGCTGGCCTGAAAGCCCCCCAGGGGGCCCACAAGCAGCCCCTCTCAATTTGGGTCTGGGGGCTTTCGCTGGGCGGGGAACCTTGGAGGTACCTGCAAGGTTGCAGTTGGCGGCCCGAGAAGCACTCTCCGGCCAACATGCCAAACGTCCAGCAATAGCTCCCAAACGAAAGGGGCCAGCAGCCAAAGACCTAGCTGGCCTGAAAGCCCCCCAGGGGGCCCACAAGCAGCCCCTCTCAATTTGGGTCTGGGGGCTTTCGCTGGGTGGGGAACCTTGGAGGTACCTGTGGGGTTGCAGTTCGCAGCCCGAGAAGCACTCTCCGGCCAACATGCCAAACGTCCAGCAATAGCTCCCAAACGAAAGGGGCCAGCAGCCAAAGACCTAGCTGGCCTGAAAGCCCCCCAGGGGGCCCACAAGCAGCCCCTCTCAATTTGGGTCTGGGGGCTTTCGCTGGGCGGGGAACCTTGGAGGTACCTGTAGGGTTGCAGTTCGCAGCCCGAGAAGCACTCTACGGCCAACATGCCAAACGTCCAGCAATAGCTCCCAAACGAAAGGGGCTAGCAGCCAAAGACCTAGCTGGCCTGAAAGCCCCCCAGGGGGCCCACAAGCAGCCCCTCTCAATTTGGGTCTGGGGGCTTTCGCTGGGCGGGGAACCTTGGAGGTACCTGCAAGGTTGCAGTTGGCGGCCCGAGAAGCACTCTCCGGCCAACATGCCAAACGTCCAGCAATAACTCCCAAACGAAAGGGGCCAGCAGCCAAAGACCTAGCTGGCCTGAAAGCCCCCCAGGGGGCCCACAAGCAGCCCCTCTCAATTTGGGTCTGGGGGCTTTCGCTGGGCGGGGAACCTTGGAGGTACCTGTGGGGTTGCAGTTCGCGGCCCGAGAAGCACTCTCCGGCCAACATGCCAAACGTCCAGCAATAGCTCCCAAACGAAAGGGGCCAGCAGCCAAAGACCTAGCTGGTCTGAAAGCCCCCCAGGGGGCCCACAAGCAGCCCCTCTCAATTTGGGTGTGGGGGCTTTCGCTGGGCGGGGAACCTTGGAGGTACCTGCAAGGTTGCAGTTGGCGGCCCGAGAAGCACTCTCCGGCCAACATGCCAAACGTCCAGCAATAGCTCCCAAACGAAAGGGGCCAGCAGCCAAAGACCTAGCTGGCCTGAAAGCCCCCCAGGGGGCCCACAAGCAGCCCCTCTCAATTTGGGTCTGGGGGCTTTCGCTGGGCGGGGAACCTGTGAGGTACCTGCAAGGTTGCAGTTGGCGGCCGGAGAAGCACTCTCCGGCCAACATGCCAAACGTCCAGCAAGAGCTCCCAAACGAAAGGGGCCAGCAGCCAAAGACCTAGCTGGCCTGAAAGCCCCCCAGGGGGCCCACAAGCAGCCCCTCTCAATTTGGGTCTGGGGGCTTTTGCTGGGCAGGAAACCTTGGAGGTACCTGCAAGGTTGCAGTTGGCGGCCCGAGAAGCACTCTCCGGCCAACATGCCAAACGTCCAGCAATAGCTCCCAAACGAAAGGGGCCAGCAGCCAAAGACCTAGCTGGCCTGAAAGCCCCCCAGGGGGCCCACAAGCAGCCCCTCTCAATTTGGGTCTGGGGGCTTTCGCTGGGCGGGGAACCTTGGAGGTACCTGCAAGGTTGCAGTTCGCAGACCGAAAAGCACACTCCGGCCAACATGCCAAACGTCCAGCAATAGCTCCCAAACGAAAGGGGCCAGCAGCCAAAGACCTAGCTGGCCTGAAAGCCCCCCAGGGGGCCCACAAGCAGCCCCTCTCAATTTGGGTCTGGGGGCTTTCGCTGGGCGGGGAACCTTGGAGGTACCTGCAAGGTTGCAGTTGGCGGCCCGAGAAGCACTCTCCGGCCAACATGCCAAACGTCCAGCAATAGCTCCCAAACGAAAGGGGCCAGCCGCCAAAGACCTAGCTGGCCTGAAAGCCCCCCAGGGGGCCCACAAGCAGCCCCTCTCAATTTGGGTCTGGGGGCTTTCGCTGGACGGGGAACCTTGGAGGTACCTGCGGGGTTGCAGTTCGCAGCCCGAGAAGCACTCTCCGGCCAACATGCCAAACGTCCAGCAATAGCTCCCAAACGAAAGGGGCTAGCAGCCAAAGACCTAGCTGGCCTGAAAGCCCCCCAGGGGGCCCACAAGCAGCCCCTCTCAATTTGGGTCTGGGGGCTTTCGCTGGGCGGGGAACCTTGGAGGTACCTGCAAGGTTGCAGTTGGCGGCCCGAGAAGCACTCTCCGGCCAACATGCCAAACGTCCAGCAATAGCTCCCAAACGAAAGGGGCCAGCAGCCAAAGACCTAGCTGGCCTGAAAGCCCCCCAGGGGGCCCACAAGCAGCCCCTCTCAATTTGGGTCTGGGGGCTTTCGCTGGGTGGGGAACCTTGGAGGTACCTGTGGGGTTGCAGTTGGCGGCCCGAGAAGCACTCTCCGGCCAACATGCCAAACGTCCAGCAATAGCTCCCAAACGAAAGGGGCCAGCAGCCAAAGACCTAGCTGGCCTGAAAGCCCCCCAGGGGGCCCACAAGCAGCCCCTCTCAATTTGGGTCTGGGGGCTTTCGCTGGACGGGGAACCTTGGAGGTACCTGTGAGGTTGCAGTTGGCGGCCGGAGAAGCACTCTCCGGCCAACATGCCAAACGTCCAGCAAGAGCTCCCAAACGAAAGGGGCCAGCAGCCAAAGACCTAGCTGGCCTGAAAGCCCCCCAGGGGGCCCACAAGCAGCCCCTCTCAATTTGGGTCTGGGGGCTTTCGCTGGGCGGGGAACCTTGGAGGTACCTGCAAGGTTGCAGTTCGCAGACCGAAAAGCACACTCCGGCCAACATGCCAAACGTCCAGCAATAGCTCCCAAACGAAAGGGGCCAGCAGCCAAAGACCTAGCTGGCCTGAAAGCCCCCCAGGGGGCCCACAAGCAGCCCCTCTCAATTTGGGTCTGGGGGCTTTCGCTGGGCGGGGAACCTTGGAGGTACCTGCAAGGTTGCAGTTGGCGGCCCGAGAAGCACTCTCCGGCCAACATGCCAAACGTCCAGCAATAGCTCCCAAACGAAAGGGGCCAGCCGCCAAAGACCTAGCTGGCCTGAAAGCCCCCCAGGGGGCCCACAAGCAGCCCCTCTCAATTTGGGTCTGGGGGCTTTCGCTGGACGGGGAACCTTGGAGGTACCTGCGGGGTTGCAGTTCGCAGCCCGAGAAGCACTCTCCGGCCAACATGCCAAACGTCCAGCAATAGCTCCCAAACGAAAGGGGCTAGCAGCCAAAGACCTAGCTGGCCTGAAAGCCCCCCAGGGGGCCCACAAGCAGCCCCTCTCAATTTGGGTCTGGGGGCTTTCGCTGGGCGGGGAACCTTGGAGGTACCTGCAAGGTTGCAGTTGGCGGCCCGAGAAGCACTCTCCGGCCAACATGCCAAACGTCCAGCAATAGCTCCCAAACGAAAGGGGCCAGCAGCCAAAGACCTAGCTGGCCTGAAAGCCCCCCAGGGGGCCCACAAGCAGCCCCTCTCAATTTGGGTCTGGGGGCTTTCGCTGGGTGGGGAACCTTGGAGGTACCTGTGGGGTTGCAGTTGGCGGCCCGAGAAGCACTCTCCGGCCAACATGCCAAACGTCCAGCAATAGCTCCCAAACGAAAGGGGCCAGCAGCCAAAGACCTAGCTGGCCTGAAAGCCCCCCAGGGGGCCCACAAGCAGCCCCTCTCAATTTGGGTCTGGGGGCTTTCGCTGGACGGGGAACCTTGGAGGTACCTGTGAGGTTGCAGTTGGCGGCCGGAGAAGCACTCTCCGGCCAACATGCCAAACGTCCAGCAAGAGCTCCCAAACGAAAGGGGCCAGCAGCCAAAGACCTAGCTGGCCTGAAAGCCCCCCAGGGGGCCCACAAGCAGCCCCTCTCAATTTGGGTCTAGGGGCTTTCGCTGGGCGGGGAACCTTGGAGGTACCTGTGGGGTTGCAGTTGGCGGCCCGAGAAGCACTCTCCGGCCAACATGCCAAACGTCCAGCAATAGCTCCCAAACGAAAGGGGCCAGCCGCCAAAGACCTAGCTGGCCTGAAAGCCCCCCAGGGGGCCCACAAGCAGCCCCTCTCAATTTGGGTCTGGGGGCTTTCGCTGGGCGGGGAACCTTGGAGGTACCTGTGGGGTTGCAGTTCGCGGCCGAGAAGCACTCTCCGGCCAACATGCCAAACGTCCAGCAATAGCTCCCAAACGAAAGGGGCCAGCCGCAAAAGACCTAGCTGGCCTGAAAGCCCCCCAGGGGGCCCACAAGCAGCCCCTCTCAATTTGGGTCTGGGGGCTTTCGCTGGGCGGGGAACCTTGGAGGTACCTGCAAGGTTGCAGTTGGCGGCCCGAGAAGCACTCTCCGGCCAACATGCCAAACGTCCAGCAATAGCTCCCAAACGAAAGGGGCCAGCAGCCAAAGACCTAGCTGGCCTGAAAGCCCCCCAGGGGGCCCACAAGCAGCCCCTCTCAATTTGGGTCTGGGGGCTTTCGCTGGGTGGGGAACCTTGGAGGTACCTGTGGGGTTGCAGTTCGCAGCCCGAGAAGCACTCTCCGGCCAACATGCCAAACGTCCAGCAATAGCTCCCAAACGAAAGGGGCCAGCAGCCAAAGACCTAGCTGGCCTGAAAGCCCCCCAGGGGGCCCACAAGCAGCCCCTCTCAATTTGGGTCTGGGGGCTTTCGCTGGGCGGGGATCCTTGGAGGTACCTGTGGGGTTGCAGTTCGCAGCCCGAGAAGCACTCTACGGCCAACATGCCAAACGTCCAGCAATAGCTCCCAAACGAAAGGGGCTAGCAGCCAAAGACCTAGCTGGCCTGAAAGCCCCCCAGGGGGCCCACAAGCAGCCCCTCTCAATTTGGGTCTGGGGGCTTTCGCTGGGCGGGGAACCTTGGAGGTACCTGCGAGGTTGCAGTTCGCAGACCGAAAAGCACTCTCCGGCCAACATGCCAAACGTCCAGCAATAGCTCCCAAACGAAAGGGGCCAGCAGCCAAAGACCTAGCTGGCCTGAAAGCCCCCCAGGGGGCCCACAAGCAGCCCCTCTCAATTTGGGTCTGGGGGCTATCGCTGGACGGGGAACCTTGGAGGTACCTGTGAGGTTGCAGTTGGCGGCCCGAGAAGCACTCTCCGGCCAACATGCCAAACGTCCAGCAATAGCTCCCAAACGAAAGGGGCCAGCAGCCAAAGACCTAGCTGGCCTGAAAGCCCCCCAGGGGGCCCACAAGCAGCCCCTCTCAATTTGGGTCTGGGGGCTTTCGCTGGGCGGGGAACCTTGGAGGTACCTGTGGGGTTGCAGTTCGCGGCCCGAGAAGCACTCTCCGGCCAACATGCCAAACGTCCAGCAATAGCTCCCAAACGAAAGGGGCCAGCAGCCAAAGACCTAGCTGGTCTGAAAGCCCCCCAGGGGGCCCACAAGCAGCCCCTCTCAATTTGGGTGTGGGGGCTTTCGCTGGGCGGGGAACCTTGGAGGTACCTGCAAGGTTGCAGTTGGCGGCCCGAGAAGCACTCTCCGGCCAACATGCCAAACGTCCAGCAATAGCTCCCAAACGAAAGGGGCCAGCAGCCAAAGACCTAGCTGGCCTGAAAGCCCCCCAGGGGGCCCACAAGCAGCCCCTCTCAATTTGGGTCTGGGGGCTTTCGCTGGGCGGGGAACCTTGGAGGTACCTGCAAGGTTGCAGTTCGCAGCCCGAAAAGCACTCTCCGGCCAACATGCCAAACGTCCAGCAATAGCTCCCAAACGAAAGGGGCCAGCAGCCAAAGACCTAGCTGGCCTGAAAGCCCCCCAGGGGGCCCACAAGCAGCCCCTCTCAATTTGGGTCTGGGGGCTTTCGCTGGGCGGGGAACCTGTGAGGTACCTGCAAGGTTGCAGTTGGCGGCCCGAGAAGCACTCTCCGGCCAACATGCCAAACGTCCAGCAAGAGCTCCCAAACGAAAGGGGCCAGCAGCCAAAGACCTAGCTGGCCTGAAAGCCCCCCAGGGGGCCCACAAGCAGCCCCTCTCAATTTGGGTCTGGGGGCTTTTGCTGGGCGTGAAACCTTGGAGGTACCTGCAAGGTTGCAGTTGGCGGCCCGAGAAGCACTCTCCGGCCAACATGCCAAACGTCCAGCAATAACTCCCAAACGAAAGGGGCCAGCAGCCAAAGACCTAGCTGGCCTGAAAGCCCCCCAGGGGGCCCACAAGCAGCCCCTCTCAATTTGGGTCTGGGGGCTTTCGCTGGGCGGGGAACCTTGGAGGTACCTGCAAGGTTGCAGTTCGCAGACCGAAAAGCACTCTCTGGCCAACATGCCAAACGTCCAGCAATAGCTCCCAAACGAAAGGGGCCAGCAGCCAAAGACCTAGCTGGCCTGAGAGCCCCCCAGGGGGCCCACAAGCAGCCCCTCTCAATTTGGGTCTGGGGGCTTTCGCTGGGCGGGGAACCTTGGAGGTACCTGCAAGGTTGCAGTTGGCGGCCCGAGAAGCACTCTCCGGCCAACATGCCAAATGTCCAGCAATAGCTCCCAAACGAAAGGGGCCAGCCGCCAAAGACCTAGCTGGCCTGAAAGCCCCCCAGGGGGCCCACAAGCAGCCCCTCTCAATTTGGGTCTGGGGGCTTTCGCTGGACGGGGAACCTTGGAGGTACCTGTGGGGTTGCAGTTCGCAGCCCGAGAAGCACTCTACGGCCAACATGCCAAACGTCCAGCAATAGCTCCCAAACGAAAGGGGCTAGCAGCCAAAGACCTAGCTGGCCTGAAAGCCCCCCAGGGGGCCCACAAGCAGCCCCTCTCAATTTGGGTCTGGGGGCTTTCGCTGGGCGGGGAACCTTGGAGGTACCTGTGGGGTTGCAGTTGGCGGCCCGAGAAGCACTCTCCGGCCAACATGCCAAACGTCCAGCAATAGCTCCCAAACGAAAGGGGCCAGCAGCCAAAGACCTAGCTGGCCTGAAAGCCCCCCAGGGGGCCCACAAGCAGCCCCTCTCAATTTGGGTGTGGGGGCTTTCGCTGGACGGGGAACCTTGGAGGTACCTGCAAGGTTGCAGTTGGCGGCCCGAGAAGCACTCTCCGGCCAACATGCCAAACGTCCAGCAATAGCTCCCAAACGAAAGGGGCCAGCAGCCAAAGACCTAGCTGGCCTGAAAGCCCCCCAGGGGGCCCACAAGCAGCCCCTCTCAATTTGGGTCTGGGGGCTTTCGCTGGGCGGGGAACCTTGGAGGTACCTGCAAGGTTGCAGTTGGCGGCCCGAGAAGCACTCTCCAGCCAACATGCCAAACGTCCAGCAATAGCTCCCAAACGAAAGGGGCCAGCAGCCAAAGACCTAGCTGGCCTGAAAGCCCCCCAGGGGGCCCACAAGCAGCCCCTCTCAATTTGGGTCTGGGGGCTTTCGCTGGACGGGGAACCTTGGAGGTACCTGCAAGGTTGCAGTTGGCGGCCCGAGAAGCACTCTCCGGCCAACATGCCAAACGTCCAGCAATAGCTACCAAACGAAAGGGGCCAGCAGCCAAAGACCTAGCTGGCCTGAAAGCCCCCCAGGGGGCCCACAAGTAGCCCCTCTCAATTTGGGTCTGGGGGCTTTCGCTGGGCGGGGAACCTTGGAGGTACCTGCAAGGTTGCAGTTGGCGGCCCGAGAAGCACTCTCCGGCCAACATGCCAAACGTCCAGCAATAATTCCCTAACGAAAGGGGCCAGCAGCCAAAGACCTAGCTGGCCTGAAAGCCCCCCAGGGGGCCCACAAGCAGCCCCTCTCAATTTGGGTCTGGGGGCTTTGCTGGGCGGGGAACCTTGGAGGTACCTGCAAGGTTGCAGTTGGCGGCCCGAGAAGCACTCTCCGGCCAACATGCCAAACGTCCAGCAATAGCTCCCAAACGAAAGGGGCCAGCAGCCAAAGACCTAGCTGGCCTGAAAGCCCCCCAGGGGGCCCACAAGCAGCCCCTCTCAATTTGGGTCTGGGGGCTTTCGCTGGGCGGGGAACCTTGGAGGTACCTGTGGGGTTGCAGTTCGCAGCCCGAGAAGCACTCTCCGGCCAACATGCCAAACGTCCAGCAATAGCTCCCAAGCGAAAGGGGCTAGCAGCCAAAGACCTAGCTGGCCTGAAAGCCCCCCAGGGGGCCCACAAGCAGCCCCTCTCAATTTGGGTCTGGGGGCTTTTGCTGGGCGGGGAACCTTGGAGGTACCTGCAAGGTTGCAGTTCGCAGCCCGAAAAGCACTCTCCGGCCAACATGCCAAACGTCCAGCAATAGCTCCCAAACGAAAGGGGCCAGCAGCCAAAGACCTAGCTGGCCTGAAAGCCCCCCAGGGGGCCCACAAGCAGCCCCTCTCAATTTGGGTCTGGGGGCTTTCGCTGGGCGGGGAACTTTGGAGGTACCTGTGGGGTTCCAGTTGGCGGCCCGAGAAGCACTCTCCGGCCTACATGCCAAACGTCCAGCAATAGCTCCCAAACGAAAGGGGCCAGCAGCCAAAGACCTAGCTGGCCTGAAAGCCCCCCAGGGGGCCCACAAGCAGCCCCTCTCAATTTGGGTCTGGGGGCTTTCGCTGGGCGGGGAACCTTGGAGGTACCTGCAAGGTTGCAGTTGGCGGCCCGAGAAGCACTCTCCGGCCAACATGCCAAACGTCCAGCAATAGCTCCCAAACAAAAGGGGCCAGCAGCCAAAGACCTAGCTGGCCTGAAAGCCCCCCAGGGGGCCCACAATCAGCCCCTCTCAATTTGGGTCTGGGGGCTTTCGCTGGGCGGGAACCTTGGAGGTACCTGCAAGGTTGCAGTTGGCGGCCCGAGAAGCACTCTCCGGCCAACATGCCAAACGTCCAGCAAGAGCTCCCAAACGAAAGGGGCCAGCAGCCAAAGACCTAGCTGGCCTGAAAGCCCCCCAGGGGGCCCACAAGCAGCACCTCTCAATTTGGGTCTGGGGGCTTTCGCTGGGCGGGGAACCTTGGAGGTACCTGCAAGGTTGCAGTTGGCGGCCCGAGAAGCACTCTCCGGCCAACATGCCAAACGTCCAGCAATAGCTCCCAAACGAAAGGGGCCAGCAGCCAAAGACCTAGCTGGCCTGAAAGCCCCCCAGGGGGCCCACAAGCAGCCCCTCTCAATTTGGGTCTGGGGGCTTTCGCTGGGCGGGGAACCTTGGAGGTACCTGTGGGGTTGCAGTTGGCGGCCCGAGAAGCACTCTCCGGCCAACATGCCAAACGTCCAGCAATAGCTCCCAAACGAAAGGGGCCAGCAGCCAAAGACCTAGCTGGCCTGAAAGCCCCCCAGGGGGCCCACAAGCAGCCCCTCTCAATTTGGGTCTGGGGGCTTTCGCTGGGTGGGGAACCTTGGAGGTACCTGTGGGGTTGCAGTTGGCGGCCCGAGAAGCACTCTCCGGCCAACATGCCAAACGTCCAGTAATAGCTCCCAAACGAAAGGGGCCAGCAGCCAAAGACCTAGCTGGCCTGAAAGCCCCCCAGGGGGCCCACAAGCAGCCCCTCTCAATTTGGGTCTGGGGGCTTTCGCTGGACGGGGAACCTTGGAGGTACCTGCAAGGTTGCAGTTCGCAGCCCGAAAAGCACTCTCCGGCCAACATGCCAAACGTCCAGCAATAATTCCCAAACGAAAGGGGCCAGCAGCCAAAAACCTAGCTGGCCTGAAAGCCCCCCAGGGGGCCCACAAGCAGCCCCTCTCAATTTGGGTCTGGGGGCTTTCGCTGGGCGGGGAACCTTGGAGGTACCTGCAAGGTTGCAGTTGGCGGCCCGAGAAGCACTCTCCGGCCAACATGCCAAACGTCCAGCAATAGCTACCAAACGAAAGGGGCCAGCAGCCAAAGACCTAGCTGGCCTGAAAGCCCCCCAGGGGGCCCACAAGCAGCCCCTCTCAATTTGGGTCTGGGGGCTTTCGCTGGGCGGGGAACCTTGGAGGTACCTGCAAGGTTGCAGTTGGCGGCCCGAGAAGCACTCTCCGGCCAACATGCCAAACGTCCAGCAATAATTCCCTAACGAAAGGGGCCAGCAGCCAAAGACCTAGCTGGCCTGAAAGCCCCCCAGGGGGCCCACAAGCAGCCCCTCTCAATTTGGGTCTGGGGGCTTTGCTGGGCGGGGAACCTTGGAGGTACCTGCAAGGTTGCAGTTGGCGGCCCGAGAAGCACTCTCCGGCCAACATGCCAAACGTCCAGCAATAGCTCCCAAACGAAAGGGGCCAGCAGCCAAAGACCTAGCTGGCCTGAAAGCCCCCCAGGGGGCCCACAAGCAGCCCCTCTCAATTTGGGTCTGGGGGCTTTCGCTGGGCGGGGAACCTTGGAGGTACCTGCAAGGTTGCAGTTCGCAGCCCGAGAAGCACTCTCCGGCCAACATGCCAAACGTCCAGCAATAGCTCCCAAGCGAAAGGGGCTAGCAGCCAAAGACCTAGCTGGCCTGAAAGCCCCCCAGGGGGCCCACAAGCAGCCCCTCTCAATTTGGGTCTGGGGGCTTTTGCTGGGCGGGGAACTGTGGAGGTACCTGCAAGGTTGCAGTTCGCAGCCCGAAAAGCACTCTCCGGCCAACATGCCAAACGTCCAGCAAGAGCTCCCAAACGAAAGGGGCCAGCAGCCAAAGACCTAGCTGGCCTGAAAGCCCCCCAGGGGGCCCACAAGCAGCCCCTCTCAATTTGGGTCTGGGGGCTTTCGCTGGGCGGGGAACCATGGAGGTACCTGTGGGGTTGCAGTTCGCGGCCCGAGAAGCACTCTCCGGCCAACATGCCAAACGTCCAGCAATAGCTCCCAAACGAAAGGGGCCAGCAGCCAAAGACCTAGCTGGTCTGAAAGCCCCCCAGGGGGCCCACAAGCAGCCCCTCTCAATTTGGGTGTGGGGGCTTTCGCTGGGCGGGGAACCTTGGAGGTACCTGCAAGGTTGCAGTTGGCGGCCCGAGAATCACTCTCCGGCCAACATGCCAAACGTCCAGCAATAGCTCCCAAACGAAAGGGGCCAGCAGCCAAAGACCTAGCTGGCCTGAAAGCCCCCCAGGGGGCCCACAAGCAGCCCCTCTCAATTTGGGTCTGGGGGCTTTCGCTGGGCGGGGAACCTTGGAGGTACCTGCAAGGTTGCAGTTGGCGGCCCGAGAAGCACTCTCCGGCCAACATGCCAAACGTCCAGCAATAGCTCCCAAACGAAAGGGGCCAGCAGCCAAAGACCTAGCTGGCCTGAAAGCCCCCCAGGGGGCCCACAAGCAGCCCCTCTCAATTTGGGTCTGGGGGCTTTCGCTGGGCGGGGAACCTTGGAGGTACCTGCAAGGTTGCAGTTGGCGGCCCGAGAAGCACTCTCCGGCCAACATGCCAAACGTCCAGCAATAGCTCCCAAACGAAAGGGGCCAGCAGCCAAAGACCTAGCTGGCCTGAAAGCCCCCCAGGGGGCCCACAAGCAGCCCCTCTCAATTTGGGTCTGGGGGCTTTCGCTGGGCGGGGAACCTTGGAGGTACCTGTGGGGTTGTTGTTGGCGGCCCGAGAAGCACTCTCCGGCCAACATGCCAAACGTCCAGCAATAGCTCCCAAACGAAAGGGGCCAGCAGCCAAAGACCTAGCTGGCCTGAAAGCCCCCCAGGGGGCCCACAAGCAGCCCCTCTCAATTTGGGTCTGGGGGCTTTCGCTGGGCGGGGAACTTTGGAAGTACCTGTGGGGTTCCAGTTGGCGGCCCGAGAAGCACTCTCCGGCCTACATGCCAAACGTCCAGCAATAGCTCCCAAACGAAAGGGGCCAGCAGCCAAAGACCTAGCTGGCCTGAAAGCCCCCCAGGGGGCCCACAAGCAGCCCCTCTCAATTTGGGTCTGGGGGCTTTCGCTGGGCGGGGAACCTTGGAGGTACCTGCAAGGTTGCAGTTGGCGGCCCGAGAAGCACTCTCCGGCCAACATGCCAAACGTCCAGCAATAGCTCCCAAACGAAAGGGGCCAGCAGCCAAAGACCTAGCTGGCCTGAAAGCCCCCCAGGGGGCCCACAAGCAGCCCCTCTCAATTTGGGTCTGGGGGCTTTCGCTGGGCGGGAACCTTGGAGGTACCTGCAAGGTTGCAGTTGGCGGCCCGAGAAGCACTCTCCGGCCAACATGCCAAACGTCCAGCAAGAGCTCCCAAACGAAAGGGGCCAGCAGCCAAAGACCTAGCTGGCCTGAAAGCCCCCCAGGGGGCCCACAAGCAGCACCTCTCAATTTGGGTCTGGGGGCTTTCGCTGGGCGGGGAACCTTGGAGGTACCTGCAAGGTTGCAGTTGGCGGCCCGAGAAGCACTCTCCGGCCAACATGCCAAACGTCCAGCAATAGCTCCCAAACGAAAGGGGCCAGCAGCCAAAGACCTAGCTGGCCTGAAAGCCCCCCAGGGGGCCCACAAGCAGCCCCTCTCAATTTGGGTCTGGGGGCTTTCGCTGGGCGGGGAACCTTGGAGGTACCTGTGGGGTTGCAGTTGGCGGCCCGAGAAGCACTCTCCGGCCAACATGCCAAACGTCCAGCAATAGCTCCCAAACGAAAGGGGCCAGCAGCCAAAGACCTAGCTGGCCTGAAAGCCCCCCAGGGGGCCCACAAGCAGCCCCTCTCAATTTGGGTCTGGGGGCTTTCGCTGGGCGGGGAACTTTGGAGGTACCTGTGGGGTTCCAGTTGGCGGCCCGAGAAGCACTCTCCGGCCTACATGCCAAACGTCCAGCAATAGCTCCCAAACGAAAGGGGCCAGCAGCCAAAGACCTAGCTGGCCTGAAAGCCCCCCAGGGGGCCCACAAGCAGCCCCTCTCAATTTGGGTCTGGGGGCTTTCGCTGGGCGGGGAACCTTGGAGGTACCTGCAAGGTTGCAGTTGGCGGCCCGAGAAGCACTCTCCGGCCAACATGCCAAACGTCCAGCAATAGCTCCCAAACGAAAGGGGCCAGCAGCCAAAGACCTAGCTGGCCTGAAAGCCCCCCAGGGGGCCCACAAGCAGCCCCTCTCAATTTGGGTCTGGGGGCTTTCGCTGGGCGGGAACCTTGGAGGTACCTGCAAGGTTGCAGTTGGCGGCCCGAGAAGCACTCTCCGGCCAACATGCCAAACGTCCAGCAAGAGCTCCCAAACGAAAGGGGCCAGCAGCCAAAGACCTAGCTGGCCTGAAAGCCCCCCAGGGGGCCCACAAGCAGCACCTCTCAATTTGGGTCTGGGGGCTTTCGCTGGGCGGGGAACCTTGGAGGTACCTGCAAGGTTGCAGTTGGCGGCCCGAGAAGCACTCTCCGGCCAACATGCCAAACGTCCAGCAATAGCTCCCAAACGAAAGGGGCCAGCAGCCAAAGACCTAGCTGGCCTGAAAGCCCCCCAGGGGGCCCACAAGCAGCCCCTCTCAATTTGGGTCTGGGGGCTTTCGCTGGGCGGGGAACCTTGGAGGTACCTGTGGGGTTGCAGTTGGCGGCCCGAGAAGCACTCTCCGGCCAACATGCCAAACGTCCAGCAATAGCTCCCAAACGAAAGGGGCCAGCAGCCAAAGACCTAGCTGGCCTGAAAGCCCCCCAGGGGGCCCACAAGCAGCCCCTCTCAATTTGGGTCTGGGGGCTTTCGCTGGGCGGGGAACTTTGGAGGTACCTGTGGGGTTCCAGTTGGCGGCCCGAGAAGCACTCTCCGGCCTACATGCCAAACGTCCAGCAATAGCTCCCAAACGAAAGGGGCCAGCAGCCAAAGACCTAGCTGGCCTGAAAGCCCCCCAGGGGGCCCACAAGCAGCCCCTCTCAATTTGGGTCTGGGGGCTTTCGCTGGGCGGGGAACCTTGGAGGTACCTGCAAGGTTGCAGTTGGCGGCCCGAGAAGCACTCTCCGGCCAACATGCCAAACGTCCAGCAATAGCTCCCAAACGAAAGGGGCCAGCAGCCAAAGACCTAGCTGGCCTGAAAGCCCCCCAGGGGGCCCACAAGCAGCCCCTCTCAATTTGGGTCTGGGGGCTTTCGCTGGGCGGGAACCTTGGAGGTACCTGCAAGGTTGCAGTTGGCGGCCCGAGAAGCACTCTCCGGCCAACATGCCAAACGTCCAGCAAGAGCTCCCAAACGAAAGGGGCCAGCAGCCAAAGACCTAGCTGGCCTGAAAGCCCCCCAGGGGGCCCACAAGCAGCACCTCTCAATTTGGGTCTGGGGGCTTTCGCTGGGCGGGGAACCTTGGAGGTACCTGCAAGGTTGCAGTTGGCGGCCCGAGAAGCACTCTCCGGCCAACATGCCAAACGTCCAGCAATAGCTCCCAAACGAAAGGGGCCAGCAGCCAAAGACCTAGCTGGCCTGAAAGCCCCCCAGGGGGCCCACAAGCAGCCCCTCTCAATTTGGGTCTGGGGGCTTTCGCTGGGCGGGGAACCTTGGAGGTACCTGCAAGGTTGCAGTTGGCGGCCCGAGAAGCACTCTCCGGCCAACATGCCAAACGTCCAGCAATAGCTCCCAAACCAAAGGGGCCAGCAGCCAAAGACCTAGCTGGCCTGAAAGCCCCCCAGGGGGCCCACAAGCAGCCCCTCTCAATTTGGGTCTGGGGGCTTTCGCTGGGTGGGGAACCTTGGAGGTACCTGTGGGGTTGCAGTTGGCGGCCCGAGAAGCACTCTCCGGCCAACATGCCAAACGTCCAGCAATAGCTCCCAAACGAAAGGGGCCAGCAGCCAAAGACCTAGCTGGCCTGAAAGCCCCCCAGGGGGCCCACAAGCAGCCCCTCTCAATTTGGGTCTGGGGGCTTTCGCTGGGTGGGGAACCTTGGAGGTACCTGCAAGGTTGCAGTTGGCGGCCCGAGAAGCACTCTCCGGCCAACATGCCAAACGTCCAGCAATAGCTCCCAAACGAAAGGGGCCAGCAGCCAAAGACCTAGCTGGCCTGAAAGCCCCCCAGGGGGCCCACAAGCAGCCCCTCTCAATTTGGGTCTGGGGGCTTTTGCTGGGCGGGCAACCTTGGAGGTACCTGTGAGGTTGCAGTTGGCGGCCCGAGAAGCACTCTCCGGCCAACATGCCAAACGTCCAGCAATAGCTCCCAAACGAAAGGGGCCAGCAGCCAAAGACCTAGCTGGCCTGAAAGCCCCCCAGGGGGCCCACAAGCAGCCCCTCTCAATTTGGGTCTGGGGGCTTTCGCTGGGCGGGGAACCTTGGAGGTACCTGCAAGGTTGCAGTTGGCGGCCCGAGAAGCACTCTCCGGCCAACATGCCAAACGTCCAGCAATAGCTCCCAAACGAAAGGGGCCAGCAGCCAAAGACCTAGCTGGCCTGAAAGCCCCCCAGGGGGCCCACAAGCAGCCCCTCTCAATTTGGGTCTGGGGGCTTTCGCTGGGCGGGGAACCTTGGAGGTACCTGCAAGGTTGCAGTTGGCGGCCCGAGAAGCACTCTCCGGCCAACATGCCAAACGTCCAGCAATAGCTCCCAAAAGAAAGGGGCCAGCAGCCAAAGACCTAGCTGGCCTGAAAGCCCCCCAGGGGGCCCACAAGCAGCCCCTCTCAATTTGGGTGTGGGGGCTTTCGCTGGGCGGGGAACCTGTGAGGTACCTGCAAGGTTGCAGTTGGCGGCCCGAGAAGCACTCTCCGGCCAACATGCCAAACGTCCAGCAATAGCTCCCAAACGAAAGGGGCCAGCAGCCAAAGACCTAGCTGGCCTGAAAGCCCCCCAGGGGGCCCACAAGCAGCCCCTCTCAATTTGGGTCTGGGGGCTTTCGCTGGGCGGGGAACCTTGGAGGTACCTGCAAGGTTGCAGTTCGCAGCCCGAAAAGCACTCTCCGGCCAACATGCCAAACGTCCAGCAATAGCTCCCAAACGAAAGGGGCCAGCAGCCAAAGACCTAGCTGGCCTGAAAGCCCCCCAGGGGGCCCATAAGCAGCCCCTCTCAATTTGGGTCTGGGGGCTTTCGCTGGGCGGGGAACCTGTGAGGTACCTGCAAGGTTGCAGTTGGCGGCCCGAGAAGCACTCTCCGGTCAACATGCCAAACGTCCAGCAATAGCTCCCAAACCAAAGGGGCCAGCAGCCAAAGACCTAGCTGGCCTGAAAGCCCCCCAGGGGGCCCACAAGCAGCCCCTCTCAATTTGGGTCTGGGGGCTTTCGCTGGGCGGGGAACCTTGGAGGTACCTGTGGGGTTGCAGTTGGCGGCCCGAGAAGCACTCTCCGGCCAACATGCCAAACGTCCAGCAATAGC
This sequence comes from Gallinula chloropus, assembly GCF_964237585.1. Lineage (NCBI taxonomy): Eukaryota > Metazoa > Chordata > Aves > Gruiformes > Rallidae > Gallinula > Gallinula chloropus. Next base: position 331,492 of record NW_028168534.1, on the reverse strand, counting down.
TCCCAAACGAAAGGGGCCAGCAGTCAAAGACCTAGCTGGCCTGAAAGCCCCCCAGGGGGCCCACAAGCAGCCCCTCTCAATTTGGGTCTGGGGGCTTTCTCTGGGCGGAGAACCTTGGAGGTACCTGCAAGGTTGCAGTTCGCAGCCCGAGAAGCACTCTCCGGCCAACATGCCAAACGTCCAGCAATAGCTCCCAAACGAAAGGGGCCAGCAGCCAAAGACCTAGCTGGCCTGAAAGCCCCCCAGGGGGCCCACAAGCAGCCCCTCTCAATTTGGGTCTGGGGGCTTTCGCTGGGCGGGGAACCTTGGAGGTACCTGCAAGGTTGGAGTTCGCAGCCCGAAGAGCACTCTCCGGCCAACATGCCAAACGTCCAGCAATAGCTCCCAAACGAAAGGGGCCAGCAGCCAAAGACCTAGCTGGCCTGAAAGCCCCCCAGGGGGCCCACAAGCAGCCCCTCTCAATTTGGGTCTGGGGGCTTTCGCTGGGCGGGGAACCTTGGAGGTACCTGCAAGGTTGCAGTTGGCGGCCCGAGAAGCACTCTCCGGCCAACATGCCAAACGTCCAGCAATAGCTCCCAAACGAAAGGGGCCAGCAGCCAAAGACCTAGCTGGCCTGAAAGCCCCCCAGGGGGCCCACAAGCAGCCCCTCTCAATTTGGGTCTGGGGGCTTTCGATGGGCGGGGAACCTTGGAGGTACCTGCAAGGTTGCAGTTCGCAGCCCGAAAAGCACTCTCCGGCCAACATGCCAAACGTCCAGCAATAGCTCCCAAACGAAAGGGGCCAGCAGCCAAAGACCTAGCTGGCCTGAAAGCCCCCCAGGGGGCCCACAAGCAGCCCCTCTCAATTTGGGTCTGGGGGCTTTCGCTGGGCGGGGAACCTTGGAGGTACCTGCAAGGTTGCAGTTGGCGGCCCGAGAAGCACTCTCCGGCCAACATGCCAAACGTCCAGCAATAGCTCCCAAACGAAAGGGGCCAGCAGCCAAAGACCTAGCTGGCCTGAAAGCCCCCCAGGGGGCCCACAAGCAGCCCCTCTCAATTTGGGTCTGGGGGCTTTCGCTGGGCGGGGAACCTTGGAGGTACCTGCAAGGTTGCAGTTAGCGGCCCGAGAAGCACTCTCCGGCCAACATGCCAAACGTCCAGCAATAGCTCCCAAACGAAAGGGGCCAGCAGCCAAAGACCTAGCTGGCCTGAAAGCCCCCCAGGGGGCCCACAAGCAGCCCCTCTCAATTTGGGTCTGGGGGCTTTCGCTGGGCGGGGAACCTTGGAGGTACCTGCAAGGTTGCAGTTGGCGGCCCGAGAAGCACTCTCCGGCCAACATGCCAAACGTCCAGCAATAGCTCCCAAACGAAAGGGGCCAGCAGCCAAAGACCTAGCTGGCCTGAAAGCCCCCCAGGGGGCCCACAAGCAGCCCCTCTCAATTTGGGTCTGGGGGCTTTCGCTGGGCGGGGAACCTTGGAGGTACCTGTGGGTTTGCAGTTGGCGGCCCGAGAAGCACTCTCCGGCCAACATGCCAAACGTCCAGCAATAGCTCCCAAACGAAAGGGGCCAGCAGCCAAAGACCTAGCTGGCCTGAAAGCCCCCCAGGGGGCCCACAAGCAGCCCCTCTCAATTTGGGTCTGGGGGCTTTCGCTGGGCGGGGAACCTTGGAGGTACCTGCAAGGTTGCAGTTGGCGGCCCGAAAAGCACTCTCCGGCCAACATGCCAAACGTCCAGCAATAGCTCCCAAACGAAAGGGGCCAGCAGCCAAAGACCTAGCTGGCCTGAAAGCCCCCCAGGGGGCCCACAAGCAGCCCCTCTCAATTTGGGTCTGGGGGCTTTCGCTGGGCGGGGAACCTTGGAGGTACCTGCAAGGTTGCAGTTGGCGGCCCGAGAAGCACTCTCCGGCCAACATGCCAAACGTCCAGCAATAGCTCCCAAACGAAAGGGGCCAGCAGCCAAAGACCTAGCTGGCCTGAAAGCCCCCCAGGGGGCCCACAAGCAGCCCCTCTCAATTTGGGTCTGGGGGCTTTCGCTGGGCGGGGAACCTTGGAGGTACCTGCAAGGTTGCAGTTCGCAGCCCGAGAAGCACTCTCCGGCCAACATGCCAAACGTCCAGCAATAGCTCCCAAACGAAAGGGGCCAGCAGCCAAAGACCTAGCTGGCCTGAAAGCCCCCCAGGGGGCCCACAAGCAGCCCCTCTCAATTTGGGTCTGGGGGCTTTCGCTGGGCGGGGAACCTTGGAGGTACCTGCAAGGTTGCAGTTGGCGGCCCGAGAAGCACTCTCCGGCCAACATGCCAAACGTCCAGCAATAGCTCCCAAACGAAAGGGGCCAGCAGCCAAAGACCTAGCTGGCCTGAAAGCCCCCCAGGGGGCCCACAAGCAGCCCCTCTCAATTTGGGTCTGGGGGCTTTCGCTGGGCGGGGAACCTTGGAGGTACCTGCAAGGTTTCAGTTCGCAGCCCGAAAAGCAATCTCCGGCCAACATGCCAAACGTCCAGCAATAGCTCCCAAACGAAAGGGGCCAGCAGCCAAAGACCTAGCTGGCCTGAAAGCCCCCCAGGGGGCCCACAAGCAGCCCCTCTCAATTTGGGTCTGGGGGCTTTCGCTGGGCGGGGAACCTTGGAGGTACCTGCAAGGTTGGAGTTCGCAGCCCGAAGAGCACTCTCCGGCCAACATGCCAAACGTCCAGCAATAGCTCCCAAACGAAAGGGGCCAGCAGCCAAAGACCTAGCTGGCCTGAAAGCCCCCCAGGGGGCCCACAAGCAGCCCCTCTCAATTTGGGTCTGGGGGCTTTCGCTGGGCGGGGAACCTTGGAGGTACCTGCAAGGTTGCAGTTCGCAGCCAGAGAAGCACTCTCCGGCCAACATGCCAAACGTCCAGCAATAGCTCCCAAACGAAAGGGGCCAGCAGCCAAAGACCTAGCTGGCCTGAAAGCCCCCCAGGGGGCCCACAAGCAGCCCCTCTCAATTTGGGTCTGGGGGCTTTCGCTGGGCGGGGAACCTTGGAGGTACCTGCAAGGTTGCAGTTGGCGGCCCGAGAAGCACTCTCCGGCCAACATGCCAAACGTCCAGCAATAGCTCCCAAACGAAAGGGGCCAGCAGCCAAAGACCTAGCTGGCCTGAAAGCCCCCCAGGGGGCCCACAAGCAGCCCCTCTCAATTTGGGTCTGGGGGCTTTCGCTGGGCTGGGAACCTTGGAGGTACCTGTGGGGTTGCAGTTGGCGGCCCGAGAAGCACTCTCCGGCCAACATGCCAAACGTCCAGCAATAGCTCCCAAACGAAAGGTGCCAGCAGCCAAAGACCTAGCTGGCCTGAAAGCCCCCCAGGGGGCCCACAAGCAGCCCCTCTCAATTTGGGTCTGGGGGCTTTCGCTGGGCGGGGAACCTTGGAGGTACCTGCAAGGTTGCAGTTCGCAGCCCGAAAAGCACTCTCCGGCCAACATGCCAAACGTCCAGCAATAGCTCCCAAACGAAAGGGGCCAGCAGCCAAAGACCTAGCTGGCCTGAAAGCCCCCCAGGGGGCCCACAAGCAGCCCCTCTCAATTTGGGTCTGGGGGCTTTCGCTGGGCGGGGAACCTTGGAGGTACCTGCAAGGTTGGAGTTGGCGGCCCGAGAAGCACTCTCCGGCCAACATGCCAAACGTCCAGCAATAGCTCCCAAACGAAAGGGGCCAGCAGCCAAAGACCTAGCTGGCCTGAAAGCCCCCCAGGGGGCCCACAAGCAGCCCCACTCAATTTGGGTCTGGGGGCTTTCGCTGGGCGGGGAACCTTGGAGGTACCTGCAAGGTTTCAGTTCGCAGCCCGAAAAGCACTCTCCGGCCAACATGCCAAACGTCCAGCAATAGCTCCCAAACGAAAGGGGCCAGCAGCCAAAGACCTAGCTGGCCTGAAAGCCCCCCAGGGGGCCCACAAGCAGCCCCTCTCAATTTGGGTCTGGGGGCTTTCGCTGGGCGGGGAACCTTGGAGGTACCTGCAAGGTTGCAGTTCGCAGCCCGAGAAGCACTCTCCGGCCAACATGCCAAACGTCCAGCAATAGCTCCCAAACGAAAGGGGCCAGCAGCCAAAGACCTAGCTGGCCTGAAAGCCCCCCAGGGGGCCCACAAGCAGCCCCTCTCAATTTGGGTCTGGGGGCTTTCTCTGGGCGGGGAACCTTGGAGGTACCTGCAAGGTTGCAGTTGGCGGCCCGAGAAGCACTCTCCGGCCAACATGCCAAACGTCCAGCAATAGCTCCCAAACGAAAGGGGCCAGCAGCCAAAGACCTAGCTGGCCTGAAAGCCCCCCAGGGGGCCCACAAGCAGCCCCTCTCAATTTGGGTCTGGGGGCTTTCGCTGGACGGGGAACCTTGGAGGTACCTGTGAGTTTGCAGTTGGCGGCCCGAGAAGCCCTCTCCGGCCAACATGCCAAACTTCCAGCAATAGCTCCCAAACGAAAGGGGCCAGCAGCCAAAGACCTAGCTGGCCTGAAAGCCCCCCAGGGGGCCCACAAGCAGCCCCTCTCAATTTGGGTCTGGGGGCTTTTGCTGGGCAGGAAACCTTGGAGGTACCTGCAAGGTTGCAGTTGGCGGCCCGAGAAGCACTCTCCGGCCAACATGCCAAACGTCCAGCAATAGCTCCCAAACGAAAGGGGCCAGCAGCCAAAGACCTAGCTGGCCTGAAAGCCCCCCAGGGGGCCCACAAGCAGCCCCTCTCAATTTGGGTCTGGGGGCTTTCGCTGGGCGGGAACCTTGGAGGTACCTGCAAGGTTGCAGTTGGCGGCCCGAGAAGCACTCTCCGGCCAACATGCCAAACGTCCAGCAATAGCTCCCAAACGAAAGGGGCCAGCAGCCAAAGACCTAGCTGGCCTGAAAGCCCCCCAGGGGGCCCACAAGCAGCCCCACTCAATTTGGGTCTGGGGGCTTTCGCTGGGCGGGGAACCTTGGAGGTACCTGCAAGGTTTCAGTTCGCAGCCCGAAAAGCACTCTCCGGCCAACATGCCAAACGTCCAGCAATAGCTCCCAAACGAAAGGGGCCAGCAGCCAAAGACCTAGCTGGCCTGAAAGCCCCCCAGGGGGCCCACAAGCAGCCCCTCTCAATTTGGGTCTGGGGGCTTTCGCTGGGCGGGGAACCTTGGAGGTACCTGCAAGGTTGCAGTTCGCAGCCCGAGAAGCACTCTCCGGCCAACATGCCAAACGTCCAGCAATAGCTCCCAAACGAAAGGGGCCAGCAGCCAAAGACCTAGCTGGCCTGAAAGCCCCCCAGGGGGCCCACAAGCAGCCCCTCTCAATTTGGGTCTGGGGGCTTTCTCTGGGCGGGGAACCTTGGAGGTACCTGCAAGGTTGCAGTTGGCGGCCCGAGAAGCACTCTCCGGCCAACATGCCAAACGTCCAGCAATAGCTCCCAAACGAAAGGGGCCAGCAGCCAAAGACCTAGCTGGCCTGAAAGCCCCCCAGGGGGCCCACAAGCAGCCCCTCTCAATTTGGGTCTGGGGGCTTTCGCTGGACGGGGAACCTTGGAGGTACCTGTGAGTTTGCAGTTGGCGGCCCGAGAAGCCCTCTCCGGCCAACATGCCAAACTTCCAGCAATAGCTCCCAAACGAAAGGGGCCAGCAGCCAAAGACCTAGCTGGCCTGAAAGCCCCCCAGGGGGCCCACAAGCAGCCCCTCTCAATTTGGGTCTGGGGGCTTTTGCTGGGCAGGAAACCTTGGAGGTACCTGCAAGGTTGCAGTTGGCGGCCCGAGAAGCACTCTCCGGCCAACATGCCAAACGTCCAGCAATAGCTCCCAAACGAAAGGGGCCAGCAGCCAAAGACCTAGCTGGCCTGAAAGCCCCCCAGGGGGCCCACAAGCAGCCCCTCTCAATTTGGGTCTGGGGGCTTTCGCTGGGCGGGGAACCTTGGAGGTACCTGCAAGGTTGCAGTTCGCGGCCCGAGAAGCACTCTCCGGCCAACATGCCAAACGTCCAGCAATAGCTCCCAAACGAAAGGGGCCAGCAGCCAAAGACCTAGCTGGCCTGAAAGCCCCCCAGGGGGCCCACAAGCAGCCCCTCTCAATTTGGGTCTGGGGGCTTTCACTAGGCGGGGAACCTTGGAGGTACCTGTGGGGTTGCAGTTGGCGGCCCGAGAAGCACTCTCCGGCCAACATGCCAAACGTCCAGCAATAGCTCCCAAACGAAAGGGGCCAGCAGCCAAAGACCTAGCTGGCCTGAAAGCCCCCCAGGGGGCCCACAAGCAGCCCCTCTCAATTTGGGTCTGGGGGCTTTCGCTGGGCGGGGAACCTTGGAGGTACCTGCAAGGTTGCAGTTGGCGGCCCGAGAAGCACTCTCCGGCCAACATGCCAAACGTCCAGCAAGAGCTCCCAAACGAAAGGGGCCAGCAGCCAAAGACCTAGCTGGCCTGAAAGCCCCCCAGGGGGCCCACAAGCAGCCCCTCTCAATTTGGGTCTGGGGGCTTTCGCTGGGCGGGGAACCTTGGAGGTACCTGCAAGGTTGCAGTTGGCGGCCCGAGAAGCACTCTCCGGCCAACATGCCAAACGTCCAGCAATAGCTCCCAAACGAAAGGGGCCAGCAGCCAAAGACCTAGCTGGCCTGAAAGCCCCCCAGGGGGCCCACAAGCAGCCCCTCTCAATTTGGGTCTGGGGGCTTTCGCTGGGCGGGGAACCTTGGAGGTACCTGTGAGTTTGCAGTTGGCGGCCCGAGAAGCCCTCTCCGGCCAACATGCCAAACTTCCAGCAATAGCTCCCAAACGAAAGGGGCCAGCAGCCAAAGACCTAGCTGGCCTGAAAGCCCCCCAGGGGGCCCACAAGCAGCCCCTCTCAATTTGGGTCTGGGGGCTTTCTCTGGGCGGGGAACCTTGGAGGTACCTGCAAGGTTGCAGTTGGCGGCCCGAGAAGCACTCTCCGGCCAACATGCCAAACGTCCAGCAATAGCTCCCAAACGAAAGGGGCCAGCAGCCAAAGACCTAGCTGGCCTGAAAGCCCCCCAGGGGGCCCACAAGCAGCCCCTCTCAATTTGGGTCTGGGGGCTTTCGCTGGGCGGGGAACCTTGGAGGTACCTGTGGGGTTACCGTTCGCAGCCCGAAAAGCACTCTACGGCCAACATGCCAAACGTCCAGCAATAGCTCCCAAACGAAAGGGGCCAGCAGCCAAAGACCTAGCTGGCCTGAAAGCCCCCCAGGGGGCCCACAAGCAGCCCCTCTCAATTTGGGTGTGGGGGCTTTCGCTGGACGGGGAACCTTGGAGGTACCTGCAAGGTTGCAGTTGGCGGCCCGAGAAGCACTCTCCGGCCAACATGCCAAACGTCCAGCAATAGCTCCCAAACGAAAGGGGCCAGCAGCCAAAGACCTAGCTGGCCTGAAAGCCCCCCAGGGGGCCCACAAGCAGCCCCTCTCAATTTGGGTCTGGGGGCTTTCGCTGGGCGGGGAATCTTGGAGGTACCTGCAAGGTTGCAGTTGGCGGCCCGAGAAGCACTCTCCGGCCAACATGCCAAACGTCCAGCAATAGCTCCCAAACGAAAGAGGCCAGCAGCCAAAGACCTAGCTGGCCTGAAAGCCCCCCAGGGGGCCCACAAGCAGCCCCTCTCAATTTGGGTCTGGGGGCTTTCGCTGGACGGGGAACCTTGGAGGTACCTGTGAGTTTGCAGTTGGCGGCCCGAGAAGCCCTCTCCGGCCAACATGCCAAACTTCCAGCAATAGCTCCCAAACGAAAGGGGCCAGGAGCCAAAGACCTAGCTGGCCTGAAAGCCCCCCAGGGGGCCCACAAGCAGCCCCTCTCAATTTGGGTCTGGGGGCTTTCTCTGGGCGGGGAACCTTGGAGGTAACTGCGAGGTTGCAGTTGGCGGCCCGAGAAGCACTCTCCGGCCAACATGCCAAACGTCCAGCAATAGCTCCCAAACGAAAGGGGCCAGCAGCCAAAGACCTAGCTGGCCTGAAAGCCCCCCAGGGGGCCCACAAGCAGCCCCTCTCAATTTGGGTCTGGGGGCTTTCACTAGGCGGGGAACCTTGGAGGTACATGTGGGGTTGCAGTTGGCGGCCCGAGAAGCACTCTCCGGCCAACATGCCAAACGTCCAGCAATAGCTCCCAAACGAAAGGGGCCAGCAGCCAAAGACCTAGCTGGCCTGAAAGCCCCCCAGGGGGCCCACAAGCAGCCCCTCTCAATTTGGGTCTGGGGGCTTTCGCTGGGCGGGGAACCTTGGAGGTACCTGTGGGGTTGCAGTTGGCGGCCCGAGAAGCACTCTCCGGCCAACATGCCAAACGTCCAGCAATAGCTCCCAAACGAAAGGGGCCAGCAGCCAAAGACCTAGCTGGCCTGAAAGCCCCCCAGGGGGCCCACAAGCAGCCCCTCTCAATTTGGGTCTGGGGGCTTTCGCTGGGCGGGGAACCTTGGAGGTACCTGTGGGGTTGCAGTTGGCGGCCCGAGAAGCCCTCTCCGGCCAACATGCCAAACGTCCAGCAATAGCTCCCAAACGAAAGGGGCCAGCAGCCAAAGACCTAGCTGGCCTGAAAGCCCCCCAGGGGGCCCACAAGCAGCCCCTCTCAATTTGGGTCTGGGGGCTTTCGCTGGGCGGGGAACCTTGGAGGTACCTGCAAGGTTGCAGTTCGCAGCCCGAAAAGCACTCTCCGGCCAACATGCCAAACGTCCAGCAATAGCTCCCAAACGAAAGGGGCCAGCAGCCAAAGACCTAGCTGGCCTGAAAGCCCCCCAGGGGGCCCACAAGCAGCCCCTCTCAATTTGGGTCTGGGGGCTTTCGCTGGGCGGGGAACCTTGGAGGTACCTGCAAGGTTGCAGTTGGCGGCCCGAGAAGCACTCTCCGGCCAACATGCCAAACGTCCAGCAATAGCTCCCAAACGAAAGGGGCCAGCAGCCAAAGACCTAGCTGGCCTGAAAGCCCCCCAGGGGGCCCACAAGCAGCCCCTCTCAATTTGGGTCTGGGGGCTTTCGCTGGACGGGGAACCTTGGAGGTACCTGTGAGTTTGCAGTTGGCGGCCCGAGAAGCCCTCTCCGGCCAACATGCCAAACTTCCAGCAATAGCTCCCAAACGAAAGGGGCCAGGAGCCAAAGACCTAGCTGGCCTGAAAGCCCCCCAGGGGGCCCACAAGCAGCCCCTCTCAATTTGGGTCTGGGGGCTTTCTCTGGGCGGGGAACCTTGGAGGTAACTGCGAGGTTGCAGTTGGCGGCCCGAGAAGCACTCTCCGGCCAACATGCCAAACGTCCAGCAATAGCTCCCAAAAGAAAGGGGCCAGCAGCCAAAGACCTAGCTGGCCTGAAAGCCCCCCAGGGGGCCCACAAGCAGCCCCTCTCAATTTGGGTCTGGGGGCTTTCACTAGGCGGGGAACCTTGGAGGTACCTGTGGGGTTGCAGTTCGCGGCCCGAGAAGCACTCTCCGGCCAACATGCCAAACGTCCAGCAATAGCTCCCAAACGAAAGGGGCCAGCAGCCAAAGACCTAGCTGGCCTGAAAGCCCCCCAGGGGGCCCACAAGCAGCCCCTCTCAATTTGGGTCTGGGGGCTTTCGCTGGGCGGGGAACCTTGGAGGTACCTGTGGGGTTGCCGTTCGCAGCCCGAAAAGCACTCTCCGGCCAACATGCCAAACATCCAGCAATAGCTCCCAAACGAAAGAGGCCAGCAGCCAAAGACCTAGCTGGCCTGAAAGCCCCCCAGGGGGCCCACAAGCAGCCCCTCTCAATTTGGGTCTGGGGGCTTTCGCTGGGCGGGGAACCTTGAAGGTACATGTGGGGTTGCAGTTGGCGGCCCGAGAAGCACTCTCCGGCCAACATGCCAAACGTCCAGCAATAGCTCCCAAACGAAAGGGGCCAGCAGCCAAAGACCTAGCTGGCCTGAAAGCCCCCCAGGGGGCCCACAAGCAGCCCCTCTCAATTTGGGTCTGGGGGCTTTCTCTGGGCGGGGAACCTTGGAGGTACCTGTGGGGTTGCAGTTGGCGGCCCGAGAAGCACTCTCCGGCCAACATGCCAAACGTCCAGCAATAGCTCCCAAACGAAAGGGGCCAGCAGCCAAAGACCTAGCTGGCCTGAAAGCCCCCCAGGGGGCCCACAAGCAGCCCCTCTCAATTTGGGTCTGGGGGCTTTCGCTGGGCGGGGAACCTTGGAGGTACCTGTGGGGTTGCAGTTGGCGGCCCGAGAAGCACTCTCCGGCCAACATGCCAAACGTCCAGCAATAGCTCCCAAACGAAAGGGGCCAGCAGCCAAAGACCTAGCTGGCCTGAAAGCCCCCCAGGGGGCCCACAAGCAGCCCCTCTCAATTTGGGTCTGGGGGCTTTCGCTGGGCGGGGAACCTTGAAGGTACCTGTGAGTTTGCAGTTGGCGGCACGAGAAGCACTCTCCGGCCAACATGCCAAACGTCCAGCAATAGCTCCCAAACGAAAGGGGCCAGCACCCAAAGACCTAGCTGGCCTGAAAGCCCCCCAGGGGGCCCACAAGTAGCCCCTCTCAATTTGGGTCTGGGGGCTTTCGCTGGGCGGGGAACCTTGGAGGTACCTGCAAGGTTGCAGTTGGCGGCCCGAGAAGCACTCTCCGGCCAACATGCCAAACGTCCAGCAATAGCTCCCAAACGAAAGGGGCCAGCAGCCAAAGACCTAGCTGGCCTGAAAGCCCCCCAGGGGGCCCACAAGCAGCCCCTCTCAATTTGGGTCTGGGGGCTTTCGCTGGGCGGGGAACCTTGGAGGTACCTGCGAGGTTGCAGTTGGCGGCCCGAGAAGCACTCTCCGGCCAACATGCCAAACGTCCAGCAATAGCTCCCAAACGAAAGGGGCCAGCAGCCAAAGACGTAGCTGGCCTGAAAGCCCCCCAGGGGGCCCACAAGTAGCCCCTCTCAATTTGGGTGTGGGGGCTTTCGCTGGGCGGGGAACCTTGGAGGTACCTGTGGGGTTGCAGTTGGCGGCCCGAGAAGCCCTCTCCGGCCAACATGCCAAACGTCCAGCAATAGCTCCCAAACGAAAGGGGCCAGCAGCCAAAGACCTAGCTGGCCTGAAAGCCCCCCAGGGGGCCCACAAGCAGCCCCTCTCAATTTGGGTCTGGGGGCTTTCGCTGGGCGGGGAACCTTGGAGGTACCTGCAAGGTTGCAGTTGGCGGCCCGAGAAGCACTCTCCGGCCAACATGCCAAACGTCCAGCAATAGCTCCCAAACGAAAGGGGCCAGCAGCCAAAGACCTAGCTGGCCTGAAAGCCCCCCAGGGGGCCCACAAGCAGCCCCTCTCAATTTGGGTCTGGGGGCTTTCGCTGGGCGGGGAACCTTGGAGGTACCTGCAAGGTTGCAGTTGGCGGCCCGAGAAGCCCTCTCCGGCCAACATGCCAAACGTCCAGCAATAGCTCCCAAACGAAAGGGGCCAGCAGCCAAAGACCTAGCTGGCCTGAAAGCCCCCCAGGGGGCCCACAAGCAGCCCCTCTCAATTTGGGTCTGGGGGCTTTCGCTGGGCGGGGAACCTTGGAGGTACCTGCGAGGTTGCAGTTGGCGGCCCGAGAAGCACTCTCCGGCCAACATGCCAAACGTCCAGCAATAGCTCCCAAACGAAAGGGGCCAGCACCCAAAGACGTAGGTGGCCTGAAAGCCCCCCAGAGGGCCCACAAGTAGCCCCTCTCAATTTGGGTCTGGGGGCTTTCGCTGGGCGGGGAACCTTGGAGGTACCTGCAAGGTTGCAGTTGGCGGCCCGAGAAGCCCTCTCCGGCCAACATGCCAAACGTCCAGCAATAGCTCCCAAACGAAAGGGGCCAGCAGCCAAAGACCTAGCTGGCCTGAAAGCCCCCCAGGGGGCCCACAAGCAGCCCCTCTCAATTTGGGTCTGGGGGCTTTCGCTGGGCGGGGAACCTTGGAGGTACCTGCAAGGTTGCAGTTGGCGGCCCGAGAAGCACTCTCCGGCCAACATGCCAAACGTCCAGCAATAGCTCCCAAACGAAAGGGGCCAGCAGCCAAAGACCTAGCTGGCCTGAAAGCCCCCCAGGGGGCCCACAAGCAGCCCCTCTCAATTTGGGTCTGGGGGCTTTCGCTGGGCGGGGAACCTTGGAGGTACCTGCAAGGTTGCAGTTGGCGGCCCGAGAAGCACTCTCCGGCCAACATGCCAAACGTCCAGCAATAGCTCCCAAACGAAAGGGGCCAGCAGCCAAAGACCTAGCTGGCCTGAAAGCCCCCCAGGGGGCCCACAAGCAGCCCCTCTCAATTTGGGTCTGGGGGCTTTCGCTGGGTGGGGAACCTTGGAGGTACCTGTGGGGTTGCAGTTCGCGGCCCGAGAAGCACTCTCCGGCCAACATGCCAAACGTCCAGCAATAGCTCCCAAACGAAAGGGGCCAGCAGCCAAAGACCTAGCTGGCCTGAAAGCCCCCCAGGGGGCCCACAAGCAGCCCCTCTCAATTTGGGTCTGGGGGCTTTTGCTGGGCAGGAAACCTTGGAGGTACCTGCAAGGTTGCAGTTGGCGGCCCGAGAAGCACTCTCCGGCCAACATGTCAAACGTCCAGCAATAGCTCCCAAACGAAAGGGGCCAGCAGCCAAAGACCTAGCTGGCCTGAAAGCCCCCCAGGGGGCCCACAAGCAGCCCCTCTCAATTTGGGTCTGGGGGCTTTCGCTGGGCGGGGAACCTTGGAGGTACCTGCAAGGTTGCAGTTGGCGGCCCGAGAAGCACTCTCCGGCCAACATGCCAAACGTCCAGCAATAGCTCCCAAACGAAAGGGGCCAGCAGCCAAAGACCTAGCTGGCCTGAAAGCCCCCCAGGGGGCCCACAAGCAGCCCCTCTCAATTTGGGTCTGGGGGCTTTCGCTGGGCGGGGAACCTTGGAGGTACCTGCAAGGTTGCAGTTCGCAGCCCGAAAAGCACTCTCCGGCCAACATGCCAAACGTCCAGCAATAGCTCCCAAACGAAAGGGGCCAGCAGCCAAAGACCTAGCTGGCCTGAAAGCCCCCCAGGGGGCCCACAAGCAGCCCCTCTCAATTTGGGTCTGGGGGCTTTCGCTGGGCGGGGAACCTTGGAGGTACCTGCAAGGTTGCAGTTGGTGGCCCGAGAAGCACTCTCCGGCCAACATGCAAAACGTCCAGCAATAGCTCCCAAACGAAAGGGGCCAGCAGCCAAAGACCTAGCTGGCCTGAAAGCCCCCCAGGGGGCCCACAAGCAGCCCCTCTCAATTTGGGTCTGGGGGCTTTCGCTGGGCGGGGAACCTTGGAGGTACCTGCAAGGTTGCAGTTGGCGGCCCGAGAAGCACTCTCCGGCCAACATGCCAAACGTCCAGCAATAGCTCCCAAACGAAAGGGGCCAGCAGCCAAAGACCTAGCTGGCCTGAAAGCCCCCCAGGGGGCCCACAAGCAGCCCCTCTCAATTTGGGTCTGGGGGCTTTCGCTGGGCGGGGAACCTGTGAGGTACCTGCAAGGTTGCAGTTGGCGGCCCGAGAAGCACTCTCCGGCCAACATGCCAAACGTCCAGCAATAGCTCCCAAACGAAAGGGGCCAGCAGCCAAAGACCTAGCTGGCCTGAAAGCCCCCCAGGGGGCCCACAAGCAGCCCCTCTCAATTTGGGTCTGGGGGCTTTCGCTGGACGGGGAACCTTGGAGGTACCTGTGAGTTTGCAGTTGGCGGCCCGAGAAGCCCTCTCCGGCCAACATGCCAAACTTCCAGCAATAGCTCCCAAACGAAAGGGGCCAGCAGCCAAAGACCTAGCTGGCCTGAAAGCCCCCCAGGGGGCCCACAAGCAGCCCCTCTCAATTTGGGTCTGGGGGCTTTCTCTGGGCGGGGAACCTTGGAGGTACCTGCAAGGTTGCAGTTGGCGGCCCGAGAAGCACTCTCCGGCCAACATGCCAAACGTCCAGCAATAGCTCCCAAACGAAAGGGGCCAGCAGCCAAAGACCTAGCTGGCCTGAAAGCCCCCCAGGGGGCCCACAAGCAGCCCCTCTCAATTTGGGTCTGGGGGCTTTCGCTGGGCGGGGAACCTTGGAGGTACGTGTGGGGTTGCAGTTGGCGGCCCGAGAAGCAGTCTCCGGCCAACATGCCAAACGTCCAGCAATAGCTCCCAAACGAAAGGGGCCAGCAGCCAAAGACCTAGCTGGCCTGAAAGCCCCCCAGGGGGCCCACAAGCAGCCCCTCTCAATTTGGGTCTGGGGGCTTTCGCTGGGCGGGGAACCTTGGAGGTACCTGCAAGGTTGCAGTTCGCAGCCCGAAAAGCACTCTCCGGCCAACATGCCAAACGTCCAGCAATAGCTCCCAAACGAAAGGGGCCAGCAGCCAAAGACCTAGCTGGCCTGAAAGCCCCCCAGGGGGCCCACAAGCAGCCCCTCTCAATTTGGGTCTGGGGGCTTTCGCTGGGCGGGGAACCTTGGAGGTACCTGTGGGGTTGCAGTTGGCGGCCCGAGAAGCACTCTCCGGCCAACATGCCAAACGTCCAGCAATAGCTCCCAAACGAAAGGGGCCAGCAGCCAAAGACCTAGCTGGCCTGAAAGCCCCCCAGGGGGCCCACAAGCAGCCCCTCTCAATTTGGGTCTGGGGGCTTTCGCTGGACGGGGAACCTTGGAGATACCTGTGAGTTTGCAGTTGGCGGCCCGAGAAGCCCTCTCCGGCCAACATGCCAAACGTCCAGCAATAGCTCCCAAACGAAAGGGGCCAGCAGCCAAAGACCTAGCTGGCCTGAAAGCCCCCCAGGGGGCCCACAAGCAGCCCCTCTCAATTTGGGTCTGGGGGCTTTCACTGGGCGGGGAACCTTGGAGGTACCTGCAAGGTTGCAGTTGGCGGCCCGAGAAGCACTCTCCGGCCAACATGCCAAACGTCCAGCAATAGCTCCCAAACGAAAGGGGCCAGCAGCCAAAGACCTAGCTGGCCTGAAAGCCCCCCAGGGGGCCCACAAGCAGCCCCTCTCAATTTGGGTCTGGGGGCTTTCGCTGGGCAGGGAACCTTGGAGGTACCTGCAAGGTTGCAGTTGGCGGCCCGAGAAGCACTCTCCGGCCAACATGCCAAACATCCAGCAATAGCTCCCAAACGAAAGGGGCCAGCAGCCAAAGACCTAGCTGGCCTGAAAGCCCCCCAGGGGGCCCACAAGCAGCCCCTCTCAATTTGGGTCTGGGGGCTTTCGCTGGGCGGGGAACCTTGGAGGTACCTGTGGGGTTGCAGTTGGCGGCCCGAGAAGCACTCTCCGGCCAACATGCCAAACGTCCAGCAATAGCTCCCAAACGAAAGGGGCCAGCAGCCAAAGACCTAGCTGGCCTGAAAGCCCCCCAGGGGGCCCACAAGCAGCCCCTCTCAATTTGGGTCTGGGGGCTTTCGCTGGACGGGGAACCTTGGAGATACCTGTGAGTTTGCAGTTGGCGGCCCGAGAAGCCCTCTCCGGCCAACATGCCAAACGTCCAGCAATAGCTCCCAAACGAAAGGGGCCAGCAGCCAAAGACCTAGCTGGCCTGAAAGCCCCCCAGGGGGCCCACAAGCAGCCCCTCTCAATTTGGGTCTGGGGGCTTTCACTGGGCGGGGAACCTTGGAGGTACCTGCAAGGTTGCAGTTGGCGGCCCGAGAAGCACTCTCCGGCCAACATGCCAAACGTCCAGCAATAGCTCCCAAACGAAAGGGGCCAGCAGCCAAAGACCTAGCTGGCCTGAAAGCCCCCCAGGGGGCCCACAAGCAGCCCCTCTCAATTTGGGTCTGGGGGCTTTCGCTGGGCAGGGAACCTTGGAGGTACCTGCAAGGTTGCAGTTGGCGGCCCGAGAAGCACTCTCCGGCCAACATGCCAAACATCCAGCAATAGCTCCCAAACGAAAGGGGCCAGCAGCCAAAGACCTAGCTGGCCTGAAAGCCCCCCAGGGGGCCCACAAGCAGCCCCTCTCAATTTGGGTCTGGGGGCTTTCGCTGGGCAGGAATCCTTGGAGGTACCTGCAAGTTTGCAGTTCGCAGCCCGAAAAGCACTCTACGGCCAACATGCCAAACGTCCAGCAATAGCTCCCAAACGAAAGGGGCCAGCAGCCAAAGACCTAGCTGGCCTGAAAGCCCCCCAGGGGGCCCACAAGCAGCCCCTCTCAATTTGGGTCTGGGGGCTTTCGCTGGGCGGGGAACCTGTGAGGTACCTGCAAGGTTGCAGTTGGCGGCCCGAGAAGCACTCTCCGGCCAACATGCCAAACGTCCAGCAATAGCTCCCAAACGAAAGGGGCCAGCAGCCAAAGACCTAGCTGGCCTGAAAGCCCCCCAGGGGGCCCACAAGCAGCCCCTCTCAATTTGGGTCTGGGGGCTTTCGCTAGACGGGGAACCTTGGAGGTACCTGTGAGTTTGCAGTTGGCGGCCCGAGAAGCCCTCTCCGGCCAACATGCCAAACTTCCAGCAATAGCTCCCAAACGAAAGGGGCCAGCAGCCAAAGACCTAGCTGGCCTGAAAGCCCCCCAGGGGGCCCACAAGCAGCCCCTCTCAATTTGGGTCTGGGGGCTTTCTCTGGGCGGGGAACCTTGGAGGTACCTGCAAGGTTGCAGTTGGCGGCCCGAGAAGCACTCTCCGGCCAACATGCCAAACGTCCAGCAATAGCTCCCAAACGAAAGGGGCCAGCAGCCAAAGACCTAGCTGGCCTGAAAGCCCCCCAGGGGGCCCACAAGCAGCCCCTCTCAATTTGGGTCTGGGGGCTTTCGCTGGGCGGGGAACCTTGGAGGTACGTGTGGGGTTGCAGTTGGCGGCCCGAGAAGCAGTCTCCGGCCAACATGCCAAACGTCCAGCAATAGCTCCCAAACGAAAGGGGCCAGCAGCCAAAGACCTAGCTGGCCTGAAAGCCCCCCAGGGGGCCCACAAGCAGCCCCTCTCAATTTGGGTCTGGGGGCTTTCGCTGGGCGGGGAACCTTGGAGGTACCTGCAAGGTTGCAGTTCGCAGCCCGAAAAGCACTCTCCGGCCAACATGCCAAACGTCCAGCAATAGCTCCCAAACGAAAGGGGCCAGCAGCCAAAGACCTAGCTGGCCTGAAAGCCCCCCAGGGGGCCCACAAGCAGCCCCTCTCAATTTGGGTCTGGGGGCTTTCGCTGGGCGGGGAACCTTGGAGGTACCTGTGGGGTTGCAGTTGGCGGCCCGAGAAGCACTCTCCGGCCAACATGCCAAACGTCCAGCAATAGCTCCCAAACGAAAGGGGCCAGCAGCCAAAGACCTAGCTGGCCTGAAAGCCCCCCAGGGGGCCCACAAGCAGCCCCTCTCAATTTGGGTCTGGGGGCTTTCGCTGGACGGGGAACCGTGGAGATACCTGTGAGTTTGCAGTTGGCGGCCCGAGAAGCCCTCTCCGGCCAACATGCCAAACGTCCAGCAATAGCTCCCAAACGAAAGGGGCCAGCAGCCAAAGACCTAGCTGGCCTGAAAGCCCCCCAGGGGGCCCACAAGCAGCCCCTCTCAATTTGGGTCTGGGGGCTTTCACTGGGCGGGGAACCTTGGAGGTACCTGCAAGGTTGCAGTTGGCGGCCCGAGAAGCACTCTCCGGCCAACATGCCAAACGTCCAGCAATAGCTCCCAAACGAAAGGGGCCAGCAGCCAAAGACCTAGCTGGCCTGAAAGCCCCCCAGGGGGCCCACAAGCAGCCCCTCTCAATTTGGGTCTGGGGGCTTTCGCTGGGCAGGGAACCTTGGAGGTACCTGCAAGGTTGCAGTTGGCGGCCCGAGAAGCACTCTCCGGCCAACATGCCAAACATCCAGCAATAGCTCCCAAACGAAAGGGGCCAGCAGCCAAAGACCTAGCTGGCCTGAAAGCCCCCCAGGGGGCCCACAAGCAGCCCCTCTCAATTTGGGTCTGGGGGCTTTCGCTGGGCAGGAATCCTTGGAGGTACCTGCAAGTTTGCAGTTCGCAGCCCGAAAAGCACTCTACGGCCAACATGCCAAACGTCCAGCAATAGCTCCCAAACGAAAGGGGCCAGCAGCCAAAGACCTAGCTGGCCTGAAAGCCCCCCAGGGGGCCCACAAGCAGCCCCTCTCAATTTGGGTCTGGGGGCTTTCGCTGGGCGGGGAACCTTGGAGGTACCTGTGGGGTTGCAGTTGGCGGCCGGAGAAGCACTCTCCGGCCAACATGCCAAACGTCCAGCAATAGCTCCCAAATGAAAGGGGCCAGCAGCCAAAGACCTAGCTGGCCTGAAAGCCCCCCAGGGGGCCCACAAGCAGCCCCTCTCAATTTGGGTCTGGGGGCTTTCGCTGGGCAGGAAACCTTGGAGGTACCTGCAAGGTTGCAGTTGGCGGCCCGAGAAGCACTCTCCGGCCAACATGCCAAACGTCCAGCAATAGCTCCCAAACGAAAGGGGCCAGCAGCCAAAGACCTAGCTGGCCTGAAAGCCCCCCAGGGGGCCCACAAGCAGCCCCTCTCAATTTGGGTCTGGGGGCTTTCGCTGGGCGGGGAACCTTGGAGGTACCTGCAAGGTTGCAGTTGGCGGCCCGAGAAGCACTCTCCGGCCAACATGCCAAACGTCCAGCAATAGCTCCCAAACGAAAGGGGCCAGCAGCCAAAGACCTAGCTGGCCTGAAAGCCCCCCAGGGAGCCCACAAGCAGCCCCTCTCAATTTGGGTCTGGGGGCTTTCGCTGGGCGGGGAACCTTGGAGGTACCTGCAAGGTTGCAGTTGGCGGCCCGAGAAGCACTCTCCGGCCAACATGCCAAACGTCCAGCAATAGCTCCCAAACGAAAGGGGCCAGCAGCCAAAGACCTAGCTGGCCTGAAAGCCCCCCAGGGGGCCCACAAGCAGCCCCTCTCAATTTGGGTCTGGGGGCTTTCGCTGGACGGGGAACCTTGGAGGTACCTGTGGGGTTGCAGTTGGCGGCCCGAGAAGCACTCTCCGGCCAACATGCCAAACGTCCAGCAATAGCTCCCAAACGAAAGGGGCCAGCAGCCAAAGACCTAGCTGGCCTGAAAGCCCCCCAGGGAGCCCACAAGCAGCCCCTCTCAATTTGGGTCTGGGGGCTTTCGCTGGACGGGGAACCTTGGAGGTACCTGCAAGGTTGCAGTTGGCGGCCCGAGAAGCCCTCTCCGGCCAACATGCCAAACGTCCAGCAATAGCTCCCAAACGAAAGGGGCCAGCAGCCAAAGACCTAGCTGGCCTGAAAGCCCCCCAGGGGGCCCACAAGCAGCCCCTCTCAATTTGGGTCTGGGGGCTTTCGCTGGGCGGGGAACCTTGGAGGTACCTGCAAGGTTGCAGTTCGCAGCCCGAAAAGCACTCTCCGGCCAACATGCCAAACGTCCAGCAATAGCTCCCAAACGAAAGGGGCCAGCAGCCAAAGACCTAGCTGGCCTGAAAGCCCCCCAGGGGGCCCACAAGCAGCCCCTCTCAATTTGGGTCTGGGGGCTTTCGCTGGGCGGGGAACCTTGGAGGTACCTGCAAGGTTGCAGTTGGCGGCCCGAGAAGCACTCTCCGGCCAACATGCAAAACGTCCAGCAATAGCTCCCAAACGAAAGGGGCCAGCAGCCAAAGACCTAGCTGGCCTGAAAGCCCCCCAGGGGGCCCACAAGCAGCCCCTCTCAATTTGGGTCTGGGGGCTTTCGCTGGGCGGGGAACCTTGGAGGTACCTGCAAGGTTGCAGTTGGCGGCCCGAGAAGCACTCTCCGGCCAACATGCCAAACTTCCAGCAATAGCTCCCAAACGAAAGGGGCCAGCAGCCAAAGACCTAGCTGGCCTGAAAGCCCCCCAGGGGGCCCACAAGCAGCCCCTCTCAATTTGGGTCTGGGGGCTTTCTCTGGGCGGGGAACCTTGGAGGTACCTGCAAGGTTGCAGTTGGCGGCCCGAGAAGCACTCTCCGGCCAACATGCCAAACGTCCAGCAATAGCTCCCAAACGAAAGGGGCCAGCAGCCAAAGACCTAGCTGGCCTGAAAGCCCCCCAGGGGGCCCACAAGCAGCCCCTCTCAATTTGGGTCTGGGGGCTTTCGCTGGGTGGGGAACCTTGGAGGTACCTGCAAGGTTGCAGTTGGCGGCCCGAGAAGCACTCTCCGGCCAACATGCCAAACGTCCAGCAATAGCTCCCAAACGAAAGGGGCCAGCAGCCAAAGACCTAGCTGGCCTGAAAGCCCCCCAGG
Organism: Gallinula chloropus; assembly: GCF_964237585.1. Lineage (NCBI taxonomy): Eukaryota > Metazoa > Chordata > Aves > Gruiformes > Rallidae > Gallinula > Gallinula chloropus. The sequence goes on along the minus strand of NW_028168534.1, from coordinate 311,573 downwards.
GGGCCCACAAGCAGCCCCTCTCAATTTGGGTCTGGGGGCTTTCGCTGGGCGGGGAACCTTGGAGGTACCTGCAAGGTTGCAGTTCGCAGCCCGAAAAGCACTCTCCGGCCAACATGCCAAACGTCCAGCAATAGCTCCCAAACGAAAGGGGCCAGCAGCCAAAGACCTAGCTGGCCTGAAAGCCCCCCAGGGGGCCCACAAGCAGCCCCTCTCAATTTGGGTCTGGGGGCTTTCGCTGGGCGGGGAACCTTGGAGGTACTTGCAAGGTTGCAGTTGGCGGCCCGAGAAGCACTCTCCGGCCAACATGCCAAACGTCCAGCAATAGCTCCCAAACGAAAGGGGCCAGCAGCCAAAGACCTAGCTGGCCTGAAAGCCCCCCAGGGGGCCCACAAGCAGCCCCTCTCAATTTGGGTCTGGGGGCTTTCGCTGGGCGGGGAACCTTGGAGGTACCTGCAAGGTTGCAGTTGGCGGCCCGAGAAGCACTCTCCGGCCAACATGCCAAACGTCCAGCAATAGCTCCCAAACGAAAGGGGCCAGCAGCCAAAGACCTAGCTGGCCTGAAAGCCCCCCAGGGGGCCCACAAGCAGCCCCTCTCAATTTGGGTCTGGGGGCTTTCGCTGGGCGGGGAACCTTGGAGGTACCTGCAAGGTTGCAGTTCGCAGCCCGAAAAGCACTCTCCGGCCAACATGCCAAACGTCCAGCAATAGCTCCCAAACGAAAGGGGCCAGCAGCCAAAGACCTAGCTGGCCTGAAAGCCCCCCAGGGGGCCCACAAGCAGCCCCTCTCAATTTGGGTCTGGGGGCTTTCGCTGGGCGGGGAACCTTGGAGGTACCTGTGGGGTTGCAGTTGGCGGCCCGAGAAGCACTCTCCGGCCAACATGCCAAACGTCCAGCAATAGCTCCCAAACGAAAGGGGCCAGCAGCCAAAGACCTAGCTGGCCTGAAAGCCCCCCAGGGGGCCCACAAGCAGCCCCTCTCAATTTGGGTCTGGGGGCTTTCGCTGGACGGGGATCCTTGGAGGTACCTGTGAGTTTGCAGTTGGCGGCCCGAGAAGCCCTCTCCGGCCAACATGCCAAACTTCCAGCAATAGCTCCCAAACGAAAGGGGCCAGCAGCCAAAGACCTAGCTGGCCTGAAAGCCCCCCAGGGGGCCCACAAGCAGCCCCTCTCAATTTGGGTCTGGGGGCTTTCGCTGGGCGGGGAACCTTGGAGGTACCTGCAAGGTTGCAGTTGGCGGCCCGAGAAGCACTCTCCGGCCAACATGCCAAACGTCCAGCAATAGCTCCCAAACGAAAGGGGCCAGCAGCCAAAGACCTAGCTGGCCTGAAAGCCCCCCAGGGGGCCCACAAGCAGCCCCTCTCAATTTGGGTCTGGGGGCTTTCGCTGGGCGGGGAACCTTGGAGGTACCTGCAAGGTTGCAGTTCGCGGCCCGAGAAGCACTCTCCGGCCAACATGCCAAACGTCCAGCAATAGCTCCCAAACGAAAGGGGCCAGCAGCCAAAGACCTAGCTGGCCTGAAAGCCCCCCAGGGGGCCCACAAGCAGCCCCTCTCAATTTGGGTCTGGGGGCTTTCGCTGGGCGGGGAACCTTGGAGGTACCTGTGGGGTTGCAGATGGCGGCCCGAGAAGCACTCTCCGGCCAACATGCCAAACGTCCAGCAATAGCTCCCAAACGAAAGGGGCCAGCAGCCAAAGACCTAGCTGGCCTGAAAGCCCCCCAGGGGGCCCACAAGCAGCCCCTCTCAATTTGGGTCTGGGGGCTTTCGCTGGGCGGGGAACCTTGGAGGTACCTGCAAGGTTGCAGTTGGCGGCCCGAGAAGCACTCTCCGGCCAACATGCCAAACGTCCAGCAATAGCTCCCAAACGAAAGGGGCCAGCAGCCAAAGACCTAGCTGGCCTGAAAGCCCCCCAGGGGGCCCACAAGCAGCCCCTCTCAATTTGGGTCTGGGGGCTTTCGCTGGGCGGGGAACCTTGGAGGTACCTGCAAGGTTGCAGTTGGCGGCCCGAGAAGCACTCTCCGGCCAACATGCCAAACGTCCAGCAATAGCTCCCAAACGAAAGGGGCCAGCAGCCAAAGACCTAGCTGGCCTGAAAGCCCCCCAGGGGGCCCACAAGCAGCCCCTCTCAATTTGGGTCTGGGGGCTTTTGCTGGGCAGGAAACCTTGGAGGTACCTGCAAGGTTGCAGTTGGCGGCCCGAGAAGCACTCCACGGCCAACATGTCAAACGTCCAGCAATAGCTCCCAAACGAAAGGGGCCAGCAGCCAAAGACCTAGCTGGCCTGAAAGCCCCCCAGGGGGCCCACAAGCAGCCCCTCTCAATTTGGGTCTGGGGGCTTTCGCTGGGCAGGAAACCTTGGAGGTACCTGCAAGGTTGCAGTTGGCGGCCCGAGAAGCACTCTCCGGCCAACATGCCAAACGTCCAGCAATAACTACCAAACGAAAGGGGCCAGCAGCCAAAGACCTAGCTGGCCTGAAAGCCCCCCAGGGGGCCCACAAGCAGCCCCTCTCAATTTGGGTCTGGGGGCTTTCGCTGGGCGGGGAACCTTGGAGGTACCTGCAAGGTTGCAGTTAGCGGCCCGAGAAGCACTCTCCGGCCAATATGCCAAACGTCCAGCAATAGCTCCCAAACGAAAGGGGCCAGCAGCCAAAGACCTAGCTGGCCTGAAAGCCCCCCAGGGGGCCCACAAGCAGCCCCTCTCAATTTGGGTCTGGGGGCTTTCGCTGGGCGGGGAACCTTGGAGGTACCTGCAAGGTTGCAGATGGCGGCCCGAGAAGCACACTCCGGCCAACATGCCAAACGTCCAGCAATAGCTCCCAAACGAAAGGGGCCAGCCGCCAAAGACCTAGCTGGCCTGAAAGCCCCCCAGGGGGCCCACAAGCAGCCCCTCTCAATTTGGGTCTGGGGGCTTTCGCTGGGCGGGGAACCTTGGAGGTACCTGTGGGGTTGCATTTCGCAGCCCGAAAAGCACTCTCCGGCCAACATGCCAAACGTCCAGCAATAGCTCCCAAACGAAAGGGGCCAGCAGCCAAAGACCTAGCTGGCCTGAAAGCCCCCCAGGGGGCCCACAAGCAGCCCCTCTCAATTTGGGTCTGGGGTCTTTCGCTGGGCGGGGAACCTTGGAGGTACCTGTGAGGTTGCAGTTGGCGGCCCGAGAAGCACTCTCCGGCCAACATGCCAAACGTCCAGCAATAGCTCCCAAACGAAAGGGGCCAGCAGCCAAAGACCTAGCTGGCCTGAAAGCCCCCCAGGGGGCCCACAAGCAGCCCCTCTCAATTTGGGTCTGGGGCCTTTCGCTGGGCGGGGAACCTTGGAGGTACCTGCAAGTTTGCAGTTGGCGGCCCGAGAAGCACTCTCCGGCCAACATGCCAAACGTCCAGCAATAGCTCCCAAATGAAAGGGGCCAGCAGCCAAAGACCTAGCTGGCCTGAAAGCCCCCCAGGGGGCCCACAAGCAGCCCCTCTCAATTTGGGTCTGGGGGCTTTCGCTGGGCAGGGAACCTTGGAGGTACCTGCAAGGTTGCAGTTCGCAGCCCGAAAAGCACTCTACGGCCAACATGCCAAACGTCCAGCAATAGCTCCCAAACGAAAGGGGCCAGCAGCCAAAGACCTAGCTGGCCTGAAAGCCCCCCAGGGGGCCCACAAGCAGCCCCTCTCAATTTGGGTCTGGGGGCTTTCGCTGGGCAGGAAACCTTGGAGGTACCTGCAAGGTTGAAGTTAGCGGCCCGAGAAGCACTCTCCGGCCAACATGCCAAACGTCCAGCAATAGCTCCCAAACGAAAGGGGCCAGCAGCCAAAGACCTAGCTGGCCTGAAAGCCCCCCAGGGGGCCCACAAGCAGCCCCTCTCAATTTGGGTCTGGGGGCTTTCGCTGGGCGGGGAACCTTGGAGGTACCTGCAAGGTTGCAGTTGGCGGCCCGAGAAGCACTCTCCGGCCAATATGCCAAACGTCCAGCAATAGCTCCCAAACGAAAGGGGCCAGCAGCCAAAGACCTAGCTGGCCTGAAAGCCCCCCAGGGGGCCCACAAGCAGCCCCTCTCAATTTGGGTCTGGGGGCTTTCGCTGGGCGGGGAACCTTGGAGGTACCTGCAAGGTTGCAGTTGGCGGCCCGAGAAGCACTCTCCGGCCAACATGCCAAACGTCCAGCAATAGCTCCCAAACGAAAGGGGCCAGCAGCCAAAGACCTAGCTGGCCTGAAAGCCCCCCAGGGGGCCCACAAGCAGCCCCTCTCAATTTGGGTCTGGGGCCTTTCGCTGGGCGGGGAACCTTGGAGGTACCTGCAAGTTTGCAGTTGGCGGCCCGAGAAGCACTCTCCGGCCAACATGCCAAACGTCCAGCAATAGCTCCCAAACGAAAGGGGCCAGCAGCCAAAGACCTAGCTGGCCTGAAAGCCCCCCAGGGGGCCCACAAGCAGCCCCTCTCAATTTGGGTCTGGGGGCTTTCGCTGGGCAGGGAACCTTGGAGGTACCTGCAAGTTTGCAGTTCGCAGCCCGAAAAGCACTCTACGGCCAACATGCCAAACGTCCAGCAATAGCTCCCAAACGAAAGGGGCCAGCAGCCAAAGACCTAGCTGGCCTGAAAGCCCCCCAGGGGGCCCACAAGCAGCCCCTCTCAATTTGGGTCTGGGGGCTTTCGCTGGGCAGGAAACCTTGGAGGTACCTGCAAGGTTGCAGTTAGCGGCCCGAGAAGCACTCTCCGGCCAACATGCCAAACGTCCAGCAATAACTACCAAACGAAAGGGGCCAGCAGCCAAAGACCTAGCTGGCCTGAAAGCCCCCCAGGGGGCCCACAAGCAGCCCCTCTCAATTTGGGTCTGGGGGCTTTCGCTGGGCAGGGAACCTTGGAGGTACCTGCAAGGTTGCAGTTCGCAGCCCGAAAAGCACTCTACGGCCAACATGCCAAACGTCCAGCAATAGCTCCCAAACGAAAGGGGCCAGCAGCCAAAGACCTAGCTGGCCTGAAAGCCCCCCAGGGGGCCCACAAGCAGCCCCTCTCAATTTGGGTCTGGGGGCTTTCGCTGGGCAGGAAACCTTGGAGGTACCTGCAAGGTTGAATATAGCGGCCCGAGAAGCACTCTCCGGCCAACATGCCAAACGTCCAGCAATAGCTCCCAAACGAAAGGGGCCAGCAGCCAAAGACCTAGCTGGCCTGAAAGCCCCCCAGGGGGCCCACAAGCAGCCCCTCTCAATTTGGGTCTGGGGGCTTTCGCTGGGCGGGGAACCTTGGAGGTACCTGCAAGGTTGCAGTTGGCGGCCCGAGAAGCACTCTCCGGCCAATATGCCAAACGTCCAGCAATAGCTCCCAAACGAAAGGGGCCAGCAGCCAAAGACCTAGCTGGCCTGAAAGCCCCCCAGGGGGCCCACAAGCAGCCCCTCTCAATTTGGGTCTGGGGGCTTTCGCTGGGCGGGGAACCTTGGAGGTACCTGCAAGGTTGCAGTTGGCGGCCCGAGAAGCACTCTCCGGCCAACATGCCAAACGTCCAGCAATAGCTCCCAAACGAAAGGGGCCAGCAGCCAAAGACCTAGCTGGCCTGAAAGCCCCCCAGGGGGCCCACAAGCAGCCCCTCTCAATTTGGGTCTGGGGCCTTTCGCTGGGCGGGGAACCTTGGAGGTACCTGCAAGTTTGCAGTTGGCGGCCCGAGAAGCACTCTCCGGCCAACATGCCAAACGTCCAGCAATAGCTCCCAAACGAAAGGGGCCAGCAGCCAAAGACCTAGCTGGCCTGAAAGCCCCCCAGGGGGCCCACAAGCAGCCCCTCTCAATTTGGGTCTGGGGGCTTTCGCTGGGCAGGGAACCTTGGAGGTACCTGCAAGTTTGCAGTTCGCAGCCCGAAAAGCACTCTACGGCCAACATGCCAAACGTCCAGCAATAGCTCCCAAACGAAAGGGGCCAGCAGCCAAAGACCTAGCTGGCCTGAAAGCCCCCCAGGGGGCCCACAAGCAGCCCCTCTCAATTTGGGTCTGGGGGCTTTCGCTGGGCAGGAAACCTTGGAGGTACCTGCAAGGTTGCAGTTAGCGGCCCGAGAAGCACTCTCCGGCCAACATGCCAAACGTCCAGCAATAACTACCAAACGAAAGGGGCCAGCAGCCAAAGACCTAGCTGGCCTGAAAGCCCCCCAGGGGGCCCACAAGCAGCCCCTCTCAATTTGGGTCTGGGGGCTTTCGCTGGGCGGGGAACCTTGGAGGTACCTGCAAGGTTGCAGTTAGCGGCCCGAGAAGCACTCTCCGGCCAATATGCCAAACGTCCAGCAATAGCTCCCAAACGAAAGGGGCCAGCAGCCAAAGACCTAGCTGGCCTGAAAGCCCCCCAGGGGGCCCACAAGCAGCCCCTCTCAATTTGGGTCTGGGGGCTTTCGCTGGGCGGGGAACCTTGGAGGTACCTGCAAGGTTGCAGTTGGCGGCCCGAGAAGCACTCTCCGGCCAACATGCCAAACGTCCAGCAATAGCTCCCAAACGAAAGGTGCCAGCAGCCAAAGACCTAGCTGGCCTGAAAGCCCCCCAGGGGGCCCACAAACAGCCCCTCTCAATTTGGGTCTGGGGGCTTTCGCTGGGCGGGGAACCTTGGAGGTACCTGCAAGGTTGCAGTTGGCGGCCCGAGAAGCACTCTCCGGCCAACATGCCAAACGTCCAGCAATAGCTCCCAAACGAAAGGGGCCAGCAGCCAAAGACCTAGCTGGCCTGAAAGCCCCCCAGGGGGCCCACAAGCAGCCCCTCTCAATTTGGGTCTGGGGGCTTTCGCTGGGCGGGGAACCTTGAAGGTACCTGCGAGGTTGCAGTTGGCGGCCCGAGAAGCACTCTCCGGCCAACATGCCAAACGTCCAGCAATAGCTCCCAAACGAAAGGGGCCAGCAGCCAAAGACCTAGCTGGCCTGAAAGCCCCCCAGGGGGCCCACAAGCAGCCCCTCTCAATTTGGGTCTGGGGCCTTTCGCTGGGCGGGGAACCTTGGAGGTACCTGCAAGTTTGCAGTTGGCGGCCCGAGAAGCACTCTCCGGCCAACATGCCAAACGTCCAGCAATAGCTCCCAAACGAAAGGGGCCAGCAGCCAAAGACCTAGCTGGCCTGAAAGCCCCCCAGGGGGCCCACAAGCAGCCCCTCTCAATTTGGGTCTGGGGGCTTTCGCTGGGCAGGGAACCTTGGAGGTACCTGCAAGTTTGCAGTTCGCAGCCCGAAAAGCACTCTCCGGCCAACATGCCAAACGTCCAGCAATAGCTCCCAAACGAAAGGGGCCAGCAGCCAAAGACCTAGCTGGCCTGAAAGCCCCCCAGGGGGCCCACAAGCAGCCCCTCTCAATTTGGGTCTGGGGGCTTTCGCTGGGCGGGGAACCTTGGAGGTACCTGTGGGGGTGCAGTTGGCGGCCCGAGAAGCACTCTCCGGCCAACATGCCAAACGTCCAGCAATAGCTCCCAAACGAAAGGGGCCAGCAGCCAAAGACCTAGCTGGCCTGAAAGCCCCCCAGGGGGCCCACAAGCAGCCCCTCTCAATTTGGGTCTGGGGGCTTTCGCTGGGCAGGAAACCTTGGAGGTACCTGCAAGGTTGCAGTTGGCGGCCCGAGAAGCACTCTCCGGCCAACATGCCAAACGTCCAGCAATAACTACCAAACGAAAGGGGCCAGCAGCCAAAGACCTAGCTGGCCTGAAAGCCCCCCAGGGGGCCCACAAGCAGCCCCTCTCAATTTGGGTCTGGGGGCTTTCGCTGGGCGGGGAACCTTGGAGGTACCTGCAAGGTTGCAGTTAGCGGCCCGAGAAGCACTCTCTGGCCAATATGCCAAACGTCCAGCAATAGCTCCCAAACGAAAGGGGCCAGCAGCCAAAGACCTAGCTGGCCTGAAAGCCCCCCAGGGGGCCCACAAGCAGCCCCTCTCAATTTGGGTCTGGGGGCTTTCGCTGGGCGGGGAACCTTGGAGGTACCTGCAAGGTTGCAGTTGGCGGCCCGAGAAGCACTCTCCGGCCAACATGCCAAACGTCCAGCAATAGCTCCCAAACGAAAGGGGCCAGCAGCCAAAGACCTAGCTGGCCTGAAAGCCCCCCAGGGGGCCCACAAGCAGCCCCTCTCAATTTGGGTCTGGGGGCTTTCGCTGGGCGGGGAACCTTGGAGGTACCTGTGGGGTTGCATTTTGCAGCCCGAAAAGCACTCTCCGGCCAACATGCCAAACGTCCAGCAATAGCTCCCAAACGAAAGGTGCCAGCAGCCAAAGACCTAGCTGGCCAGAAAGCCCCCCAGGGGGCCCACAAGCAGCCCCTCTCAATTTGGGTCTGGGGGCTTTTGCTGGGCGGGGAACCTTGGAGGTACCTGCAAGGTTGCAGTTGGCGGCCCGAGAAGCACTCTCCGGCCAACATGCCAAACGTCCAGCAATAGCTCCCAAACGAAAGGGGCCAGCAGCCAAAGACCTAGCTGGCCTGAAAGCCCCCCAGGGGGCCCACAAGCAGCCCCTCTCAATTTGGGTCTGGGGGCTTTCGCTGGGCGGGGAACCTTGGAGGTACCTGCGAAGTTGCAGTTGGCGGCCCGAGAAGCACTCTCCGGCCAACATGCCAAACGTCCAGCAATAGCTCCCAAACGAAAGGGGCCAGCAGCCAAAGACCTAGCTGGCCTGAAAGCCCCCCAGGGGACCCACAAGCAGCCCCTCTCAATTTGGGTCTGGGGGCTTTCGCTGGGCGGGGAACCTTGGAGGTACCTGCAAGTTTGCAATTGGCGGCCCGAGAAGCACTCTCCGGCCAACATGCCAAACGTCCAGCAATAGCTCCCAAACGAAAGGGGCCAGCAGCCAAAGACCTAGCTGGCCTGAAAGCCCCCCAGGGGGCCCACAAGCAGCCCCTCTCAATTTGGGTCTGGGGGCTTTCGCTGGGCGGGGAACCTTGGAGGTACCTGCAAGTTTGCAGTTCGCAGCCCGAAAAGCACTCTCCGGCCAACATGCCAAACGTCCAGCAATAGCTCCCAAACGAAAGGGGCCAGCAGCCAAAGACCTAGCTGGCCTGAAAGCCCCCCAGGGGGCCCACAAGCAGCCCCTCTCAATTTGGGTCTGGGGGCTTTCGCTGGGCGGGGAACCTTGGAGGTACCTGTGGGGTTGCAGTTCGCGGCCCGAGAAGCACTCTCCGGCCAACATGCCAAACGTCCAGCAATAGCTCCCAAACAAAAGGGGCCAGCAGCCAAAGACCTAGCTGGCCTGAAAGCCCCCCAGGGGGCCCACAAGCAGCCCCTCTCAATTTGGGTCTGGGGGCTTTCGCTGGGCGGGGAACCTTGGAGGTACCTGCAAGGTTGCAGTTGGCGGCCCGAGAAGCACTCTCCGGCCAACATGCCAAACGTCCAGCAATAATTCCCAAACGAAAGGGGCCAGCAGCCAAAGACCTAGCTGGCCTGAAAGCCCCCCAGGGGGCCCACAAGCAGCCCCTCTCAATTTGGGTCTGGGGGCTTTCGCTGGGCGGGGAACCTTGGAGGTACCTGTGGGGTTGCAGTTGGCGGCCCGAGAAGCACTCTCCGGCCAACATGCCAAACGTCCAGCAATAGCTCCCAAACGAAAGGGGCCAGCAGCCAAAGACCTAGCTGGCCTGAAAGCCCCCCAGGGGGCCCACAAGCAGCCCCTCTCAATTTGGGTCTGGGGGCTTTCGCTGGGCGGGGAACCTTGGAGGTACCTGTGGGTTTGCAGTTCGCGGCCCGAGAAGCACTCTCCGGCCAACATGCCAAACGTCCAGCAATAGCTCCCAAACGAAAGGGGCCAGCAGCCAAAGACCTAGCTGGCCTGAAAGCCCCCCAGGGAGCCCACAAGCAGCCCCTCTCAATTTGGGTCTGGGGGCTTTCGCTGGGCAGGGAACCTTGGAGGTACCTGCAAGTTTGCAGTTCGCAGCCCGAAAAGCACTCTACGGCCAACATGCCAAACGTCCAGCAATAGCTCCCAAACGAAAGGGGCCAGCAGCCAAAGACCTAGCTGGCCTGAAAGCCCCCCAGGGGGCCCACAAGCAGCCCCTCTCAATTTGGGTCTGGGGGCTTTCGCTGGGCAGGAAACCTTGGAGGTACCTGCAAGGTTGCAGTTAGCGGCCCGAGAAGCACTCTCCGGCCAACATGCCAAACGTCCAGCAATAACTACCAAACGAAAGGGGCCAGCAGCCAAAGACCTAGCTGGCCTGAAAGCCCCCCAGGGGGCCCACAAGCAGCCCCTCTCAATTTGGGTCTGGGGGCTTTCGCTGGGCGGGGAACCTTGGAGGTACCTGCAAGGTTGCAGTTAGCGGCCCGAGAAGCACTCTCCGGCCAATATGCCAAACGTCCAGCAATAGCTCCCAAACGAAAGGGGCCAGCAGCCAAAGACCTAGCTGGCCTGAAAGCCCCCCAGGGGGCCCACAAGCAGCCCCTCTCAATTTGGGTCTGGGGGCTTTCGCTGGGCGGGGAACCTTGGAGGTACCTGCAAGGTTGCAGTTGGCGGCCCGAGAAGCACTCTCCGGCCAACATGCCAAACGTCCAGCAATAGCTCCCAAACGAAAGGTGCCAGCAGCCAAAGACCTAGCTGGCCTGAAAGCCCCCCAGGGGGCCCACAAACAGCCCCTCTCAATTTGGGTCTGGGGGCTTTCGCTGGGCGGGGAACCTTGGAGGTACCTGCAAGGTTGCAGTTGGCGGCCCGAGAAGCACTCTCCGGCCAACATGCCAAACGTCCAGCAATAGCTCCCAAACGAAAGGGGCCAGCAGCCAAAGACCTAGCTGGCCTGAAAGCCCCCCAGGGGGCCCACAAGCAGCCCCTCTCAATTTGGGTCTGGGGGCTTTCGCTGGGCGGGGAACCTTGAAGGTACCTGCGAGGTTGCAGTTGGCGGCCCGAGAAGCACTCTCCGGCCAACATGCCAAACGTCCAGCAATAGCTCCCAAACGAAAGGGGCCAGCAGCCAAAGACCTAGCTGGCCTGAAAGCCCCCCAGGGGGCCCACAAGCAGCCCCTCTCAATTTGGGTCTGGGGCCTTTCGCTGGGCGGGGAACCTTGGAGGTACCTGCAAGTTTGCAGTTGGCGGCCCGAGAAGCACTCTCCGGCCAACATGCCAAACGTCCAGCAATAGCTCCCAAACGAAAGGGGCCAGCAGCCAAAGACCTAGCTGGCCTGAAAGCCCCCCAGGGGGCCCACAAGCAGCCCCTCTCAATTTGGGTCTGGGGGCTTTCGCTGGGCAGGGAACCTTGGAGGTACCTGCAAGTTTGCAGTTCGCAGCCCGAAAAGCACTCTCCGGCCAACATGCCAAACGTCCAGCAATAGCTCCCAAACGAAAGGGGCCAGCAGCCAAAGACCTAGCTGGCCTGAAAGCCCCCCAGGGGGCCCACAAGCAGCCCCTCTCAATTTGGGTCTGGGGGCTTTCGCTGGGCGGGGAACCTTGGAGGTACCTGTGGGGGTGCAGTTGGCGGCCCGAGAAGCACTCTCCGGCCAACATGCCAAACGTCCAGCAATAGCTCCCAAACGAAAGGGGCCAGCAGCCAAAGACCTAGCTGGCCTGAAAGCCCCCCAGGGGGCCCACAAGCAGCCCCTCTCAATTTGGGTCTGGGGGCTTTCGCTGGGCAGGAAACCTTGGAGGTACCTGCAAGGTTGCAGTTGGCGGCCCGAGAAGCACTCTCCGGCCAACATGCCAAACGTCCAGCAATAACTACCAAACGAAAGGGGCCAGCAGCCAAAGACCTAGCTGGCCTGAAAGCCCCCCAGGGGGCCCACAAGCAGCCCCTCTCAATTTGGGTCTGGGGGCTTTCGCTGGGCGGGGAACCTTGGAGGTACCTGCAAGGTTGCAGTTAGCGGCCCGAGAAGCACTCTCTGGCCAATATGCCAAACGTCCAGCAATAGCTCCCAAACGAAAGGGGCCAGCAGCCAAAGACCTAGCTGGCCTGAAAGCCCCCCAGGGGGCCCACAAGCAGCCCCTCTCAATTTGGGTCTGGGGGCTTTCGCTGGGCGGGGAACCTTGGAGGTACCTGCAAGGTTGCAGTTGGCGGCCCGAGAAGCACTCTCCGGCCAACATGCCAAACGTCCAGCAATAGCTCCCAAACGAAAGGGGCCAGCAGCCAAAGACCTAGCTGGCCTGAAAGCCCCCCAGGGGGCCCACAAGCAGCCCCTCTCAATTTGGGTCTGGGGGCTTTCGCTGGGCGGGGAACCTTGGAGGTACCTGTGGGGTTGCATTTTGCAGCCCGAAAAGCACTCTCCGGCCAACATGCCAAACGTCCAGCAATAGCTCCCAAACGAAAGGTGCCAGCAGCCAAAGACCTAGCTGGCCAGAAAGCCCCCCAGGGGGCCCACAAGCAGCCCCTCTCAATTTGGGTCTGGGGGCTTTTGCTGGGCGGGGAACCTTGGAGGTACCTGCAAGGTTGCAGTTGGCGGCCCGAGAAGCACTCTCCGGCCAACATGCCAAACGTCCAGCAATAGCTCCCAAACGAAAGGGGCCAGCAGCCAAAGACCTAGCTGGCCTGAAAGCCCCCCAGGGGGCCCACAAGCAGCCCCTCTCAATTTGGGTCTGGGGGCTTTCGCTGGGCGGGGAACCTTGGAGGTACCTGCGAAGTTGCAGTTGGCGGCCCGAGAAGCACTCTCCGGCCAACATGCCAAACGTCCAGCAATAGCTCCCAAACGAAAGGGGCCAGCAGCCAAAGACCTAGCTGGCCTGAAAGCCCCCCAGGGGACCCACAAGCAGCCCCTCTCAATTTGGGTCTGGGGGCTTTCGCTGGGCGGGGAACCTTGGAGGTACCTGCAAGTTTGCAATTGGCGGCCCGAGAAGCACTCTCCGGCCAACATGCCAAACGTCCAGCAATAGCTCCCAAACGAAAGGGGCCAGCAGCCAAAGACCTAGCTGGCCTGAAAGCCCCCCAGGGGGCCCACAAGCAGCCCCTCTCAATTTGGGTCTGGGGGCTTTCGCTGGGCGGGGAACCTTGGAGGTACCTGCAAGTTTGCAGTTCGCAGCCCGAAAAGCACTCTCCGGCCAACATGCCAAACGTCCAGCAATAGCTCCCAAACGAAAGGGGCCAGCAGCCAAAGACCTAGCTGGCCTGAAAGCCCCCCAGGGGGCCCACAAGCAGCCCCTCTCAATTTGGGTCTGGGGGCTTTCGCTGGGCGGGGAACCTTGGAGGTACCTGTGGGGTTGCAGTTCGCGGCCCGAGAAGCACTCTCCGGCCAACATGCCAAACGTCCAGCAATAGCTCCCAAACAAAAGGGGCCAGCAGCCAAAGACCTAGCTGGCCTGAAAGCCCCCCAGGGGGCCCACAAGCAGCCCCTCTCAATTTGGGTCTGGGGGCTTTCGCTGGGCGGGGAACCTTGGAGGTACCTGCAAGGTTGCAGTTGGCGGCCCGAGAAGCACTCTCCGGCCAACATGCCAAACGTCCAGCAATAATTCCCAAACGAAAGGGGCCAGCAGCCAAAGACCTAGCTGGCCTGAAAGCCCCCCAGGGGGCCCACAAGCAGCCCCTCTCAATTTGGGTCTGGGGGCTTTCGCTGGGCGGGGAACCTTGGAGGTACCTGTGGGGTTGCAGTTGGCGGCCCGAGAAGCACTCTCCGGCCAACATGCCAAACGTCCAGCAATAGCTCCCAAACGAAAGGGGCCAGCAGCCAAAGACCTAGCTGGCCTGAAAGCCCCCCAGGGGGCCCACAAGCAGCCCCTCTCAATTTGGGTCTGGGGGCTTTCGCTGGGCGGGGAACCTTGGAGGTACCTGTGGGTTTGCAGTTCGCGGCCCGAGAAGCACTCTCCGGCCAACATGCCAAACGTCCAGCAATAGCTCCCAAACGAAAGGGGCCAGCAGCCAAAGACCTAGCTGGCCTGAAAGCCCCCCAGGGAGCCCACAAGCAGCCCCTCTCAATTTGGGTCTGGGGGCTTTCGCTGGGCGGGGAACCTTGGAGGTACCTGTGGGGTTGCAGTTCGCAGCCGGAAAGGCACTCTCCGGCCAACATGCCAAACGTCCAGCAATAGCTCCCAAACGAAAGGGGCCAGCAGCCAAAGACCTAGCTGGCCTGAAAGCCCCCCAGGGGGCCCACAAGCAGCCCCTCTCAATTTGGGTCTGGGGGCTTTCGCTGGGCGGGGAACCTTGGAGGTACCTGCGAGGTTGCAGTTGGCGGCCCGAGAAGCACTCTCCGGCCAACATGCCAAACGTCCAGCAATAGCTCCCAAACGAAAGGGGCCAGCAGCCAAAGACCTAGCTGGCCTGAAAGCCCCCCAGGGGGCCCACAAGCAGCCCCTCTCAATTTGGGTCTGGGGGCTTTCGCTGGGCGGGGAACCTTGGAGGTACATGTGGGGTTGCAGTTGGCAGCCCGAGAAGCACTCTACGGCCAACATGCCAAACGTCCAGCAATAGCTCCCAAGCGAAAGAGGCTAGCAGCCAAAGACCTAGCTGGCCTGAAAGCCCCCCAGGGGGCCCACAAGCAGCCCCTCTCAATTTGGGTCTGGGGGCTTTCGCTGGGCGGGGAACCTTGGAGGTACCTGCAAGGTTGCAGTTCGCAGCCCGAAAAGCACTCTCCGGCCAACATGCCAAACGTCCAGCAATAGCTCCCAAACGAAAGGGGCCAGCAGCCAAAGACCTAGCTGGCCTGAAAGCCCCCCAGGGGGCCCACAAGCAGCCCCTCTCAATTTGGGTCTGGGGGCTTTCGCTGGGCGGGGAACCTTGGAGGTACCTGCAAGGTTGCAGTTGGCGGCCCGAGAAGCACTCTCCGGCCAACATGCCAAACGTCCAGCAATAATTCCCAAACGAAAGGGGCCAGCAGCCAAAGACCTAGCTGGCCTGAAAGCCCCCCAGGGGGCCCACAAGCAGCCCCTCTCAATTTGGGTCTGGGGGCTTTCGCTAGGCGGGGAACCTGTGAGGTACCTGCAAGGTTGCAGTTGGCGGCCCGAGAAGCACTCTCCGGCCAACATGCCAAACGTCCAGCAATAGCTCCCAAACGAAAGGTGCCAGTAGCCAAAGACCTAGCTGGCCTGAAAGCCCCCCAGGGGGCCCACAAGCAGCCCCTCTCAATTTGGGTCTGGGGGCTTTCGCTGGGCGGGGAACCTTGGAGGTACCTGTGGGGTTGCAGTTGGCGGCCCGAGAAGCACTCTCCGGCCAACATGCCAAACGTCCAGCAATAGCTCCCAAACGAAAGGGGCCAGCAGCCAAAGACCTAGCTGGCCTGAAAGCCCCCCAGGGGGCCCACAAGCAGCCCCTCTCAATTTGGGTCTGGGGGCTTTCGCTGGGCGGGGAACCTTGGAGGTACCTGCAAGGTTGCAGTTGGCGGCCCGAGAAGCACTCTCCGGCCAACATGCCAAACGTCCAGCAATAGCTCCCAAACGAAAGGGGCCAGCCGCCAAAGACCTAGCTGGCCTGAAAGCCCCCCAGGGGGCCCACAAGCAGCCCCTCTCAATTTGGGTCTGGGGGCTTTCGCTGGGCGGGGAACCTTGGAGGTACCTGCAAGGTTGCAGTTAGCGGCCCGAGAAGCACTCTCCGGCCAATATGCCAAACGTCCAGCAATAGCTCCCAAACGAAAGGGGCCAGCAGCCAAAGACCTAGCTGGCCTTAAAGCCCCCCAGGGGGCCCACAAGCAGAACCTCTCAATTTGGGTCTGGGGGCTTTCGCTGGGCGGGGAACCTTGGAGGTACCTGCAAGGTTGCAGTTGGCGGCCCGAGAAGCACTCTCCGGCCAACATGCCAAACGTCCAGCAATAGCTCCCAAACGAAAGGGGCCAGCCGCCAAAGACCTAGCTGGCCTGAAAGCCCCCCAGGGGGCCCACAAGCAGCCCCTCTCAATTTGGGTCTGGGGGCTTTCGCTGGGCGGGGAACCTTGGAGGTACCTGTGGGGTTGCATTTCGCAGCCCGAAAAGCACTCTCCGGCCAACATGCCAAACGTCCAGCAATAGCTCCCAAACGAAAGGTGCCAGCAGCCAAAGACCTAGCTGGCCAGAAAGCCCCCCAGGGGGCCCACAAGCAGCCCCTCTCAATTTGGGTCTGGGGGCTTTTGCTGGGCGGGGAACCTTGGAGGTATCTGTGGGGTTGCAGTTGGCGGCCCGAGAAGCACTCTCCGGCCAACATGCCAAACGTCCAGCAATAGCTCCCAAACGAAAGGGGCCAGCCGCCAAAGACCTAGCTGGCCTGAAAGCCCCCCAGGGGGCCCACAAGCAGCCCCTCTCAATTTGGGTCTGGGGGCTTTCGCTGGGCGGGGAACCTTGGAGGTACCTGCGAGGTTGCAGTTGGCGGCCCGAGAAGCACTCTCCGGCCAACATGCCAAACGTCCAGCAATAGCTCCCAAACGAAAGGGGCCAGCAGCCAAAGACCTAGCTGGCCTGAAAGCCCCCCAGGGGACCCACAAGCAGCCCCTCTCAATTTGGGTCTGGGGGCTTTCGCTGGGCAGGGAACCTTGGAGGTACCTGCAAGGTTGCAGTTCGCGGCCCGAGAAGCACTCTCCGGCCAACATGCCAAACGTCCAGCAATAATTCCCAAACGAAAGGGGCCAGCAGCCAAAGACCTAGCTGGCCTGAAAGCCCCCCAGGGGGCCCACAAGCAGCCCCTCTCAATTTGGGTCTGGGGGCTTTCGCTAGGCGGGGAACCTTGGAGGTATCTGTGGGGTTGCAGTTGGCGGCCCGAGAAGCACTCTCCGGCCAACATGCCAAACGTCCAGCAATAGCTCCCAAACGAAAGGGGCCAGCAGCCAAAGACCTAGCTGGCCTGAAAGCCCCCCAGGGGGCCCACAAGCAGCCCCTCTCAATTTGGGTCTGGGGGCTTTTGCTGGGCGGGGAACCTTGGAGGTACCTGCAAGGTTGCAGTTGGCGGCCCGAGAAGCACTCTCCGGCCAACATGCCAAACGTCCAGCAATAGCTCCCAAACGAAAGGGGCCAGCAGCCAAAGACCTAGCTGGCCTGAAAGCCCCCCAGGGGGCCCACAAGCAGCCCCTCTCAATTTGGGTCTGGGGGCTTTCGCTGGGCGGGGAACCTTGGAGGTACCTGCAAGGTTGCATTTCGCGGCCGGAGAAGCACTCTCCGGCCAACATGCCAAACGTCCAGCAATAGCTCCCAAACGAAAGGGGCCAGCAGCCAAAGACCTAGCTGGCCTGAAAGCCCCCCAGGGGGCCCACAAGCAGCCCCTCTCAATTTGGGTCTGGGGGCTTTCGCTGGACGGGGAACCTTGGGGGTACCTGCAAGGTTGCAGTTGGCGGCCCGAGAAGCACTCTCCGGCCAACATGCCAAACGTCCAGCAATAGCTCCCAAACGAAAGGGGCCAGCAGCCAAAGACCTAGCTGGCCTGAAAGCCCCCCAGGGGGCCCACAAGCAGCCCCTCTCAATTTGGGTCTGGGGGCTTTCGCTGGGCGGGGAACCTCGGAGGTACCTGCAAGTTTGCAGTTCGCAGCCCGAAAAGCACTCTCCGGCCAACATGCCAAACGTCCAGCAATAGCTCCCAAACGAAAGGGGCCAGCAGCCAAAGACCTAGCTGGCCTGAAAGCCCCCCAGGGGGCCCACAAGCAGCCCCTCTCAATTTGGGTCTGGGGGCTTTCGCTGGGCGGGGAACCTTGGAGGTACCTGTGGGGTTGCAGTTCGCGGCCGAGAAGCACTCTCCGGCCAACATGCCAAACGTCCAGCAATAGCTCCCAAACGAAAGGGGCCAGCAGCCAAAGACCTAGCTGGCCTGAAAGCCCCCCAGGGGGCCCACAAGCAGCCCCTCTCAATTTGGGTCTGGGGGCTTTCGCTGGGCGGGGAACCTTGGAGGTACCTGCAAGGTTGCAGTTGGCGGCCCGAGAAGCACTCTCCGGCCAACATGCAAAACGTCCAGCAATAGCTCCCAAACGAAAGGTGCCAGCAGCCAAAGACCTAGCTGGCCTGAAAGCCCCCCAGGGGGCCCACAAGCAGCCCCTCTCAATTTGGGTCTGGGGGCTTTCGCTGGGCGGGGAACCTTGGAGGTACCTGCAAGGTTGCAGTTGGCGGCCCGAGAAGCACTCTCCGGCCAACATGCCAAACGTCCAGCAATAGCTCCCAAACGAAAGGGGCCAGCAGCCAAAGACCTAGCTGGCCTGAAAGCCCCCCAGGGGGCCCACAAGCAGCCCCTCTCAATTTGGGTCTGGGGGCTTTCGCTGGACGGGGAACCTTGGAGGTACCTGTGGGGTTGCAGTTCGCGGCCCGAGAAGCACTCTCCGGCCAACATGCCAAACGTCCAGCAATAGCTCCCAAACGAAAGGGGCCAGCAGCCAAAGACCTAGCTGGCCTGAAAGCCCCCCAGGGGGCCCACAAGCAGCCCCTCTCAATTTGGGTCTGGGGGCTTTCGCTGGGCAGGGAACCTTGGAGGTACCTGCAAGTTTGCAGTTCGCAGCCCGAAAAGCACTCTCCGGCCAACATGCCAAACGTCCAGCAATAGCTCCCAAACGAAAGGGGCCAGCAGCCAAAGACCTAGCTGGCCTGAAAGCCCCCCAGGGGGCCCACAAGCAGCCCCTCTCAATTTGGGTCTGGGGGCTTTCGCTGGGCGGGGAACCTTGGAGGTACCTGTGGGGGTGCAGTTGGCGGCCCGAGAAGCACTCTCCGGCCAACATGCCAAACGTCCAGCAATAGCTCCCAAACGAAAGGGGCCAGCAGCCAAAGACCTAGCTGGCCTGAAAGCCCCCCAGGGGGCCCACAAGCAGCCCCTCTCAATTTGGGTCTGGGGGCTTTCGCTGGGCAGGAAACCTTGGAGGTACCTGCAAGGTTGCAGTTGGCGGCCCGAGAAGCACTCTCCGGCCAACATGCCAAACGTCCAGCAATAACTACCAAACGAAAGGGGCCAGCAGCCAAAGACCTAGCTGGCCTGAAAGCCCCCCAGGGGGCCCACAAGCAGCCCCTCTCAATTTGGGTCTGGGGGCTTTCGCTGGGCGGGGAACCTTGGAGGTACCTGCAAGGTTGCAGTTAGCGGCCCGAGAAGCACTCTCTGGCCAATATGCCAAACGTCCAGCAATAGCTCCCAAACGAAAGGGGCCAGCAGCCAAAGACCTAGCTGGCCTGAAAGCCCCCCAGGGGGCCCACAAGCAGCCCCTCTCAATTTGGGTCTGGGGGCTTTCGCTGGGCGGGGAACCTTGGAGGTACCTGCAAGGTTGCAGTTGGCGGCCCGAGAAGCACTCTCCGGCCAACATGCCAAACGTCCAGCAATAGCTCCCAAACGAAAGGGGCCAGCAGCCAAAGACCTAGCTGGCCTGAAAGCCCCCCAGGGGGCCCACAAGCAGCCCCTCTCAATTTGGGTCTGGGGGCTTTTGCTGGGCGGGGAACCTTGGAGGTACCTGCAAGGTTGCAGTTGGCGGCCCGAGAAGCACTCTCCGGCCAACATGCCAAACGTCCAGCAATAGCTCCCAAACGAAAGGGGCCAGCAGCCAAAGACCTAGCTGGCCTGAAAGCCCCCCAGGGGGCCCACAAGCAGCCCCTCTCAATTTGGGTCTGGGGGCTTTCGCTGGGCGGGGAACCTTGGAGGTACCTGCGAAGTTGCAGTTGGCGGCCCGAGAAGCACTCTCCGGCCAACATGCCAAACGTCCAGCAATAGCTCCCAAACGAAAGGGGCCAGCAGCCAAAGACCTAGCTGGCCTGAAAGCCCCCCAGGGGACCCACAAGCAGCCCCTCTCAATTTGGGTCTGGGGGCTTTCGCTGGGCGGGGAACCTTGGAGGTACCTGCAAGTTTGCAATTGGCGGCCCGAGAAGCACTCTCCGGCCAACATGCCAAACGTCCAGCAATAGCTCCCAAACGAAAGGGGCCAGCAGCCAAAGACCTAGCTGGCCTGAAAGCCCCCCAGGGGGCCCACAAGCAGCCCCTCTCAATTTGGGTCTGGGGGCTTTCGCTGGGCGGGGAACCTTGGAGGTACCTGCAAGTTTGCAGTTCGCAGCCCGAAAAGCACTCTCCGGCCAACATGCCAAACGTCCAGCAATAGCTCCCAAACGAAAGGGGCCAGCAGCCAAAGACCTAGCTGGCCTGAAAGCCCCCCAGGGGGCCCACAAGCAGCCCCTCTCAATTTGGGTCTGGGGGCTTTCGCTGGGCGGGGAACCTTGGAGGTACCTGTGGGGTTGCAGTTCGCGGCCCGAGAAGCACTCTCCGGCCAACATGCCAAACGTCCAGCAATAGCTCCCAAACAAAAGGGGCCAGCAGCCAAAGACCTAGCTGGCCTGAAAGCCCCCCAGGGGGCCCACAAGCAGCCCCTCTCAATTTGGGTCTGGGGGCTTTCGCTGGGCGGGGAACCTTGGAGGTACCTGCAAGGTTGCAGTTGGCGGCCCGAGAAGCACTCTCCGGCCAACATGCCAAACGTCCAGCAATAATTCCCAAACGAAAGGGGCCAGCAGCCAAAGACCTAGCTGGCCTGAAAGCCCCCCAGGGGGCCCACAAGCAGCCCCTCTCAATTTGGGTCTGGGGGCTTTCGCTGGGCGGGGAACCTTGGAGGTACCTGTGGGGTTGCAGTTGGCGGCCCGAGAAGCACTCTCCGGCCAACATGCCAAACGTCCAGCAATAGCTCCCAAACGAAAGGGGCCAGCAGCCAAAGACCTAGCTGGCCTGAAAGCCCCCCAGGGGGCCCACAAGCAGCCCCTCTCAATTTGGGTCTGGGGGCTTTCGCTGGGCGGGGAACCTTGGAGGTACCTGTGGGTTTGCAGTTCGCGGCCCGAGAAGCACTCTCCGGCCAACATGCCAAACGTCCAGCAATAGCTCCCAAACGAAAGGGGCCAGCAGCCAAAGACCTAGCTGGCCTGAAAGCCCCCCAGGGAGCCCACAAGCAGCCCCTCTCAATTTGGGTCTGGGGGCTTTCGCTGGGCGGGGAACCTTGGAGGTACCTGTGGGGTTGCAGTTCGCAGCCGGAAAGGCACTCTCCGGCCAACATGCCAAAAGTCCAGCAATAGCTCCCAAACGAAAGGGGCCAGCAGCCAAAGACCTAGCTGGCCTGAAAGCCCCCCAGGGGGCCCACAAGCAGCCCCTCTCAGTTTGGGTCTGGGGGCTTTCTCTGGGCGGGGAACCTTGGAGGTACCTGCGAGGTTGCAGTTGGCGGCCCGAGAAGCACTCTCCGGCCAACATGCCAAACGTCCAGCAATAGCTCCCAAACGAAAGGGGCCAGCAGCCAAAGACCTAGCTGGCCTGAAAGCCCCCCAGGGGGCCCACAAGCAGCCCCTCTCAATTTGGGTCTGGGGGCTTTCGCTGGGCGGGGAACCTTGGAGGTACATGTGGGGTTGCAGTTGGCAGCCCGAGAAGCACTCTACGGCCAACATGCCAAACGTCCAGCAATAGCTCCCAAGCGAAAGAGGCTAGCAGCCAAAGACCTAGCTGGCCTGAAAGCCCCCCAGGGGGCCCACAAGCAGCCCCTCTCAATTTGGGTCTGGGGGCTTTCGCTGGGCGGGGAACCTTGGAGGTACCTGCAAGGTTGCAGTTCGCAGCCCGAAAAGCACTCTCCGGCCAACATGCCAAACGTCCAGCAATAGCTCCCAAACGAAAGGGGCCAGCAGCCAAAGACCTAGCTGGCCTGAAAGCCCCCCAGGGGGCCCACAAGCAGCCCCTCTCAATTTGGGTCTGGGGGCTTTCGCTGGGCGGGGAACCTTGGAGGTACCTGCAAGGTTGCAGTTGGCGGCCCGAGAAGCACTCTCCGGCCAACATGCCAAACGTCCAGCAATAATTCCCAAACGAAAGGGGCCAGCAGCCAAAGACCTAGCTGGCCTGAAAGCCCCCCAGGGGGCCCACAAGCAGCCCCTCTCAATTTGGGTCTGGGGGCTTTCGCTAGGCGGGGAACCTTGGAGGTACCTGCAAGGTTGCAGTTGGCGGCCCGAGAAGCACTCTCCGGCCAACATGCCAAACGTCCAGCAATAGCTCCCAAACGAAAGGTGCCAGTAGCCAAAGACCTAGCTGGCCTGAAAGCCCCCCAGGGGGCCCACAAGCAGCCCCTCTCAATTTGGGTCTGGGGGCTTTCGCTGGGCGGGGAACCTTGGAGGTACCTGTGGGGTTGCAGTTGGCGGTCGAGAAGCACTCTCCGGCCAACATGCCAAACGTCCAGCAATAGCTCCCAAACGAAAGGGGCCAGCAGCCAAAGACCTAGCTGGCCTGAAAGCCCCCCAGGGGGCCCACAAGCAGCCCCTCTCAATTTGGGTCTGGGGGCTTTCGCTGGGCGGGGAACCTTGGAGGTACCTGCAAGGTTGCAGTTGGCGGCCCGAGAAGCACTCTCCGGCCAACATGCCAAACGTCCAGCAATAGCTCCCAAACGAAAGGGGCCAGCCGCCAAAGACCTAGCTGGCCTGAAAGCCCCCCAGGGGGCCCACAAGCAGCCCCTCTCAATTTGGGTCTGGGGGCTTTCGCTGGGCGGGGAACCTTGGAGGTACCTGCAAGGTTGCAGTTAGCGGCCCGAGAAGCACTCTCCGGCCAATATGCCAAACGTCCAGCAATAGCTCCCAAACGAAAGGGGCCAGCAGCCAAAGACCTAGCTGGCCTTAAAGCCCCCCAGGGGGCCCACAAGCAGAACCTCTCAATTTGGGTCTGGGGGCTTTCGCTGGGCGGGGAACCTTGGAGGTACCTGCAAGGTTGCAGTTGGCGGCCCGAGAAGCACTCTCCGGCCAACATGCCAAACGTCCAGCAATAGCTCCCAAACGAAAGGGGCCAGCCGCCAAAGACCTAGCTGGCCTGAAAGCCCCCCAGGGGGCCCACAAGCAGCCCCTCTCAATTTGGGTCTGGGGGCTTTCGCTGGGCGGGGAACCTTGGAGGTACCTGTGGGGTTGCATTTCGCAGCCCGAAAAGCACTCTCCGGCCAACATGCCAAACGTCCAGCAATAGCTCCCAAACGAAAGGTGCCAGCAGCCAAAGACCTAGCTGGCCAGAAAGCCCCCCAGGGGGCCCACAAGCAGCCCCTCTCAATTTGGGTCTGGGGGCTTTTGCTGGGCGGGGAACCTTGGAGGTATCTGTGGGGTTGCAGTTGGCGGCCCGAGAAGCACTCTCCGGCCAACATGCCAAACGTCCAGCAATAGCTCCCAAACGAAAGGGGCCAGCCGCCAAAGACCTAGCTGGCCTGAAAGCCCCCCAGGGGGCCCACAAGCAGCCCCTCTCAATTTGGGTCTGGGGGCTTTCGCTGGGCGGGGAACCTTGGAGGTACCTGCGAGGTTGCAGTTGGCGGCCCGAGAAGCACTCTCCGGCCAACATGCCAAACGTCCAGCAATAGCTCCCAAACGAAAGGGGCCAGCAGCCAAAGACCTAGCTGGCCTGAAAGCCCCCCAGGGGACCCACAAGCAGCCCCTCTCAATTTGGGTCTGGGGGCTTTCGCTGGGCAGGGAACCTTGGAGGTACCTGCAAGGTTGCAGTTCGCGGCCCGAGAAGCACTCTCCGGCCAACATGCCAAACGTCCAGCAATAATTCCCAAACGAAAGGGGCCAGCAGCCAAAGACCTAGCTGGCCTGAAAGCCCCCCAGGGGGCCCACAAGCAGCCCCTCTCAATTTGGGTCTGGGGGCTTTCGCTAGGCGGGGAACCTTGGAGGTATCTGTGGGGTTGCAGTTGGCGGCCCGAAAAGCACTCTCCGGCCAACATGCCAAACGTCCAGCAATAGCTCCCAAACGAAAGGGGCCAGCAGCCAAAGACCTAGCTGGCCTGAAAGCCCCCCAGGGGGCCCACAAGCAGCCCCTCTCAATTTGGGTCTGGGGGCTTTTGCTGGGCGGGGAACCTTGGAGGTACCTGCAAGGTTGCAGTTGGCGGCCCGAGAAGCACTCTCCGGCCAACATGCCAAACGTCCAGCAATAGCTCCCAAACGAAAGGGGCCAGCAGCCAAAGACCTAGCTGGCCTGAAAGCCCCCCAGGGGGCCCACAAGCAGCCCCTCTCAATTTGGGTCTGGGGGCTTTCGCTGGGCGGGGAACCTTGGAGGTACCTGCAAGGTTGCATTTCGCAGCCGGAGAAGCACTCTCCGGCCAACATGCCAAACGTCCAGCAATAGCTCCCAAACGAAAGGGGCCAGCAGCCAAAGACCTAGCTGGCCTGAAAGCCCCCCAGGGGGCCCACAAGCAGCCCCTCTCAATTTGGGTCTGGGGGCTTTCGCTGGACGGGGAACCTTGGGGGTACCTGCAAGGTTGCAGTTGGCGGCCCGAGAAGCACTCTCCGGCCAACATGCCAAACGTCCAGCAATAGCTCCCAAACGAAAGGGGCCAGCAGCCAAAGACCTAGCTGGCCTGAAAGCCCCCCAGGGGGCCCACAAGCAGCCCCTCTCAATTTGGGTCTGGGGGCTTTCGCTGGGCGGGGAACCTCGGAGGTACCTGCAAGTTTGCAGTTCGCAGCCCGAAAAGCACTCTCCGGCCAACATGCCAAACGTCCAGCAATAGCTCCCAAACGAAAGGGGCCAGCAGCCAAAGACCTAGCTGGCCTGAAAGCCCCCCAGGGGGCCCACAAGCAGCCCCTCTCAATTTGGGTCTGGGGGCTTTCGCTGGGCGGGGAACCTTGGAGGTACCTGTGGGGTTGCAGTTCGCGGCCGAGAAGCACTCTCCGGCCAACATGCCAAACGTCCAGCAATAGCTCCCAAACGAAAGGGGCCAGCAGCCAAAGACCTAGCTGGCCTGAAAGCCCCCCAGGGGGCCCACAAGCAGCCCCTCTCAATTTGGGTCTGGGGGCTTTCGCTGGGCGGGGAACCTTGGAGGTACCTGCAAGGTTGCAGTTGGCGGCCCGAGAAGCACTCTCCGGCCAACATGCAAAACGTCCAGCAATAGCTCCCAAACGAAAGGTGCCAGCAGCCAAAGACCTAGCTGGCCTGAAAGCCCCCCAGGGGGCCCACAAGCAGCCCCTCTCAATTTGGGTCTGGGGGCTTTCGCTGGGCGGGGAACCTTGGAGGTACCTGCAAGGTTGCAGTTGGCGGCCCGAGAAGCACTCTCCGGCCAACATGCCAAACGTCCAGCAATAGCTCCCAAACGAAAGGGGCCAGCAGCCAAAGACCTAGCTGGCCTGAAAGCCCCCCAGGGGGCCCACAAGCAGCCCCTCTCAATTTGGGTCTGGGGGCTTTCGCTGGACGGGGAACCTTGGAGGTACCTGTGGGGTTGCAGTTCGCGGCCCGAGAAGCACTCTCCGGCCAACATGCCAAACGTCCAGCAATAGCTCCCAAACGAAAGGGGCCAGCAGCCAAAGACCTAGCTGGCCTGAAAGCCCCCCAGGGGGCCCACAAGCAGCCCCTCTCAATTTGGGTCTGGGGGCTTTCGCTGGGCGGGGAACCTTGGAGGTACCTGCAAGGTTGCAGTTGGCGGCCCGAGAAGCCCTCTCCGGCCAACATGCCAAACGTCCAGCAATAGCTCTCAAACGAAAGGGGCCAGCAGCCAAAGACCTAGCTGGCCTGAAAGCCCCCCAGGGGGCCCACAAGCAGCCCCTCTCAATTTGGGTCTGGGGGCTTTCGCTGTGCGGGGAACCTTGGAGGTACCTGCAAGTTTGCAGTTCGCAGCCCGAAAAGCACTCTCCGGCCAACATGCCAAACGTCCAGCAATAGCTCCCAAACGAAAGGGGCCAGCAGCCAAAGACCTAGCTGGCCTGAAAGCCCCCCAGGGGGCCCACAAGCAGCCCCTCTCAATTTGGGTCTGGGGGCTTTCGCTGGGTGGGGAACCTTGGAGGTACCTGCAAGGTTGCAGTTGGCGGCCCGAGAAGCACTCTCCGGCCAACATGCCAAACGTCCAGCAATAGCTCCCAAACGAAAGGGGCCAGCAGCCAAAGACCTAGCTGGCCTGAAAGCCCCCCAGGGGGCCCACAAGCAGCCCCTCTCAATTTGGGTCTGGGGGCTTTCGCTGGGCGGGGAACCTTGGAGGTACCTGTGGGGTTGCAGTTCGCGGCCCGAGAAGCACTCTCCGGCCAACATGCCAAACGTCCAGCAATAGCTCCCAAACGAAAGGGGCCAGCAGCCAAAGACCTAGCTGGCCTGAAAGCCCCCCAGGGGGCCCACAAGCAGCCCCTCTCAATTTGGGTCTGGGGGCTTTCGCTGGGCGGGGAACCTGTGAGGTACCTGCAAGGTTGCAGTTGGCGGCCCGAGAAGCACTCTCCGGCCAACATGCCAAACGTCCAGCAAGAGCTCCCAAACGAAAGGGGCCAGCAGCCAAAGACCTAGCTGGCCTGAAAGCCCCCCAGGGGGCCCACAAGCAGCCCCTCTCAATTTGGGTCTGGGGGCTTTCGCTGGGCAGGGAACCTCGGAGGTACCTGCAAGTTTGCAGTTCGCAGCCCGAAAAGCACTCTCCGGCCAACATGCCAAACGTCCAGCAATAGCTCCCAAACGAAAGGGGCCAGCAGCCAAAGACCTAGCTGGCCTGAAAGCCCCCCAGGGGGCCCACAAGCAGCCCCTCTCAATTTGGGTCTGGGGGCTTTCGCTGGGCGGGGAACCTTGGAGGTACCTGTGGGGTTGCAGTTCGCGGCCGAGAAGCACTCTCCGGCCAACATGCCAAACGTCCAGCAATAGCTCCCAAACGAAAGGGGCCAGCAGCCAAAGACCTAGCTGGCCTGAAAGCCCCCCAGGGGGCCCACAAGCAGCCCCTCTCAATTTGGGTCTGGGGGCTTTCGCTGGGCGGGGAACCTTGGAGGTACCTGCAAGGTTGCAGTTGGCGGCCCGAGAAGCACTCTCCGGCCAACATGCAAAACGTCCAGCAATAGCTCCCAAACGAAAGGTGCCAGCAGCCAAAGACCTAGCTGGCCTGAAAGCCCCCCAGGGGGCCCACAAGCAGCCCCTCTCAATTTGGGTCTGGGGGCTTTCGCTGGGCGGGGAACCTTGGAGGTACCTGCAAGGTTGCAGTTGGCGGCCCGAGAAGCACTCTCCGGCCAACATGCCAAACGTCCAGCAATAGCTCCCAAACGAAAGGGGCCAGCAGCCAAAGACCTAGCTGGCCTGAAAGCCCCCCAGGGGGCCCACAAGCAGCCCCTCTCAATTTGGGTCTGGGGGCTTTCGCTGGACGGGGAACCTTGGAGGTACCTGTGGGGTTGCAGTTCGCGGCCCGAGAAGCACTCTCCGGCCAACATGCCAAACGTCCAGCAATAGCTCCCAAACGAAAGGGGCCAGCAGCCAAAGACCTAGCTGGCCTGAAAGCCCCCCAGGGGGCCCACAAGCAGCCCCTCTCAATTTGGGTCTGGGGGCTTTCGCTGGGCGGGGAACCTTGGAGGTACCTGCAAGGTTGCAGTTGGCGGCCCGAGAAGCACTCTCCGGCCAACATGCCAAACGTCCAGCAATAGCTCCCAAACGAAAGGGGCCAGCAGCCAAAGACCTAGCTGGCCTGAAAGCCCCCCAGGGGCCCCACAAGCAGCCCCTCTCAATTTGGGTCTGGGGGCTTTCGCTGGGTGGGGAACCTTGGAGGTACCTGCAAGGTTGCAGTTGGCGGCCCGAGAAGCACTCTCCGGCCAACATGCCAAACGTCCAGCAATAGCTCCCAAACGAAAGGGGCCAGCAGCCAAAGACCTAGCTGGCCTGAAAGCCCCCCAGGGGGCCCACAAGCAGCCCCTCTCAATTTGGGTCTGGGGGCTTTCGCTGGGCGGGGAACCTTGGAGGTACCTGTGGGGTTGCAGTTGGTGGCCCGAGAAGCACTCTCCGGCCAACATGCCAAACGTCCAGCAATAGCTCCCAAACGAAAGGGGCCAGCAGCCAAAGACCTAGCTGGCCTGAAAGCCCCCCAGGGGGCCCACAAGCAGCCCCTCTCAATTTGGGTCTGGGGGCTTTCGCTGGGCGGGGAACCTTGGAGGTACCTGTGGGGTTGCAGTTGGCGGCCCGAGAAGCACTCTCCGGCCAACATGCCAAACGTCCAGCAATAGCTCCCAAACGAAAGGGGCCAGCAGCCAAAGACCTAGCTGGCCTGAAAGCCCCCCAGGGGGCCCACAAGCAGCCCCTCTCAATTTGGGTCTGGGGGCTTTCGCTGGGCAGGGAACCTTGGAGGTACCTGCAAGTTTGCAGTTCGCAGCCCGAAAAGCACTCTACGGCCAACATGCCAAACGTCCAGCAATAGCTCCCAAACGAAAGGGGCCAGCAGCCAAAGACCTAGCTGGCCTGAAAGCCCCCCAGGGGGCCCACAAGCAGCCCCTCTCAATTTGGGTCTGGGGGCTTTCGCTGGGTGGGGAACCTTGGAGGTACCTGTGGGGTTGCAGTTGGCGGCCCGAGAAGCACTCTCCGGCCAACATGCCAAACGTCCAGCAATAGCTCCCAAACGAAAGGGGCCAGCAGCCAAAGACCTAGCTGGCCTGAAAGCCCCCCAGGGGGCCCACAAGCAGCCCCTCTCAATTTGGGTCTGGGGGCTTTCGCTGGGCGGGGAACCTTGGAGGTACCTGTGAGGTTGCAGTTGGCGGCCCGAGAAGCACTCTCCGGCCAACATGCCAAACGTCCAGCAATAGCTCCCAAACGAAAGGTGCCAGCAGCCAAAGACCTAGCTGGCCTGAAAGCCCCCCAGGGGGCCCACAAGCAGCCCCTCTCAATTTGGGTCTGGGGGCTTTCGCTGGGCGGGGAACCTTGGAGGTACCTGCAAGGTTGCAGTTGGCGGCCCGAGAAGCAGTCTCCGGCCAACATGCCAAACGTCCAGCAATAGCTCCCAAACAAAAGGGGCCAGCAGCCAAAGACCTAGCTGGCCTGAAAGCCCCCCAGGGGGCCCACAAGCAGCCCCTCTCAATTTGGGTCTGGGGGCTTTCGCTGGGCGGGGAACCTTGGAGGTACCTTTGGGGTGGCAGTTGGCGCCCGAGAAGCACTCTCCGGCCAACATGCCAAACGTCCAGCAATAGCTCCCAAACGAAAGGGGCCAGCAGCCAAAGACCTAGCTGGCCTGAAAGCCCCCCAGGGGGCCCACAAGCAGCCCCTCTCAATTTGGGTCTGGGGGCTTTCGCTGGACGGGGAACCTTGGAGGTACCTGTGAGGTTGCAGTTCGCAGCCCGAAAAGCACTCTACGGCCAACATGCCAAACGTCCAGCAATAGCTCCCAAACGAAAGGGGCCAGCAGCCAAAGACCTAGCTGGCCTGAAAGCCCCCCAGGGGGCCCACAAGCAGCCCCTCTCAATTTGGGTCTGGGGGCTTTCGCTGGGTGGGGAACCTTGGAGGTACCTGTGGGGTTGCAGTTGGCGGCCCGAGAAGCACTCTCCGGCCAACATGCCAAACGTCCAGCAATAGCTCCCAAAGGAAAGGGGCCAGCAGCCAAAGACCTAGCTGGCCTGAAAGCCCCCCAGGGGGCCCACAAGCAGCCCCTCTCAATTTGGGTCTGGGGGCTTTCGCTGGGCGGGGAACCTTGGAGGTACCTGCAAGGTTGCAGTTGGCGGCCCGAGAAGCACTCTCCGGCCAACATGCCAAACGTCCAGCAATAGCTCCCAAACGAAAGGGGCCAGCAGCCAAAGACCTAGCTGGCCTGAAAGCCCCCCAGGGGGCCCACAAGCAGCCCCTCTCAATTTGGGTCTGGGGGCTTTCGCTGGGCGGGGAACCTTGGAGGTACCTGCAAGGTTGCAGTTCGCGGCCGGAGAAGCACTCTCCGGCCAACATGCCAAACGTCCAGCAAGAGCTCCCAAACGAAAGGGGCCAGCAGCCAAAGACCTAGCTGGCCTGAAAGCCCCCCAGGGGGCCCACAAGCAGCCCCTCTCAATTTGGGTCTGGGGGCTTTCGCTGGGCGGGGAACCTTGGAGGTACCTGCAAGGTTGCAGTTGGCGGCCCGAGAAGCACTCTCCGGCCAACATGCCAAACGTCCAGCAATAGCTCCCAAACGAAAGGGGCCAGCAGCCAAAGACCTAGCTGGCCTGAAAGCCCCCCAGGGGGCCCACAAGCAGCCCCTCTCAATTTGGGTCTGGGGGCTTTCGCTGGGCGGGGAACCTCGGAGGTACCTGCAAGTTTGCAGTTCGCAGCCCGAAAAGCACTCTCCGGCCAACATGCCAAACGTCCAGCAATAGCTCCCAAACGAAAGGGGCCAGCAGCCAAAGACCTAGCTGGCCTGAAAGCCCCCCAGGGGGCCCACAAGCAGCCCCTCTCAATTTGGGTCTGGGGGCTTTGGCTGGGCGGGGAACCTTGGAGGTACCTGTGGGGTTGCAGTTCGCGGCCGAGAAGCACTCTCCGGCCAACATGCCAAACGTCCAGCAATAGCTCCCAAACGAAAGGGGCCAGCAGCCAAAGACCTAGCTGGCCTGAAAGCCCCCCAGGGGGCCCACAAGCAGCCCCTCTCAATTTGGGTCTGGGGGCTTTCGCTGGGCGGGGAACCTTGGAGGTACCTGCAAGGTTGCAGTTGGCGGCCCGAGAAGCACTCTCCGGCCAACATGCAAAACGTCCAGCAATAGTTCCCAAACGAAAGGTGCCAGCAGCCAAAGACCTAGCTGGCCTGAAAGCCCCCCAGGGGGCCCACAAGCAGCCCCTCTCAATTTGGGTCTGGGGGCTTTCGCTGGGCGGGGAACCTTGGAGGTACCTGCAAGGTTGCAGTTGGCGGCCCGAGAAGCACTCTCCGGCCAACATGCCAAACGTCCAGCAATAGCTCCCAAACGAAAGGGGCCAGCAGCCAAAGACCTAGCTGGCCTGAAAGCCCCCCAGGGGGCCCACAAGCAGCCCCTCTCAATTTGGGTCTGGGGGCTTTCGCTGGGCGGGGAACCTTGGAGGTACCTGCAAGGTTGCAGTTGGCGGCCCGAGAAGCAGTCTCCGGCCAACATGCCAAACGTCCAGCAATAGCTCTCAAACGAAAGGGGCCAGCAGCCAAAGACCTAGCTGGCCTGAAAGCCCCCCAGGGGGCCCACAAGCAGCCCCTCTCAATTTGGGTCTGGGGGCTTTCGCTGGGCAGGGAACCTTGGAGGTACCTGCAAGGTTGCAGTTCGCAGCCCGAAAAGCACTTTATGGCCAACATGCCAAACGTCCAGCAATAGCTCCCAAACGAAAGGGGCCAGCAGCCAAAGACCTAGCTGGCCTGAAAGCCCCCCAGGGGGCCCACAAGCAGCCCCTCTCAATTTGGGTCTGGGGGCTTTCGCTGGGTGGGGAACCTTGGAGGTACCTGTGGGGTTGCAGTTGGCGGCCCGAGAAGCACTCTCCGGCCAACATGCCAAACGTCCAGCAATAGCTCCCAAACGAAAGGGGCCAGCAGCCAAAGACCTAGCTGGCCTGAAAGCCCCCCAGGGGGCCCACAAGCAGCCCCTCTCAATTTGGGTCTGGGGGCTTTCGCTGGGCGGGGAACCTTGGAGGTACCTGCAAGGTTGCAGTTGGCGGCCCGAGAAGCACTCTCCGGCCAACATGCCAAACGTCCAGCAATAGCTCCCAAACGAAAGGGGCCAGCAGCCAAAGACCTAGCTGGCCTGAAAGCCCCCCAGGGGGCCCACAAGCAGCCCCTCTCAATTTGGGTCTGGGGGCTTTCGCTGGGCGGGGAACCTTGGAGGTACCTGCAAGGTTGCAGTTCGCGGCCGGAGAAGCACTCTCCGGCCAACATGCCAAACGTCCAGCAAGAGCTCCCAAACGAAAGGGGCCAGCAGCCAAAGACCTAGCTGGCCTGAAAGCCCCCCAGGGGGCCCACAAGCAGCCCCTCTCAATTTGGGTCTGGGGGCTTTCGCTGGGCGGGGAACCTTGGAGGTACCTGCAAGGTTGCAGTTGGCGGCCCGAGAAGCACTCTCCGGCCAACATGCCAAACGTCCAGCAATAGCTCCCAAACGAAAGGGGCCAGCAGCCAAAGACCTAGCTGGCCTGAAAGCCCCCCAGGGGGCCCACAAGCAGCCCCTCTCAATTTGGGTCTGGGGGCTTTCGCTGGGCGGGGAACCTCGGAGGTACCTGCAAGTTTGCAGTTCGCAGCCCGAAAAGCACTCTCCGGCCAACATGCCAAACGTCCAGCAATAGCTCCCAAACGAAAGGGGCCAGCAGCCAAAGACCTAGCTGGCCTGAAAGCCCCCCAGGGGGCCCACAAGCAGCCCCTCTCAATTTGGGTCTGGGGGCTTTGGCTGGGCGGGGAACCTTGGAGGTACCTGTGGGGTTGCAGTTCGCGGCCGAGAAGCACTCTCCGGCCAACATGCCAAACGTCCAGCAATAGCTCCCAAACGAAAGGGGCCAGCAGCCAAAGACCTAGCTGGCCTGAAAGCCCCCCAGGGGGCCCACAAGCAGCCCCTCTCAATTTGGGTCTGGGGGCTTTCGCTGGGCGGGGAACCTTGGAGGTACCTGCAAGGTTGCAGTTGGCGGCCCGAGAAGCACTCTCCGGCCAACATGCAAAACGTCCAGCAATAGTTCCCAAACGAAAGGTGCCAGCAGCCAAAGACCTAGCTGGCCTGAAAGCCCCCCAGGGGGCCCACAAGCAGCCCCTCTCAATTTGGGTCTGGGGGCTTTCGCTGGGCGGGGAACCTTGGAGGTACCTGCAAGGTTGCAGTTGGCGGCCCGAGAAGCACTCTCCGGCCAACATGCCAAACGTCCAGCAATAGCTCCCAAACGAAAGGGGCCAGCAGCCAAAGACCTAGCTGGCCTGAAAGCCCCCCAGGGGGCCCACAAGCAGCCCCTCTCAATTTGGGTCTGGGGGCTTTCGCTGGGCGGGGAACCTTGGAGGTACCTGCAAGGTTGCAGTTGGCGGCCCGAGAAGCAGTCTCCGGCCAACATGCCAAACGTCCAGCAATAGCTCTCAAACGAAAGGGGCCAGCAGCCAAAGACCTAGCTGGCCTGAAAGCCCCCCAGGGGGCCCACAAGCAGCCCCTCTCAATTTGGGTCTGGGGGCTTTCGCTGGGCAGGGAACCTTGGAGGTACCTGCAAGGTTGCAGTTCGCAGCCCGAAAAGCACTTTATGGCCAACATGCCAAACGTCCAGCAATAGCTCCCAAACGAAAGGGGCCAGCAGCCAAAGACCTAGCTGGCCTGAAAGCCCCCCAGGGGGCCCACAAGCAGCCCCTCTCAATTTGGGTCTGGGGGCTTTCGCTGGGTGGGGAACCTTGGAGGTACCTGCAAGGTTGCAGTTGGCGGCCCGAGAAGCACTCTCCGGCCAACATGCCAAACGTCCAGCAATAGCTCCCAAACGAAAGGGGCCAGCAGCCAAAGACCTAGCTGGCCTGAAAGCCCCCCAGGGGGCCCACAAGCAGCCCCTCTCAATTTGGGTCTGGGGGCTTTCGCTGGGCGGGGAACCTTGGAGGTACCTGCAAGGTTGCAGTTGGCGGCCCGAGAAGCACTCTCCGGCCAACATGCCAAACGTCCAGCAATAGCTCCCAAACGAAAGGGGCCAGCAGCCAAAGACCTAGCTGGCCTGAAAGCCCCCCAGGGGGCCCACAAGCACCCCCTCTCAATTTGGGTCTGGGGGCTTTCGCTGGGCAGGGAACCTCGGAGGTACCTGCAAGGTTGCAGTTCGCAGCCCGAAAAGCACTCTCCGGCCAACATGCCAAACGTCCAGCAATAGCTCCCAAACGAAAGGGGCCAGCAGCCAAAGACCTAGCTGGCCTGAAAGCCCCCCAGGGGGCCCACAAGCAGCCCCTCTCAATTTGGGTCTGGGGGCTTTCGCTGGGCGGGGAACCTTGGAGGTACCTGTGGGGTTGCAGTTCGCGGCCCGAGAAGCACTCTCCGGCCAACATGCCAAACGTCCAGCAATAGCTCCCAAACGAAAGGGGCCAGCAGCCAAAGACCTAGCTGGCCTGAAAGCCCCCCAGGGGCCCCACAAGCAGCCCCTCTCAATTTGGGTCTGGGGGCTTTCGCTGGGCGGGGAACCTGTGAGGTACCTGCAAGGTTTCAGTTGGCGGCCCGAGAAGCACTCTCCGGCCAACATGCCAAACGTCCAGCAAGAGCTCCCAAACGAAAGGGGCCAGCAGCCAAAGACCTAGCTGGCCTGAAAGCCCCCCAGGGGGCCCACAAGCAGCCCCTCTCAATTTGGGTCTGGGGGCTTTCGCTGGGCAGGACACCTTGGAGGTACCTGCAAGGTTGCAGTTGGCGGCCCGAGAAGCACTCTCCGGCCAACATGCCAAACGTCCAGCAATAACTACCAAACGAAAGGGGCCAGCAGCCAAAGACCTAGCTGGCCTGAAAGCCCCCCAGGGGGCCCACAAGCAGCCCCTCTCAATTTGGGTCTGGGGGCTTTCGCTGGGCGGGGAACCTTGGAGGTACCTGCAAGGTTGCAGTTAGCGGCCCGAGAAGCACTCTCCGGCCAACATGCCAAACGTCCAGCAATAGCTCCCAAACGAAAGGGGCCAGCAGCCAAAGACCTAGCTGGCCTGAAAGCCCCCCAGGGGGCCCACAAGCAGCCCCTCTCAATTTGGGTCTGGGGGCTTTCGCTGGGCGGGGAACCTTGGAGGTACCTGCAAGGTTGCAGTTGGCGGCCCGAGAAGCACTCTCCGGCCAACATGCCAAACGTCCAGCAATAGCTCCGAAACGAAAGGGGCCAGCAGCCAAAGACCTAGCTGGCCTGAAAGCCCCCCAGGGGGCCCACAAGCAGCCCCTCTCAATTTGGGTCTGGGGGCTTTCGCTGGGCGGGGAACCTTGGAGGTACCTGTGGGGTTGCAGTTGGCGGCCCGAGAAGCACTCTCCGGCCAACATGCCAAACGTCCAGCAATAGCTCCCAAACGAAAGGGGCCAGCAGCCAAAGACCTAGCTGGCCTGAAAGCCCCCCAGGGGGCCCACAAGCAGCCCCTCTCAATTTGGGTCTGGGGGCTTTCGCTGGGCGGGGAACCTTGGAGGTACCTGCAAGGTTGCAGTTGGCGGCCCGAGAAGCACTCTCCGGCCAACATGCAAAACGTCCAGCAATAGCTCCCAAACGAAAGGTGCCAGCAGCCAAAGACCTAGCTGGCCTGAAAGCCCCCCAGGGGGCCCACAAGCAGCCCCTCTCAATTTGGGTCTGGGGGCTTTCGCTGGGTGGGGAACCTTGGAGGTACCTGCAAGGTTGCAGTTGGCGGCCCGAGAAGCACTCTCCGGCCAACATGCCAAACGTCCAGCAAGAGCTCCCAAACGAAAGGGGCCAGCAGCCAAAGACCTAGCTGGCCTGAAAGCCCCCCAGGGGGCCCACAAGCAGCCCCTCTCAATTTGGGTCTGGGGGCTTTCGCTGGGCGGGGAACCTTGGAGGTACCTGCAAGGTTGCAGTTGGCGGCCCGAGAAGCACTCTCCGGCCAACATGCCAAACGTCCAGCAATAGCTCCCAAACGAAAGGGGCCAGCAGCCAAAGACCTAGCTGGCCTGAAAGCCCCCCAGGGGGCCCACAAGCAGCCCCTCTCAATTTGGGTCTGGGGGCTTTCGCTGGGCGGGGAACCTTGGAGGTACCTGCGAGGTTGCAGTTGGCGGCCCGAGAAGCACTCTCCGGCCAACATGCCAAACGTCCAGCAATAGCTCCCAAACGAAAGGGGCCAGCAGCCAAAGACCTAGCTGGCCTGAAAGCCCCCCAGGGGGCCCACAAGCAGCCCCTCTCAATTTGGGTCTGGGGGCTTTCGCTGGGCGGGGAACCTTGGAGGTACCTGCAAGGTTGCAGTTGGCGCCCGAGAAGCACTCTCCGGCCAACATGCCAAACGTCCAGCAAGAGCTCCCAAACGAAAGGGGCCAGCAGCCAAAGACCTAGCTGGCCTGAAAGCCCCCCAGGGGGCCCACAAGCAGCCCCTCTCAATTTGGGTCTGGGGGCTTTCGCTGGGCGGGGAACCTTGGAGGTACCTGCAAGGTTGCATTTCGCGGCCGGAGAAGCACTCTCCGGCCAACATGCCAAACGTCCAGCAATAGCTCCCAAACGAAAGGGGCCAGCAGCCAAAGACCTAGCTGGCCTGAAAGCCCCCCAGGGGGCCCACAAGCAGCCCCTCTCAATTTGGGTCTGGGGGCTTTCGCTGGGCAGGGAACCTCGGAGGTACCTGCAAGTTTGCAGTTCGCAGCCCGAAAAGCACTCTCCGGCCAACATGCCAAACGTCCAGCAATAGCTCCCAAACGAAAGGGGCCAGCAGCCAAAGACCTAGCTGGCCTGAAAGCCCCCCAGGGGGCCCACAAGCAGCCCCTCTCAATTTGGGTCTGGGGGCTTTCGCTGGGCGGGGAACCTTGGAGGTACCTGTGGGGTTGCAGTTCGCGGCCGAGAAGCACTCTCCGGCCAACATGCCAAACGTCCAGCAATAGCTCCCAAACGAAAGGGGCCAGCAGCCAAAGACCTAGCTGGCCTGAAAGCCCCCCAGGGGGCCCACAAGCAGCCCCTCTCAATTTGGGTCTGGGGGCTTTCGCTGGGCGGGGAACCTTGGAGGTACCTGCAAGGTTGCAGTTGGCGGCCCGAGAAGCACTCTCCGGCCAACATGCAAAACGTCCAGCAATAGCTCCCAAACGAAAGGTGCCAGCAGCCAAAGACCTAGCTGGCCTGAAAGCCCCCCAGGGGGCCCACAAGCAGCCCCTCTCAATTTGGGTCTGGGGGCTTTCGCTGGGCGGGGAACCTTGGAGGTACCTGCAAGGTTGCAGTTGGCGGCCCGAGAAGCACTCTCCGGCCAACATGCCAAACGTCCAGCAATAGCTCCCAAACGAAAGGGGCCAGCAGCCAAAGACCTAGCTGGCCTGAAAGCCCCCCAGGGGGCCCACAAGCAGCCCCTCTCAATTTGGGTCTGGGGGCTTTCGCTGGGCGGGGAACCTTGGAGGTACGTGTGGGGTTGCAGTTGGCGGCCCGAGAAGCAGTCTCCGGCCAACATGCCAAACGTCCAGCAATAGCTCTCAAACGAAAGGGGCCAGCAGCCAAAGACCTAGCTGGCCTGAAAGCCCCCCAGGGGGCCCACAAGCAGCCCCTCTCAATTTGGGTCTGGGGGCTTTCGCTGGGCAGGGAACCTTGGAGGTACCTGCAAGGTTGCAGTTCGCAGCCCGAAAAGCACTCTATGGCCAACATGCCAAACGTCCAGCAATAGCTCCCAAACGAAAGGGGCCAGCAGCCAAAGACCTAGCTGGCCTGAAAGCCCCCCAGGGGGCCCACAAGCAGCCCCTCTCAATTTGGGTCTGGGGGCTTTCGCTGGGTGGGGAAACTTGGAGGTACCTGCAAGGTTGCAGTTGGCGGCCCGAGAAGCACTCTCCGGCCAACATGCCAAACGTCCAGCAATAGCTCCCAAACGAAAGGGGCCAGCAGCCAAAGACCTAGCTGGCCTGAAAGCCCCCCAGGGGGCCCACAAGCAGCCCCTCTCAATTTGGGTCTGGGGGCTTTCGCTGGGCGGGGAACCTTGGAGGTACCTGCAAGGTTGCAGTTGGCGGCCCGAGAAGCACTCTCCGGCCAACATGCCAAACGTCCAGCAAGAGCTCCCAAACGAAAGGTGCCAGCAGCCAAAGACCTAGCTGGCCTGAAAGCCCCCCAGGGGGCCCACAAGCAGCCCCTCTCAATTTGGGTCTGGGGGCTTTCGCTGGGCAGGGAACCTCGGAGGTACCTGCAAGGTTGCAGTTCGCAGCCCGAAAAGCACTCTCCGGCCAACATGCCAAACGTCCAGCAATAGCTCCCAAACGAAAGGGGCCAGCAGCCAAAGACCTAGCTGGCCTGAAAGCCCCCCAGGGGGCCCACAAGCAGCCCCTCTCAATTTGGGTCTGGGGGCTTTCGCTGGGCGGGGAACCTTGGAGGTACCTGTGGGGTTGCAGTTCGCGGCCCGAGAAGCACTCTCCGGCCAACATGCCAAACGTCCAGCAATAGCTCCCAAACGAAAGGGGCCAGCAGCCAAAGACCTAGCTGGCCTGAAAGCCCCCCAGGGGGCCCACAAGCAGCCCCTCTCAATTTGGGTCTGGGGGCTTTCGCTGGGCGGGGAACCTGTGAGGTACCTGCAAGGTTTCAGTTGGCGGCCCGAGAAGCACTCTCCGGCCAACATGCCAAACGTCCAGCAAGAGCTCCCAAACGAAAGGGGCCAGCAGCCAAAGACCTAGCTGGCCTGAAAGCCCCCCAGGGGGCCCACAAGCAGCCCCTCTCAATTTGGGTCTGGGGGCTTTCGCTGGGCAGGACACCTTGGAGGTACCTGCAAGGTTGCAGTTGGCGGCCCGAGAAGCACTCTCCGGCCAACATGCCAAACGTCCAGCAATAACTACCAAACGAAAGGGGCCAGCAGCCAAAGACCTAGCTGGCCTGAAAGCCCCCCAGGGGGCCCACAAGCAGCCCCTCTCAATTTGGGTCTGGGGGCTTTCGCTGGGCGGGGAACCTTGGAGGTACCTGTGGGGTTGCAGTTGGCGGCCCGAGAAGCACTCTCCGGCCAACATGCCAAACGTCCAGCAATAGCTCCCAAACGAAAGGGGCCAGCAGCCAAAGACCTAGCTGGCCTGAAAGCCCCCCAGGGGGCCCACAAGCAGCCCCTCTCAATTTGGGTCTGGGGGCTTTCGCTGGGCGGGGAACCTTGGAGGTACCTGCAAGGTTGCAGTTGGCGGCCCGAGAAGCACTCTCCGGCCAACATGCCAAACGTCCAGCAATAGCTCCCAAACGAAAGGGGCCAGCCGCCAAAGACCTAGCTGGCCTGAAAGCCCCCCAGGGGGCCCACAAGCAGCCCCTCTCAATTTGGGTCTGGGGGCTTTCGCTGGGCGGGGAACCTTGGAGGTACCTGTGGGGTTGCATTTCACAGCCCGAAAAGCACTCTCCGGCCAACATGCCAAACGTCCAGCAATAGCTCCCAAACGAAAGGGGCCAGCAGCCAAAGACCTAGCTGGCCTGAAAGCCCCCCAGGGGGCCCACAAGCAGCCCCTCTCAATTTGGGTCTGGGGGCTTTCGCTGGGCGGGGAACCTTGGAGGTACCTGTGGGGTTGCAGTTGGCGGCCCGAGAAGCACTCTCCGGCCAACATGCCAAACGTCCAGCAATAGCTCCCAAACGAAAGCGGCCAGCAGCCAAAGACCTAGCTGGCCTGAAAGCCCCCCAGGGGGCCCACAAGCAGCCCCTCTCAATTTGGGTCTGGGGGCTTTCGCTGGGCAGGGAACCTCGGAGGTACCTGCAAGGTTGCAGTTCGCAGCCCGAAAAGCACTCTCCGGCCAACATGCCAAACGTCCAGCAATAGCTCCCAAACGAAAGGGGCCAGCAGCCAAAGACCTAGCTGGCCTGAAAGCCCCCCAGGGGGCCCACAAGCAGCCCCTCTCAATTTGGGTCTGGGGGCTTTCGCTGGGCGGGGAACCTTGGAGGTACCTGTGGGGTTGCAGTTCGCGGCCCGAGAAGCACTCTCCGGCCAACATGCCAAACGTCCAGCAATAGCTCCCAAACGAAAGGGGCCAGCAGCCAAAGACCTAGCTGGCCTGAAAGCCCCCCAGGGGGCCCACAAGCAGCCCCTCTCAATTTGGGTCTGGGGGCTTTCGCTGGGCGGGGAACCTTGGAGGTACCTGTGGGGTTGCAGTTCGCGGCCCGAGAAGCACTCTCCGGCCAACATGCCAAACGTCCAGCAATAGCTCCCAAACGAAAGGGGCCAGCAGCCAAAGACCTAGCTGGCCTGAAAGCCCCCCAGGGGGCCCACAAGCAGCCCCTCTCAATTTGGGTCTGGGGGCTTTCGCTGGGCGGGGAACCTGTGAGGTACCTGTGAGGTTTCAGTTGGCGGCCCGAGAAGCACTCTCCGGCCAACATGCCAAACGTCCAGCAAGAGCTCCCAAACGAAAGGGGCCAGCAGCCAAAGACCTAGCTGGCCTGAAAGCCCCCCAGGGGGCCCACAAGCAGCCCCTCTCAATTTGGGTCTGGGGGCTTTCGCTGGGCAGGACACCTTGGAGGTACCTGCAAGGTTGCAGTTGGCGGCCCGAGAAGCACTCTCCGGCCAACATGCCAAACGTCCAGCAATAACTACCAAACGAAAGGGGCCAGCAGCCAAAGACCTAGCTGGCCTGAAAGCCCCCCAGGGGGCCCACAAGCAGCCCCTCTCAATTTGGGTCTGGGGGCTTTCGCTGGGCGGGGAACCTTGGAGGTACCTGTGGGGTTGCAGTTGGCGGCCCGAGAAGCACTCTCCGGCCAACATGCCAAACGTCCAGCAATAGCTCCCAAACGAAAGGGGCCAGCAGCCAAAGACCTAGCTGGCCTGAAAGCCCCCCAGGGGGCCCACAAGCAGCCCCTCTCAATTTGGGTCTGGGGGCTTTCGCTGGGCGGGGAACCTTGGAGGTACCTGCAAGGTTGCAGTTGGCGGCCCGAGAAGCACTCTCCGGCCAACATGCCAAACGTCCAGCAATAGCTCCCAAACGAAAGGGGCCAGCCGCCAAAGACCTAGCTGGCCTGAAAGCCCCCCAGGGGGCCCACAAGCAGCCCCTCTCAATTTGGGTCTGGGGGCTTTCGCTGGGCGGGGAACCTTGGAGGTACCTGTGGGGTTGCATTTCACAGCCCGAAAAGCACTCTCCGGCCAACATGCCAAACGTCCAGCAATAGCTCCCAAACGAAAGGGGCCAGCAGCCAAAGACCTAGCTGGCCTGAAAGCCCCCCAGGGGGCCCACAAGCAGCCCCTCTCAATTTGGGTCTGGGGGCTTTCGCTGGGCGGGGAACCTTGGAGGTACCTGTGGGGTTGCATTTGGCGGCCCGAGAAGCACTCTCCGGCCAACATGCCAAACGTCCAGCAATAGCTCCCAAACGAAAGGGGCCAGCAGCCAAAGACCTAGCTGGCCTGAAAGCCCCCCAGGGGGCCCACAAGCAGCCCCTCTCAATTTGGGTCTGGGGGCTTTTGCTGGGCGGGGAACCTTGGAGGTACCTGCAAGGTTGCAGTTGGCGGCCCGAGAAGCACTCTCCGGCCAACATGCAAAACGTCCAGCAATAGCTCCCAAACGAAAGGGGCCAGCAGCCAAAGACCTAGCTGGCCTGAAAGCCCCCCAGGGGGCCCACAAGCAGCCCCTCTCAATTTGGGTCTGGGGGCTTTCTCTGGGCGGGGAACCTTGGAGGTACCTGCAAGGTTGCAGTTGGCGGCCCGAGAAGCACTCTCCGGCCAACATGCCAAACGTCCAGCAATAGCTCCCAAACGAAAGGGGCCAGCAGCCAAAGACCTAGCTGGCCTGAAAGCCCCCCAGGGGGCCCACAAGCAGCCCCTCTCAATTTGGGTCTGGGGGCTTTCGCTGGTCGGGGAACCTTGGAGGTACGTGTGGGATTGCAGTTCGCGGCCCGAGAAGCACTCTCCGGCCAACATGCCAAACGTCCAGCAATAGCTCCCAAACGAAAGGGGCCAGCAGCCAAAGACCTAGCTGGCCTGAAAGCCCCCCAGGGGGCCCACAAGCAGCCCCTCTCAATTTGGGTCTGGGGGCTTTCGCTGGGCGGGGAACCTTGGAGGTACCTGCAAGGTTGCAGTTGGCGGCCCGAGAAGCAGTCTCCGGCCAACATGCCAAACGTCCAGCAATAGCTCTCAAACGAAAGGGGCCAGCAGCCAAAGACCTAGCTGGCCTGAAAGCCCCCCAGGGGGCCCACAAGCAGCCCCTCTCAATTTGGGTCTGGGGGCTTTCGCTGGGCGGGGAACCTTGGAGGTACCTGCAAGGTTGCAGTTGGCGGCCCGAGAAGCACTCTCCGGCCAACATGCCAAACGTCCAGCAATAGCTCCCAAACGAAAGGGGCCAGCAGCCAAAGACCTAGCTGGCCTGAAAGCCCCCCAGGGGGCCCACAAGCAGCCCCTCTCAATTTGGGTCTGGGGGCTTTCGCTGGGCGGGGAACCTTGGAGGTACCTGTGGGGTTGCATTTCACAGCCCGAAAAGCACTCTCCGGCCAACATGCCAAACGTCCAGCAATAGCTCCCAAACGAAAGGGGCCAGCAGCCAAAGACCTAGCTGGCCTGAAAGCCCCCCAGGGGGCCCACAAGCAGCCCCTCTCAATTTGGGTCTGGGGGCTTTCGCTGGGCGGGGAACCTTGGAGGTACCTGTGGGGTTGCATTTGGCGGCCCGAGAAGCACTCTCCGGCCAACATGCCAAACGTCCAGCAATAGCTCCCAAACGAAAGGGGCCAGCAGCCAAAGACCTAGCTGGCCTGAAAGCCCCCCAGGGGGCCCACAAGCAGCCCCTCTCAATTTGGGTCTGGGGGCTTTTGCTGGGCGGGGAACCTTGGAGGTACCTGCAAGGTTGCAGTTGGCGGCCCGAGAAGCACTCTCCGGCCAACATGCAAAACGTCCAGCAATAGCTCCCAAACGAAAGGGGCCAGCAGCCAAAGACCTAGCTGGCCTGAAAGCCCCCCAGGGGGCCCACAAGCAGCCCCTCTCAATTTGGGTCTGGGGGCTTTCTCTGGGCGGGGAACCTTGGAGGTACCTGCAAGGTTGCAGTTGGCGGCCCGAGAAGCACTCTCCGGCCAACATGCCAAACGTCCAGCAATAGCTCCCAAACGAAAGGGGCCAGCAGCCAAAGACCTAGCTGGCCTGAAAGCCCCCCAGGGGGCCCACAAGCAGCCCCTCTCAATTTGGGTCTGGGGGCTTTCGCTGGTCGGGGAACCTTGGAGGTACGTGTGGGATTGCAGTTCGCGGCCCGAGAAGCACTCTCCGGCCAACATGCCAAACGTCCAGCAATAGCTCCCAAACGAAAGGGGCCAGCAGCCAAAGACCTAGCTGGCCTGAAAGCCCCCCAGGGGGCCCACAAGCAGCCCCTCTCA
Organism: Gallinula chloropus; assembly: GCF_964237585.1. Taxonomy (NCBI): domain Eukaryota; kingdom Metazoa; phylum Chordata; class Aves; order Gruiformes; family Rallidae; genus Gallinula; species Gallinula chloropus. The sequence continues at coordinate 269,348 of NW_028168534.1, read as the reverse complement.
ATTTGGGTCTGGGGGCTTTCGCTGGGCGGGGAACCTTGGAGGTACCTGCAAGGTTGCAGTTGGCGGCCCGAGAAGCAGTCTCCGGCCAACATGCCAAACGTCCAGCAATAGCTCTCAAACGAAAGGGGCCAGCAGCCAAAGACCTAGCTGGCCTGAAAGCCCCCCAGGGGGCCCACAAGCAGCCCCTCTCAATTTGGGTCTGGGGGCTTTCGCTGGGCGGGGAACCTTGGAGGTACCTGCAAGGTTGCAGTTGGCGGCCCGAGAAGCACTCTCCGGCCAACATGCCAAACGTCCAGCAATAGCTCCCAAACGAAAGGGGCCAGCAGCCAAAGACCTAGCTGGCCTGAAAGCCCCCCAGGGGGCCCACAAGCAGCCCCTCTCAATTTGGGTCTGGGGGCTTTCGCTGGGCGGGGAACCTTGGAGGTACCTGCAAGGTTGCAGTTGGCGGCCCGAGAAGCACTCTCCGGCCAACATGCCAAACGTCCAGCAAGAGCTCCCAAACGAAAGGGGCCAGCAGCCAAAGACCTAGCTGGCCTGAAAGCCCCCCAGGGGGCCCACAAGCAGCCCCTCTCAATTTGGGTCTGGGGGCTTTCGCTGGGCGGGGAACCTTGGAGGTACCTGCAAGGTTGCAGTTGGCGGCCCGAGAAGCACTCTCCGGCCAACATGCCAAACGTCCAGCAATAGCTCCCAAACGAAAGGGGCCAGCAGCCAAAGACCTAGCTGGCCTGAAAGCCCCCCAGGGGGCCCACAAGCAGCCCCTCTCAATTTGGGTCTGGGGGCTTTCGCTGGGCGGGGAACCTTGGAGGTACCTGCGAGGTTGAAGTTGGCGGCCCGAGAAGCACTCTCCGGCCAACATGCCAAACGTCCAGCAATAGCTCCCAAACGAAAGGTGCCAGCAGCCAAAGACCTAGCTGGCCTGAAAGCCCCCCAGGGGGCCCACAAGCAGCCCCTCTCAATTTGGGTCTGGGGGCTTTCTCTGGGCGGGGAACCTTGGAGGTGCCTGCAAGGTTGCAGTTGGCGGCCCGAGAAGCACTCTCCGGCCAACATGCCAAACGTCCAGCAAGAGCTCCCAAACGAAAGGGGCCAGCAGCCAAAGACCTAGCTGGCCTGAAAGCCCCCCAGGGGGCCCACAAGCAGCCCCTCTCAATTTGGGTCTGGGGGCTTTCGCTGGGCGGGGAACCTTGGAGGTACCTGTGGGGTTGCAGTTGGCGCCCGAGAAGCACTCTCCGGCCAACATGCCAAACGTCCAGCAATAGCTCCCAAACGAAAGGGGCCAGCAGCCAAAGACCTAGCTGGCCTGAAAGCCCCCCAGGGGGCCCACAAGCAGCCCCTCTCAATTTGGGTCTGGGGGCTTTCGCTGGGCGGGGAACCTTGGAGGTACCTGCAAGGTTGCAGTTGGCGGCCCGAGAAGCACTCTCCGGCCAACATGCCAAACGTCCAGCAATAGCTCCCAAACGAAAGGGGCCAGCAGCCAAAGACCTAGCTGGCCTGAAAGCCCCCCAGGGGGCCCACAAGCAGCCCCTCTCAATTTGGGTCTGGGGGCTTTCGCTGGGCGGGGAACCTTGGAGGTACCTGCAAGGTTGCAGTTGGCGGCCCGAGAAGCACTCTCCGGCCAACATGCCAAACGTCCAGCAATAGCTCCCAAACGAAAGGGGCCAGCAGCCAAAGACCTAGCTGGCCTGAAAGCCCCCCAGGGGGCCCACAAGCAGCCCCTCTCAATTTGGGTCTGGGGGCTTTCGCTGGGCGGGGAACCTTGGAGGTACCTGCGAGGTTGCAGTTGGCGGCCCGAGAAGCACTCTCCGGCCAACATGCCAAACGTCCAGCAATAGCTCCCAAACGAAAGGTGCCAGCAGCCAAAGACCTAGCTGGCCTGAAAGCCCCCCAGGGGGCCCACAAGCAGCCCCTCTCAATTTGGGTCTGGGGGCTTTCTCTGGGCGGGGAACCTTGGAGGTACCTGCAAGGTTGCAGTTGGCGGCCCGAGAAGCACTCTCCGGCCAACATGCCAAACGTCCAGCAATAGCTCCCAAACGAAAGGGGCCAGCAGCCAAAGACCTAGCTGGCCTGAAAGCCCCCCAGGGGGCCCACAAGCAGCCCCTCTCAATTTGGGTCTGGGGGCTTTCGCTGGGCGGGGAACCTTGGAGGTACCTGCAAGGTTGCAGTTGGCGGCCCGAGAAGCACTCTCCGGCCAACATGCCAAACGTCCAGCAAGAGCTCCCAAACGAAAGGTGCCAGCAGCCAAAGACCTAGCTGGCCTGAAAGCCCCCCAGGGGGCCCACAAGCAGCCCCTCTCAATTTGGGTCTGGGGGCTTTCGCTGGGCGGGGAACCTTGGAGGTACCTGCAAGGTTGCAGTTGGCGGCCCGAGAAGCACTCTCCGGCCAACATGCCAAACGTCCAGCAATAGCTCCCAAACGAAAGGGGCCAGCAGCCAAAGACCTAGCTGGCCTGAAAGCCCCCCAGGGGGCCCACAAGCAGCCCCTCTCAATTTGGGTCTGGGGGCTTTCGCTGGGCGGGGAACCTTGGAGGTACCTGTGGGGTTGCAGTTCGCGGCCCGAGAAGCACTCTCCGGCCAACATGCCAAACGTCCAGCAATAGCTCCCAAACGAAAGGGGCCAGCAGCCAAAGACCTAGCTGGCCTGAAAGCCCCCCAGGGGGCCCACAAGCAGCCCCTCTCAATTTGGGTCTGGGGGCTTTCGCTGGGCGGGGAACCTTGGAGGTACCTGCAAGTTTGCAGTTGGCGGCCCGAGAAGCACTCTCCGGCCAACATGCCAAATGTCCAGCAATAGCTCCCAAACGAAAGGGGCCAGCAGCCAAAGACCTAGCTGGCCTGAAAGCCCCCCAGGGGTCCCACAAGCAGCCCCTCTCAATTTGGGTCTGGGGGCTTTCGCTGGGCAGGGAACCTTGGAGGTACCTGCAAGGTTGCAGTTCGCAGCCCGAAAAGCACTCTCCGGCCAACATGCCAAACGTCCAGCAATAGCTCCCAAACGAAAGGGGCCAGCAGCCAAAGACCTAGCTGGCCTGAAAGCCCCCCAGGGGGCCCACAAGCAGCCCCTCTCAATTTGGGTCTGGGGGCTTTCGCTGGGCAGGGAACATTGGAGGTACCTGTGGGGTTGAAGTTCGCGGCCCGAGAAGCACTCTCCGGCCAACATGCCAAACGTCCAGCAATAGCTCCCAAACGAAAGGGGCCAGCAGCCAAAGACCTAGCTGGCCTGAAAGCCCCCCAGGGGGCCCACAAGCAGCCCCTCTCAATTTGGGTCTGGGGGCTTTCGCTGGGCGGGGAACCTTGGAGGTACCTGCAAGGTTGCAGTTGGCGGCCCGAGAAGCACTCTCCGGCCAACATGCCAAACGTCCAGCAATAGCTCCCAAACGAAAGGGGCCAGCAGCCAAAGACCTAGCTGGCCTGAAAGCCCCCCAGGGGGCCCACAAGCAGCCCCTCTCAATTTGGGTCTGGGGGCTTTCGCTGGGCGGGGAACCTTGGAGGTACCTGTGGGGTTGCAGTTCGCGGCCCGAGAAGCACTCTCCGGCCAACATGCCAAACGTCCAGCAATAGCTCCCAAACGAAAGGGGCCAGCAGCCAAAGACCTAGCTGGCCTGAAAGCCCCCCAGGGGGCCCACAAGCAGCCCCTCTCAATTTGGGTCTGGGGGCTTTCGCTGGGCGGGGAACCTTGGAGGTACCTGCAAGGTTGCAGTTGGCGGCCCGAGAAGCACTCTCCGGCCAACATGCCAAACGTCCAGCAATAGCTCCCAAACGAAAGGGGCCAGCAGCCAAAGACCTAGCTGGCCTGAAAGCCCCCCAGGGGGCCCACAAGCAGCCCCTCTCAATTTGGGTCTGGGGGCTTTCGCTGGGCGGGGAACCTTGGAGGTACCTGTGGGGTTGCAGTTGGCGGCCCGAGAAGCACTCTCCGGCCAACATGCCAAACGTCCAGCAATAGCTCCCAAACGAAAGGGGCCAGCAGCCAAAGACCTAGCTGGCCTGAAAGCCCCCCAGGGGGCCCACAAGCAGCCCCTCTCAATTTGGGTCTGGGGGCTTTCGCTGGGCGGGGAACCGTGGAGGTACCTGTGGGGTTGCAGTTGGCGGCCCGAGAAGCACTCTCCGGCCAACATGCCAAACGTCCAGCAATAGCTCCCAAACGAAAGGGGCCAGCAGCCAAAGACCTAGCTGGCCTGAAAGCCCCCCAGGGGGCCCACAAGCAGCCCCTCTCAATTTGGGTCTGGGGGCTTTCGCTGGGCGGGGAACATTGGAGGTACCTGCAAGGTTGCAGTTGGCGGCCCGAGAAGCACTCTCCGGCCAACATGCCAAACGTCCAGCAATAGCTCCCAAACGAAAGGGGCCAGCAGCCAAAGACCTAGCTGGTCTGAAAGCCCCCCAGGGGGCCCACAAGCAGCCCCTCTCAATTTGGGTCTGGGGGCTTTCGCTGGGCGGGGAACCTTGGAGGTACCTGCAAGGTTGCAGTTCGCAGCCGGAAAGGCACTCTCCGGCCAACATGCCAAACGTCCAGCAATAGCTCCCAAACGAAAGGGGCCAGCAGCCAAAGACCTAGCTGGCCTGAAAGCCCCCCAGGGGGCCCACAAGCAGCCCCTCTCAGTTTGGGTCTGGGGGCTTTCTCTGGGCGGGGAACCTTGGAGGTACCTGCAAGGTTGCAGTTGGCGGCCCGAGAAGCACTCTCCGGCCAACATGCCAAACGTCCAGCAATAGCTCCCAAACGAAAGGGGCCAGCAGCCAAAGACCTAGCTGGCCTGAAAGCCCCCCAGGGGGCCCACAAGCAGCCCCTCTCAATTTGGGTCTGGGGGCTTTCGCTGGGCAGGACACCTTGGAGGTACCTGCAAGGTTGCATTTCGCAGCCCGAGAAGCACTCTCCGGCCAACATGCCAAACGTCCAGCAATAGCTCCCAAACGAAAGGGGCCAGCAGCCAAAGACCTAGCTGGCCTGAAAGCCCCCCAGGGGGCCCACAAGCAGCCCCTCTCAATTTGGGTCTGGGGGCTTTCGCTGGGCGGGGAACCTTGGAGGTACCTGTGAGGTTGCAGTTCGCGGCCCGAGAAGCACTCTACGGCCAACATGCCAAACGTCCAGCAAGAGCTCCCAAACGAAAGGGGCCAGCAGCCAAAGACCTAGCTGGCCTGAAAGCCCCCCAGGGGGCCCACAAGCAGCCCCTCTCAATTTGGGTCTGGGGGCTTTCGCTGGGCAGGGAACATTGGAGGTACCTGTGGGGTTGAAGTTCGCGGCCCGAGAAGCACTCTCCGGCCAACATGCCAAACGTCCAGCAATAGCTCCCAAACGAAAGGGGCCAGCAGCCAAAGACCTAGCTGGCCTGAAAGCCCCCCAGGGGGCCCACAAGCAGCCCCTCTCAATTTGGGTCTGGGGGCTTTCGCTGGGCGGGGAACCTTGGAGGTACCTGCAAGGTTGCAGTTGGCGGCCCGAGAAGCACTCTCCGGCCAACATGCCAAACGTCCAGCAATAGCTCCCAAACGAAAGGGGCCAGCAGCCAAAGACCTAGCTGGCCTGAAAGCCCCCCAGGGGGCCCACAAGCAGCCCCTCTCAATTTGGGTCTGGGGGCTTTCGCTGGGCGGGGAACCTTGGAGGTACCTGTGGGGTTGCAGTTCGCGGCCCGAGAAGCACTCTCCGGCCAACATGCCAAACGTCCAGCAATAGCTCCCAAACGAAAGGGGCCAGCAGCCAAAGACCTAGCTGGCCTGAAAGCCCCCCAGGGGGCCCACAAGCAGCCCCTCTCAATTTGGGTCTGGGGGCTTTCGCTGGGCGGGGAACCTTGGAGGTACCTGCAAGGTTGCAGTTGGCGGCCCGAGAAGCACTCTCCGGCCAACATGCCAAACGTCCAGCAATAGCTCCCAAACGAAAGGGGCCAGCAGCCAAAGACCTAGCTGGCCTGAAAGCCCCCCAGGGGGCCCACAAGCAGCCCCTCTCAATTTGGGTCTGGGGGCTTTCGCTGGGCGGGGAACCTTGGAGGTACCTGTGGGGTTGCAGTTGGCGGCCCGAGAAGCACTCTCCGGCCAACATGCCAAACGTCCAGCAATAGCTCCCAAACGAAAGGGGCCAGCAGCCAAAGACCTAGCTGGCCTGAAAGCCCCCCAGGGGGCCCACAAGCAGCCCCTCTCAATTTGGGTCTGGGGGCTTTCGCTGGGCGGGGAACCGTGGAGGTACCTGTGGGGTTGCAGTTCGCGGCCCGAGAAGCACTCTCCGGCCAACATGCCAAACGTCCAGCAATAGCTCCCAAACGAAAGGGGCCAGCAGCCAAAGACCTAGCTGGCCTGAAAGCCCCCCAGGGGGCCCACAAGCAGCCCCTCTCAATTTGGGTCTGGGGGCTTTCGCTGGGCGGGGAACATTGGAGGTACCTGCAAGGTTGCAGTTGGCGGCCCGAGAAGCACTCTCCGGCCAACATGCCAAACGTCCAGCAATAGCTCCCAAACGAAAGGGGCCAGCAGCCAAAGACCTAGCTGGTCTGAAAGCCCCCCAGGGGGCCCACAAGCAGCCCCTCTCAATTTGGGTCTGGGGGCTTTCGCTGGGCGGGGAACCTTGGAGGTACCTGCAAGGTTGCAGTTCGCAGCCGGAAAGGCACTCTCCGGCCAACATGCCAAACGTCCAGCAATAGCTCCCAAACGAAAGGGGCCAGCAGCCAAAGACCTAGCTGGCCTGAAAGCCCCCCAGGGGGCCCACAAGCAGCCCCTCTCAGTTTGGGTCTGGGGGCTTTCTCTGGGCGGGGAACCTTGGAGGTACCTGCAAGGTTGCAGTTGGCGGCCCGAGAAGCACTCTCCGGCCAACATGCCAAACGTCCAGCAATAGCTCCCAAACGAAAGGGGCCAGCAGCCAAAGACCTAGCTGGCCTGAAAGCCCCCCAGGGGGCCCACAAGCAGCCCCTCTCAATTTGGGTCTGGGGGCTTTCGCTGGGCAGGACACCTTGGAGGTACCTGCAAGGTTGCATTTCGCAGCCCGAGAAGCACTCTCCGGCCAACATGCCAAACGTCCAGCAATAGCTCCCAAACGAAAGGGGCCAGCAGCCAAAGACCTAGCTGGCCTGAAAGCCCCCCAGGGGGCCCACAAGCAGCCCCTCTCAATTTGGGTCTGGGGGCTTTCGCTGGGCGGGGAACCTTGGAGGTACCTGTGAGGTTGCAGTTCGCGGCCCGAGAAGCACTCTACGGCCAACATGCCAAACGTCCAGCAAGAGCTCCCAAACGAAAGGGGCCAGCAGCCAAAGACCTAGCTGGCCTGAAAGCCCCCCAGGGGGCCCACAAGCAGCCCCTCTCAATTTGGGTCTGGGGGCTTTCGCTGGGCGGGGAACCTTGGAGGTACCTGTGGGGTTGCAGTTCGCAGCCCGAGAAGCACTCTCCGGCCAACATGCCAAACGTCCAGCAATAGCTCCCAAGCGAAAGAGGCTAGCAGCCAAAGACCTAGCTGGCCTGAAAGCCCCCCAGGGGTCCCACAAGCAGCCCCTCTCCATTTGGGTCTGGGGGCTTTCGCTGGGCGGGGAACCTTGGAGGTACCTGCAAGGTTGCAGTTCGCAGCCCGAGAAGCACTCTCCGGCCAACATGCCAAACGTCCAGCAATAGCTCCCAAACGAAAGGGGCCAGCAGCCAAAGACCTAGCTGGCCTGAAAGCCCCCCAGGGGGCCCACAAGCAGCCCCTCTCAATTTGGGTCTGGGGGCTTTCGCTGGGCAGGACACCTTGGAGGTACCTGCAAGGTTGCATTTCGCAGCCCGAGAAGCACTCTCCGGCCAACATGCCAAACGTCCAGCAATAGCTCCCAAACGAAAGGGGCCAGCAGCCAAAGACCTAGCTGGCCTGAAAGCCCCCCAGGGGGCCCACAAGCAGCCCCTCTCAATTTGGGTCTGGGGGCTTTCGCTGGGCAGGGAACATTGGAGGTACCTGTGGGGTTGAAGTTCGCGGCCCGAGAAGCACTCTCCGGCCAACATGCCAAACGTCCAGCAATAGCTCCCAAACGAAAGGGGCCAGCAGCCAAAGACCTAGCTGGCCTGAAAGCCCCCCAGGGGGCCCACAAGCAGCCCCTCTCAATTTGGGTCTGGGGGCTTTCGCTGGGCGGGGAACCTTGGAGGTACCTGCAAGGTTGCAGTTGGCGGCCCGAGAAGCACTCTCCGGCCAACATGCCAAACGTCCAGCAATAGCTCCCAAACGAAAGGGGCCAGCAGCCAAAGACCTAGCTGGCCTGAAAGCCCCCCAGGGGGCCCACAAGCAGCCCCTCTCAATTTGGGTCTGGGGGCTTTCGCTGGGCGGGGAACCTTGGAGGTACCTGTGGGGTTGCAGTTCGCGGCCCGAGAAGCACTCTCCGGCCAACATGCCAAACGTCCAGCAATAGCTCCCAAACGAAAGGGGCCAGCAGCCAAAGACCTAGCTGGCCTGAAAGCCCCCCAGGGGGCCCACAAGCAGCCCCTCTCAATTTGGGTCTGGGGGCTTTCGCTGGGCGGGGAACCTTGGAGGTACCTGCAAGGTTGCAGTTGGCGGCCCGAGAAGCACTCTCCGGCCAACATGCCAAACGTCCAGCAATAGCTCCCAAACGAAAGGGGCCAGCAGCCAAAGACCTAGCTGGCCTGAAAGCCCCCCAGGGGGCCCACAAGCAGCCCCTCTCAATTTGGGTCTGGGGGCTTTCGCTGGGCGGGGAACCTTGGAGGTACCTGTGGGGTTGCAGTTGGCGGCCCGAGAAGCACTCTCCGGCCAACATGCCAAACGTCCAGCAATAGCTCCCAAACGAAAGGGGCCAGCAGCCAAAGACCTAGCTGGCCTGAAAGCCCCCCAGGGGGCCCACAAGCAGCCCCTCTCAATTTGGGTCTGGGGGCTTTCGCTGGGCGGGGAACCGTGGAGGTACCTGTGGGGTTGCAGTTCGCGGCCCGAGAAGCACTCTCCGGCCAACATGCCAAACGTCCAGCAATAGCTCCCAAACGAAAGGGGCCAGCAGCCAAAGACCTAGCTGGCCTGAAAGCCCCCCAGGGGGCCCACAAGCAGCCCCTCTCAATTTGGGTCTGGGGGCTTTCGCTGGGCGGGGAACATTGGAGGTACCTGCAAGGTTGCAGTTGGCGGCCCGAGAAGCACTCTCCGGCCAACATGCCAAACGTCCAGCAATAGCTCCCAAACGAAAGGGGCCAGCAGCCAAAGACCTAGCTGGTCTGAAAGCCCCCCAGGGGGCCCACAAGCAGCCCCTCTCAATTTGGGTCTGGGGGCTTTCGCTGGGCGGGGAACCTTGGAGGTACCTGCAAGGTTGCAGTTCGCAGCCGGAAAGGCACTCTCCGGCCAACATGCCAAACGTCCAGCAATAGCTCCCAAACGAAAGGGGCCAGCAGCCAAAGACCTAGCTGGCCTGAAAGCCCCCCAGGGGGCCCACAAGCAGCCCCTCTCAGTTTGGGTCTGGGGGCTTTCTCTGGGCGGGGAACCTTGGAGGTACCTGCAAGGTTGCAGTTGGCGGCCCGAGAAGCACTCTCCGGCCAACATGCCAAACGTCCAGCAATAGCTCCCAAACGAAAGGGGCCAGCAGCCAAAGACCTAGCTGGCCTGAAAGCCCCCCAGGGGGCCCACAAGCAGCCCCTCTCAATTTGGGTCTGGGGGCTTTCGCTGGGCAGGACACCTTGGAGGTACCTGCAAGGTTGCATTTCGCAGCCCGAGAAGCACTCTCCGGCCAACATGCCAAACGTCCAGCAATAGCTCCCAAACGAAAGGGGCCAGCAGCCAAAGACCTAGCTGGCCTGAAAGCCCCCCAGGGGGCCCACAAGCAGCCCCTCTCAATTTGGGTCTGGGGGCTTTCGCTGGGCGGGGAACCTTGGAGGTACCTGTGAGGTTGCAGTTCGCGGCCCGAGAAGCACTCTACGGCCAACATGCCAAACGTCCAGCAATAGCTCCCAAACGAAAGGGGCCAGCAGCCAAAGACCTAGCTGGCCTGAAAGCCCCCCAGGGGGCCCACAAGCAGCCCCTCTCAATTTGGGTCTGGGGGCTTTCGCTGGGCGGGGAACCTTGGAGGTACCTGCAAGGTTGCAGTTGGCGGCCCGAGAAGCACTCTCCGGCCAACATGCCAAACGTCCAGCAATAGCTCCCAAACAAAAGGGGCCAGCAGCCAAAGACCTAGCTGGCCTGAAAGCCCCCCAGGGGGCCCACAAGCAGCCCCTCTCAATTTGGGTCTGGGGGCTTTCGCTGGGTGGGGAACCTTGGAGGTACCTGCAAGGTTGCAGTTGGCGCCCGAGAAGCACTCTCCGGCCAACATGCCAAACGTCCAGCAATAGCTCCCAAACGAAAGGGGCCAGCAGCCAAAGACCTAGCTGGCCTGAAAGCCCCCCAGGGGGCCCACAAGCAGCCCCTCTCAATTTGGGTCTGGGGGCTTTCGCTGGGCGGGGAACCTTGGAGGTACCTGTGAGGTTGCAGTTGGCGGCCCGAGAAGCACTCTCCGGCCAACATGCCAAACGTCCAGCAATAGCTCCCAAACGAAAGGGGCCAGCAGCCAAAGACCTAGCTGGCCTGAAAGCCCCCCAGGGGGCCCACAAGCAGCCCCTCTCAATTTGGGTCTGGGGGCTTTCGCTGGGCGGGGAACCTTGGAGGTACCTGCAAGGTTGCAGTTGGCGCCCGAGAAGCACTCTCCGGCCAACATGCCAAACGTCCAGCAATAGCTCCCAAACGAAAGGGGCCAGCAGCCAAAGACCTAGCTGGCCTGAAAGCCCCCCAGGGGGCCCACAAGCAGCCCCTCTCAATTTGGGTCTGGGGGCTTTCGCTGGGCGGGGAACCTTGGAGGTACCTGCAAGGTTGCAGTTGGCGGCCCGAGAAGCACTCTCCGGCCAACATGCCAAACGTCCAGCAATAGCTCCCAAACGAAAGGGGCCAGCAGCCAAAGACCTAGCTGGCCTGAAAGCCCCCCAGGGGGCCCACAAGCAGCCCCTCTCAATTTGGGTCTGGGGGCTTTCGCTGGGCGGGGAACCTTGGAGGTACCTGTGGGGTTGCATTTCGCAGCCCAAAAAGCACTCTCCGGCCAACATGCCAAACGTCCAGCAATAGCTCCCAAACGAAAGGGGCCAGCAGCCAAAGACCTAGCTGGCCTGAAAGCCCCCCAGGGGGCCCACAAGCAGCCCCTCTCAATTTGGGTCTGGGGGCTTTCGCTGGGCGGGGAACCTTGGAGGTACCTGCAAGGTTGCAGTTGGCAGCCCGAGAAGCCCTCTCCGGCCAACATGCCAAACGTCCAGCAATAGCTCCCAAACGAAAGGGGCCAGCAGCCAAAGACCTAGCTGGCCTGAAAGCCCCCCAGGGGGCCCACAAGCAGCCCCTCTCAATTTGGGTCTGGGGGCTTTCGCTGGGCGGGGAACCTTGGAGGTACCTGTGGGGTTGCAGTTGGCGGCCCGAGAAGCACTCTCCGGCCAACATGCCAAACGTCCAGCAATAGCTCCCAAACGAAAGGGGCCAGCAGCCAAAGACCTAGCTGGCCTGAAAGCCCCCCAGGGGGCCCACAAGCAGCCCCTCTCAATTTGGGTCTGGGGGCTTTCGCTGGGCGGGGAACCTTGGAGGTACCTGTGGGGTTGCAGTTGGCGGCCCGAGAAGCACTCTCCGGCCAACATGCCAAACGTCCAGCAATAGCTCCCAAACGAAAGGGGCCAGCAGCCAAAGACCTAGCTGGCCTGAAAGCCCCCCAGGGGGCCCACAAGCAGCCCCTCTCAATTTGGGTCTGGGGGCTTTCGCTGGGCGGGGAACCTTGGAGGTACCTGTGGGGTTGCAGTTGGCGGCCCGAGAAGCACTCTCCGGCCAACATGCCAAACGTCCAGCAATAGCTCCCAAACGAAAGGGGCCAGCAGCCAAAGACCTAGCTGGCCTGAAAGCCCCCCAGGGGGCCCACAAGCAGCCCCTCTCAATTTGGGTCTGGGGGCTTTCGCTGGGCGGGGAACCTTGGAGGTACCTGTGGGGTTGCAGTTGGCGGCCCGAGAAGCACTCTCCGGCCAACATGCCAAACGTCCAGCAATAGCTCCCAAACGAAAGGGGCCAGCAGCCAAAGACCTAGCTGGCCTGAAAGCCCCCCAGGGGGCCCACAAGCAGCCCCTCTCAATTTGGGTCTGGGGGCTTTCGCTGGGCGGGGAACCTGTGAGGTACCTGCAAGGTTGCAGTTGGCGGCCCGAGAAGCACTCTCCGGCCAACATGCCAAACGTCCAGCAATAGCTCCCAAACGAAAGGGGCCAGCAGCCAAAGACCTAGCTGGCCTGAAAGCCCCCCAGGGGGCCCACAAGCAGCCCCTCTCAATTTGGGTCTGGGGGCTTTCGCTGGGCGGGGAACCTTGGAGGTACCTGCAAGGTTGTAGTTGGCGGCCCGAGAAGCACTCTCCGGCCAACATGCCAAACGTCCAGCAATAGCTCCCAAACGAAAGGGGCCAGCAGCCAAAGACCTAGCTGGCCTGAAAGCCCCCCAGGGGGCCCACAAGCAGCCCCTCTCAATTTGGGTCTGGGGGCTTTCGCTGGGCGGGGAACCTTGGAGGTACCTGCAAGGTTGCAGTTGGCGGCCCGAGAAGCACTCTCCGGCCAACATGCCAAACGTCCAGCAAGAGCTCCCAAACGAAAGGGGCCAGCAGCCAAAGACCTAGCTGGCCTGAAAGCCCCCCAGGGGGCCCACAAGCAGCCCCTCTCAATTTGGGTCTGGGGGCTTTCGCTGGGCGGGGAACCTTGGAGGTACCTGCAAGGTTGCAGTTCGCAGCCCGAAAAGCACTCTCCGGCCAACATGCCAAACGTCCAGCAATAGCTCCCAAACGAAAGGGGCCAGCAGCCAAAGACCTAGCTGGCCTGAAAGCCCCCCAGGGGGCCCACAAGCAGCCCCTCTCAATTTGGGTCTGGGGGCTTTCGCTGGGCGGGGAACCTTGGAGGTACCTGCAAGGTTGCAGTTGGCGGCCCGAGAAGCACTCTCTGGCCAACATGCCAAACGTCCAGCAATAGCTCCCAAACGAAAGGGGCCAGCAGCCAAAGACCTAGCTGGCCTGAAAGCCCCCCAGGGGGCCCACAAGCAGCCCCTCTCAATTTGGGTCTGGGGGCTTTCGCTGGGCGGGGAACCTTGGAGGTACCTGCGAGGTTGCAGTTGGCGGCCCGAGAAGCACTCTCCGGCCAACATGCCAAACGTCCAGCAATAGCTCCCAAACGAAAGGGGCCAGCAGCCAAAGACCTAGCTGGCCTGAAAGCCCCCCAGGGGGCCCACAAGCAGCCCCTCTCAATTTGGGTGTGGGGGCTTTCGCTGGGCGGGGAACCTTGGAGGTACCTGTGGGGTTGCAGTTGGCAGCCCGAGAAGCCCTCTCCGGCCAACATGCCAAACGTCCAGCAATAGCTCCCAAACGAAAGGGGCCAGCAGCCAAAGACCTAGCTGGCCTGAAAGCCCCCCAGGGGGCCCACAAGCAGCCCCTCTCAATTTGGGTCTGGGGGCTTTCGCTGGGCGGGGAACCTTGGAGGTACCTGTGGGGTTGCAGTTGGCGGCCCGAGAAGCACTCTCCGGCCAACATGCCAAACGTCCAGCAATAGCTCCCAAACGAAAGGGGCCAGCAGCCAAAGACCTAGCTGGCCTGAAAGCCCCCCAGGGGGCCCACAAGCAGCCCCTCTCAATTTGGGTCTGGGGGCTTTCGCTGGGCGGGGAACCTTGGAGGTACCTGCAAGGTTGCAGTTGGCGGCCCGAGAAGCCCTCTCCGGCCAACATGCCAAACGTCCAGCAATAGCTCCCAAACGAAAGGGGCCAGTAGCCAAAGACCTAGCTGGCCTGAAAGCCCCCCAGGGGGCCCACAAGCAGCCCCTCTCAATTTGGGTCTGGGGGCTTTCGCTGGGCGGGGAACCTTGGAGGTACCTGCAAGGTTGCAGTTGGCGCCCGAGAAGCACTCTCCGGCCAACATGCCAAACGTCCAGCAATAGCTCCCAAACGAAAGGGGCCAGCAGCCAAAGACCTAGCTGGCCTGAAAGCCCCCCAGGGGGCCCACAAGCAGCCCCTCTCAATTTGGGTCTGGGGGCTTTCGCTGGGCGGGGAACCTTGGAGGTACCTGCAAGGTTGCAGTTGGCGGCCCGAGAAGCACTCTCCGGCCAACATGCCAAACGTCCAGCAATAGCTCCCAAACGAAAGGGGCCAGCAGCCAAAGACCTAGCTGGCCTGAAAGCCCCCCAGGGGGCCCACAAGCAGCCCCTCTCAATTTGGGTCTGGGGGCTTTCGCTGGGCGGGGAACCTTGGAGGTACCTGTGGGGTTGCAGTTGGCGGCCCGAGAAGCACTCTCCGGCCAACATGCCAAACGTCCAGCAATAGCTCCCAAACGAAAGGGGCCAGCAGCCAAAGACCTAGCTGGCCTAAAAGCCCCCCAGGGGGCCCACAAGCAGCCCCTCTCAATTTGGGTCTGGGGGCTTTCGCTGGGCGGGGAACCTTGGAGGTACCTGCAAGGTTGCAGTTCGCAGCCGGAAAAGCACTCTCCGGCCAACATGCCAAACGTCCAGCAATAGCTCCCAAACGAAAGGGGCCAGCAGCCAAAGACCTAGCTGGCCTGAAAGCCCCCCAGGGGGCCCACAAGCAGCCCCTCTCAATTTGGGTCTGGGGGCTTTCGCTGGGCGGGGAACCTTGGAGGTACCTGCAAGGTTGCAGTTGGCGGCCCGAGAAGCACTCTCCGGCCAACATGCCAAACGTCCAGCAATAGCTCCCAAACGAAAGGGGCCAGCAGCCAAAGACCTAGCTGGCCTGAAAGCCCCCCAGGGGGCCCACAAGCAGCCCCTCTCAATTTGGGTCTGGGGGCTTTCGCTGGGCGGGGAACCTTGGAGGTACCTGTGGGGTTGCATTTCGCAGCCCGAAAAGGACTCTCCGGCCAACATGCCAAACGTCCAGCAATAGCTCCCAAACGAAAGGGGCCAGCAGCCAAAGACCTAGCTGGCCTGAAAGCCCCCCAGGGGGCCCACAAGCAGCCCCTCTCAATTTGGGTCTGGGGGCTTTCGCTGGGCGGGGAACCTTGGAGGTACCTGCAAGGTTGCAGTTCGCGGCCCGAGAAGCACTCTCCGGCCAACATGCCAAACGTCCAGCAATAGCTCCCAAACGAAAGGGGCCAGCAGCCAAAGACCTAGCTGGCCTGAAAGCCCCCCAGGGGGCCCACAAGCAGCCCCTCTCAATTTGGGTCTGGGGGCTTTCGCTGGGCGGGGAACCTTGGAGGTACCTGTGGGGTTGCAGTTGGCGGCCCGAGAAGCACTCTCCGGCCAACATGCCAAACGTCCAGCAATAGCTCCCAAACGAAAGGGGCCAGCAGCCAAAGACCTAGCTGGCCTGAAAGCCCCCCAGGGGGCCCACAAGCAGCCCCTCTCAATTTGGGTCTGGGGGCTTTCGCTGGGCGGGGAACCTTGGAGGTACCTGTGGGGTTGCAGTTGGCGGCCCGAGAAGCACTCTCCGGCCAACATGCCAAACGTCCAGCAATAGCTCCCAAACGAAAGGGGCCAGCAGCCAAAGACCTAGCTGGCCTGAAAGCCCCCCAGGGGGCCCACAAGCAGCCCCTCTCAATTTGGGTCTGGGGGCTTTCGCTGGGCGGGGAACCTTGGAGGTACCTGTGGGGTTGCAGTTGGCGGCCCGAGAAGCACTCTCCGGCCAACATGCCAAACGTCCAGCAATAGCTCCCAAACGAAAGGGGCCAGCAGCCAAAGACCTAGCTGGCCTGAAAGGCCCCCAGGGGGCCCACAAGCAGCCCCTCTCAATTTGGGTCTGGGGGCTTTCGCTGGGCGGGGAACCTTGGAGGTACCTGTGGGGTTGCAGTTGGCGGCCCGAGAAGCACTCTCCGGCCAACATGCCAAACGTCCAGCAATAGCTCCCAAACGAAAGGGGCCAGCAGCCAAAGACCTAGCTGGCCTGAAAGCCCCCCAGGGGGCCCACAAGCAGCCCCTCTCAATTTGGGTCTGGGGGCTTTCGCTGGGCGGGGAACCTGTGAGGTACCTGCAAGGTTGCAGTTGGCGGCCCGAGAAGCACTCTCCGGCCAACATGCCAAACGTCCAGCAATAGCTCCCAAACGAAAGGGGCCAGCAGCCAAAGACCTAGCTGGCCTGAAAGCCCCCCAGGGGGCCCACAAGCAGCCCCTCTCAATTTGGGTCTGGGGGCTTTCGCTGGGCGGGGAACCTTGGAGGTACCTGCAAGGTTGCAGTTGGCGGCCCGAGAAGCACTCTCCGGCCAACATGCCAAACGTCCAGCAATAGCTCCCAAACGAAAGGGGCCAGCAGCCAAAGACCTAGCTGGCCTGAAAGCCCCCCAGGGGGCCCACAAGCAGCCCCTCTCAATTTGGGTCTGGGGGCTTTCGCTGGGCGGGGAACCTTGGAGGTACCTGCAAGGTTGCAGTTGGCGGCCCGAGAAGCACTCTCCGGCCAACATGCCAAACGTCCAGCAAGAGCTCCCAAACGAAAGGGGCCAGCAGCCAAAGACCTAGCTGGCCTGAAAGCCCCCCAGGGGGCCCACAAGCAGCCCCTCTCAATTTGGGTCTGGGGGCTTTCGCTGGGCGGGGAACCTTGGAGGTACCTGCAAGGTTGCAGTTCGCAGCCCGAAAAGCACTCTCCGGCCAACATGCCAAACGTCCAGCAATAGCTCCCAAACGAAAGGGGCCAGCAGCCAAAGACCTAGCTGGCCTGAAAGCCCCCCAGGGGGCCCACAAGCAGCCCCTCTCAATTTGGGTCTGGGGGCTTTCGCTGGGCGGGGAACCTTGGAGGTACCTGCAAGGTTGCAGTTGGCGGCCCGAGAAGCACTCTCCGGCCAACATGCCAAACGTCCAGCAATAGCTCCCAAACGAAAGGGGCCAGCAGCCAAAGACCTAGCTGGCCTGAAAGCCCCCCAGGGGGCCCACAAGCAGCCCCTCTCAATTTGGGTCTGGGGGCTTTCGCTGGGCGGGGAACCTTGGAGGTACCTGCGAGGTTGCAGTTGGCGGCCCGAGAAGCACTCTCCGGCCAACATGCCAAACGTCCAGCAATAGCTCCCAAACGAAAGGGGCCAGCAGCCAAAGACCTAGCTGGCCTGAAAGCCCCCCAGGGGGCCCACAAGCAGCCCCTCTCAATTTGGGTGTGGGGGCTTTCGCTGGGCGGGGAACCTTGGAGGTACCTGTGGGGTTGCAGTTGGCAGCCCGAGAAGCCCTCTCCGGCCAACATGCCAAACGTCCAGCAATAGCTCCCAAACGAAAGGGGCCAGCAGCCAAAGACCTAGCTGGCCTGAAAGCCCCCCAGGGGGCCCACAAGCAGCCCCTCTCAATTTGGGTCTGGGGGCTTTCGCTGGGCGGGGAACCTTGGAGGTACCTGTGGGGTTGCAGTTGGCGGCCCGAGAAGCACTCTCCGGCCAACATGCCAAACGTCCAGCAATAGCTCCCAAACGAAAGGGGCCAGCAGCCAAAGACCTAGCTGGCCTGAAAGCCCCCCAGGGGGCCCACAAGCAGCCCCTCTCAATTTGGGTCTGGGGGCTTTCGCTGGGCGGGGAACCTTGGAGGTACCTGCAAGGTTGCAGTTGGCGGCCCGAGAAGCCCTCTCCGGCCAACATGCCAAACGTCCAGCAATAGCTCCCAAACGAAAGGGGCCAGTAGCCAAAGACCTAGCTGGCCTGAAAGCCCCCCAGGGGGCCCACAAGCAGCCCCTCTCAATTTGGGTCTGGGGGCTTTCGCTGGGCGGGGAACCTTGGAGGTACCTGCAAGGTTGCAGTTGGCGCCCGAGAAGCACTCTCCGGCCAACATGCCAAACGTCCAGCAATAGCTCCCAAACGAAAGGGGCCAGCAGCCAAAGACCTAGCTGGCCTGAAAGCCCCCCAGGGGGCCCACAAGCAGCCCCTCTCAATTTGGGTCTGGGGGCTTTCGCTGGGCGGGGAACCTTGGAGGTACCTGCAAGGTTGCAGTTGGCGGCCCGAGAAGCACTCTCCGGCCAACATGCCAAACGTCCAGCAATAGCTCCCAAACGAAAGGGGCCAGCAGCCAAAGACCTAGCTGGCCTGAAAGCCCCCCAGGGGGCCCACAAGCAGCCCCTCTCAATTTGGGTCTGGGGGCTTTCGCTGGGCGGGGAACCTTGGAGGTACCTGTGGGGTTGCAGTTGGCGGCCCGAGAAGCACTCTCCGGCCAACATGCCAAACGTCCAGCAATAGCTCCCAAACGAAAGGGGCCAGCAGCCAAAGACCTAGCTGGCCTAAAAGCCCCCCAGGGGGCCCACAAGCAGCCCCTCTCAATTTGGGTCTGGGGGCTTTCGCTGGGCGGGGAACCTTGGAGGTACCTGCAAGGTTGCAGTTCGCAGCCGGAAAAGCACTCTCCGGCCAACATGCCAAACGTCCAGCAATAGCTCCCAAACGAAAGGGGCCAGCAGCCAAAGACCTAGCTGGCCTGAAAGCCCCCCAGGGGGCCCACAAGCAGCCCCTCTCAATTTGGGTCTGGGGGCTTTCGCTGGGCGGGGAACCTTGGAGGTACCTGCAAGGTTGCAGTTGGCGGCCCGAGAAGCACTCTCCGGCCAACATGCCAAACGTCCAGCAATAGCTCCCAAACGAAAGGGGCCAGCAGCCAAAGACCTAGCTGGCCTGAAAGCCCCCCAGGGGGCCCACAAGCAGCCCCTCTCAATTTGGGTCTGGGGGCTTTCGCTGGGCGGGGAACCTTGGAGGTACCTGTGGGGTTGCATTTCGCAGCCCGAAAAGGACTCTCCGGCCAACATGCCAAACGTCCAGCAATAGCTCCCAAACGAAAGGGGCCAGCAGCCAAAGACCTAGCTGGCCTGAAAGCCCCCCAGGGGGCCCACAAGCAGCCCCTCTCAATTTGGGTCTGGGGGCTTTCGCTGGGCGGGGAACCTTGGAGGTACCTGCAAGGTTGCAGTTGGCGGCCCGAGAAGCACTCTCCGGCCAACATGCCAAACGTCCAGCAATAGCTCCCAAACGAAAGGGGCCAGCAGCCAAAGACCTAGCTGGCCTGAAAGCCCCCCAGGGGGCCCACAAGCAGCCCCTCTCAATTTGGGTCTGGGGGCTTTCGCTGGGCGGGGAACCTTGGAGGTACCTGTGGGGTTGCAGTTGGCGGCCCGAGAAGCACTCTCCGGCCAACATGCCAAACGTCCAGCAATAGCTCCCAAGCGAAAGAGGCTAGCAGCCAAAGACCTAGCTGGCCTGAAAGCCCCCCAGGGGGCCCACAAGCAGCCCCTCTCAATTTGGGTCTGGGGGCTTTCACTGGGCGGGGAACCTTGGAGGTACCTGCAAGGTTGCAGTTCGCAGCCCGAAAAGCACTCTCCGGCCAACATGCCAAACGTCCAGCAATAATTCCCAAACGAAAGGGGCCAGCAGCCAAAGACCTAGCTGGCCTGAAAGCCCCCCAGGGGGCCCACAAGCAGCCCCTCTCAATTTGGGTCTGGGGGCTTTCGCTGGGCGGGGAACCTTGGAGGTACCTGCAAGGTTGCAGTTGGCGGCCCGAGAAGCACTCTCCGGCCAACATGCCAAACGTCCAGCAATAGCTCCCAAACGAAAGGGGCCAGCAGCCAAAGACCTAGCTGGCCTGAAAGCCCCCCAGGGGGCCCACAAGCAGCCCCTCTCAATTTGGGTCTGGGGGCTTTCGCTGGGCGGGGAACCTTGGAGGTACCTGCAAGGTTGCAGTTGGCGGCCCGAGAAGCACTCTCCGGCCAACATGCCAAACGTCCAGCAATAGCTCCCAAACGAAAGGGGCCAGCAGCCAAAGACCTAGCTGGCCTGAAAGCCCCCCAGGGGGCCCACAAGCAGCCCCTCTCAATTTGGGTCTGGGGGCTTTCGCTGGGCGGGGAACCTTGGAGGTACCTGCAAGGTTGCAGTTGGCGGCCCGAGAAGCACTCTCCGGCCAACATGCCAAACGTCCAGCAATAGCTCCCAAACGAAAGGGGCCAGCAGCCAAAGACCTAGCTGGCCTGAAAGCCCCCCAGGGGGCCCACAAGCAGCCCCTCTCAATTTGGGTCTGGGGGCTTTCGCTGGGCGGGGAACCTTGGAGGTACCTGCAAGGTTGCAGTTCGCAGCCGGAAAAGCACTCTCCGGCCAACATGCCAAACGTCCAGCAATAGCTCCCAAACGAAAGGGGCCAGCAGCCAAAGACCTAGCTGGCCTGAAAGCCCCCCAGGGGGCCCACAAGCAGCCCCTCTCAATTTGGGTCTGGGGGCTTTCGCTGGGCGGGGAACCTTGGAGGTACCTGCAAGGTTGCAGTTGGCGGCCCGAGAAGCACTCTCCGGCCAACATGCCAAACGTCCAGCAATAGCTCCCAAACGAAAGGGGCCAGCAGCCAAAGACCTAGCTGGCCTGAAAGCCCCCCGGGGGGCCCACAAGCAGCCCCTCTCAATTTGGGTCTGGGGGCTTTCGCTGGGCGGGGAACCTTGGAGGTACCTGTGGGGTTGCATTTCGCAGCCCGAAAAGCACTCTCCGGCCAACATGCCAAACGTCCAGCAATAGCTCCCAAACGAAAGGGGCCAGCAGCCAAAGACCTAGCTGGCCTGAAAGCCCCCCAGGGGGCCCACAAGCAGCCCCTCTCAATTTGGGTCTGGGGGCTTTCGCTGGGCGGGGAACCTTGGAGGTACCTGCAAGGTTGAAGTTCGCAGCCCGAAAAGCACTCTACGGCCAACATGCCAAACGTCCAGCAATAG
The DNA here is from genome assembly GCF_964237585.1 of Gallinula chloropus. Lineage (NCBI taxonomy): Eukaryota > Metazoa > Chordata > Aves > Gruiformes > Rallidae > Gallinula > Gallinula chloropus. The sequence goes on along the minus strand of NW_028168534.1, from coordinate 248,805 downwards.
CTCCCAAGCGAAAGAGGCTAGCAGCCAAAGACCTAGCTGGCCTGAAAGCCCCCCAGGGGGCCCACAAGCAGCCCCTCTCAATTTGGGTCTGGGGGCTTTCACTGGGCGGGGAACCTTGGAGGTACCTGCAAGGTTGCAGTTCGCAGCCCGAAAAGCACTCTCCGGCCAACATGCCAAACGTCCAGCAATAGCTCCCAAACGAAAGGGGCCAGCAGCCAAAGACCTAGCTGGCCTGAAAGCCCCCCAGGGGGCCCACAAGCAGCCCCTCTCAATTTGGGTCTGGGGGCTTTCGCTGGGTGGGGAACCTTGGAGGTACCTGTGGGGTTGCAGTTGGCGGCCCGAGAAGCACTCTCCGGCCAACATGCCAAACGTCCAGCAATAGCTCCCAAACGAAAGGGGCCAGCAGCCAAAGACCTAGCTGGCCTGAAAGCCCCCCAGGGGGCCCACAAGCAGCCCCTCTCAATTTGGGTCTGGGGGCTTTCGCTGGACGGGGAACCTTGGAGGTACCTGCAAGGTTGCAGTTGGCGGCCCGAGAAGCACTCTCCGGCCAACATGCCAAACGTCCAGCAAGAGCTCCCAAACGAAAGGGGCCAGCAGCCAAAGACCTAGCTGGCCTGAAAGCCCCCCAGGGGGCCCACAAGCAGCCCCTCTCAATTTGGGTCTGGGGGCTTTCGCTGGGCGGGGAACCTTGGAGGTACCTGCAAGGTTGCAGTTGGCGGCCGGAGAAGCACTCTCCGGCCAACATGCCAAACGTCCAGCAATAGCTCCCAAACGAAAGGGGCCAGCAGCCAAAGACCTAGCTGGCCTGAAAGCCCCCCAGGGGGCCCACAAGCAGCCCCTCTCAATTTGGGTCTGGGGGCTTTCGCTGGGCGGGGAACCTTGGAGGTACCTGCAAGGTTGCAGTTGGCGGCCCGAGAAGCACTCTCCGGCCAACATGCCAAACGTCCAGCAAGAGCTCCCAAACGAAAGGGGCCAGCAGCCAAAGACCTAGCTGGCCTGAAAGCCCCCCAGGGGGCCCACAAGCAGCCCCTCTCAATTTGGGTCTGGGGGCTTTCGCTGGGCGGGGAACCTTGGAGGTACCTGCAAGGTTGCAGTTGGCGGCCCGAGAAGCACTCTCCGGCCAACATGCCAAACGTCCAGCAATAGCTCCCAAACGAAAGGGGCCAGCAGCCAAAGACCTAGCTGGCCTGAAAGCCCCCCAGGGGGCCCACAAGCAGCCCCTCTCAATTTGGGTCTGGGGGCTTTCGCTGGGCGGGGAACCTTGGAGGTACCTGCAAGGTTGCAGTTGGCGGCCCGAGAAGCACTCTCCGGCCAACATGCCAAACGTCCAGCAATAGCTCCCAAACGAAAGGGGCCAGCAGCCAAAGACCTAGCTGGCCTGAAAGCCCCCCAGGGGCCCCACAAGCAGCCCCTCTCAATTTGGGTCTGGGGGCTTTCGCTGGGCGGGGAACCTTGGAGGTACCTGCAAGGTTGCAGTTCGCGGCCCGAGAAGCACTCTCCGGCCAACATGCCAAACGTCCAGCAATAATTCCCAAACGAAAGGGGCCAGCAGCCAAAGACCTAGCTGGCCTGAAAGACCCCCAGGGGGCCCACAAGCAGCCCCTCTCAATTTGGGTGTGGGGGCTTTCGCTGGGCGGGGAACCTTGGAGGTACCTGCGAGGTTGCAGTTGGCGGCCCGAGAAGCACTCTCCGGCCAACATGCCAAACGTCCAGCAATAGCTCCCAAACGAAAGGGGCCAGCAGCCAAAGACCTAGCTGGCCTGAAAGCCCCCCAGGGGGCCCACAAGCAGCCCCTCTCAATTTGGGTCTGGGGGCTTTCGCTGGGCAGGGAACCTTGGAGGAACATGCAAGGTTGCAGTTGGCGGCCCGAGAAGCACTCTCCGGCCAACATGCCAAACGTCCAGCAATAGCTCCCAAACGAAAGGGGCCAGCAGCCAAAGACCTAGCTGGCCTGAAAGCCCCCCAGGGGGCCCACAAGCAGCCCCTCTCAATTTGGGTCTGGGGGCTTTCGCTGGGCGGGGAACCTTGGAGGTACCTGCAAGGTCGCAGTTCGCAGCCCGAGAAGCACTCTCCGGCCAACATGCCAAACGTCCAGCAATAGCTCCCAAACGAAAGGGGCCAGCAGCCAAAGACCTAGCTGGCCTGAAAGACCCCCAGGGGGCCCACAAGCAGCCCCTCTCAATTTGGGTCTGGGGGCTTTCGCTGGGCAGGGAACCTTGGAGGTACCTGCAAGGTTGCAGTTGGCGGCCCGAGAAGCACTCTCCGGCCAACATGCCAAACGTCCAGCAATAGCTCCCAAACGAAAGGGGCCAGCAGCCAAAGACCTAGCTGGCCTGAAAGCCCCCCAGGGGGCCCACAAGCAGCCCCTCTCAATTTGGGTCTGGGGGCTTTCTCTGGGCGGGGCACCTTGGAGGTACCTGCGAGGTTGCAGTTGGCGGCCCGAGAAGCACTCTCCGGCCAACATGCCAAACGTCCAGCAATAGCTCCCAAACGAAAGGGGCCAGCAGCCAAAGACCTAGCTGGCCTGAAAGCCCCCCAGGGGGCCCACAAGCAGCCCCTCTCAATTTGGGTCTGGGGGCTTTCGCTGGGCGGGGAACCTTTGAGGTACCTGCAAGGTTGCAGTTGGCGGCCCGAGAAGCACTCTCCGGCCAACATGCCAAACGTCCAGCAATAGCTCCCAAACGAAAGGGGCCAGCAGCCAAAGACCTAGCTGGCCTGAAAGCCCCCCAGGGGGCCCACAAGCAGCCCCTCTCAATTTGAGTCTGGGGGCTTTTGCTGGGCAGGAAACCTTGGAGGTACCTGCAAGGTTGCAGTTGGCGGCCCGAGAAGCACTCTCCGGCCAACATGCCAAACGTCCAGCAAGAGCTCCCAAACGAAAGGGGCCAGCAGCCAAAGACCTAGCTGGCCTGAAAGCCCCCCAGGGGGCCCACAAGCAGCCCCTCTCAATTTGGGTCTGGGGGCTTTTGCTGGGCAGGAAACCTTGGAGGTACCTGCAAGGTTGCAGTTGGCGGCCCGAGAAGCACTCTCCGGCCAACATGCCAAACGTCCAGCAATAGCTCCCAAACGAAAGGGGCCAGCAGCCAAAGACCTAGCTGGCCTGAAAGCCCCCCAGGGGGCCCACAAGCAGCCCCTCTCAATTTGGGTCTGGGGGCTTTCGCTGGGCAGGGAACCTTGGAGGTACCTGCAAGGTTGCAGTTGGCGGCCCGAGAAGCACTCTCCGGCCAACATGCCAAACGTCCAGCAATAGCTCCCAAACGAAAGGGGCCAGCAGCCAAAGACCTAGCTGGCCTGAAAGCCCCCCAGGGGGCCCACAAGCAGCCCCTCTCAATTTGGGTCTGGGGGCTTTCGCTGGGCGGGGAACCTTGGAGGTACCTGCAAGGTTGCAGTTGGCGGCCGGAGAAGCACTCTCCGGCCAACATGCCAAACGTCCAGCAATAGCTCCCAAACGAAAGGGGCCAGCAGCCAAAGACCTAGCTGGCCTGAAAGCCCCCCAGGGGGCCCACAAGCAGCCCCTCTCAATTTGGGTCTGGGGGCTTTCGCTGGGCGGGGAACCTTGGAGGTACCTGTGGGGTTGCAGTTGGCGGCCCGAGAAGCACTCTCCGGCCAACATGCCAAACGTCCAGCAATAGCTCCCAAACGAAAGGGGCCAGCAGCCAAAGACCTAGCTGGCCTGAAAGCCCCCCAGGGGGCCCACAAGCAGCCCCTCTCAATTTGGGTCTGGGGGCTTTCGCTGGGCGGGGAACCTTGGAGGTACCTGCAAGGTTGCAGTTGGCGGCCCGAGAAGCACTCTCCGGCCAACATGCCAAACGTCCAGCAATAGCTCCCAAACGAAAGGGGCCAGCAGCCAAAGACCTAGCTGGCCTGAAAGCCCCCCAGGGGGCCCACAAGCAGCCCCTCTCAATTTGGGTCTGGGGGCTTTCGCTGGGCGGGGAACCTTGGAGGTACCTGCAAGGTTGCAGTTGGCGGCCCGAGAAGCACTCTCCGGCCAACATGCCAAACGTCCAGCAATAGCTCCCAAACGAAAGGGGCCAGCAGCCAAAGACCTAGCTGGCCTGAAAGCCCCCCAGGGGGCCCACAAGCAGCCCCTCTCAATTTGGGTCTGGGGGCTTTCGCTGGGCGGGGAACCTTGGAGGTACCTGTGGGGTTGCAGTTGGCGGCCCGAAAAGCACTCTCCGGCCAACATGCCAAACGTCCAGCAATAGCTCCCAAACGAAAGGGGCCAGCAGCCAAAGACCTAGCTGGCCTGAAAGCCCCCCAGGGGGCCCACAAGCAGCCCCTCTCAATTTGGGTCTGGGGGCTTTCGCTGGGCGGGGAACCTTGGAGGTACCTGCAAGGTTGCAGTTGGCGGCCCGAGAAGCACTCTCCGGCCAACATGCCAAACGTCCAGCAATAGCTCCCAAACGAAAGGGGCCAGCAGCCAAAGACCTAGCTGGCCTGAAAGACCCCCAGGGGGCCCACAAGCAGCCCCTCTCAATTTGGGTCTGGGGGCTTTCGCTGGGCGGGGAACCTTGGAGGTACCTGTGGGGTTGCAGTTGGCGGCCCGAAAAGCACTCTCCGGCCAACATGCCAAACGTCCAGCAATAGCTCCCAAACGAAAGGGGCCAGCAGCCAAAGACCTAGCTGGCCTGAAAGCCCCCCAGGGGCCCCACAAGCAGCCCCTCTCAATTTGGGTCTGGGGGCTTTCGCTGGGCGGGGAACCTTGGAGGTACCTGCAAGGTTGCAGTTCGCGGCCCGAGAAGCACTCTCCGGCCAACATGCCAAACGTCCAGCAATAATTCCCAAACGAAAGGGGCCAGCAGCCAAAGACCTAGCTGGCCTGAAAGACCCCCAGGGGGCCCACAAGCAGCCCCTCTCAATTTGGGTCTGGGGGCTTTTGCTGGGCGGGGAACCTTGGAGGTACCTGCAAGGTCGCAGTTCGCAGCCCGAGAAGCACTCTCCGGCCAACATGCCAAACGTCCAGCAATAGCTCCCAAACGAAAGGGGCCAGCAGCCAAAGACCTAGCTGGCCTGAAAGACCCCCAGGGGGCCCACAAGCAGCCCCTCTCAATTTGGGTCTGGGGGCTTTCGCTGGGCAGGGAACCTTGGAGGTACCTGCAAGGTTGCAGTTGGCGGCCCGAGAAGCACTCTCCGGCCAACATGCCAAACGTCCAGCAATAGCTCCCAAACGAAAGGGGCCAGCAGCCAAAGACCTAGCTGGCCTGAAAGCCCCCCAGGGGGCCCACAAGCAGCCCCTCTCAATTTGGGTCTGGGGGCTTTCTCTGGGCGGGGAACCTTGGAGGTACCTGCGAGGTTGCAGTTGGCGGCCCGAGAAGCACTCTCCGGCCAACATGCCAAACGTCCAGCAATAGCTCCCAAACGAAAGGGGCCAGCAGCCAAAGACCTAGCTGGCCTGAAAGCCCCCCAGGGGGCCCACAAGCAGCCCCTCTCAATTTGGGTCTGGGGGCTTTCGCTGGGCGGGGAACCTTTGAGGTACCTGCAAGGTTGCAGTTGGCGGCCCGAGAAGCACTCTCCGGCCAACATGCCAAACGTCCAGCAATAGCTCCCAAACGAAAGGGGCCAGCAGCCAAAGACCTAGCTGGCCTGAAAGCCCCCCAGGGGGCCCACAAGCAGCCCCTCTCAATTTGAGTCTGGGGGCTTTTGCTGGGCAGGAAACCTTGGAGGTACCTGCAAGGTTGCAGTTGGCGGCCCGAGAAGCACTCTCCGGCCAACATGCCAAACGTCCAGCAAGAGCTCCCAAACGAAAGGGGCCAGCAGCCAAAGACCTAGCTGGCCTGAAAGCCCCCCAGGGGGCCCACAAGCAGCCCCTCTCAATTTGGGTCTGGGGGCTTTTGCTGTGCAGGAAACCTTGGAGGTACCTGCAAGGTTGCAGTTGGCGGCCCGAGAAGCACTCTCCGGCCAACATGCCAAACGTCCAGCAAGAGCTCCCAAACGAAAGGGGCCAGCAGCCAAAGACCTAGCTGGCCTGAAAGCCCCCCAGGGGGCCCACAAGCAGCCCCTCTCAATTTGGGTCTGGGGGCTTTTGCTGGGCAGGAAACCTTGGAGGTACCTGCAAGGTTGCAGTTGGCGGCCCGAGAAGCACTCTCCGGCCAACATGCCAAACGTCCAGCAATAGCTCCCAAACGAAAGGGGCCAGCAGCCAAAGACCTAGCTGGCCTGAAAGCCCCCCAGGGGGCCCACAAGCAGCCCCTCTCAATTTGGGTCTGGGGGCTTTCGCTGGGCGGGGAACCTTGGAGGTACCTGCAACGTCGCAGTTCGCGGCCCGAGAAGCACTCTCCGGCCAACATGCCAAACGTCCAGCAATAGCTCCCAAACGAAAGGGGCCAGCAGCCAAAGACCTAGCTGGCCTGAAAGACCCCCAGGGGGCCCACAAGCAGCCCCTCTCAATTTGGGTCTGGGGGCTTTCGCTGGGCAGGGAACCTTGGAGGTACCTGCAAGGTTGCAGTTGGCGGCCCGAGAAGCACTCTCCGGCCAACATGCCAAACGTCCAGCAATAGCTCCCAAACGAAAGGGGCCAGCAGCCAAAGACCTAGCTGGCCTGAAAGCCCCCCAGGGGGCCCACAAGCAGCCCCTCTCAATTTGGGTCTGGGGGCTTTCGCTGGGCGGGGAACCTTGGAGGTACCTGCAAGGTTGCAGTTGGCGGCCCGAGAAGCACTCTCCGGCCAACATGCCAAACGTCCAGCAATAGCTCCCAAACGAAAGGGGCCAGCAGCCAAAGACCTAGCTGGCCTGAAAGCCCCCCAGGGGGCCCACAAGCAGCCCCTCTCAATTTGGGTCTGGGGGCTTTTGCTGGGCGGGGAACCTTGGAGGTACCTGCAAGGTTGCAGTTGGCGGCCCGAGAAGCACTCTCCGGCCAACATGCCAAACGTCCAGCAATAGCTCCCAAACGAAAGGGGCCAGCAGCCAAAGACCTAGCTGGCCTGAAAGCCCCCCAGGGGGCCCACAAGCAGCCCCTCTCAATTTGGGTCTGGGGGCTTTCGCTAAGCGGGGAACCTTGGAGGTACCTGCAACGTCGCAGTTTGCGGCCCGAGAAGCACTCTCCGGCCAACATGCCAAACGTCCAGCAATAGCTCCCAAACGAAAGGGGCCAGCAGCCAAAGACCTAGCTGGCCTGAAAGCCCCCCAGGGGGCCCACAAGCAGCCCCTCTCAATTTGGGTCTGGGGGCTTTCGCTGGGCGGGGAACCTTGGAGGTACCTGCAAGGTTGCAGTTGGCGGCCCGAGAAGCACTCTCCGGCCAACATGCCAAAAGTCCAGCAATAGCTCCCAAACGAAAGGGGCCAGCAGCCAAAGACCTAGCTGGCCTGAAAGCCCCCCAGGGGGCCCACAAGCAGCCCCTCTCAATTTGGGTCTGGGGGCTTTCGCTGGGCGGGGAACCTTGGAGGTACCTGTGGGGTTGCATTTCGCAGCCCGAAAAGCACTCTCCGGCCAACATGCCAAACGTCCAGCAATAGCTCCCAAACGAAAGGGGCCAGCAGCCAAAGACCTAGCTGGCCTGAAAGCCCCCCAGGGGGCCCACAAGCAGCCCCTCTCAATTTGGGTCTGGGGGCTTTCGCTGGGCGGGGAACCTTGGAGGTACCTGCAAGGTTGCAGTTGGCGGCCGGAGAAGCACTCTCCGGCCAACATGCCAAACGTCCAGCAATAGCTCCCAAACGAAAGGGGCCAGCAGCCAAAGACCTAGCTGGCCTGAAACCCCCCCAGGGGGCCCACAAGCAGCCCCTCTCAATTTGGGTCTGGGGGCTTTCGCTGGGCGGGGAACCTTGGAGGTACCTGCAAGGTTGCAGTTCGCAGCCCGAAAAGCACTCTCCGGCCAACATGCCAAACGTCCAGCAATAGCTCCCAAACGAAAGGGGCCAGCAGCCAAAGACCTAGCTGGCCTGAAAGCCCCCCAGGGGGCCCACAAGCAGCCCCTCTCAATTTGGGTCTGGGGGCTTTCGCTGGGCGGGGAACCTTGGAGGTAACTGCAAGGTTGCAGTTCGCGGCCCGAGAAGCACTCTCCGGCCAACATGCCAAACGTCCAGCAATAGCTCCCAAACGAAAGGGGCCAGCAGCCAAAGACCTAGCTGGCCTGAAAGCCCCCCAGGGGGCCCACAAGCAGCCCCTCTCAATTTGGGTCTGGGGGCTTTCGCTGGGCGGGGAACCTTGGAGGTACCTGTGGGGTTGCAGTTGGCGGCCCGAGAAGCACTCTCCGGCCAACATGCCAAACGTCCAGCAATAGCTCCCAAACGAAAGGGGCCAGCAGCCAAAGACCTAGCTGGCCGGAAAGCCCCCCAGGGGGCCCACAAGCAGCCCCTCTCAATTTGGGTCTGGGGGCTTTCGCTGGGCGGGGAACCTTGGAGGTAACTGCGAGGTTGCAGTTGGCGGCCGGAGAAGCACTCTCCGGCCAACATGCCAAACGTCCAGCAAGAGCTCCCAAACGAAAGGGGCCAGCAGCCAAAGACCTAGCTGGCCTGAAAGCCCCCCAGGGGGCCCACAAGCAGCCCCTCTCAATTTGGGTCTGGGGGCTTTCGCTGGGCAGGGAACCTGTGAGGTACCTGCAAGGTTGCACTTGGCGGCCCGAGAAGCACTCTCCGGCCAACATGCCAAACGTCCAGCAATAGCTCCCAAATGAAAGGGGCCAGCAGCCAAAGACCTAGCTGGCCTGAAAGCCCCCCAGGGGGCCCACAAGCAGCCCCTCTCAATTTGGGTCTGGGGGCTTTCGCTGGGCGGGGAACCTTGGAGGTACCTGCAAGGTTGCAGTTGGCGGCCCGAGAATCACTCTCCGGCCAACATGCCAAACGTCCAGCAATAGCTCCCAAACGAAAGGGGCCAGCAGCCAAAGACCTAGCTGGCCTGAAAGCCCCCCAGGGGGCCCACAAGCAGCCCCTCTCAATTTGGGTCTGGGGGCTTTCGCTGGGCGGGGAACCTTGGAGGTACCTGCAAGGTTGCAGTTGGCGGCCGGAGAAGCACTCTCCGGCCAACATGCCAAACGTCCAGCAATAGCTCCCAAACGAAAGGGGCCAGCAGCCAAAGACCTAGCTGGCCTGAAAGCCCCCCAGGGGGCCCACAAGCAGCCCCTCTCAATTTGGGTCTGGGGGCTTTCGCTGGGTGGGGAACCTTGGAGGTACCTGTGGGGTTGCAGTTGGCGGCCCGAGAAGCACTCTCCGGCCAACATGCCAAACGTCCAGCAATAGCTCCCAAACGAAAGGGGCCAGCAGCCAAAGACCTAGCTGGCCTGAAAGCCCCCCAGGGGGCCCACAAGCAGCCCCTCTCAATTTGGGTCTGGGGGCTTTCGCTGGACGGGGAACCTTGGAGGTACCTGTGAGGTTGCAGTTGGCGGCCGGAGAAGCACTCTCCGGCCAACATGCCAAACGTCCAGCAAGAGCTCCCAAACGAAAGGGGCCAGCAGCCAAAGACCTAGCTGGCCTGAAAGCCCCCCAGGGGGCCCACAAGCAGCCCCTCTCAATTTGGGTCTGGGGGCTTTCGCTGGGCGGGGAACCTGTGAGGTACCTGCAAGGTTGCACTTGGCGGCCCGAGAAGCACTCTCCGGCCAACATGCCAAACGTCCAGCAATAGCTCCCAAATGAAAGGGGCCAGCAGCCAAAGACCTAGCTGGCCTGAAAGCCCCCCAGGGGGCCCACAAGCAGCCCCCCTCAATTTGGGTCTGGGGGCTTTCGCTGGGCGGGGAACCTTGGAGGTACCTGCAAGGTTGCAGTTCGCAGCCCGAGAATCACTCTCCGGCCAACATGCCAAACGTCCAGCAATAGCTCCCAAACCAAAGGGGCTAGCAGCCAAAGACCTAGCTGGCCTGAAAGCCCCCCAGGGGGCCCACAAGCAGCCCCTCTCAATTTGGGTCTGGGGGCTTTCGCTGGGCGGGGAACCTTGGAGGTACCTGCAAGGTTGCAGTTGGCGGCCCGAGAAGCACTCTACGGCCAACATGCCAAACGTCCAGCAATAGCTCCCAAACGAAAGGGGCCAGCAGCCAAAGACCTAGCTGGCCTGAAAGCCCCCCAGGGGGCCCACAAGCAGCCCCTCTCAATTTGGGTCTGGGGGCTTTCGCTGGGCGGGGAACCTGTGAGGTACCTGCAAGGTTGCAGTTGGCGGCCCGAGAAGCACTCTCCGGCCAACATGCCAAACGTCCAGCAATAGCTCCCAAACGAAAGGGGCCAGCAGCCAAAGACCTAGCTGGCCTGAAAGCCCCCCAGGGGGCCCACAAGCAGCCCCTCTCAATTTGGGTCTGGGGGCTTTTGCTGGGCAGGAAACCTTGGAGGTACCTGCAAGGTTGCAGTTGGCGGCCCGAGAAGCACTCTCCGGCCAACATGCCAAACGTCCAGCAATAACTCCCAAACGAAAGGGGCCAGCAGCCAAAGACCTAGCTGGCCTGAAAGCCCCCCAGGGGGCCCACAAGCAGCCCCTCTCAATTTGGGTCTGGGGGCTTTCGCTGGGCGGGGAACCTTGGAGGTACCTGCAAGGTTGCCGTTCGCAGACCGAAAAGCACACTCCGGCCAACATGCCAAACGTCCAGCAATAGCTCCCAAACGAAAGGGGCCAGCAGCCAAAGACCTAGCTGGCCTGAAAGCCCCCCAGGGGGCCCACAAGCAGCCCCTCTCAATTTGGGTCTGGGGGCTTTCGCTGGGCGGGGAACCTTGGAGGTACCTGTGGGGTTGCATTTCGCAGCCCGAAAAGCACTCTCCGGCCAACATGCCAAACGTCCAGCAATAGCTCCCAAACGAAAGGGGCCAGCAGCCAAAGACCTAGCTGGCCTGAAAGCCCCCCAGGGGGCCCACAAGCAGCCCCTCTCAATTTGGGTCTGGGGGCTTTCGCTGGGCGGGGAACCTTGGAGGTACCTGCAAGGTTGCAGTTGGCGGCCCGAGAAGCACTCTCCGGCCAAAATGCCAAACGTCCAGCAATAGCTCCCAAACGAAAGGGGCCAGCAGCCAAAGACCTAGCTGGCCTGAAAGCCCCCCAGGGGGCCCACAAGCAGCCCCTCTCAATTTGGGTCTGGGGGCTTTCGCTGGGTGGGGAACCTTGGAGGTACCTGTGGGGTTGCAGTTGGCGGCCCGAGAAGCACTCTCCGGCCAACATGCCAAACGTCCAGCAAGAGCTCCCAAACGAAAGGGGCCAGCAGCCAAAGACCTAGCTGGCCTGAAAGCCCCCCAGGGGGCCCACAAGCAGCCCCTCTCAATTTGGGTCTGGGGGCTTTCGCTGGGCGGGGAACCTTGGAGGTACCTGCGAGGTTGCAGTTGGCGGCCCGAGAAGCACTCTCCGGCCAACATGCCAAACGTCCAGCAATAGCTCCCAAACGAAAGGGGCCAGCAGCCAAAGACCTAGCTGGCCTGAAAGCCCCCCAGGGGGCCCACAAGCAGCCCCTCTCAATTTGGGTCTGGGGGCTTTCGCTGGGCGGGGAACCTGTGAGGTACCTGCAAGGTTGCAGTTGGCGGCCCGAGAAGCACTCTCCGGCCAACATGCCAAACGTCCAGCAATAGCTCCCAAACGAAAGGGGCCAGCAGCCAAAGACCTAGCTGGCCTGAAAGCCCCCCAGGGGGCCCACAAGCAGCCCCTCTCAATTTGGGTCTGGGGGCTTTCGCTGGGCGGGGAACCTTGGAGGTACCTGCGAGGTTGCAGTTGGCGGCCCGAGAAGCACTCTCCGGCCAACATGCCAAACGTCCAGCAATAGCTCCCAAACGAAAGGGGCCAGCAGCCAAAGACCTAGCTGGCCTGAAAGCCCCCCAGGGGGCCCACAAGCAGCCCCTCTCAATTTGGGTCTGGGGGCTTTCTCTGGGCGGGGAACCTGTGAGGTACCTGCAAGGTTGCAGTTGGCGGCCCGAGAAGCACTCTCCGGCCAACATGCCAAACATCCAGAAAGAGCTCCCAAACCAAAGGGGCCAGCAGCCAAAGACCTAGCTGGCCTGAAAGCCCCCCAGGGGGCCCACAAGCAGCCCCTCTCAATTTGGGTCTGGGGGCTTTTGCTGGGCAGGAAACCTTGGAGGTACCTGCAAGGTTGCAGTTGGCGGCCCGAGAAGCACTCTCCGGCCAACATGCCAAACGTCCAGCAATAGCTCCCAAACGAAAGGGGCCAGCAGCCAAAGACCTAGCTGGCCTGAAAGCCCCCCAGGGGGCCCACAAGCAGCCCCTCTCAATTTGGGTCTGGGGGCTTTCGCTGGGCGGGGAACCTTGGAGGTACCTGCGAGGTTGCAGTTGGCGGCCCGAGAAGCACTCTCCGGCCAACATGCCAAACGTCCAGCAATAGCTCCCAAACGAAAGGGGCCAGCAGCCAAAGACCTAGCTGGCCTGAAAGCCCCCCAGGGGGCCCACAAGCAGCCCCTCTCAATTTGGGTCTGGGGGCTTTCGCTGGGCGGGGAACCTTGGAGGTACCTGCAAGGTTGCAGTTGGCGGCCCGAGAAGCACTCTCCGGCCAACATGCCAAACATCCAGAAAGAGCTCCCAAACCAAAGAGGCCAGCAGCCAAAGACCTAGCTGGCCTGAAAGCCCCCCAGGGGGCCCACAAGCAGCCCCTCTCAATTTGGGTCTGGGGGCTTTTGCTGGGCAGGAAACCTTGGAGGTACCTGCAAGGTTGCAGTTGGCGGCCCGAGAAGCACTCTCCGGCCAACATGCCAAACGTCCAGCAATAGCTCCCAAACGAAAGGGGCCAGCCGCCAAAGACCTAGCTGGCCTGAAAGCCCCCCAGGGGGCCCACAAGCAGCCCCTCTCAATTTGGGTCTGGGGGCTTTCGCTGGACGGGTAACCTTGGAGGTACCTGTGGGGTTGCAGTTCGCAGCCCGAGAAGCACTCTACGGCCAACATGCCAAACGTCCAGCAATAGCTCCCAAACGAAAGGGGCTAGCAGCCAAAGACCTAGCTGGCCTGAAAGCCCCCCAGGGGGCCCACAAGCAGCCCCTCTCAATTTGGGTCTGGGGGCTTTCGCTGGGCGGGGAACCTTGGAGGTACCTGCAAGGTTGCAGTTGGCGGCCCGAGAAGCACTCTCCGGCCAACATGCCAAACGTCCAGCAATAGCTCCCAAACGAAAGGGGCCAGCAGCCAAAGACCTAGCTGGCCTGAAAGCCCCCCAGGGGGCCCACAAGCAGCCCCTCTCAATTTGGGTCTGGGGGCTTTCGCTGGGCGGGGAACCTTGGAGGTACCTGTGGGGTTGCATTTCGCAGCCCGAAAAGCACTCTCCGGCCAACATGCCAAACGTCCAGCAATAGCTCCCAAACGAAAGGGGCCAGCAGCCAAAGACCTAGCTGGCCTGAAAGCCCCCCAGGGGGCCCACAAGCAGCCCCTCTCAATTTGGGTCTGGGGGCTTTCGCTGGGCGGGGAACCTTGGAGGTACCTGCAAGGTTGCAGTTGGCGGCCCGAGAAGCACTCTCCGGCCAAAATGCCAAACGTCCAGCAATAGCTCCCAAACGAAAGGGGCCAGCAGCCAAAGACCTAGCTGGCCTGAAAGCCCCCCAGGGGGCCCACAAGCAGCCCCTCACAATTTGGGTCTGGGGGCTTTCGCTGGGTGGGGAACCTTGGAGGTACCTGTGGGGTTGCAGTTGGCGGCCCGAGAAGCACTCTCCGACCAACATGCCAAACGTCCAGCAAGAGCTCCCAAACGAAAGGGGCCAGCAGCCAAAGACCTAGCTGGCCTGAAAGCCCCCCAGGGGGCCCACAAGCAGCCCCTCTCAATTTGGGTCTGGGGGCTTTCGCTGGGCGGGGAACCTTGGAGGTACCTGCGAGGTTGAAGTTGGCGGCCCGAGAAGCACTCTCCGGCCAACATGCCAAACGTCCAGCAATAGCTCCCAAATGAAAGGGGCCAGCAGCCAAAGACCTAGCTGGCCTGAAAGCCCCCCAGGGGGCCCACAAGCAGCCCCTCTCAATTTGGGTCTGGGGGCTTTCGCTGGACGGGGAACCTTGGAGGTACCTGTGAGGTTGCAGTTGGCGGCCCGAGAAGCACTCTCCTGCCAACATGCCAAACGTCCAGCAATAGCTCCCAAACGAAAGGGGCCAGCAGCCAAAGACCTAGCTGGCCTGAAAGCCCCCCAGGGGGCCCACAAGCAGCCCCTCTCAATTTGGGTCTGGGGGCTTTCGCTGGGCGGGGAACCTTGGAGGTACCTGCGAGGTTGCAGTTGGCGGCCCGAGAAGCACTCTCCGGCCAACATGCCAAACGTCCAGCAATAGCTCCCAAACGAAAGGGGCCAGCACCCAAAGACCTAGCTGGCCTGAAAGCCCCCCAGGGGGCCCACAAGCAGCCCCTCTCAATTTGGGTCTGGGGGCTTTCGCTGGGCGGGGTACCTGTGAGGTACCTGCAAGGTTGCAGTTGGCGGCCCGAGAAGCACTCTCCGGCCAACATGCCAAACATCCAGCAATAGCTCCCAAACCAAAGGGGCCAGCAGCCAAAGACCTAGCTGGCCTGAAAGCCCCCCAGGGGGCCCACAAGCAGCCCCTCTCAATTTGGGTCTGGGGGCTTTTGCTGGGCAGGAAACCTTGGAGGTACCTGCAAGGTTGCAGTTGGCGGCCCGAGAAGCACTCTCCGGCCAACATGCCAAACGTCCAGCAATAGCTCCCAAACGAAAGGGGCCAGCAGCCAAAGACCTAGCTGGCCTGAAAGCCCCCCAGGGGGCCCACAAGCAGCCCCTCTCAATTTGGGTCTGGGGGCTTTCGCTGGGCGGGGAACCTGTGAGGTACCTGCAAGGTTGCACTTGGCGGCCCGAGAAGCACTCTCCGGCCAACATGCCAAACGTCCAGAAAGAGCTCCCAAACGAAAGGGGCCAGCAGCCAAAGACCTAGCTGGCCTGAAAGCCCCCCAGGGGGCCCACAAGCAGCCCCTCTCAATTTGGGTCTGGGGGCTTTTGCTGGGCAGGAAACCTTGGAGGTACCTGCAAGGTTGCAGTTGGCGGCCCGAGAAGCACTCTCCGGCCAACATGCCAAACGTCCAGCAATAACTCCCAAACGAAAGGGGCCAGCAGCCAAAGACCTAGCTGGCCTGAAAGCCCCCCAGGGGGCCCACAAGCAGCCCCTCTCAATTTGGGTCTGGGGGCTTTCGCTGGGCGGGGAACCTTGGAGGTACCTGCAAGGTTGCAGTTCGCAGACCGAAAAGCACACTCCGGCCAACATGCCAAACGTCCAGCAAGAGCTCCCAAACGAAAGGGGCCAGCAGCCAAAGACCTAGCTGGCCTGAAAGCCCCCCAGGGGGCCCACAAGCAGCCCCTCTCAATTTGGGTCTGGGGGCTTTTGCTGGGCAGGAAACCTTGGAGGTACCTGCAAGGTTGCAGTTGGCGGCCCGAGAAGCACTCTCCGGCCAACATGCCAAACGTCCAGCAATAGCTCCCAAACGAAAGGGGCCAGCAGCCAAAGACCTAGCTGGCCTGAAAGCCCCCCAGGGGGCCCACAAGCAGCCCCTCTCAATTTGGGTCTGGGGGCTTTCGCTGGGCGGGGAACCTTGGAGGTACCTGCAAGGTCGCAGTTCGCGGCCCGAGAAGCACTCTCCGGCCAACATGCCAAACGTCCAGCAATAGCTCCCAAACGAAAGGGGCCAGCAGCCAAAGACCTAGCTGGCCTGAAAGACCCCCAGGGGGCCCACAAGCAGCCCCTCTCAATTTGGGTCTGGGGGCTTTCGCTGGGCAGGGAACCTTGGAGGTACCTGCAAGTTTGCAGTTGGCGGCCCGAGAAGCACTCTCCGGCCAACATGCCAAACGTCCAGCAATAGCTCCCAAACGAAAGGGGCCAGCCGCCAAAGACCTAGCTGGCCTGAAAGCCCCCCAGGGGGCCCACAAGCAGCCCCTCTCAATTTGGGTCTGGGGGCTTTCGCTGGGCGGGGAACCTTGGAGGTACCTGCAAGGTTGCAGTTGGCGGCCCGAGAAGCACTCTCCGGCCAACATGCCAAACGTCCAGCAATAGCTCCCAAACGAAAGGGGCCAGCAGCCAAAGACCTAGCTGGCCTGAAAGCCCCCCAGGGGGCCCACAAGCAGCCCCTCTCAATTTGGGTCTGGGGGCTTTCGCTGGGCGGGGAACCTTGGAGGTACCTGTTGGGTTGCATTTCGCAGCCCGAAAAGCACTCTCCGGCCAACATGCCAAACGTCCAGCAATAGCTCCCAAACGAAAGGGGCCAGCAGCCAAAGACCTAGCTGGCCTGAAAGCCCCCCAGGGGGCCCACAAGCAGCCCCTCTCAATTTGGGTCTGGGGGCTTTCGCTGGGCGGGGAACCTTGGAGGTACCTGTGGGGTTGCATTTCGCAGCCCGAAAAGCACTCTCCGGCCAACATGCCAAACGTCCAGCAATAGCTCCCAAACGAAAGGGGCCAGCAGCCAAAGACCTAGCTGGCCTGAAAGCCCCCCAGGGGGCCCACAAGCAGCCCCTCTCAATTTGGGTCTGGGGGCTTTCGCTGGGCGGGGAACCTTGGAGGTACCTGCAAGGTTGCAGTTGGCGGCCGGAGAAGCACTCTCCGGCCAACATGCCAAACGTCCAGCAATAGCTCCCAAACGAAAGGGGCCAGCAGCCAAAGACCTAGCTGGCCTGAAACCCCCCCAGGGGGCCCACAAGCAGCCCCTCTCAATTTGGGTCTGGGGGCTTTCGCTGGGCGGGGAACCTTGGAGGTACCTGCAAGGTTGCAGTTCGCAGCCCGAAAAGCACTCTCCGGCCAACATGCCAAACGTCCAGCAAGAGCTCCCAAACGAAAGGGGCCAGCAGCCAAAGACCTAGCTGGCCTGAAAGCCCCCCAGGGGGCCCACAAGCAGCCCCTCTCAATTTGGGTCTGGGGGCTTTCGCTGGGCGGGGAACCTTGGAGGTACCTGCAAGGTTGCAGTTGGCGGCCGGAGAAGCACTCTCCGGCCAACATGCCAAACGTCCAGCAATAGCTCCCAAACGAAAGGGGCCAGCAGCCAAAGACCTAGCTGGCCTGAAAGCCCCCCAGGGGGCCCACAAGCAGCCCCTCTCAATTTGGGTCTGGGGGCTTTCGCTGGGCGGGGAACCTTGGAGGTACCTGCAAGGTTGCACTTGGCGGCCCGAGAAGCACTCTCCGGCCAACATGCCAAACGTCCAGAAAGAGCTCCCAAACGAAAGGGGCCAGCAGCCAAAGACCTAGCTGGCCTGAAAGCCCCCCAGGGGGCCCACAAGCAGCCCCTCTCAATTTGGGTCTGGGGGCTTTCGCTGGGCGGGGAACCTTGGAGGTACCTGTGGGGTTGCAGTTGGCGGCCCGAGAAGCACTCTCCGGCCAACATGCCAAACGTCCAGCAATAGCTCCCAAACGAAAGGGGCCAGCAGCCAAAGACCTAGCTGGCCGGAAAGCCCCCCAGGGGGCCCACAAGCAGCCCCTCTCAATTTGGGTCTGGGGGCTTTCGCTGGGCGGGGAACCTTGGAGGTACCTGCGAGGTTGCAGTTGGCGGCCGGAGAAGCACTCTCCGGCCAACATGCCAAACGTCCAGCAATAGCTCCCAAACGAAAGGGGCCAGCAGCCAAAGACCTAGCTGGCCTGAAAGCCCCCCAGGGGGCCCACAAGCAGCCCCTCTCAATTTGGGTCTGGGGGCTTTCGCTGGGCGGGGAATCTGTGAGGTACCTGCAAGGTTGCACTTGGCGGCCCGAGAAGCACTCTCCGGCCAACATGCCAAACGTCCAGCAAGAGCTCCCAAACGAAAGGGGCCAGCAGCCAAAGACCTAGCTGGCCTGAAAGCCCCCCAGGGGGCCCACAAGCAGCCCCTCTCAATTTGGGTCTGGGGGCTTTCGCTGGGCGGGGAACCTTGGAGGTACCTGCAAGGTTGCAGTTGGCGGCCGGAGAAGCACTCTCCGGCCAACATGCCAAACGTCCAGCAATAGCTCCCAAACGAAAGGGGCCAGCAGCCAAAGACCTAGCTGGCCTGAAACCCCCCCAGGGGGCCCACAAGCAGCCCCTCTCAATTTGGGTCTGGGGGCTTTCGCTGGGCGGGGAACCTTGGAGGTACCTGCAAGGTTGCAGTTCGCAGCCCGAAAAGCACTCTCCGGCCAACATGCCAAACGTCCAGCAATAGCTCCCAAACGAAAGGGGCCAGCAGCCAAAGACCTAGCTGGCCTGAAAGCCCCCCAGGGGGCCCACAAGCAGCCCCTCTCAATTTGGGTCTGGGGGCTTTCGCTGGGCGGGGAATCTGTGAGGTACCTGCAAGGTTGCACTTGGCGGCCCGAGAAGCACTCTCCGGCCAACATGCCAAACGTCCAGCAAGAGCTCCCAAACGAAAGGGGCCAGCAGCCAAAGACCTAGCTGGCCTGAAAGCCCCCCAGGGGGCCCACAAGCAGCCCCTCTCAATTTGGGTCTGGGGGCTTTTGCTGGGCAGGAAACCTTGGAGGTACCTGCAAGGTTGCAGTTGGCGGCCCGAGAAGCACTCTCCGGCCAACATGCCAAACGTCCAGCAATAGCTCCCAAACGAAAGGGGCCAGCAGCCAAAGACCTAGCTGGCCTGAAAGCCCCCCAGGGGGCCCACAAGCAGCCCCTCTCAATTTGGGTCTGGGGTCTTTCGCTGGACGGGGAACCTTGGAGGTACCTGTGAGGTTGCAGTTGGCGGCCGGAGAAGCACTCTCCGGCCAACATGCCAAACGTCCAGCAATAGCTCCCAAACGAAAGGGGCCAGCAGCCAAAGACCTAGCTGGCCTGAAAGCCCCCCAGGGGGCCCACAAGCAGCCCCTCTCAATTTGGGTCTGGGGGCTTTCGCTGGGCGGGGAACCTTGGAGGTACCTGCAAGGTTGCAGTTCGCAGCCCGAGAATCACTCTCCGGCCAACATGCCAAACGTCCAGCAATAGCTCCCAAACCAAAGGGGCTAGCAGCCAAAGACCTAGCTGGCCTGAAAGCCCCCCAGGGGGCCCACAAGCAGCCCCTCTCAATTTGGGTCTGGGGGCTTTCGCTGGGCGGGGAACCTTGGAGGTACCTGCAAGGTTGCAGTTGGCGGCCGGAGAAGCACTCTCCGGCCAACATGCCAAACGTCCAGCAATAGCTCCCAAACGAAAGGGGCCAGCAGCCAAAGACCTAGCTGGCCTGAAAGCCCCCCAGGGGGCCCACAAGCAGCCCCTCTCAATTTGGGTCTGGGGGCTTTCGCTGGGCGGGGAACCTTGGAGGTACCTGCAAGGTTGCATTTCGCAGCCCGAAAAGCACTCTCCGGCCAACATGCCAAACGTCCAGCAATAGCTCCCAAACGAAAGGGGCCAGCAGCCAAAGACCTAGCTGGCCTGAAAGCCCCCCAGGGGGCCCACAAGCAGCCCCTCTCAATTTGGGTCTGGGGGCTTTCGCTGGGCGTGGAACCTGTGAGGTACCTGTGGGGTTGCAGTTGGCGGCCCGAGAAGCACTCTCCGGCCAACATGCCAAACGTCCAGCAATAGCTCCCAAACGAAAGGGGCCAGCAGCCAAAGACCTAGCTGGCCGGAAAGCCCCCCAGGGGGCCCACAAGCAGCCCCTCTCAATTTGGGTCTGGGGGCTTTCGCTGGGCGGGGAACCTTGGAGGTACCTGCGAGGTTGCAGTTGGCGGCCGGAGAAGCACTCTCCGGCCAACATGCCAAACGACCAGCAATAGCTCCCAAACGAAAGGGGCCAGCAGCCAAAGACCTAGCTGGCCTGAAAGCCCCCCAGGGGGCCCACAAGCAGCCCCTCTCAATTTGGGTCTGGGGGCTTTCGCTGGGCGGGGAACCTTGGAGGTACCTGCAAGGTTGCAGTTGGCGGCCCGAGAAGCACTCTCCGGCCAACATGCCAAACGTCCAGCAATAGCTCCCAAACGAAAGGGGCCAGCAGCCAAAGACCTAGCTGGCCTGAAAGCCCCCCAGGGGGCCCACAAGCAGCCCCTCTCAATTTGGGTCTGGGGGCTTTTGCTGGGCAGGAAACCTTGGAGGTACCTGCAAGGTTGCAGTTGGCGGCCCGAGAAGCACTCTCCGGCCAACATGCCAAACGTCCAGCAAGAGCTCCCAAACGAAAGGGGCCAGCAGCCAAAGACCTAGCTGGCCTGAAAGCCCCCCAGGGGGCCCACAAGCAGCCCCTCTCAATTTGGGTCTGGGGGCTTTCGCTGGGCGGGGAACCTTGGAGGTACCTGCAAGGTTGCAGTTCGCAGACCGAAAAGCACACTCCGGCCAACATGCCAAACGTCCAGCAATAGCTCCCAAACGAAAGGGGCCAGCAGCCAAAGACCTAGCTGGCCTGAAAGCCCCCCAGGGGGCCCACAAGCAGCCCCTCTCAATTTGGGTCTGGGGGCTTTCGCTGGGCAGGGAACCTTGGAGGTACCTGCAAGGTTGCAGTTGGCGGCCCGAGAAGCACTCTCCGGCCAACATGCCAAACGTCCAGCAATAGCTCCCAAACGAAAGGGGCCAGCCGCCAAAGACCTAGCTGGCCTGAAAGCCCCCCAGGGGGCCCACAAGCAGCCCCTCTCAATTTGGGTCTGGGGGCTTTCGCTGGACGGGGAACCTTGGAGGTACCTGTGGGGTTGCAGTTCGCAGCCCGAGAAGCACTCTACGGCCAACATGCCAAATGTCCAGCAATAGCTCCCAAACGAAAGGGGCTAGCAGCCAAAGACCTAGCTGGCCTGAAAGCCCCCCAGGGGGCCCACAAGCAGCCCCTCTCAATTTGGGTCTGGGGGCTTTCGCTGGACGGGGAACCTTGGAGGTACCTGCGAGGTTGCAGTTCGCGGCCGGAGAAGCACTCTCCGGCCAACATGCCAAACGTCCAGCAAGAGCTCCCAAACGAAAGGGGCCAGCAGCCAAAGACCTAGCTGGCCTGAAAGCCCCCCAGGGGGCCCACAAGCAGCCCCTCTCAATTTGGGTCTGGGGGCTTTCGCTGGGCGGGGAACCTTGGAGGTACCTGCAAGGTTGCAGTTGGCGGCCCGAGAAGCACTCTCCGGCCAACATGCCAAACGTCCAGCAATAGCTCCCAAACGAAAGGGGCCAGCAGCCAAAGACCTAGCTGGCCTGAAAGCCCCCCAGGGGGCCCACAAGCAGCCCCTCTCAATTTGGGTCTGGGGGCTTTCGCTGGGCAGGGAACCTTGGAGGTACCTGCAAGGTTGCAGTTGGCGGCCCGAGAAGCACTCTCCGGCCAACATGCCAAACGTCCAGCAATAGCTCCCAAACGAAAGGGGCCAGCCGCCAAAGACCTAGCTGGCCTGAAAGCCCCCCAGGGGGCCCACAAGCAGCCCCTCTCAATTTGGGTCTGGGGGCTTTCGCTGGACGGGGAACCTTGGAGGTACCTGTGGGGTTGCAGTTCGCAGCCCGAGAAGCACTCTACGGCCAACATGCCAAATGTCCAGCAATAGCTCCCAAACGAAAGGGGCTAGCAGCCAAAGACCTAGCTGGCCTGAAAGCCCCCCAGGGGGCCCACAAGCAGCCCCTCTCAATTTGGGTCTGGGGGCTTTCGCTGGACGGGGAACCTTGGAGGTACCTGCGAGGTTGCAGTTCGCGGCCGGAGAAGCACTCTCCGGCCAACATGCCAAACGTCCAGCAAGAGCTCCCAAACGAAAGGGGCCAGCAGCCAAAGACCTAGCTGGCCTGAAAGCCCCCCAGGGGGCCCACAAGCAGCCCCTCTCAATTTGGGTCTGGGGGCTTTCGCTGGGCGGGGAACCTTGGAGGTACCTGCAAGGTTGCAGTTGGCGGCCCGAGAAGCACTCTCCGGCCAACATGCCAAACGTCCAGCAATAGCTCCCAAATGAAAGGGGCCAGCAGCCAAAGACCTAGCTGGCCTGAAAGCCCCCCAGGGGGCCCACAAGCAGCCCCTCTCAATTTGGGTCTGGGGGCTTTCGCTGGACGGGGAACCTTGGAGTTACCTGTGAGGTTGCAGTTGGCGGCCCGAGAAGCACTCTCCGGCCAACATGCCAAACGTCCAGCAATAGCTCCCAAACGAAAGGGGCCAGCAGCCAAAGACCTAGCTGGCCTGAAAGCCCCCCAGGGGGCCCACAAGCAGCCCCTCTCAATTTGGGTCTGGGGGCTTTCGCTGGGTGGGGAACCTGTGAGGTACCTGCAAGGTTGCAGTTGGCGGCCCGAGAAGCACTCTCCGGCCAACATGCCAAACGTCCAGCAATAGCTCCCAAACGAAAGGGGCCAGCAGCCAAAGACCTAGCTGGCCTGAAAGCCCCCCAGAGGGCCCACAAGCAGCCCCTCTCAATTTGGGTCTGGGGGCTTTCGCTGGGCAGGAAACCTTGGAGGTACCTGCAAGGTTGCAGTTGGCGGCCCGAGAAGCACTCTCCGGCCAACATGCCAAACGTCCAGCAATAGCTCCCAAACGAAAGGGGCCAGCAGCCAAAGACCTAGCTGGCCTGAAAGCCCCCCAGGGGGCCCACAAGCAGCCCCTCTCAATTTGGGTCTGGGGGCTTTCGCTGGGCGGGGAACCTGTGAGGTACCTGTGGGGTTGCAGTTGGCGGCCCGAGAAGCACTCTCCGGCCAACATGCCAAACGTCCAGCAAGAGCTCCCAAACGAAAGGGGCCAGCAGCCAAAGACCTAGCTGGCCTGAAAGCCCCCCAGGGGGCCCACAAGCAGCCCCTCTCAATTTGGGTCTGGGGGCTTTTGCTGGGCAGGAAACTTTGGAGGTACCTGCAAGGTTGCAGTTGGCGGCCGGAGAAGCACTCTCCGGCCAACATGCCAAACGTCCAGCAATAACTCCCAAACGAAAGGGGCCAGCAGCCAAAGACCTAGCTGGCCTGAAAGCCCCCCAGGGGGCCCACAAGCAGCCCCTCTCAATTTGGGTCTGGGGGCTTTCGCTGGGCGGGGAACCTTGGAGGTACCTGCAAGGTTGCAGTTCGCAGACCGAAAAGCACTCTCTGGCCAACATGCCAAACGTCCAGCAATAGCTCCCAAACGAAAGGGGCCAGCAGCCAAAGACCTAGCTGGCCTGAAAGCCCCCCAGGGGGCCCACAAGCAGCCCCTCTCAATTTGGGTCTGGGGGCTTTCGCTGGACGGGGAACCTTGGAGGTACCTGTGAGGTTGCAGTTGGCGGCCGGAGAAGCACTCTCCGGCCAACATGCCAAACGTCCAGCAATAGCTCCCAAACGAAAGGGGCCAGCAGCCAAAGACCTAGCTGGCCTGAAAGCCCCCCAGGGGGCCCACAAGCAGCCCCTCTCAATTTGGGTCTGGGGGCTTTCGCTGGGCGGGGAACCTTGGAGGTACCTGTGGGGTTGCAGTTGGCGGCCCGAGAAGCACTCTCCGGCCAACATGCCAAACGTCCAGCAATAGCTCCCAAACGAAAGGGGCCAGCCGCCAAAGACCTAGCTGGCCTGAAAGCCCCCCAGGGGGCCCACAAGCAGCCCCTCTCAATTTGGGTCTGGGGGCTTTCGCTGGGCGGGGAACCTTGGAGGTACCTGTGGGGTTGCAGTTCGCAGCCCGAGAAGCACTCTCCGGCCAACATGCCAAACGTCCAGCAATAGCTCCCAAACGAAAGGGGCCAGCCGCAAAAGACCTAGCTGGCCTGAAAGCCCCCCAGGGGGCCCACAAGCAGCCCCTCTCAATTTGGGTCTGGGGGCTTTCGCTGGGCGGGGAACCTTGGAGGTACCTGCAAGGTTGCAGTTGGCGGCCCGAGAAGCACTCTCCGGCCAACATGCCAAACGTCCAGCAAGAGCTCCCAAACGAAAGGGGCCAGCAGCCAAAGACCTAGCTGGCCTGAAAGCCCCCCAGGGGGCCCACAAGCAGCCCCTCTCAATTTGGGTCTGGGGGCTTTCGCTGGGCGGGGAACCTTGGAGGTACCTGCAAGGTTGCAGTTGGCGGCCCGAGAAGCACTCTCCGGCCAACATGCCAAATGTCCAGCAATAGCTCCCAAACGAAAGGGGCCAGCCGCCAAAGACCTAGCTGGCCTGAAAGCCCCCCAGGGGGCCCACAAGCAGCCCCTCTCAATTTGGGTCTGGGGGCTTTCGCTGGGCGGGGAACCTTGGAGGTACCTGTGGGGTTGTAGTTCGCAGCCCGAGAAGCACTCTACGGCCAACATGCCAAACGTCCAGCAATAGCTCCCAAACGAAAGGGGCTAGCAGCCAAAGACCTAGCTGGCCTGAAAGCCCCCCAGGGGGCCCACAAGCAGCCCCTCTCAATTTGGGTCTGGGGGCTTTCGCTGGGCGGGGAACCTTGGAGGTACCTGCAAGGTTGCAGTTGGCGGCCCGAGAAGCACTCTCCGGCCAACATGCCAAACGTCCAGCAATAGCTCCCAAACGAAAGGGGCCAGCAGCCAAAGACCTAGCTGGCCTGAAAGCCCCCCAGGGGGCCCACAAGCAGCCCCTCTCAATTTGGGTCTGGGGGCTTTCGCTGGGTGGGGAACCTTGGAGGTACCTGTGGGGTTGCAGCTCGCAGCCCGAGAAGCACTCTCCGGCCAACATGCCAAACGTCCAGCAATAGCTCCCAAACGAAAGGGGCCAGCAGCCAAAGACCTAGCTGGCCTGAAAGCCCCCCAGGGGGCCCACAAGCAGCCCCTCTCAATTTGGGTCTGGGGGCTTTCGCTGGGCGGGGAACCTTGGAGGTACCTGCAAGGTTGCAGTTGGCGGCCCGAGAAGCACTCTCCGGCCAACATGCCAAACATCCAGAAAGAGCTCCCAAACGAAAGGGGCCAGCAGCCAAAGACCTAGCTGGCCTGAAAGCCCCCCAGGGGGCCCACAAGCAGCCCCTCTCAATTTGGGTCTGGGGGCTTTCGCTGGGCAGGAAACCTTGGAGGTACCTGCAAGGTTGCAGTTGGCGGCCCGAGAAGCACTCTCCGGCCAACATGCCAAACGTCCAGCAATAGCTCCCAAACGAAAGGGGCCAGCAGCCAAAGACCTAGCTGGCCTGAAAGCCCCCCAGGGGGCCCACAAGCAGCCCCTCTCAATTTGGGTCTGGGGGCTTTCGCTGGGCGGGGAACCTGTGAGGTACCTGCAAGGTTGCAGTTGGCGGCCCGAGAAGCACTCTCCGGCCAACATGCCAAACGTCCAGCAAGAGCTCCCAAACGAAAGGGGCCAGCAGCCAAAGACCTAGCTGGCCTGAAAGCCCCCCAGGGGGCCCACAAGCAGCCCCTCTCAATTTGGGTCTGGGGGCTTTTGCTGGGCAAGAAACTTTGGAGGTACCTGCAAGGTTGCAGTTGGCGGCCGGAGAAGCACTCTCCGGCCAACATGCCAAACGTCCAGCAATAACTCCCAAACGAAAGGGGCCAGCAGCCAAAGACCTAGCTGGCCTGAAAGCCCCCCAGGGGGCCCACAAGCAGCCCCTCTCAATTTGGGTCTGGGGGCTTTCGCTGGGCGGGGAACCTTGGAGGTACCTGCAAGGTTGCAGTTCGCAGACCGAAAAGCACTCTCTGGCCAACATGCCAAACGTCCAGCAATAGCTCCCAAACGAAAGGGGCCAGCAGCCAAAGACCTAGCTGGCCTGAGAGCCCCCCAGGGGGCCCACAAGCAGCCCCTCTCAATTTGGGTCTGGGGGCTTTCGCTGGGCGGGGAACCTTGGAGGTACCTGCAAGGTTGCAGTTGGCGGCCCGAGAAGCACTCTCCGGCCAACATGCCAAATGTCCAGCAATAGCTCCCAAACGAAAGGGGCCAGCACCCAAAGACCTAGCTGGCCTGAAAGCCCCCCAGGGGGCCCACAAGCAGCCCCTCTCAATTTGGGTCTGGGGGCTTTCGCTGGACGGGGAACCTTGGAGGTACCTGTGGGGTTGTAGTTCGCAGCCCGAGAAGCACTCTACGGCCAACATGCCAAACGTCCAGCAATAGCTCCCAAACGAAAGGGGCTAGCAGCCAAAGACCTAGCTGGCCTGAAAGCCCCCCAGGGGGCCCACAAGCAGCCCCTCTCAATTTGGGTCTGGGGGCTTTCGCTGGGCGGGGAACCTTGGAGGTACCTGCAAGGTTGCAGTTGGCGGCCCGAGAAGCACTCTCCGGCCAACATGCCAAACGTCCAGCAATAGCTCCCAAACGAAAGGGGCCAGCAGCCAAAGACCTAGCTGGCCTGAAAGCCCCCCAGGGGGCCCACAAGCAGCCCCTCTCAATTTGGGTCTGGGGGCTTTCGCTGGGCGGGGAACCTTGGAGGTACCTGCAAGGTTGCAGTTGGCGGCCCGAGAAGCACTCTCCGGCCAACATGCCAAACGTCCAGCAATAGCTCCCAAACGAAAGGGGCCAGCAGCCAAAGACCTAGCTGGCCTGAAAGCCCCCCAGGGGGCCCACAAGCAGCCCCTCTCAATTTGGGTGTGGGGGCTTTCGCTGGACGGGGAACCTTGGAGGTACCTGTGAGGTTGCAGTTGGCGGCCGGATAAGCACTCTCCGGCCAACATGCCAAACGTCCAGCAATAGCTCCCAAACGAAAGGGGCCAGCAGCCAAAGACCTAGCTGGCCTGAAAGCCCCCCAGGGGGCCCACAAGCAGCCCCTCTCAATTTGGGTCTGGGGGCTTTCGCTGGGCGGGGAACCTTGGAGGTACCTGTGGGGTTGCAGTTGGCGGCCCGAGAAGCACTCTCCGGCCAACATGCCAAACGTCCAGCAATAGCTCCCAAACGAAAGGGGCCAGCCGCCAAAGACCTAGCTGGCCTGAAAGCCCCCCAGGGGGCCCACAAGCAGCCCCTCTCAATTTGGGTCTGGGGGCTTTCGCTGGGCGGGGAACCTTGGAGGTACCTGTGGGGTTGCAGTTCGCGGCCCGAGAAGCACTCTCCGGCCAACATGCCAAACGTCCAGCAATAGCTCCCAAACGAAAGGGGCCAGCCGCCAAAGACCTAGCTGGCCTGAAAGCCCCCCAGGGGGCCCACAAGCAGCCCCTCTCAATTTGGGTCTGGGGGCTTTCGCTGGGCGGGGAACCTTGGAGGTACCTGCAAGGTTGCAGTTGGCGGCCCGAGAAGCACTCTCCGGCCAACATGCCAAACGTCCAGCAATAGCTCCCAAACGAAAGGGGCCAGCAGCCAAAGACCTAGCTGGCCTGAAAGCCCCCCAGGGGGCCCACAAGCAGCCCCTCTCAATTTGGGTCTGGGGGCTTTCGCTGGGTGGGGAACCTTGGAGGTACCTGTGGGGTTGCAGTTCGCAGCCCGAGAAGCACTCTCCGGCCAACATGCCAAACGTCCAGCAATAGCTCCCAAACGAAAGGGGCCAGCAGCCAAAGACCTAGCTGGCCTGAAAGCCCCCCAGGGGGCCCACAAGCAGCCCCTCTCAATTTGGGTCTGGGGGCTTTCGCTGGGCGGGGAACCTTGGAGGTACCTGTAGGGTTGCAGTTCGCAGCCCGAGAAGCACTCTACGGCCAACATGCCAAACGTCCAGCAATAGCTCCCAAACGAAAGGGGCTAGCAGCCAAAGACCTAGCTGGCCTGAAAGCCCCCCAGGGGGCCCACAAGCAGCCCCTCTCAATTTGGGTCTGGGGGCTTTCGCTGGGCGGGGAACCTTGGAGGTACCTGCGAGGTTGCAGTTCGCAGACCGAAAAGCACTCTCCGGCCAACATGCCAAACGTCCAGCAATAGCTCCCAAACGAAAGGGGCCAGCAGCCAAAGACCTAGCTGGCCTGAAAGCCCCCCAGGGGGCCCACAAGCAGCCCCTCTCAATTTGGGTCTGGGGGCTATCGCTGGGCGGGGAACCTTGGAGGTACCTGTGAGGTTGCAGTTGGCGGCCCGAGAAGCACTCTCCGGCCAACATGCCAAACGTCCAGCAATAACTCCCAAACGAAAGGGGCCAGCAGCCAAAGACCTAGCTGGCCTGAAAGCCCCCCAGGGGGCCCACAAGCAGCCCCTCTCAATTTGGGTCTGGGGGCTTTCGCTGGGCGGGGAACCTTGGAGGTACCTGTGGGGTTGCAGTTCGCGGCCCGAGAAGCACTCTCCGGCCAACATGCCAAACGTCCAGCAATAGCTCCCAAACGAAAGGGGCCAGCAGCCAAAGACCTAGCTGGTCTGAAAGCCCCCCAGGGGGCCCACAAGCAGCCCCTCTCAATTTGGGTGTGGGGGCTTTCGCTGGGCGGGGAACCTTGGAGGTACCTGCAAGGTTGCAGTTGGCGGCCCGAGAAGCACTCTCCGGCCAACATGCCAAACGTCCAGCAATAGCTCCCAAACGAAAGGGGCCAGCAGCCAAAGACCTAGCTGGCCTGAAAGCCCCCCAGGGGGCCCACAAGCAGCCCCTCTCAATTTGGGTCTGGGGGCTTTCGCTGGGCGGGGAACCTGTGAGGTACCTGCAAGGTTGCAGTTGGCGGCCCGAGAAGCACTCTCCGGCCAACATGCCAAACGTCCAGCAATAGCTCCCAAACGAAAGGGGCCAGCAGCCAAAGACCTAGCTGGCCTGAAAGCCCCCCAGGGGGCCCACAAGCAGCCCCTCTCAATTTGGGTCTGGGGGCTTTCGCTGGGCGGGGAACCTTGGAGGTACCTGCAAGGTTGCAGTTCGCAGACCGAAAAGCACACTCCGGCCAACATGCCAAACGTCCAGCAATAGCTCCCAAACGAAAGAGGCCAGCAGCCAAAGACCTAGCTGGCCTGAAAGCCCCCCAGGGGGCCCACAAGCAGCCCCTCTCAATTTGGGTCTGGGGGCTTTCGCTGGGCGGGGAACCTTGGAGGTACCTGCAAGGTTGCACTTGGCGGCCCGAGAAGCACTCTCCGGCCAACATGCCAAACGTCCAGCAAGAGCTCCCAAACGAAAGGGGCCAGCAGCCAAAGACCTAGCTGGCCTGAAAGCCCCCCAGGGGGCCCACAAGCAGCCCCTCTCAATTTGGGTCTGGGGGCTTTTGCTGGGCAGGAAACCTTGGAGGTACCTGCAAGGTTGCAGTTGGCGGCCCGAGAAGCACTCTCCGGCCAACATGCCAAACGTCCAGCAATAACTCCCAAACGAAAGGGGCCAGCAGCCAAAGACCTAGCTGGCCTGAAAGCCCCCCAGGGGGCCCACAAGCAGCCCCTCTCAATTTGGGTCTGGGGGCTTTCGCTGGGCGGGGAACCTTGGAGGTACCTGCAAGGTTGCAGTTCGCAGACCGAAAAGCACACTCCGGCCAACATGCCAAACGTCCAGCAATAGCTCCCAAACGAAAGGGGCCAGCAGCCAAAGACCTAGCTGGCCTGAAAGCCCCCCAGGGGGCCCACAAGCAGCCCCTCTCAATTTGGGTCTGGGGGCTTTCGCTGGGCGGGGAACCTTGGAGGTACCTGCAAGGTTGCAGTTGGCGGCCCGAGAAGCACTCTCCGGCCAACATGCCAAACGTCCAGCAATAGCTCCCAAACGAAAGGGGCCAGCCGCCAAAGACCTAGCTGGCCTGAAAGCCCCCCAGGGGGCCCACAAGCAGCCCCTCTCAATTTGGGTCTGGGGGCTTTCGCTGGGCGGGGAACCTTGGAGGTACCTGTGGGGTTGCAGTTCGCAGCCCGAGAAGCACTCTACGGCCAACATGCCATATGTCCAGCAATAGCTCCCAAACGAAAGGGGCTAGCAGCCAAAGACCTAGCTGGCCTGAAAGCCCCCCAGGGGGCCCACAAGCAGCCCCTCTCAATTTGGGTCTGGGGGCTTTCGCTGGGCGGAGAACCTTGGAGGTACCTGCAAGGTTGCAGTTTGCAGACCGAAAAGCACTCTCCGGCCAACATGCCAAACGTCCAGCAATAGCTCCCAAACGAAAGGGGCCAGCAGCCAAAGACCTAGCTGGCCTGAAAGCCCCCCAGGGGGCCCACAAGCAGCCCCCCTCAATTTGGGTCTGGGGGCTTTCGCTGGGCGGGGAACCTTGGAGGTACCTGCAAGGTTGCATTTCGCAGCCCGAGAAGCACTCTCCGGCCAAAATGCCAAACGTCCAGCAATAGCTCCCAAACGAAAGGGGCCAGCAGCCAAAGACCTAGCTGGCCTGAAAGCCCCCCAGGGGGCCCACAAGCAGCCCCTCTCAATTTGGGTCTGGGGGCTTTCGCTGGGTGGGGAACCTTGGAGGTACCTGTGGGGTTGCAGTTGGCGGCCCGAGAAGCACTCTCCGGCCAACATGCCAAACGTCCAGCAATAGCTCCCAAACGAAAGGGGCCAGCAGCCAAAGACCTAGCTGGCCTGAAAGCCCCCCAGGGGGCCCACAAGCAGCCCCTCTCAATTTGGGTCTGGGGGCTTTCGCTGGACGGGGAACCTTGGAGGTACCTGTGAGGTTGCAGTTGGCGGCCGGAGAAGCACTCTCCGGCCAACATGCCAAACGTCCAGCAAGAGCTCCCAAACGAAAGGGGCCAGCAGCCAAAGACCTAGCTGGCCTGAAAGCCCCCCAGGGGGCCCACAAGCAGCCCCTCTCAATTTGGGTCTGGGGGCTTTCGCTGGGCGGGGAACCTTGGAGGTACCTGTGGGGTTGCAGTTGGCGGCCCGAGAAGCACTCTCCGGCCAACATGCCAAACGTCCAGCAATAGCTCCCAAATGAAAGGGGCCAGCAGCCAAAGACCTAGCTGGCCTGAAAGCCCCCCAGGGGGCCCACAAGCAGCCCCTCTCAATTTGGGTCTGGGGGCTTTCGCTGGACGGGGAACCTTGGAGTTACCTGTGAGGTTGCAGTTGGCGGCCCGAGAAGCACTCTCCGGCCAACATGCCAAACGTCCAGCAATAGCTCCCAAACGAAAGGGGCCAGCAGCCAAAGACCTAGCTGGCCTGAAAGCCCCCCAGGGGGCCCACAAGCAGCCCCTCTCAATTTGGGTCTGGGGGCTTTCGCTGGGCGGGGAACCTTGGAGGTACCTGCAAGGTTGCAGTTGGCGGCCTGAGAAGCACTCTCCGGCCAACATGCCAAACATCCAGAAAGAGCTCCCAAACCAAAGGGGCCAGCAGCCAAAGACCTAGCTGGCCTGAAAGCCCCCCAGGGGGCCCACAAGCAGCCCCTCTCAATTTGGGTCTGGGGGCTTTCGCTGGGCAGGAAACCTTGGAGGTACCTGCAAGGTTGCAGTTGGCGGCCCGAGAAGCACTCTCCGGCCAACATGCCAAACGTCCAGCAATAGCTCCCAAACGAAAGGGGCCAGCAGCCAAAGACCTAGCTGGCCTGAAAGCCCCCCAGGGGGCCCACAAGCAGCCCCTCTCAATTTGGGTGTGGGGGCTTTCGCTGGGCGGGGAACCTGTGAGGTACCTGCAAGGTTGCAGTTGGCGGCCCGAGAAGCACTCTCCGGCCAACATGCCAAACGTCCAGCAAGAGCTCCCAAACGAAAGGGGCCAGCAGCCAAAGACCTAGCTGGCCTGAAAGCCCCCCAGGGGGCCCACAAGCAGCCCCTCTCAATTTGGGTCTGGGGGCTTTTGCTGGGCAGGAAACCTTGGAGGTACCTGCAAGGTTGCAGTTGGCGGCCCGAGAAGCACTCTCCGGCCAACATGCCAAACGTCCAGCAATAACTCCCAAACGAAAGGGGCCAGCAGCCAAAGACCTAGCTGGCCTGAAAGCCCCCCAGGGGGCCCACAAGCAGCCCCTCTCAATTTGGGTGTGGGGGCTTTCGCTGGGCGGGGAACCTTGGAGGTACCTGCAAGGTTGCAGTTCGCAGACCGAAAAGCACTCTCTGGCCAACATGCCAAACGTCCAGCAATAGCTCCCAAACGAAAGGGGCCAGCCGCCAAAGACCTAGCTGGCCTGAAAGCCCCCCAGGGGGCCCACAAGCAGCCCCTCTCAATTTGGGTCTGGGGGATTTCGCTGGACGGGGAACCTTGGAGGTACCTGTGGGGTTGCAGTTCGCAGCCCGAGAAGCACTCTACGGCCAACATGCCAAACGTCCAGCAATAGCTCCCAAACGAAAGGGGCTAGCAGCCAAAGACCTAGCTGGCCTGAAAGCCCCCCAGGGGGCCCACAAGCAGCCCCTCTCAATTTGGGTCTGGGGGCTTTCGCTGGGCGGGGAACCTTGGAGGTACCTGCAAGGTTGCAGTTGGCGGCCCGAGAAGCACTCTCCGGCCAACATGCCAAACGTCCAGCAATAGCTCCCAAACGAAAGGGGCCAGCAGCCAAAGACCTAGCTGGCCTGAAAGCCCCCCAGGGGGCCCACAAGCAGCCCCTCTCAATTTGGGTCTGGGGGCTTTCGCTGGGTGGGGAACCTTGGAGGTACCTGTGGGGTTGCAGTTGGCGGCCCGAGAAGCACTCTCCGGCCAACATGCCAAACGTCCAGCAATAGCTCCCAAACGAAAGGGGCCAGCAGCCAAAGACCTAGCTGGCCTGAAAGCCCCCCAGGGGGCCCACAAGCAGCCCCTCTCAATTTGGGTCTGGGGGCTTTCGCTGGACGGGGAACCTTGGAGGTACCTGTGAGGTTGCAGTTGGCGGCCGGAGAAGCACTCTCCGGCCAACATGCCAAACGTCCAGCAAGAGCTCCCAAACGAAAGGGGCCAGCAGCCAAAGACCTAGCTGGCCTGAAAGCCCCCCAGGGGGCCCACAAGCAGCCCCTCTCAATTTGGGTCTGGGGGCTTTCGCTGGGCGGGGAACCTTGGAGGTACCTGTGGGGTTGCAGTTGGCGGCCCGAGAAGCACTCTCCGGCCAACATGCCAAACGTCCAGCAATAGCTCCCAAACGAAAGGGGCCAGCCGCCAAAGACCTAGCTGGCCTGAAAGCCCCCCAGGGGGCCCACAAGCAGCCCCTCTCAATTTGGGTCTGGGGGCTTTCGCTGGGCGGGGAACCTTGGAGGTACCTGTGGGGTTGCAGTTGGCGGCCCGAGAAGCACTCTCCGGCCAACATGCCAAACGTCCAGCAATAGCTCCCAAACGAAAGGGGCCAGCCGCAAAAGACCTAGCTGGCCTGAAAGCCCCCCAGGGGGCCCACAAGCAGCCCCTCTCAATTTGGGTCTGGGGGCTTTCGCTGGGCGGGGAACCTTGGAGGTACCTGCAAGGTTGCAGTTGGCGGCCCGAGAAGCACTCTCCGGCCAACATGCCAAACGTCCAGCAATAGCTCCCAAACGAAAGGGGCCAGCAGCCAAAGACCTAGCTGGCCTGAAAGCCCCCCAGGGGGCCCACAAGCAGCCCCTCTCAATTTGGGTCTGGGGGCTTTCTCTGTGTGGGGAACCTTGGAGGTACCTGTGGGGTTGCAGTTCGCAGCCCGAGAAGCACTCTCCGGCCAACATGCCAAACGTCCAGCAATAGCTCCCAAACGAAAGGGGCCAGCAGCCAAAGACCTAGCTGGCCTGAAAGCCCCCCAGGGGGCCCACAAGCAGCCCCTCTCAATTTGGGTCTGGGGGCTTTCGCTGGGTGGGGAACCTTGGAGGTACCTGTGGGGTTGCAGTTGGCGGCCCGAGAAGCACTCTCCGGCCAACATGCCAAACGTCCAGCAATAGCTCCCAAACGAAAGGGGCCAGCAGCCAAAGACCTAGCTGGCCTGAAAGCCCCCCAGGGGGCCCACAAGCAGCCCCTCTCAATTTGGGTCTGGGGGCTTTCGCTGGACGGGGAACCTTGGAGGTACCTGTGAGGTTGCAGTTGGCGGCCGGAGAAGCACTCTCCGGCCAACATGCCAAACGTCCAGCAAGAGCTCCCAAACGAAAGGGGCCAGCAGCCAAAGACCTAGCTGGCCTGAAAGCCCCCCAGGGGGCCCACAAGCAGCCCCTCTCAATTTGGGTCTGGGGGCTTTCGCTGGGCGGGGAACCTTGGAGGTACCTGTGGGGTTGCAGTTGGCGGCCCGAGAAGCACTCTCCGGCCAACATGCCAAACGTCCAGCAATAGCTCCCAAATGAAAGGGGCCAGCAGCCAAAGACCTAGCTGGCCTGAAAGCCCCCCAGGGGGCCCACAAGCAGCCCCTCTCAATTTGGGTCTGGGGGCTTTCGCTGGACGGGGAACCTTGGAGTTACCTGTGAGGTTGCAGTTGGCGGCCCGAGAAGCACTCTCCGGCCAACATGCCAAACGTCCAGCAATAGCTCCCAAACGAAAGGGGCCAGCAGCCAAAGACCTAGCTGGCCTGAAAGCCCCCCAGGGGGCCCACAAGCAGCCCCTCTCAATTTGGGTCTGGGGGCTTTCGCTGGGCGGGGAACCTTGGAGGTACCTGCAAGGTTGCAGTTGGCGGCCTGAGAAGCACTCTCCGGCCAACATGCCAAACATCCAGAAAGAGCTCCCAAACCAAAGGGGCCAGCAGCCAAAGACCTAGCTGGCCTGAAAGCCCCCCAGGGGGCCCACAAGCAGCCCCTCTCAATTTGGGTCTGGGGGCTTTCGCTGGGCAGGAAACCTTGGAGGTACCTGCAAGGTTGCAGTTGGCGGCCCGAGAAGCACTCTCCGGCCAACATGCCAAACGTCCAGCAATAGCTCCCAAACGAAAGGGGCCAGCAGCCAAAGACCTAGCTGGCCTGAAAGCCCCCCAGGGGGCCCACAAGCAGCCCCTCTCAATTTGGGTGTGGGGGCTTTCGCTGGGCGGGGAACCTGTGAGGTACCTGCAAGGTTGCAGTTGGCGGCCCGAGAAGCACTCTCCGGCCAACATGCCAAACGTCCAGCAAGAGCTCCCAAACGAAAGGGGCCAGCAGCCAAAGACCTAGCTGGCCTGAAAGCCCCCCAGGGAGCCCACAAGCAGCCCCTCTCAATTTGGGTCTGGGGGCTTTTGCTGGGCAGGAAACCTTGGAGGTACCTGCAAGGTTGCAGTTGGCGGCCCGAGAAGCACTCTCCGGCCAACATGCCAAACGTCCAGCAATAACTCCCAAACGAAAGGGGCCAGCAGCCAAAGACCTAGCTGGCCTGAAAGCCCCCCAGGGGGCCCACAAGCAGCCCCTCTCAATTTGGGTGTGGGGGCTTTCGCTGGGCGGGGAACCTTGGAGGTACCTGCAAGGTTGCAGTTCGCAGACCGAAAAGCACTCTCTGGCCAACATGCCAAACGTCCAGCAATAGCTCCCAAACGAAAGGGGCCAGCAGCCAAAGACCTAGCTGGCCTGAGAGCCCCCCAGGGGGCCCACAAGCAGCCCCTCTCAATTTGGGTCTGGGGGCTTTCGCTGGGCGGGGAACCTTGGAGGTACCTGCAAGGTTGCAGTTGGCGGCCCGAGACGCACTCTCCGGCCAACATGCCAAATGTCCAGCAATAGCTCCCAAACGAAAGGGGCCAGCCGCCAAAGACCTAGCTGGCCTGAAAGCCCCCCAGGGGGCCCACAAGCAGCCCCTCTCAATTTGGGTCTGGGGGATTTCGCTGGACGGGGAACCTTGGAGGTACCTGTGGGGTTGCAGTTCGCAGCCCGAGAAGCACTCTACGGCCAACATGCCAAACGTCCAGCAATAGCTCCCAAACGAAAGGGGCTAGCAGCCAAAGACCTAGCTGGCCTGAAAGCCCCCCAGGGGGCCCACAAGCAGCCCCTCTCAATTTGGGTCTGGGGGCTTTCGCTGGGCGGGGAACCTTGGAGGTACCTGCAAGGTTGCAGTTGGCGGCCCGAGAAGCACTCTCCGGCCAACATGCCAAACGTCCAGCAATAGCTCCCAAACGAAAGGGGCCAGCAGCCAAAGACCTAGCTGGCCTGAAAGCCCCCCAGGGGGCCCACAAGCAGCCCCTCTCAATTTGGGTCTGGGGGCTTTCGCTGGGTGGGGAACCTTGGAGGTACCTGTGGGGTTGCAGTTGGCGGCCCGAGAAGCACTCTCCGGCCAACATGCCAAACGTCCAGCAATAGCTCCCAAACGAAAGGGGCCAGCAGCCAAAGACCTAGCTGGCCTGAAAGCCCCCCAGGGGGCCCACAAGCAGCCCCTCTCAATTTGGGTCTGGGGGCTTTCGCTGGACGGGGAACCTTGGAGGTACCTGTGAGGTTGCAGTTGGCGGCCGGAGAAGCACTCTCCGGCCAACATGCCAAACGTCCAGCAAGAGCTCCCAAACGAAAGGGGCCAGCAGCCAAAGACCTAGCTGGCCTGAAAGCCCCCCAGGGGGCCCACAAGCAGCCCCTCTCAATTTGGGTCTGGGGGCTTTCGCTGGGCGGGGAACCTTGGAGGTACCTGTGGGGTTGCAGTTGGCGGCCCGAGAAGCACTCTCCGGCCAACATGCCAAACGTCCAGCAATAGCTCCCAAACGAAAGGGGCCAGCCGCCAAAGACCTAGCTGGCCTGAAAGCCCCCCAGGGGGCCCACAAGCAGCCCCTCTCAATTTGGGTCTGGGGGCTTTCGCTGGGCGGGGAACCTTGGAGGTACCTGTGGGGTTGCAGTTGGCGGCCCGAGAAGCACTCTCCGGCCAACATGCCAAACGTCCAGCAATAGCTCCCAAACGAAAGGGGCCAGCCGCAAAAGACCTAGCTGGCCTGAAAGCCCCCCAGGGGGCCCACAAGCAGCCCCTCTCAATTTGGGTCTGGGGGCTTTCGCTGGGCGGGGAACCTTGGAGGTACCTGCAAGGTTGCAGTTGGCGGCCCGAGAAGCACTCTCCGGCCAACATGCCAAACGTCCAGCAATAGCTCCCAAACGAAAGGGGCCAGCAGCCAAAGACCTAGCTGGCCTGAAAGCCCCCCAGGGGGCCCACAAGCAGCCCCTCTCAATTTGGGTCTGGGGGCTTTCTCTGTGTGGGGAACCTTGGAGGTACCTGTGGGGTTGCAGTTCGCAGCCCGAGAAGCACTCTCCGGCCAACATGCCAAACGTCCAGCAATAGCTCCCAAACGAAAGGGGCCAGCAGCCAAAGACCTAGCTGGCCGAAAGCCCCCCAGGGGGCCCACAAGCAGCCCCTCTCAATTTGGGTCTGGGGGCTTTCGCTGGGCGGGGAACCTTGGAGGTACCTGTGGGGTTGCAGTTCGCAGCCCGAGAAGCACTCTACGGCCAACATGCCAAACGTCCAGCAATAGCTCCCAAACGAAAGGGGCTAGCAGCCAAAGACCTAGCTGGCCTGAAAGCCCCCCAGGGGGCCCACAAGCAGCCCCTCTCAATTTGGGTCTGGGGGCTTTCGCTGGGCGGGGAACCTTGGAGGTACCTGCGAGGTTGCAGTTCGCAGACCAAAAAGCACTCTCCGGCCAACATGCCAAACGTCCAGCAATAGCTCCCAAACGAAAGGGGCCAGCAGCCAAAGACCTAGCTGGCCTGAAAGCCCCCCAGGGGGCCCACAAGCAGCCCCTCTCAATTTGGGTCTGGGGGCTATCGCTGGACGGGGAACCTTGGAGGTACCTGTGAGGTTGCAGTTGGCGGCCCGAGAAGCACTCTCCGGCCAACATGCCAAACGTCCAGCAATAGCTCCCAAACGAAAGGGGCCAGCAGCCAAAGACCTAGCTGGCCTGAAAGCCCCCCAGGGGGCCCACAAGCAGCCCCTCTCAATTTGGGTCTGGGGGCTTTCGCTGGGCGGGGAACCTTGGAGGTACCTGTGGGGTTGCAGTTCGCGGCCCGAGAAGCACTCTCCGGCCAACATGCCAAACATCCAGCAATAGCTCCCAAACGAAAGGGGCCAGCAGCCAAAGACCTAGCTGGTCTGAAAGCCCCCCAGGGGGCCCACAAGCAGCCCCTCTCAATTTGGGTGTGGGGGCTTTCGCTGGGCGGGGAACCTTGGAGGTACCTGCAAGGTTGCAGTTGGCGGCCCGAGAAGCACTCTCCGGCCAACATGCCAAACGTCCAGCAAGAGCTCCCAAACGAAAGGGGCCAGCAGCCAAAGACCTAGCTGGCCTGAAAGCCCCCCAGGGGGCCCACAAGCAGCCCCTCTCAATTTGGGTCTGGGGGCTTTCGCTGGGCGGGGAACCTTGGAGGTACCTGCAAGGTTGCAGTTCGCAGCCCGAAAAGCACTCTCCGGCCAACATGCCAAACGTCCAGCAATAGCTCCCAAACGAAAGGGGTCAGCAGCCAAAGACCTAGCTGGCCTGAAAGCCCCCCAGGGGGCCCACAAGCAGCCCCTCTCAATTTGGGTCTGGGGGCTTTCGCTGGGCGGGGAACCTGTGAGGTACCTGCAAGGTTGCAGTTGGCGGCCCGAGAAGCACTCTCCGGCCAACATGCCAAACGTCCAGCAAGAGCTCCCAAACGAAAGGGGCCAGCAGCCAAAGACCTAGCTGGCCTGAAAGCCCCCCAGGGGGCCCACAAGCAGCCCCTCTCAATTTGGGTCTGGGGGCTTTTGCTGGGCGTGAAACCTTGGAGGTACCTGCAAGGTTGCAGTTGGCGGCCCGAGAAGCACTCTCCGGCCAACATGCCAAACGTCCAGCAATAACTCCCAAACGAAAGGGGCCAGCAGCCAAAGACCTAGCTGGCCTGAAAGCCCCCCAGGGGGCCCACAAGCAGCCCCTCTCAATTTGGGTCTGGGGGCTTTCGCTGGGCGGGGAACCTTGGAGGTACCTGCAAGGTTGCAGTTCGCAGACCGAAAAGCACTCTCTGGCCAACATGCCAAACGTCCAGCAATAGCTCCCAAACGAAAGGGGCCAGCAGCCAAAGACCTAGCTGGCCTGAGAGCCCCCCAGGGGGCCCACAAGCAGCCCCTCTCAATTTGGGTCTGGGGGCTTTCGCTGGGCGGGGAACCTTGGAGGTACCTGCAAGGTTGCAGTTGGCGGCCCGAGAAGCACTCTCCGGCCAACATGCCAAATGTCCAGCAATAGCTCCCAAACGAAAGGGGCCAGCCGCCAAAGACCTAGCTGGCCTGAAAGCCCCCCAGGGGGCCCACAAGCAGCCCCTCTCAATTTGGGTCTGGGGGCTTTCGCTGGACGGGGAACCTTGGAGGTACCTGTGGGGTTGCAGTTCGCAGCCCGAGAAGCACTCTACGGCCAACATGCCAAACGTCCAGCAATAGCTCCCAAACGAAAGGGGCTAGCAGCCAAAGACCTAGCTGGCCTGAAAGCCCCCCAGGGGGCCCACAAGCAGCCCCTCTCAATTTGGGTCTGGGGGCTTTCGCTGGGCGGGGAACCTTGGAGGTACCTGTAGGGTTGCAGTTCGCAGCCCGAGAAGCACTCTACGGCCAACATGCCAAACGTCCAGCAATAGCTCCCAAACGAAAGGGGCTAGCAGCCAAAGACCTAGCTGGCCTGAAAGCCCCCCAGGGGGCCCACAAGCAGCCCCTCTCAATTTGGGTCTGGGGGCTTTCGCTGGGCGGGGAACCTTGGAGGTACCTGCGAGGTTGCAGTTCGCAGACCGAAAAGCACTCTCCGGCCAACATGCCAAACGTCCAGCAATAGCTCCCAAACGAAAGGGGCCAGCAGCCAAAGACCTAGCTGGCCTGAAAGCCCCCCAGGGGGCCCACAAGCAGCCCCTCTCAATTTGGGTCTGGGGGCTATCGCTGGACGGGGAACCTTGGAGGTACCTGTGAGGTTGCAGTTGGCGGCCCGAGAAGCACTCTCCGGCCAACATGCCAAACGTCCAGCAATAACTCCCAAACGAAAGGGGCCAGCAGCCAAAGACCTAGCTGGCCTGAAAGCCCCCCAGGGGGCCCACAAGCAGCCCCTCTCAATTTGGGTCTGGGGGCTTTCGCTGGGCGGGGAACCTTGGAGGTACCTGCAAGGTTGCAGTTGGCGGCCCGAGAAGCACTCTCCGGCCAACATGCCAAACGTCCAGCAATAGCTCCCAAACGAAAGGGGCCAGCAGCCAAAGACCTAGCTGGTCTGAAAGCCCCCCAGGGGGCCCACAAGCAGCCCCTCTCAATTTGGGTGTGGGGGCTTTCGCTGGACGGGGAACCTTGGAGGTACCTGCAAGGTTGCAGTTGGCGGCCCGAGAAGCACTCTCCGGCCAACATGCCAAACGTCCAGCAATAGCTCCCAAACGAAAGGGGCCAGCAGCCAAAGACCTAGCTGGCCTGAAAGCCCCCCAGGGGGCCCACAAGCAGCCCCTCTCAATTTGGGTCTGGGGGCTTTCGCTGGGCGGGGAACCTTGGAGGTACCTGTGGGGTTGCAGTTGGCGGCCCGAGAAGCACTCTCCGGCCAACATGCCAAACGTCCAGCAATAGCTCCCAAATGAAAGGGGCCAGCAGCCAAAGACCTAGCTGGCCTGAAAGCCCCCCAGGGGGCCCACAAGCAGCCCCTCTCAATTTGGGTCTGGGGGCTTTCGCTGGACGGGGAACCTTGGAGTTACCTGTGAGGTTGCAGTTGGCGGCCCGAGAAGCACTCTCCGGCCAACATGCCAAACGTCCAGCAATAGCTCCCAAACGAAAGGGGCCAGCAGCCAAAGACCTAGCTGGCCTGAAAGCCCCCCAGGGGGCCCACAAGCAGCCCCTCTCAATTTGGGTCTGGGGGCTTTCGCTGGGCGGGGAACCTTGGAGGTACCTGCAAGGTTGCAGTTGGCGGCCTGAGAAGCACTCTCCGGCCAACATGCCAAACATCCAGAAAGAGCTCCCAAACCAAAGGGGCCAGCAGCCAAAGACCTAGCTGGCCTGAAAGCCCCCCAGGGGGCCCACAAGCAGCCCCTCTCAATTTGGGTCTGGGGGCTTTCGCTGGGCAGGAAACCTTGGAGGTACCTGCAAGGTTGCAGTTGGCGGCCCGAGAAGCACTCTCCGGCCAACATGCCAAACGTCCAGCAATAGCTCCCAAACGAAAGGGGCCAGCAGCCAAAGACCTAGCTGGCCTGAAAGCCCCCCAGGGGGCCCACAAGCAGCCCCTCTCAATTTGGGTGTGGGGGCTTTCGCTGGGCGGGGAACCTGTGAGGTACCTGCAAGGTTGCAGTTGGCGGCCCGAGAAGCACTCTCCGGCCAACATGCCAAACGTCCAGCAAGAGCTCCCAAACGAAAGGGGCCAGCAGCCAAAGACCTAGCTGGCCTGAAAGCCCCCCAGGGGGCCCACAAGCAGCCCCTCTCAATTTGGGTCTGGGGGCTTTTGCTGGGCAGGAAACCTTGGAGGTACCTGCAAGGTTGCAGTTGGCGGCCCGAGAAGCACTCTCCGGCCAACATGCCAAACGTCCAGCAATAACTCCCAAACGAAAGGGGCCAGCAGCCAAAGACCTAGCTGGCCTGAAAGCCCCCCAGGGGGCCCACAAGCAGCCCCTCTCAATTTGGGTGTGGGGGCTTTCGCTGGGCGGGGAACCTTGGAGGTACCTGCAAGGTTGCAGTTCGCAGACCGAAAAGCACTCTCTGGCCAACATGCCAAACGTCCAGCAATAGCTCCCAAACGAAAGGGGCCAGCAGCCAAAGACCTAGCTGGCCTGAGAGCCCCCCAGGGGGCCCACAAGCAGCCCCTCTCAATTTGGGTCTGGGGGCTTTCGCTGGGCGGGGAACCTTGGAGGTACCTGCAAGGTTGCAGTTGGCGGCCCGAGACGCACTCTCCGGCCAACATGCCAAATGTCCAGCAATAGCTCCCAAACGAAAGGGGCCAGCCGCCAAAGACCTAGCTGGCCTGAAAGCCCCCCAGGGGGCCCACAAGCAGCCCCTCTCAATTTGGGTCTGGGGGATTTCGCTGGACGGGGAACCTTGGAGGTACCTGTGGGGTTGCAGTTCGCAGCCCGAGAAGCACTCTACGGCCAACATGCCAAACGTCCAGCAATAGCTCCCAAACGAAAGGGGCTAGCAGCCAAAGACCTAGCTGGCCTGAAAGCCCCCCAGGGGGCCCACAAGCAGCCCCTCTCAATTTGGGTCTGGGGGCTTTCGCTGGGCGGGGAACCTTGGAGGTACCTGCAAGGTTGCAGTTGGCGGCCCGAGAAGCACTCTCCGGCCAACATGCCAAACGTCCAGCAATAGCTCCCAAACGAAAGGGGCCAGCAGCCAAAGACCTAGCTGGCCTGAAAGCCCCCCAGGGGGCCCACAAGCAGCCCCTCTCAATTTGGGTCTGGGGGCTTTCGCTGGGTGGGGAACCTTGGAGGTACCTGTGGGGTTGCAGTTGGCGGCCCGAGAAGCACTCTCCGGCCAACATGCCAAACGTCCAGCAATAGCTCCCAAACGAAAGGGGCCAGCAGCCAAAGACCTAGCTGGCCTGAAAGCCCCCCAGGGGGCCCACAAGCAGCCCCTCTCAATTTGGGTCTGGGGGCTTTCGCTGGACGGGGAACCTTGGAGGTACCTGTGAGGTTGCAGTTGGCGGCCGGAGAAGCACTCTCCGGCCAACATGCCAAACGTCCAGCAAGAGCTCCCAAACGAAAGGGGCCAGCAGCCAAAGACCTAGCTGGCCTGAAAGCCCCCCAGGGGGCCCACAAGCAGCCCCTCTCAATTTGGGTCTGGGGGCTTTCGCTGGGCGGGGAACCTTGGAGGTACCTGTGGGGTTGCAGTTGGCGGCCCGAGAAGCACTCTCCGGCCAACATGCCAAACGTCCAGCAATAGCTCCCAAACGAAAGGGGCCAGCCGCCAAAGACCTAGCTGGCCTGAAAGCCCCCCAGGGGGCCCACAAGCAGCCCCTCTCAATTTGGGTC
The DNA here is from genome assembly GCF_964237585.1 of Gallinula chloropus. NCBI lineage: Eukaryota > Metazoa > Chordata > Aves > Gruiformes > Rallidae > Gallinula > Gallinula chloropus. The sequence continues at coordinate 206,888 of NW_028168534.1, read as the reverse complement.
TGGGGGCTTTCGCTGGGCGGGGAACCTTGGAGGTACCTGTGGGGTTGCAGTTCGCGGCCCGAGAAGCACTCTCCGGCCAACATGCCAAACGTCCAGCAATAGCTCCCAAACGAAAGGGGCCAGCCGCAAAAGACCTAGCTGGCCTGAAAGCCCCCCAGGGGGCCCACAAGCAGCCCCTCTCAATTTGGGTCTGGGGGCTTTCGCTGGGCGGGGAACCTTGGAGGTACCTGCAAGGTTGCAGTTGGCGGCCCGAGAAGCACTCTCCGGCCAACATGCCAAACGTCCAGCAATAGCTCCCAAACGAAAGGGGCCAGCAGCCAAAGACCTAGCTGGCCTGAAAGCCCCCCAGGGGGCCCACAAGCAGCCCCTCTCAATTTGGGTCTGGGGGCTTTCTCTGTGTGGGGAACCTTGGAGGTACCTGTGGGGTTGCAGTTCGCAGCCCGAGAAGCACTCTCCGGCCAACATGCCAAACGTCCAGCAATAGCTCCCAAACGAAAGGGGCCAGCAGCCAAAGACCTAGCTGGCCGAAAGCCCCCCAGGGGGCCCACAAGCAGCCCCTCTCAATTTGGGTCTGGGGGCTTTCGCTGGGCGGGGAACCTTGGAGGTACCTGTGGGGTTGCAGTTCGCAGCCCGAGAAGCACTCTACGGCCAACATGCCAAACGTCCAGCAATAGCTCCCAAACGAAAGGGGCTAGCAGCCAAAGACCTAGCTGGCCTGAAAGCCCCCCAGGGGGCCCACAAGCAGCCCCTCTCAATTTGGGTCTGGGGGCTTTCGCTGGGCGGGGAACCTTGGAGGTACCTGCGAGGTTGCAGTTCGCAGACCAAAAAGCACTCTCCGGCCAACATGCCAAACGTCCAGCAATAGCTCCCAAACGAAAGGGGCCAGCAGCCAAAGACCTAGCTGGCCTGAAAGCCCCCCAGGGGGCCCACAAGCAGCCCCTCTCAATTTGGGTCTGGGGGCTATCGCTGGACGGGGAACCTTGGAGGTACCTGTGAGGTTGCAGTTGGCGGCCCGAGAAGCACTCTCCGGCCAACATGCCAAACGTCCAGCAATAGCTCCCAAACGAAAGGGGCCAGCAGCCAAAGACCTAGCTGGCCTGAAAGCCCCCCAGGGGGCCCACAAGCAGCCCCTCTCAATTTGGGTCTGGGGGCTTTCGCTGGGCGGGGAACCTTGGAGGTACCTGTGGGGTTGCAGTTCGCGGCCCGAGAAGCACTCTCCGGCCAACATGCCAAACATCCAGCAATAGCTCCCAAACGAAAGGGGCCAGCAGCCAAAGACCTAGCTGGTCTGAAAGCCCCCCAGGGGGCCCACAAGCAGCCCCTCTCAATTTGGGTGTGGGGGCTTTCGCTGGGCGGGGAACCTTGGAGGTACCTGCAAGGTTGCAGTTGGCGGCCCGAGAAGCACTCTCCGGCCAACATGCCAAACGTCCAGCAATAGCTCCCAAACGAAAGGGGCCAGCAGCCAAAGACCTAGCTGGCCTGAAAGCCCCCCAGGGGGCCCACAAGCAGCCCCTCTCAATTTGGGTCTGGGGGCTTTCGCTGGGCGGGGAACCTTGGAGGTACCTGCAAGGTTGCAGTTCGCAGCCCGAAAAGCACTCTCCGGCCAACATGCCAAACGTCCAGCAATAGCTCCCAAACGAAAGGGGTCAGCAGCCAAAGACCTAGCTGGCCTGAAAGCCCCCCAGGGGGCCCACAAGCAGCCCCTCTCAATTTGGGTCTGGGGGCTTTCGCTGGGCGGGGAACCTGTGAGGTACCTGCAAGGTTGCAGTTGGCGGCCCGAGAAGCACTCTCCGGCCAACATGCCAAACGTCCAGCAAGAGCTCCCAAACGAAAGGGGCCAGCAGCCAAAGACCTAGCTGGCCTGAAAGCCCCCCAGGGGGCCCACAAGCAGCCCCTCTCAATTTGGGTCTGGGGGCTTTTGCTGGGCGTGAAACCTTGGAGGTACCTGCAAGGTTGCAGTTGGCGGCCCGAGAAGCACTCTCCGGCCAACATGCCAAACGTCCAGCAATAACTCCCAAACGAAAGGGGCCAGCAGCCAAAGACCTAGCTGGCCTGAAAGCCCCCCAGGGGGCCCACAAGCAGCCCCTCTCAATTTGGGTCTGGGGGCTTTCGCTGGGCGGGGAACCTTGGAGGTACCTGCAAGGTTGCAGTTCGCAGACCGAAAAGCACTCTCTGGCCAACATGCCAAACGTCCAGCAATAGCTCCCAAACGAAAGGGGCCAGCAGCCAAAGACCTAGCTGGCCTGAGAGCCCCCCAGGGGGCCCACAAGCAGCCCCTCTCAATTTGGGTCTGGGGGCTTTCGCTGGGCGGGGAACCTTGGAGGTACCTGCAAGGTTGCAGTTGGCGGCCCGAGAAGCACTCTCCGGCCAACATGCCAAATGTCCAGCAATAGCTCCCAAACGAAAGGGGCCAGCCGCCAAAGACCTAGCTGGCCTGAAAGCCCCCCAGGGGGCCCACAAGCAGCCCCTCTCAATTTGGGTCTGGGGGCTTTCGCTGGACGGGGAACCTTGGAGGTACCTGTGGGGTTGCAGTTCGCAGCCCGAGAAGCACTCTACGGCCAACATGCCAAACGTCCAGCAATAGCTCCCAAACGAAAGGGGCTAGCAGCCAAAGACCTAGCTGGCCTGAAAGCCCCCCAGGGGGCCCACAAGCAGCCCCTCTCAATTTGGGTCTGGGGGCTTTCGCTGGGCGGGGAACCTTGGAGGTACCTGTAGGGTTGCAGTTCGCAGCCCGAGAAGCACTCTACGGCCAACATGCCAAACGTCCAGCAATAGCTCCCAAACGAAAGGGGCTAGCAGCCAAAGACCTAGCTGGCCTGAAAGCCCCCCAGGGGGCCCACAAGCAGCCCCTCTCAATTTGGGTCTGGGGGCTTTCGCTGGGCGGGGAACCTTGGAGGTACCTGCGAGGTTGCAGTTCGCAGACCGAAAAGCACTCTCCGGCCAACATGCCAAACGTCCAGCAATAGCTCCCAAACGAAAGGGGCCAGCAGCCAAAGACCTAGCTGGCCTGAAAGCCCCCCAGGGGGCCCACAAGCAGCCCCTCTCAATTTGGGTCTGGGGGCTATCGCTGGACGGGGAACCTTGGAGGTACCTGTGAGGTTGCAGTTGGCGGCCCGAGAAGCACTCTCCGGCCAACATGCCAAACGTCCAGCAATAACTCCCAAACGAAAGGGGCCAGCAGCCAAAGACCTAGCTGGCCTGAAAGCCCCCCAGGGGGCCCACAAGCAGCCCCTCTCAATTTGGGTCTGGGGGCTTTCGCTGGGCGGGGAACCTTGGAGGTACCTGCAAGGTTGCAGTTGGCGGCCCGAGAAGCACTCTCCGGCCAACATGCCAAACGTCCAGCAAGAGCTCCCAAACGAAAGGGGCCAGCAGCCAAAGACCTAGCTGGTCTGAAAGCCCCCCAGGGGGCCCACAAGCAGCCCCTCTCAATTTGGGTCTGGGGGCTTTCGCTGGGCGGGGAACCTTGGAGGTACCTGCAAGGTTGCAGTTGGCGGCCCGAGAAGCACTCTCCGGCCAACATGCCAAACGTCCAGCAATAGCTCCCAAACGAAAGGGGCCAGCAGCCAAAGACCTAGCTGGCCTGAAAGCCCCCCAGGGGGCCCACAAGCAGCCCCTCTCAATTTGGGTCTGGGGGCTTTCGCTGGGCGGGGAACCTTGGAGGTACCTGCAAGGTTGCAGTTGGCGGCCCGAGAAGCACTCTCCGGCCAACATGCCAAACGTCCAGCAATAGCTCCCAAACGAAAGGGGCCAGCAGCCAAAGACCTAGCTGGCCTGAAAGCCCCCCAGGGGGCCCACAAGCAGCCCCTCTCAATTTGGGTCTGGGGGCTTTCGCTGGACGGGGAACCTTGGAGGTACCTGCAAGGTTGCAGTTCGCAGCCCGAAAAGCACTCTCCGGCCAACATGCCAAACGTCCAGCAATAATTCCCAAAAGAAAGGGGCCAGCAGCAAAAAACCTAGCTGGCCTGAAAGCCCCCCAGGGGGCCCACAAGCAGCCCCTCTCAATTTGGGTCTGGGGGCTTTCGCTGGGCGGGGAACCTTGGAGGTACCTGCAAGGTTGCAGTTGGCGGCCCGAGAAGCACTCTCCGGCCAACATGCCAAACGTCCAGCAATAGCTCCCAAACGAAAGGGGCCAGCAGCCAAAGACCTAGCTGGCCTGAAAGCCCCCCAGGGGGCCCACAAGCAGCCCCTCTCAATTTGGGTCTGGGGGCTTTCGCTGGGCGGGGAACCTTGGAGGTACCTGCAAGGTTGCAGTTGGCGGCCCGAGAAGCACTCTCCGGCCAACATGCCAAACGTCCAGCAATAATTCCCTAACGAAAGGGGCCAGCAGCCAAAGACCTAGCTGGCCTGAAAGCCCCCCAGGGGGCCCACAAGCAGCCCCTCTCAATTTGGGTCTGGGGGCTTTGCTGGGCGGGGAACCTTGGAGGTACCTGCAAGGTTGCAGTTGGCGGCCCGAGAAGCACTCTCCGGCCAACATGCCAAACGTCCAGCAATAGCTCCCAAACGAAAGGGGCCAGCAGCCAAAGACCTAGCTGGCCTGAAAGCCCCCCAGGGGGCCCACAAGCAGCCCCTCTCAATTTGGGTCTGGGGGCTTTCGCTGGGCGGGGAACCTTGGAGGTACCTGTGGGGTTGCAGTTCGCAGCCCGAGAAGCACTCTCCGGCCAACATGCCAAACGTCCAGCAATAGCTCCCAAGCGAAAGGGGCTAGCAGCCAAAGACCTAGCTGGCCTGAAAGCCCCCCAGGGGGCCCACAAGCAGCCCCTCTCAATTTGGGTCTGGGGGCTTTTGCTGGGCGGGGAACTGTGGAGGTACCTGCAAGGTTGCAGTTCGCAGCCCGAGAAGCACTCTCCGGCCAACATGCCAAACGTCCAGCAATAGCTCCCAAACGAAAGGGGCCAGCAGCCAAAGACCTAGCTGGCCTGAAAGCCCCCCAGGGGGCCCACAAGCAGCCCCTCTCAATTTGGGTCTGGGGGCTATCGCTGGACGGGGAACCTTGGAGGTACCTGTGAGGTTGCAGTTGGCGGCCCGAGAAGCACTCTCCGGCCAACATGCCAAACGTCCAGCAATAACTCCCAAACGAAAGGGGCCAGCAGCCAAAGACCTAGCTGGCCTGAAAGCCCCCCAGGGGGCCCACAAGCAGCCCCTCTCAATTTGGGTCTGGGGGCTTTCGCTGGACGGGGAACCATGGAGGTACCTGTGGGGTTGCAGTTCGCGGCCCGAGAAGCACTCTCCGGCCAACATGCCAAACGTCCAGCAATAGCTCCCAAACGAAAGGGGCCAGCAGCCAAAGACCTAGCTGGTCTGAAAGCCCCCCAGGGGGCCCACAAGCAGCCCCTCTCAATTTGGGTCTGGGGGCTTTCGCTGGGCGGGGAACCTTGGAGGTACCTGCAAGGTTGCAGTTGGCGGCCCGAGAAGCACTCTCCGGCCAACATGCCAAACGTCCAGCAATAGCTCCCAAACGAAAGGGGCCAGCAGCCAAAGACCTAGCTGGCCTGAAAGCCCCCCAGGGGGCCCACAAGCAGCCCCTCTCAATTTGGGTCTGGGGGCTTTCGCTGGGCGGGGAACCTTGGAGGTACCTGCAAGGTTGCAGTTGGCGGCCCGAGAATCACTCTCCGGCCAACATGCCAAACGTCCAGCAATAGCTCCCAAACGAAAGGGGCCAGCAGCCAAAGACCTAGCTGGCCTGAAAGCCCCCCAGGGGGCCCACAAGCAGCCCCTCTCAATTTGGGTCTGGGGGCTTTCGCTGGGCGGGGAACCTTGGAGGTACCTGCAAGGTTGCAGTTGGCGGCCCGAGAAGCACTCTCCGGCCAACATGCCAAACGTCCAGCAATAGCTCCCAAACGAAAGGGGCCAGCAGCCAAAGACCTAGCTGGCCTGAAAGCCCCCCAGGGGGCCCACAAGCAGCCCCTCTCAATTTGGGTCTGGGGGCTTTCGCTGGGCGGGGAACCTTGGAGGTACCTGCAAGGTTGCAGTTGGCGGCCCGAGAAGCACTCTCCGGCCAACATGCCAAACGTCCAGCAAGAGCTCCCAAACGAAAGGTGCCAGCAGCCAAAGACCTAGCTGGCCTGAAAGCCCCCCAGGGGGCCCACAAGCAGCCCCTCTCAATTTGGGTCTGGGGGCTTTCGCTGGGCGGGGAACCTTGGAGGTACCTGTGGGGTTGTTGTTGGCGGCCCGAGAAGCACTCTCCGGCCAACATGCCAAACGTCCAGCAATAGCTCCCAAACGAAAGGGGCCAGCAGCCAAAGACCTAGCTGGCCTGAAAGCCCCCCAGGGGGCCCACAAGCAGCCCCTCTCAATTTGGGTCTGGGGGCTTTCGCTGGGCGGGGAACTTTGGAGGTACCTGTGGGGTTCCAGTTGGCGGCCCGAGAAGCACTCTCCGGCCTACATGCCAAACGTCCAGCAATAGCTCCCAAACGAAAGGGGCCAGCAGCCAAAGACCTAGCTGGCCTGAAAGCCCCCCAGGGGGCCCACAAGCAGCCCCTCTCAATTTGGGTCTGGGGGCTTTCGCTGGGCGGGGAACCTTGGAGGTACCTGCAAGGTTGCAGTTGGCGGCCCGAGAAGCACTCTCCGGCCAACATGCCAAACGTCCAGCAATAGCTCCCAAACAAAAGGGGCCAGCAGCCAAAGACCTAGCTGGCCTGAAAGCCCCCCAGGGGGCCCACAAGCAGCCCCTCTCAATTTGGGTCTGGGGGCTTTCGCTGGGCGGGAACCTTGGAGGTACCTGCAAGGTTGCAGTTGGCGGCCCGAGAAGCACTCTCCGGCCAACATGCCAAACGTCCAGCAATAGCTCCCAAACGAAAGGGGCCAGCAGCCAAAGACCTAGCTGGCCTGAAAGCCCCCCAGGGGGCCCACAAGCAGCCCCTCTCAATTTGGGTCTGGGGGCTTTCGCTGGGCGGGGAACCTTGGAGGTACCTGCAAGGTTGCAGTTGGCGGCCCGAGAAGCACTCTCCGGCCAAAATGCCAAACGTCCAGCAATAGCTCCCAAACGAAAGGGGCCAGCAGCCAAAGACCTAGCTGGCCTGAAAGCCCCCCAGGGGGCCCACAAGCAGCCCCTCTCAATTTGGGTCTGGGGGCTTTCGCTGGGCGGGGAACCTTGGAGGTACCTGTGGGGTTGCAGTTGGCGGCCCGAGAAGCACTCTCCGGCCAACATGCCAAACGTCCAGCAATAGCTCCCAAACGAAAGGGGCCAGCAGCCAAAGACCTAGCTGGCCTGAAAGCCCCCCAGGGGGCCCACAAGCAGCCCCTCTCAATTTGGGTCTGGGGGCTTTCGCTGGGTGGGGAACCTTGGAGGTACCTGTGGGGTTGCAGTTGGCGGCCCGAGAAGCACTCTCCGGCCAACATGCCAAACGTCCAGTAATAGCTCCCAAACGAAAGGGGCCAGCAGCCAAAGACCTAGCTGGCCTGAAAGCCCCCCAGGGGGCCCACAAGCAGCCCCTCTCAATTTGGGTCTGGGGGCTTTCGCTGGACGGGGAACCTTGGAGGTACCTGCAAGGTTGCAGTTCGCAGCCCGAAAAGCACTCTCCGGCCAACATGCCAAACGTCCAGCAATAATTCCAAAACGAAAGGGGCCAGCAGCCAAAGACCTAGCTGGCCTGAAAGCCCCCCAGGGGGCCCACAAGCAGCCCCTCTCAATTTGGGTCTGGGGGCTTTCGCTGGGCGGGGAACCTTGGAGGTACCTGCAAGGTTGCAGTTGGCGGCCCGAGAAGCACTCTCCGGCCAACATGCCAAACGTCCAGCAATAGCTACCAAACGAAAGGGGCCAGCAGCCAAAGACCTAGCTGGCCTGAAAGCCCCCCAGGGGGCCCACAAGCAGCCCCTCTCAATTTGGGTCTGGGGGCTTTCGCTGGGCGGGGAACCTTGGAGGTACCTGCAAGGTTGCAGTTGGCGGCCCGAGAAGCACTCTCCGGCCAACATGCCAAACGTCCAGCAATAATTCCCTAACGAAAGGGGCCAGCAGCCAAAGACCTAGCTGGCCTGAAAGCCCCCCAGGGGGCCCACAAGCAGCCCCTCTCAATTTGGGTCTGGGGGCTTTGCTGGGCGGGGAACCTTGGAGGTACCTGCAAGGTTGCAGTTGGCGGCCCGAGAAGCACTCTCCGGCCAACATGCCAAACGTCCAGCAATAGCTCCCAAACGAAAGGGGCCAGCAGCCAAAGACCTAGCTGGCCTGAAAGCCCCCCAGGGGGCCCACAAGCAGCCCCTCTCAATTTGGGTCTGGGGGCTTTCGCTGGGCGGGGAACCTTGGAGGTACCTGTGGGGTTGCAGTTCGCAGCCCGAGAAGCACTCTCCGGCCAACATGCCAAACGTCCAGCAATAGCTCCCAAGCGAAAGGGGCCAGCAGCCAAAGACCTAGCTGGCCTGAAAGCCCCCCAGGGGGCCCACAAGCAGCCCCTCTCAATTTGGGTCTGGGGGCTTTCGCTGGGCGCGGAACTGTGGAGGTACCTGCAAGGTTGCAGTTCGCAGCCCGAAAAGCACTCTCCGGCCAACATGCCAAACGTCCAGCAATAGCTCCCAAACGAAAGGGGCCAGCAGCCAAAGACCTAGCTGGCCTGAAAGCACCCCAGGGGGCCCACAAGCAGCCCCTCTCAATTTGGGTCTGGGGGCTATCGCTGGACGGGGAACCTTGGAGGTACCTGTGAGGTTGCAGTTGGCGGCCCGAGAAGCACTCTCCGGCCAACATGCCAAACGTCCAGCAATAACTCCCAAACGAAAGGGGCCAGCAGCCAAAGACCTAGCTGGCCTGAAAGCCCCCCAGGGGGCCCACAAGCAGCCCCTCTCAATTTGGGTCTGGGGGCTTTCGCTGGGCGGGGAACCATGGAGGTACCTGTGGGGTTGCAGTTCGCGGCCCGAGAAGCACTCTCCGGCCAACATGCCAAACGTCCAGCAATAGCTCCCAAACGAAAGGGGCCAGCAGCCAAAGACCTAGCTGGTCTGAAAGCCCCCCAGGGGGCCCACAAGCAGCCCCTCTCAATTTGGGTCTGGGGGATTTCGCTGGGCGGGGAACCTTGGAGGTACCTGCAAGGTTGCAGTTGGCGGCCCGAGAAGCACTCTCCGGCCAACATGCCAAACGTCCAGCAATAGCTCCCAAACGAAAGGGGCCAGCAGCCAAAGACCTAGCTGGCCTGAAAGCCCCCCAGGGGGCCCACAAGCAGCCCCTCTCAATTTGGGTCTGGGGGCTTTCGCTGGGCGGGGAACCTTGGAGGTACCTGCAAGGTTGCAGTTGGCGGCCCGAGAATCACTCTCCGGCCAACATGCCAAACGTCCAGCAATAGCTCCCAAACGAAAGGGGCCAGCAGCCAAAGACCTAGCTGGCCTGAAAGCCCCCCAGGGGGCCCACAAGCAGCCCCTCTCAATTTGGGTCTGGGGGCTTTCGCTGGGCGGGGAACCTTGGAGGTACCTGCAAGGTTGCAGTTGGCGGCCCGAGAAGCACTCTCCGGCCAACATGCCAAACGTCCAGCAATAGCTCCCAAACGAAAGGGGCCAGCAGCCAAAGACCTAGCTGGCCTGAAAGCCCCCCAGGGGGCCCACAAGCAGCCCCTCTCAATTTGGGTCTGGGGGCTTTCGCTGGGCGGGGAACCTTGGAGGTACCTGCAAGGTTGCAGTTGGCGGCCCGAGAAGCACTCTCCGGCCAACATGCCAAACGTCCAGCAAGAGCTCCCAAACGAAAGGGGCCAGCAGCCAAAGACCTAGCTGGCCTGAAAGCCCCCCAGGGGGCCCACAAGCAGCCCCTCTCAATTTGGGTCTGGGGGCTTTCGCTGGGCGGGGAACCTTGGAGGTACCTGCAAGGTTGCAGTTGGCGGCCCGAGAAGCACTCTCCGGCCAACATGCCAAACGTCCAGCAAGAGCTCCCAAACGAAAGGGGCCAGCAGCCAAAGACCTAGCTGGCCTGAAAGCCCCCCAGGGGGCCCACAAGCAGCCCCTCTCAATTTGGGTCTGGGGGCTTTCGCTGGGCGGGGAACCTTGGAGGTACCTGTGGGGTTGTTGTTGGCGGCCCGAGAAGCACTCTCCGGCCAACATGCCAAACGTCCAGCAATAGCTCCCAAACGAAAGGGGCCAGCAGCCAAAGACCTAGCTGGCCTGAAAGCCCCCCAGGGGGCCCACAAGCAGCCCCTCTCAATTTGGGTCTGGGGGCTTTCGCTGGGCGGGGAACTTTGGAGGTAACTGTGGGGTTCCAGTTGGCGGCCCGAGAATCACTCTCCGGCCTACATGCCAAACGTCCAGCAATAGCTCCCAAACGAAAGGGGCCAGCAGCCAAAGACCTAGCTGGCCTGAAAGCCCCCCAGGGGGCCCACAAGCAGCCCCTCTCAATTTGGGTCTGGGGGCTTTCGCTGGGCGGGGAACCTTGGAGGTACCTGCAAGGTTGCAGTTGGCGGCCCGAGAAGCACTCTCCGGCCAACATGCCAAACGTCCAGCAATAGCTCCCAAACGAAAGGGGCCAGCAGCCAAAGACCTAGCTGGCCTGAAAGCCCCCCAGGGGGCCCACAAGCAGCCCCTCTCAATTTGGGTCTGGGGGCTTTCGCTGGGCGGGGAACCTTGGAGGTACCTGCAAGGTTGCAGTTGGCGGCCCGAGAAGCACTCTCCGGCCAACATGCCAAACGTCCAGCAATAGCTCCCAAACGAAAGGGGCCAGCAGCCAAAGACCTAGCTGGCCTGAAAGCCCCCCAGGGGGCCCACAAGCAGCCCCTCTCAATTTGGGTCTGGGGGCTTTCGCTGGGCGGGGAACCTTGGAGGTACCTGTGGGGTTGCAGTTGGCGGCCCGAGAAGCACTCTCCGGCCAACATGCCAAACGTCCAGCAATAGCTCCCAAACGAAAGGGGCCAGCAGCCAAAGACCTAGCTGGCCTGAAAGCCCCCCAGGGGGCCCACAAGCAGCCCCTCTCAATTTGGGTCTGGGGGCTTTCGCTGGGTGGGGAACCTTGGAGGTACCTGTGGGGTTGCAGTTGGCGGCCCGAGAAGCACTCTCCAGCCAACATGCCAAACGTCCAGCAATAGCTCCCAAACGAAAGGGGCCAGCAGCCAAAGACCTAGCTGGCCTGAAAGCCCCCCAGGGGGCCCACAAGCAGCCCCTCTCAATTTGGGTCTGGGGGCTTTCGCTGGGTGGGGAACCTTGGAGGTACCTGCAAGGTTGCAGTTGGCGGCCCGAGAAGCACTCTCCGGCCAACATGCCAAACGTCCAGCAATAGCTCCCAAACGAAAGGGGCCAGCAGCCAAAGACCTAGCTGGCCTGAAAGCCCCCCAGGGGGCCCACAAGCAGCCCCTCTCAATTTGGGTCTGGGGGCTTTTGCTGGGCGGGCAACCTTGGAGGTACCTGTGAGGTTGCAGTTGGCGGCCCGAGAAGCACTCTCCGGCCAACATGCCAAACGTCCAGCAATAGCTCCCAAACGAAAGGGGCCAGCAGCCAAAGACCTAGCTGGCCTGAAAGCCCCCCAGGGGGCCCACAAGCAGCCCCTCTCAATTTGGGTCTGGGGGCTTTCGCTGGGCGGGGAACCTTGGAGGTACCTGCAAGGTTGCAGTTGGCGGCCCGAGAAGCACTCTCCGGCCAACATGCCAAACGTCCAGCAATAGCTCCCAAACGAAAGGGGCCAGCAGCCAAAGACCTAGCTGGCCTGAAAGCCCCCCAGGGGGCCCACAAGCAGCCCCTCTCAATTTGGGTCTGGGGGCTTTCGATGGGCGGGGAACCTTGGAGGTACCTGCAAGGTTGCAGTTGGCGGCCCGAGAAGCACTCTCCGGCCAACATGCCAAACGTCCAGCAATAGCTCCCAAACGAAAGGGGCCAGCAGCCAAAGACCTAGCTGGCCTGAAAGCCCCCCAGGGGGCCCACAAGCAGCCCCTCTCAATTTGGGTCTGGGGGCTTTCGCTGGACGGGGAACCTTGGAGGTACCTGTGAGGTTGCAGTTGGCGGCCCGAGAAGCCCTCTCCGGCCAACATGCCAAACGTCCAGCAATAGCTCCCAAACGAAAGGGGCCAGCAGCCAAAGACCTAGCTGGCCTGAAAGCCCCCCAGGGGGCCCACAAGCAGCCCCTCTCAATTTGGGTCTGGGGGCTTTCGCTGGGCGGGGAACCTTGGAGGTACCTGCAAGGTTGCAGTTGGCGGCCCGAGAAGCACTCTCCGGCCAACATGCCAAACGTCCAGCAATAGCTCCCAAAAGAAAGGGGCCAGCAGCCAAAGACCTAGCTGGCCTGAAAGCCCCCCAGGGGGCCCACAAGCAGCCCCTCTCAATTTGGGTGTGGGGGCTTTCGCTGGGCGGGGAACCTGTGAGGTACCTGCAAGGTTGCAGTTGGCGGCCCGAGAAGCACTCTCCGGCCAACATGCCAAACGTCCAGCAATAGCTCCCAAACGAAAGGGGCCAGCAGCCAAAGACCTAGCTGGCCTGAAAGCCCCCCAGGGGGCCCACAAGCAGCCCCTCTCAATTTGGGTCTGGGGGCTTTCGCTGGGCGGGGAACCTTGGAGGTACCTGCAAGGTTGCAGTTGGCGGCCCGAGAAGCACTCTCCGGCCAACATGCCAAACGTCCAGCAATAATTCCCTAACGAAAGGGGCCAGCAGCCAAAGACCTAGCTGGCCTGAAAGCCCCCCAGGGGGCCCACAAGCAGCCCCTCTCAATTTGGGTCTGGGGGCTTTGCTGGGCGGGGAACCTTGGAGGTACCTGCAAGGTTGCAGTTGGCGGCCCGAGAAACACTCTCCGGCCAACATGCCAAACGTCCAGCAATAGCTCCCAAACGAAAGGGGCCAGCAGCCAAAGACCTAGCTGGCCTGAAAGCCCCCCAGGGGGCCCACAAGCAGCCCCTCTCAATTTGGGTCTGGGGGCTTTCGCTGGGCGGGGAACCTTGGAGGTACCTGCAAGGTTGCAGTTCGCAGCCCGAGAAGCACTCTCCGGCCAACATGCCAAACGTCCAGCAATAGCTCCCAAGCGAAAGGGGCCAGCAGCCAAAGACCTAGCTGGCCTGAAAGCCCCCCAGGGGGCCCACAAGCAGCCCCTCTCAATTTGGGTCTGGGGGCTTTCGCTGGGCGCGGAACTGTGGAGGTACCTGCAAGGTTGCAGTTCGCAGCCCGAAAAGCACTCTCCGGCCAACATGCCAAACGTCCAGCAATAGCTCCCAAACGAAAGGGGCCAGCAGCCAAAGACCTAGCTGGCCTGAAAGCCCCCCAGGGGGCCCACAAGCAGCCCCTCTCAATTTGGGTCTGGGGGCTATCGCTGGACGGGGAACCTTGGAGGTACCTGTGAGGTTGCAGTTGGCGGCCCGAGAAGCACTCTCCGGCCAACATGCCAAACGTCCAGCAATAACTCCCAAACGAAAGGGGCCAGCAGCCAAAGACCTAGCTGGCCTGAAAGCCCCCCAGGGGGCCCACAAGCAGCCCCTCTCAATTTGGGTCTGGGGGCTTTCGCTGGGCGGGGAACCATGGAGGTACCTGTGGGGTTGCAGTTCGCGGCCCGAGAAGCACTCTCCGGCCAACATGCCAAACGTCCAGCAATAGCTCCCAAACGAAAGGGGCCAGCAGCCAAAGACCTAGCTGGTCTGAAAGCCCCCCAGGGGGCCCACAAGCAGCCCCTCTCAATTTGGGTCTGGGGGCTTTCGCTGGGCGGGGAACCTTGGAGGTACCTGCAAGGTTGCAGTTGGCGGCCCGAGAAGCACTCTCCGGCCAACATGCCAAACGTCCAGCAATAGCTCCCAAACGAAAGGGGCCAGCAGCCAAAGACCTAGCTGGCCTGAAAGCCCCCCAGGGGGCCCACAAGCAGCCCCTCTCAATTTGGGTCTGGGGGCTTTCGCTGGGCGGGGAACCTTGGAGGTACCTGCAAGGTTGCAGTTGGCGGCCCGAGAATCACTCTCCGGCCAACATGCCAAACGTCCAGCAATAGCTCCCAAACGAAAGGGGCCAGCAGCCAAAGACCTAGCTGGCCTGAAAGCCCCCCAGGGGGCCCACAAGCAGCCCCTCTCAATTTGGGTCTGGGGGCTTTCGCTGGGCGGGGAACCTTGGAGGTACCTGCAAGGTTGCAGTTGGCGGCCCGAGAAGCACTCTCCGGCCAACATGCCAAACGTCCAGCAATAGCTCCCAAACGAAAGGGGCCAGCAGCCAAAGACCTAGCTGGCCTGAAAGCCCCCCAGGGGGCCCACAAGCAGCCCCTCTCAATTTGGGTCTGGGGGCTTTCGCTGGGCGGGGAACCTTGGAGGTACCTGCAAGGTTGCAGTTGGCGGCCCGAGAAGCACTCTCCGGCCAACATGCCAAACGTCCAGCAAGAGCTCCCAAACGAAAGGTGCCAGCAGCCAAAGACCTAGCTGGCCTGAAAGCCCCCCAGGGGGCCCACAAGCAGCCCCTCTCAATTTGGGTCTGGGGGCTTTCGCTGGGCGGGGAACCTTGGAGGTACCTGTGGGGTTGTTGTTGGCGGCCCGAGAAGCACTCTCCGGCCAACATGCCAAACGTCCAGCAATAGCTCCCAAACGAAAGGGGCCAGCAGCCAAAGACCTAGCTGGCCTGAAAGCCCCCCAGGGGGCCCACAAGCAGCCCCTCTCAATTTGGGTCTGGGGGCTTTCGCTGGGCGGGGAACTTTGGAGGTAACTGTGGGGTTCCAGTTGGCGGCCCGAGAATCACTCTCCGGCCTACATGCCAAACGTCCAGCAATAGCTCCCAAACGAAAGGGGCCAGCAGCCAAAGACCTAGCTGGCCTGAAAGCCCCCCAGGGGGCCCACAAGCAGCCCCTCTCAATTTGGGTCTGGGGGCTTTCGCTGGGCGGGGAACCTTGGAGGTACCTGCAAGGTTGCAGTTGGCGGCCCGAGAAGCACTCTCCGGCCAACATGCCAAACGTCCAGCAATAGCTCCCAAACGAAAGGGGCCAGCAGCCAAAGACCTAGCTGGCCTGAAAGCCCCCCAGGGGGCCCACAAGCAGCCCCTCTCAATTTGGGTCTGGGGGCTTTCGCTGGGCGGGAACCTTGGAGGTACCTGCAAGGTTGCAGTTGGCGGCCCGAGAAGCACTCTCCGGCCAACATGCCAAACGTCCAGCAAGAGCTCCCAAACGAAAGGGGCCAGCAGCCAAAGACCTAGCTGGCCTGAAAGCCCCCCAGGGGGCCCACAAGCAGCACCTCTCAATTTGGGTCTGGGGGCTTTCGCTGGGCGGGGAACCTTGGAGGTACCTGCAAGGTTGCAGTTGGCGGCCCGAGAAGCACTCTCCGGCCAACATGCCAAACGTCCAGCAATAGCTCCCAAACGAAAGGGGCCAGCAGCCAAAGACCTAGCTGGCCTGAAAGCCCCCCAGGGGGCCCACAAGCAGCCCCTCTCAATTTGGGTCTGGGGGCTTTCGCTGGGCGGGGAACCTTGGAGGTACCTGTGGGGTTGCAGTTGGCGGCCCGAGAAGCACTCTCCGGCCAACATGCCAAACGTCCAGCAATAGCTCCCAAACGAAAGGGGCCAGCAGCCAAAGACCTAGCTGGCCTGAAAGCCCCCCAGGGGGCCCACAAGCAGCCCCTCTCAATTTGGGTCTGGGGGCTTTCGCTGGGTGGGGAACCTTGGAGGTACCTGTGGGGTTGCAGTTGGCGGCCCGAGAAGCACTCTCCGGCCAACATGCCAAACGTCCAGCAATAGCTCCCAAACGAAAGGGGCCAGCAGCCAAAGACCTAGCTGGCCTGAAAGCCCCCCAGGGGGCCCACAAGCAGCCCCTCTCAATTTGGGTCTGGGGGCTTTCGCTGGGTGGGGAACCTTGGAGGTACCTGCAAGGTTGCAGTTGGCGGCCCGAGAAGCACTCTCCGGCCAACATGCCAAACGTCCAGCAATAGCTCCCAAACGAAAGGGGCCAGCAGCCAAAGACCTAGCTGGCCTGAAAGCCCCCCAGGGGGCCCACAAGCAGCCCCTCTCAATTTGGGTCTGGGGGCTTTTGCTGGGCGGGCAACCTTGGAGGTACCTGTGAGGTTGCAGTTGGCGGCCCGAGAAGCACTCTCCGGCCAACATGCCAAACGTCCAGCAATAGCTCCCAAACGAAAGGGGCCAGCAGCCAAAGACCTAGCTGGCCTGAAAGCCCCCCAGGGGGCCCACAAGCAGCCCCTCTCAATTTGGGTCTGGGGGCTTTCGCTGGGCGGGGAACCTTGGAGGTACCTGCAAGGTTGCAGTTGGCGGCCCGAGAAGCACTCTCCGGCCAACATGCCAAACGTCCAGCAATAGCTCCCAAACGAAAGGGGCCAGCAGCCAAAGACCTAGCTGGCCTGAAAGCCCCCCAGGGGGCCCACAAGCAGCCCCTCTCAATTTGGGTCTGGGGGCTTTCGATGGGCGGGGAACCTTGGAGGTACCTGCAAGGTTGCAGTTGGCGGCCCGAGAAGCACTCTCCGGCCAACATGCCAAACGTCCAGCAATAGCTCCCAAACGAAAGGGGCCAGCAGCCAAAGACCTAGCTGGCCTGAAAGCCCCCCAGGGGGCCCACAAGCAGCCCCTCTCAATTTGGGTCTGGGGGCTTTCGCTGGACGGGGAACCTTGGAGGTACCTGTGAGGTTGCAGTTGGCGGCCCGAGAAGCCCTCTCCGGCCAACATGCCAAACGTCCAGCAATAGCTCCCAAACGAAAGGGGCCAGCAGCCAAAGACCTAGCTGGCCTGAAAGCCCCCCAGGGGGCCCACAAGCAGCCCCTCTCAATTTGGGTCTGGGGGCTTTCGCTGGGCGGGGAACCTTGGAGGTACCTGTGGGGTTGCAGTTGGCGGCCCGAGAAGCACTCTCCGGCCAACATGCCAAACGTCCAGCAATAGCTCCCAAAAGAAAGGGGCCAGCAGCCAAAGACCTAGCTGGCCTGAAAGCCCCCCAGGGGGCCCACAAGCAGCCCCTCTCAATTTGGGTGTGGGGGCTTTCGCTGGGCGGGGAACCTGTGAGGTACCTGCAAGGTTGCAGTTGGCGGCCCGAGAAGCACTCTCCGGCCAACATGCCAAACGTCCAGCAATAGCTCCCAAACGAAAGGGGCCAGCAGCCAAAGACCTAGCTGGCCTGAAAGCCCCCCAGGGGGCCCACAAGCAGCCCCTCTCAATTTGGGTCTGGGGGCTTTCGCTGGGCGGGGAACCTTGGAGGTACCTGCAAGGTTGCAGTTCGCAGCCCGAAAAGCACTCTCCGGCCAACATGCCAAACGTCCAGCAATAGCTCCCAAACCAAAGGGGCCAGCAGCCAAAGACCTAGCTGGCCTGAAAGCCCCCCAGGGGGCCCATAAGCAGCCCCTCTCAATTTGGGTCTGGGGGCTTTCGCTGGGCGGGGAACCTGTGAGGTACCTGCAAGGTTGCAGTTGGCGGCCCGAGAAGCACTCTCCGGCCAACATGCCAAACGTCCAGCAATAGCTCCCAAACCAAAGGGGCCAGCAGCCAAAGACCTAGCTGGCCTGAAAGCCCCCCAGGGGGCCCACAAGCAGCCCCTCTCAATTTGGGTCTGGGGGCTTTCGCTGGGCGGGGAACCTTGGAGGTACCTGTGGGGTTGCAGTTGGCGGCCCGAGAAGCACTCTCCGGCCAACATGCCAAACGTCCAGCAATAGCTCCCAAACGAAAGGGGCCAGCAGTCAAAGACCTAGCTGGCCTGAAAGCCCCCCAGGGGGCCCACAAGCAGCCCCTCTCAATTTGGGTCTGGGGGCTTTCTCTGGGCGGAGAACCTTGGAGGTACCTGCAAGGTTGCAGTTGGCGGCCCGAGAAGCACTCTCCGGCCAACATGCCAAACGTCCAGCAATAGCTCCCAAACGAAAGGGGCCAGCAGCCAAAGACCTAGCTGGCCTGAAAGCCCCCCAGGGGGCCCACAAGCAGCCCCTCTCAATTTGGGTCTGGGGGCTTTCGCTGGGCGGGGAACCTTGGAGGTACCTGCAAGGTTGGAGTTCGCAGCCCGAAGAGCACTCTCCGGCCAACATGCCAAACGTCCAGCAATAGCTCCCAAACGAAAGGGGCCAGCAGCCAAAGACCTAGCTGGCCTGAAAGCCCCCCAGGGGGCCCACAAGCAGCCCCTCTCAATTTGGGTCTGGGGGCTTTCGCTGGGCGGGGAACCTTGGAGGTACCTGCAAGGTTGCAGTTGGCGGCCCGAGAAGCACTCTCCGGCCAACATGCCAAACGTCCAGCAAGAGCTCCCAAACGAAAGGGGCCAGCAGCCAAAGACCTAGCTGGCCTGAAAGCCCCCCAGGGGGCCCACAAGCAGCCCCTCTCAATTTGGGTCTGGGGGCTTTCGATGGGCGGGGAACCTTGGAGGTACCTGCAAGGTTGCAGTTCGCAGCCCGAAAAGCACTCTCCGGCCAACATGCCAAACGTCCAGCAATAGCTCCCAAACGAAAGGGGCCAGCAGCCAAAGACCTAGCTGGCCTGAAAGCCCCCCAGGGGGCCCACAAGCAGCCCCTCTCAATTTGGGTCTGGGGGCTTTCGCTGGGCGGGGAACCTTGGAGGTACCTGCAAGGTTGCAGTTGGCGGCCCGAGAAGCACTCTCCGGCCAACATGCCAAACGTCCAGCAATAGCTCCCAAACGAAAGGGGCCAGCAGCCAAAGACCTAGCTGGCCTGAAAGCCCCCCAGGGGGCCCACAAGCAGCCCCTCTCAATTTGGGTCTGGGGGCTTTCGCTGGGCGGGGAACCTTGGAGGTACCTGCAAGGTTGCAGTTAGCGGCCCGAGAAGCACTCTCCGGCCAACATGCCAAACGTCCAGCAATAGCTCCCAAACGAAAGGGGCCAGCAGCCAAAGACCTAGCTGGCCTGAAAGCCCCCCAGGGGGCCCACAAGCAGCCCCTCTCAATTTGGGTCTGGGGGCTTTCGCTGGGCGGGGAACCTTGGAGGTACCTGCAAGGTTGCAGTTGGCGGCCCGAGAAGCACTCTCCGGCCAACATGCCAAACGTCCAGCAATAGCTCCCAAACGAAAGGGGCCAGCAGCCAAAGACCTAGCTGGCCTGAAAGCCCCCCAGGGGGCCCACAAGCAGCCCCTCTCAATTTGGGTCTGGGGGCTTTCGCTGGGCGGGGAACCTTGGAGGTACCTGCAAGGTTGGAGTTCGCAGCCCGAAGAGCACTCTCCGGCCAACATGCCAAACGTCCAGCAATAGCTCCCAAACGAAAGGGGCCAGCAGCCAAAGACCTAGCTGGCCTGAAAGCCCCCCAGGGGGCCCACAAGCAGCCCCTCTCAATTTGGGTCTGGGGGCTTTCGCTGGGCGGGGAACCTTGGAGGTACCTGCAAGGTTGCAGTTCGCAGCCCGAGAAGCACTCTCCGGCCAACATGCCAAACGTCCAGCAATAGCTCCCAAACGAAAGGGGCCAGCAGCCAAAGACCTAGCTGGCCTGAAAGCCCCCCAGGGGGCCCACAAGCAGCCCCTCTCAATTTGGGTCTGGGGGCTTTCGCTGGGCGGGGAACCTTGGAGGTACCTGCAAGGTTGCAGTTGGCGGCCCGAGAAGCACTCTCCGGCCAACATGCCAAACGTCCAGCAATAGCTCCCAAACGAAAGGGGCCAGCAGCCAAAGACCTAGCTGGCCTGAAAGCCCCCCAGGGGGCCCACAAGCAGCCCCTCTCAATTTGGGTCTGGGGGCTTTCGCTGGGCTGGGAACCTTGGAGGTACCTGTGGGTTTGCAGTTGGCGGCCCGAGAAGCACTCTCCGGCCAACATGCCAAACGTCCAGCAATAGCTCCCAAACGAAAGGTGCCAGCAGCCAAAGACCTAGCTGGCCTGAAAGCCCCCCAGGGGGCCCACAAGCAGCCCCTCTCAATTTGGGTCTGGGGGCTTTCGCTGGGCGGGGAACCTTGGAGGTACCTGCAAGGTTGCAGTTGGCGGCCCGAGAAGCACTCTCCGGCCAACATGCCAAACGTCCAGCAATAGCTCCCAAACGAAAGGGGCCAGCAGCCAAAGACCTAGCTGGCCTGAAAGCCCCCCAGGGGGCCCACAAGCAGCCCCACTCAATTTGGGTCTGGGGGCTTTCGCTGGGCGGGGAACCTTGGAGGTACCTGCAAGGTTTCAGTTCGCAGCCCGAAAAGCACTCTCCGGCCAACATGCCAAACGTCCAGCAATAGCTCCCAAACGAAAGGGGCCAGCAGCCAAAGACCTAGCTGGCCTGAAAGCCCCCCAGGGGGCCCACAAGCAGCCCCTCTCAATTTGGGTCTGGGGGCTTTCGCTGGGCGGGGAACCTTGGAGGTACCTGCAAGGTTGCAGTTCGCAGCCCGAGAAGCACTCTCCGGCCAACATGCCAAACGTCCAGCAATAGCTCCCAAACGAAAGGGGCCAGCAGCCAAAGACCTAGCTGGCCTGAAAGCCCCCCAGGGGGCCCACAAGCAGCCCCTCTCAATTTGGGTCTGGGGGCTTTCTCTGGGTGGGGAACCTTGGAGGTACCTGCAAGGTTGCAGTTGGCGGCCCGAGAAGCACTCTCCGGCCAACATGCCAAACGTCCAGCAATAGCTCCCAAACGAAAGGGGCCAGCAGCCAAAGACCTAGCTGGCCTGAAAGCCCCCCAGGGGGCCCACAAGAAGCCCCTCTCAATTTGGGTCTGGGGGCTTTTGCTGGGCAGGAAACCTTGGAGGTACCTGCAAGGTTGCAGTTGGCGGCCCGAGAAGCACTCTCCGGCCAACATGCCAAACGTCCAGCAATAGCTCCCAAACGAAAGGGGCCAGCAGTCAAAGACCTAGCTGGCCTGAAAGCCCCCCAGGGGGCCCACAAGCAGCCCCTCTCAATTTGGGTCTGGGGGCTTTCGCTGGACGGGGAAAATGGAGGTACCTGCAAGGTTGCAGTTGGCGGCCCGAGAAGCACTCTCCGGCCAACATGCCAAACGTCCAGCAATAGCTCCCAAACGAAAGGGGCCAGCAGCCAAAGACCTAGCTGGCCTGAAAGCCCCCCAGGGGGCCCACAAGCAGCCCCTCTCAATTTGGGTCTGGGGGCTTTCGCTGGGCGGGGAACCTTGGAGGTACCTGCAAGGTTGCAGTTGGCGGCCCGAGAAGCACTCTCCGGCCAACATGCCAAACGTCCAGCAATAGCTCCCAAACGAAAGGGGCCAGCAGCCAAAGACCTAGCTGGCCTGAAAGCCCCCCAGGGGGCCCACAAGCAGCCCCTCTCAATTTGGGTCTGGGGGCTTTCGCTGGGCGGGGAACCTTGGAGGTACCTGCAAGGTTGCAGTTGGCGGCCCGAGAAGCACTCTCCGGCCAACATGCCAAACGTCCAGCAATAGCTCCCAAACGAAAGGGGCCAGCAGCCAAAGACCTAGCTGGCCTGAAAGCCCCCCAGGGGGCCCACAAGCAGCCCCTCTCAATTTGGGTCTGGGGGCTTTCGCTGGGCGGGGAACCTTGGAGGTACCTGCAAGGTTGCAGTTGGCGGCCCGAGAAGCACTCTCCGGCCAACATGCCAAACGTCCAGCAATAGCTCCCAAACGAAAGGGGCCAGCAGCCAAAGACCTAGCTGGCCTGAAAGCCCCCCAGGGGGCCCACAAGCAGCCCCTCTCAATTTGGGTCAGGGGGCTTTCGCTGGGCGGGGAACCTTGGAGGTACCTGCAAGGTTGCAGTTGGCGGCCCGAGAAGCACTCTCCGGCCAACATGCCAAACGTCCAGCAATAGCTCCCAAACGAAAGGGGCCAGCAGCCAAAGACCTAGCTGGCCTGAAAGCCCCCCAGGGGGCCCACAAGCAGCCCCTCTCAATTTGGGTCTGGGGGCTTTCGCTGGGCGGGGAACCTTGGAGGTACCTGCAAGGTTGCAGTTGGCGGCCCGAGAAGCACTCTCCGGCCAACATGCCAAACGTCCAGCAATAGCTCCCAAACGAAAGGGGCCAGCAGCCAAAGACCTAGCTGGCCTGAAAGCCCCCCAGGGGGCCCACAAGCAGCCCCTCTCAATTTGGGTCTGGGGGCTTTCGCTGGGCGGGGAACCTTGGAGGTACCTGTGGGTTTGCAGTTGGCGGCCCGAGAAGCACTCTCCGGCCAACATGCCAAACGTCCAGCAATAGCTCCCAAACGAAAGGGGCCAGCAGCCAAAGACCTAGCTGGCCTGAAAGCCCCCCAGGGGGCCCACAAGCAGCCCCTCTCAATTTGGGTCTGGGGGCTTTCGCTGGGCGGGGAACCTTGGAGGTACCTGCAAGGTTGCAGTTCGCAGCCCGAGAAGCACTCTCCGGCGAACATGCCAAACGTCCAGCAATAGCTCCCAAACGAAAGGGGCCAGCAGCCAAAGACCTAGCTGGCCTGAAAGCCCCCCAGGGGGCCCACAAGCAGCCCCTCTCAATTTGGGTCTGGGGGCTTTCGCTGGGCGGGGAACCTTGGAGGTACCTGCAAGGTTGCAGTTGGCGGCCCGAGAAGCACTCTCCGGCCAACATGCCAAACGTCCAGCAATAGCTCCCAAACGAAAGGGGCCAGCAGCCAAAGACCTAGCTGGCCTGAAAGCCCCCCAGGGGGCCCACAAGCAGCCCCACTCAATTTGGGTCTGGGGGCTTTCGCTGGGCGGGGAACCTTGGAGGTACCTGCAAGGTTTAAGTTCGCAGCCCGAAAAGCACTCTCCGGCCAACATGCCAAACGTCCAGCAATAGCTCCCAAACGAAAGGGGCCAGCAGCCAAAGACCTAGCTGGCCTGAAAGCCCCCCAGGGGGCCCACAAGCAGCCCCTCTCAATTTGGGTCTGGGGGCTTTCGCTGGGCGGGGAACCTTGGAGGTACCTGCAAGGTTGCAGTTCGCAGCCCGAGAAGCACTCTCCGGCCAACATGCCAAACGTCCAGCAATAGCTCCCAAACGAAAGGGGCCAGCAGCCAAAGACCTAGCTGGCCTGAAAGCCCCCCAGGGGGCCCACAAGCAGCCCCTCTCAATTTGGGTCTGGGGGCTTTCTCTGGGCGGGGAACCTTGGAGGTACCTGCAAGGTTGCAGTTGGCGGCCCGAGAAGCACTCTCCGGCCAACATGCCAAATGTCCAGCAATAGATCCCAAATGAAAGGGGCCAGCAGCCAAAGACCTAGCTGGCCTGAAAGCCCCCCAGGGGGCCCACAAGCAGCCCCTCTCAATTTGGGTCTGGGGGCTTTTGCTGGGCAGGAAACCTTGGAGGTACCTGCAAGGTTGCAGTTGGCGGCCCGAGAAGCACTCTCCGGCCAACATGCCAAACGTCCAGCAATAGCTCCCAAACGAAAGGGGCCAGCAGTCAAAGACCTAGCTGGCCTGAAAGCCCCCCAGGGGGCCCACAAGCAGCCCCTCTCAATTTGGGTCTGGGGGCTTTCGCTGGACGGGGAACCTTGGAGGTACCTGCAAGGTTGCAGTTGGCGGCCCGAGAAGCACTCTCCGGCCAACATGCCAAACGTCCAGCAATAGCTCCCAAACGAAAGGGGCCAGCAGCCAAAGACCTAGCTGGCCTGAAAGCCCCCCAGGGGGCCCACAAGCAGCCCCTCTCAATTTGGGTCTGGGGGCTTTTGCTGGGCAGGAAACCTTGGAGGTACCTGCAAGGTTGCAGTTGGCGGCCCGAGAAGCACTCTCCGGCCAACATGCCAAACGTCCAGCAATAGCTCCCAAACGAAAGGGGCCAGCAGTCAAAGACCTAGCTGGCCTGAAAGCCCCCCAGGGGGCCCACAAGCAGCCCCTCTCAATTTGGGTCTGGGGGCTTTCGCTGGACGGGGAACCTTGGAGGTACCTGCAAGGTTGCAGTTGGCGGCCCGAGAAGCACTCTCCGGCCAACATGCCAAACGTCCAGCAATAGCTCCCAAACGAAAGGGGCCAGCAGCCAAAGACCTAGCTGGCCTGAAAGCCCCCCAGGGGGCCCACAAGCAGCCCCTCTCAATTTGGGTCTGGGGGCTTTTGCTGGGCAGGAAACCTTGGAGGTACCTGCAAGGTTGCAGTTGGCGGCCCGAGAAGCACTCTCCGGCCAACATGCCAAACGTCCAGCAAGAGCTCCCAAACGAAAGGGGCCAGCAGCCAAAGACCTAGCTGGCCTGAAAGCCCCCCAGGGGGCCCACAAGCAGCCCCTCTCAATTTGGGTCTGGGGGCTTTCGCTGGGCGGGGAACCTTGGAGGTACCTGTGGATTTGCAGTTGGCGGCCCGAGAAGCACTCTCCGGCCAACATGCCAAACGTCCAGCAATAGCTCCCAAACGAAAGGGGCCAGCAGCCAAAGACCTAGCTGGCCTGAAAGCCCCCCAGGGGGCCCACAAGCAGCCCCTCTCAATTTGGGTCTGGGGGCTTTCGCTGGGCGGGGAACCTTGGAGGTACCTGTGGGTTTGCAGTTGGCGGCCCGAGAAGCACTCTCCGGCCAACATGCCAAACGTCCAGCAATAGCTCCCAAACGAAAGGGGCCAGCAGCCAAAGACCTAGCTGGCCTGAAAGCCCCCCAGGGGGCCCACAAGCAGCCCCTCTCAATTTGGGTCTGGGGGCTTTCGCTGGGCGGGGAACCTTGGAGGTACCTGCAAGGTTGCAGTTGGCGGCCCGAGAAGCACTCTCCGGCCAACATGCCAAACGTCCAGCAATAGCTCCCAAACGAAAGGGGCCAGCAGCCAAAGACCTAGCTGGCCTGAAAGCCCCCCAGGGGGCCCACAAGCAGCCCCTCTCAATTTGGGTCTGGGGGCTTTCGCTGGGCGGGGAACCTTGGAGGTACCTGCAAGGTTTAAGTTCGCAGCCCGAAAAGCACTCTCCGGCCAACATGCCAAACGTCCAGCAATAGCTCCCAAACGAAAGGGGCCAGCAGCCAAAGACCTAGCTGGCCTGAAAGCCCCCCAGGGGGCCCACAAGCAGCCCCTCTCAATTTGGGTCTGGGGGCTTTCGCTGGGCGGGGAACCTTGGAGGTACCTGCAAGGTTGCAGTTCGCAGCCCGAGAAGCACTCTCCGGCCAACATGCCAAACGTCCAGCAATAGCTCCCAAACGAAAGGGGCCAGCAGCCAAAGACCTAGCTGGCCTGAAAGCCCCCCAGGGGGCCCACAAGCAGCCCCTCTCAATTTGGGTCTGGGGGCTTTCTCTGGGCGGGGAACCTTGGAGGTACCTGCAAGGTTGCAGTTGGCGGCCCGAGAAGCACTCTCCGGCCAACATGCCAAATGTCCAGCAATAGCTCCCAAATGAAAGGGGCCAGCAGCCAAAGACCTAGCTGGCCTGAAAGCCCCCCAGGGGGCCCACAAGCAGCCCCTCTCAATTTGGGTCTGGGGGCTTTTGCTGGGCAGGAAACCTTGGAGGTACCTGCAAGGTTGCAGTTGGCGGCCCGAGAAGCACTCTCCGGCCAACATGCCAAACGTCCAGCAATAGCTCCCAAACGAAAGGGGCCAGCAGTCAAAGACCTAGCTGGCCTGAAAGCCCCCCAGGGGGCCCACAAGCAGCCCCTCTCAATTTGGGTCTGGGGGCTTTCGCTGGACGGGGAACCTTGGAGGTACCTGCAAGGTTGCAGTTGGC
The DNA here is from genome assembly GCF_964237585.1 of Gallinula chloropus. Taxonomy (NCBI): domain Eukaryota; kingdom Metazoa; phylum Chordata; class Aves; order Gruiformes; family Rallidae; genus Gallinula; species Gallinula chloropus. The sequence continues at coordinate 181,628 of NW_028168534.1, read as the reverse complement.
GGCCCGAGAAGCACTCTCCGGCCAACATGCCAAACGTCCAGCAATAGCTCCCAAACGAAAGGGGCCAGCAGCCAAAGACCTAGCTGGCCTGAAAGCCCCCCAGGGGGCCCACAAGCAGCCCCTCTCAATTTGGGTCTGGGGGATTTTGCTGGGCAGGAAACCTTGGAGGTACCTGCAAGGTTGCAGTTGGCGGCCCGAGAAGCACTCTCCGGCCAACATGCCAAACGTCCAGCAATAGCTCCCAAACGAAAGGGGCCAGCAGCCAAAGACCTAGCTGGCGTGAAAGCCCCCCAGGGGGCCCACAAGCAGCCCCTCTCAATTTGGGTCTGGGGGCTTTCGCTGGGCGGGGAACCTTGGAGGTACCTGTGGATTTGCAGTTGGCGGCCCGAGAAGCACTCTCCGGCCAACATGCCAAACGTCCAGCAATAGCTCCCAAACGAAAGGGGCCAGCAGCCAAAGACCTAGCTGGCCTGAAAGCCCCCCAGGGGGCCCACAAGCAGCCCCTCTCAATTTGGGTCTGGGGGCTTTCGCTGGGCGGGGAACCTTGGAGGTACCTGTGGGTTTGCAGTTGGCGGCCCGAGAAGCACTCTCCGGCCAACATGCCAAACGTCCAGCAATAGCTCCCAAACGAAAGGGGCCAGCAGCCAAAGACCTAGCTGGCCTGAAAGCCCCCCAGGGGGCCCACAAGCAGCCCCTCTCAATTTGGGTCTGGGGGCTTTCGCTGGGCGGGGAACCTTGGAGGTACCTGCAAGGTTGCAGTTGGCGGCCCGAGAAGCACTCTCCGGCCAACATGCCAAACGTCCAGCAATAGCTCCCAAACGAAAGCGGCCAGCAGCCAAAGACCTAGCTGGCCTGAAAGCCCCCCAGAGGGCCCACAAGCAGCCCCACTCAATTTGGGTCTGGGGGCTTTCGCTGGGCGGGGAACCTTGGAGGTACCTGCAAGGTTGCAGTTCGCAGCCCGAGAAGCACTCTCCGGCCAACATGCCAAACGTCCAGCAATAGCTCCCAAACGAAAGGGGCCAGCAGCCAAAGACCTAGCTGGCCTGAAAGCCCCCCAGGGGGCCCACAAGCAGCCCCTCTCAATTTGGGTCTGGGGGCTTTCGCTGGGCGGGGAACCTTGGAGGTACCTGCAAGGTTGCAGTTGGCGGCCCGAGAAGCACTCTCCGGCCAACATGCCAAACGTCCAGCAATAGCTCCCAAACGAAAGGGGCCAGCAGCCAAAGACCTAGCTGGCCTGAAAGCCCCCCAGGGGGCCCACAAGCAGCCCCTCTCAATTTGGGTCTGGGGGCTTTCGCTGGGCGGGGAACCTTGGAGGTACCTGCAAGGTTGCAGTTGGCGGCCCGAGAAGCACTCTCCGGCCAACATGCCAAACGTCCAGCAATAGCTCCCAAACGAAAGGGGCCAGCAGCCAAAGACCTAGCTGGCCTGAAAGCCCCCCAGGGGGCCCACAAGCAGCCCCTCTCAATTTGGGTCTGGGGGCTTTCGCTGGGCGGGGAACCTTGGAGGTACCTGCAAGGTTGCAGTTGGCGGCCCGAGAAGCACTCTCCGGCCAACATGCCAAACGTCCAGCAATAGCTCCCAAACGAAAGGGGCCAGCAGCCAAAGACCTAGCTGGCCTGAAAGCCCCCCAGGGGGCCCACAAGCAGCCCCTCTCAATTTGGGTCTGGGGGCTTTCGCTGGGCGGGGAACCTTGGAGGTACCTGCAAGGTTGCAGTTCGCAGCCCGAAAAGCACTCTCCGGCCAACATGCCAAACGTCCAGCAATAGCTCCCAAACGAAAGGGGCCAGCAGCCAAAGACCTAGCTGGCCTGAAAGCCCCCCAGGGGGCCCACAAGCAGCCCCTCTAAATTTGGGTCTGGGGGCTTTCGCTGGGCGGGGAACCTTGGAGGTACCTGCAAGGTTGCAGTTGGCGGCCCGAGAAGCACTCTCCGGCCAACATGCCAAACGTCCAGCAATAGCTCCCAAACGAAAGGGGCCAGCAGCCAAAGACCTAGCTGGCCTGAAAGCCCCCCAGGGGGCCCACAAGCAGCCCCACTCAATTTGGGTCTGGGGGCTTTCGCTGGGTGGGGAACCTTGGAGGTACCTGCAAGGTTGCAGTTGGCGGCCCGAGAAGCACTCTCCGGCCAACATGCCAAACGTCCAGCAATAGCTCCCAAATGAAAGGGGCCAGCAGCCAAAGACCTAGCTGGCCTGAAAGCCCCCCAGGGGGCCCACAAGCAGCCCCTCTCAATTTGGGTCTGGGGGCTTTCGCTGGGCGGGGAACCTTGGAGGTACCTGCAAGGTTGCAGTTCGCAGCCCGAGAAGCACTCTCCGGCCAACATGCCAAACGTCCAGCAATAGCTCCCAAACGAAAGGGGCCAGCAGCCAAAGACCTAGCTGGCCTGAAAGCCCCCCAGGGGGCCCACAAGCAGCCCCTCTCAATTTGGGTCTGGGGGCTTTCTCTGGGCGGGGAACCTTGGAGGTACCTGCAAGGTTGCAGTTGGCGGCCCGAGAAGCACTCTCCGGCCAACATGCCAAACGTCCAGCAATAGCTCCCAAATGAAAGGGGCCAGCCGCCAAAGACCTAGCTGGCCTGAAAGCCCCCCAGGGGGCCCACAAGCAGCCCCTCTCAATTTGGGTCTGGGGGCTTTTGCTGGGCAGGAAACCTTGGAGGTACCTGCAAGGTTGCAGTTGGCGGCCCGAGAAGCACTCTCCGGCCAACATGCCAAACGTCCAGCAATAGCTCCCAAACGAAAGGGGCCAGCAGTCAAAGACCTAGCTGGCCTGAAAGCCCCCCAGGGGGCCCACAAGCAGCCCCTCTCAATTTGGGTCTGGGGGCTTTCGCTGGACGGGGAACCTTGGAGGTACCTGCAAGGTTGCAGTTGGCGGCCCGAGAAGCACTCTCCGGCCAACATGCCAAACGTCCAGCAATAGCTCCCAAACGAAAGGGGCCAGCAGCCAAAGACCTAGCTGGCCTGAAAGCCCCCCAGGGGGCCCACAAGCAGCCCCTCTCAATTTGGGTCTGGGGGCTTTCTCTGGGCAGGAAACCTTGGAGGTACCTGCAAGGTTGCAGTTGGCGGCCCGAGAAGCACTCTCCGGCCAACATGCCAAACGTCCAGCAATAGCTCCCAAACGAAAGGGGCCAGCAGCCAAAGACCTAGCTGGCCTGAAAGCCCCCCAGGGGGCCCACAAGCAGCCCCTCTCAATTTGGGTCTGGGGGCTTTCGCTGGGCGGGGAACCTTGGAGGTACCTGTGGGTTTGCAGTTGGCGGCCCGAGAAGCACTCTCCGGCCAACATGCCAAACGTCCAGCAATAGCTCCCAAACGAAAGGGGCCAGCAGCCAAAGACCTAGCTGGCCTGAAAGCCCCCCAGGGGGCCCACAAGCAGCCCCTCTCAATTTGGGTCTGGGGGCTTTCGCTGGGCGGGGAACCTTGGAGGTACCTGCAAGGTTGCAGTTGGCGGCCCGAGAAGCACTCTCCGGCCAACATGCCAAACGTCCAGCAATAGCTCCCAAACGAAAGGGGCCAGCAGCCAAAGACCTAGCTGGCCTGAAAGCCCCCCAGGGGGCCCACAAGCAGCCCCTCTCAATTTGGGTCTGGGGGCTTTCTCTGGGCGGGGAACCTTGGAGGTACCTGCAAGGTTTCAGTTCGCAGCCCGAAAAGCACTCTACGGCCAACATGCCAAACGTCCAGCAATAGCTCCCAAACGAAAGGGGCCAGCAGCCAAAGACCTAGCTGGCCTGAAAGCCCCCCAGGGGGCCCACAAGCAGCCCCTCTCAATTTGGGTCTGGGGGCTTTCGCTGGGCGGGGAACCTTGGAGGTACCTGCAAGGTTGCAGTTGGCGGCCCGAGAAGCACTCTCCGGCCAACATGCCAAACGTCCAGCAATAGCTCCCAAACGAAAGGGGCCAGCAGCCAAAGACCTAGCTGGCCTGAAAGCCCCCCAGGGGGCCCACAAGCAGCCCCTCTCAATTTGGGTCTGGGGGCTTTCGCTGGGCGGGGAACCTTGGAGGTACCTGTGGGATTGCAGTTCGCGGCCCGAGAAGCACTCTCCGGCCAACATGCCAAACGTCCAGCAATAGCTCCCAAACGAAAGGGGCCAGCAGCCAAAGACCTAGCTGGCCTGAAAGCCCCCCAGGGGGCCCACAAGCAGCCCCTCTCAATTTGGGTCTGGGGGCTTTCGCTGGGCGGGGAACCTTGGAGGTACCTGCAAGGTTGCAGTTCGCAGCCCGAGAAGCACTCTCCGGCCAACATGCCAAACGTCCAGCAATAGCTCCCAAACGAAAGGGGCCAGCAGCCAAAGACCTAGCTGGCCTGAAAGCCCCCCAGGGGGCCCACAAGCAGCCCCTCTCAATTTGGGTCTGGGGGCTTTCGCTGGGCGGGGAACCTTGGAGGTACCTGCAAGGTTGCAGTTGACGGCCCGAGAAGCACTCTCCGGCCAACATGCCAAACGTCCAGCAATAGCTCCCAAACGAAAGGGGCCAGCAGCCAAAGACCTAGCTGGCCTGAAAGCCCCCCAGGGGGCCCACAAGCAGCCCCTCTCAATTTGGGTCTGGGGGCTTTCGCTGGGCGGGGAACCTTGGAGGTACCTGCAAGGTTGCAGTTGGCGGCCCGAGAAGCACTCTCCGGCCAACATGCCAAACGTCCAGCAATAGCTCCCAAACGAAAGGGGCCAGCAGCCAAAGACCTAGCTGGCCTGAAAGCCCCCCAGGGGGCCCACAAGCAGCCCCTCTCAATTTGGGTCTGGGGGCTTTTGCTGGGCGGGGAACCTTGGAGGTACCTGTGGGATTGCAGTTCGCAGCCCGAGAAGCACTCTCCGGCCAACATGCCAAACGTCCAGCAATAGCTCCCAAACCAAAGGGGCCAGCAGCCAAAGACCTAGCTGGCCTGAAAGCCCCCCAGGGGGCCCACAAGCAGCCCCTCTCAATTTGGGTCTGGGGGCTTTCGCTGGGCGGGGAACCTTGGAGGTACCTGCAAGGTTGCAGTTGGCGGCCCGAGAAGCACTCTCCGGCCAACATGCCAAACGTCCAGCAATAGCTCCCAAACGAAAGGGGCCAGCAGCCAAAGACCTAGCTGGCCTGAAAGCCCCCCAGGGGGCCCACAAGCAGCCCCTCTCAATTTGGGTCTGGGGGCTTTCGCTGGGCGGGGAAACTTGGAGGTACCTGCAAGGTTGAAGTTCGCAGCCCGAGAAGCACTCTCCAGCCAACATGCCAAACGTCCAGCAATAGCTCCCAAACGAAAGGGGCCAGCAGCCAAAGACCTAGCTGGCCTGAAAGCCCCCCAGGGGGCCCACAAGCAGCCCCTCTCAATTTGGGTCTGGGGGCTTTCGCTGGGCGGGGAACCTTGGAGGTACCTGCAAGGTTGCAGTTCGCAGCCCGAAAAGCACTCTCCGGCCAACATGCCAAACGTCCAGCAATAGCTCCCAAACGAAAGGGGCCAGCAGCCAAAGACCTAGCTGGCCTGAAAGCCCCCCAGGGGGCCCACAAGCAGCCCCTCTCAATTTGGGTCTGGGGGCTTTCGCTGGGCGGGGAACCTTGGAGGTACCTGCAAGGTTGCAGTTGGCGGCCCGAGAAGCACTCTCCGGCCAACATGCCAAACGTCCAGCAATAGCTCCCAAACGAAAGGGGCCAGCAGCCAAAGACCTAGCTGGCCTGAAAGCCCCCCAGGGGGCCCACAAGCAGCCCCTCTCAATTTGGGTCTGGGGGCTTTTGCTGGGCAGGAAACCTTGGAGGTACCTGCAAGGTTGCAGTTGGCGGCCCGAGAAGCACTCTCCGGCCAACATGCCAAACGTCCAGCAATAGCTCCCAAACGAAAGGGGCCAGCAGCCAAAGACCTAGCTGGCCTGAAAGCCCCCCAGGGGGCCCACAAGCAGCCCCTCTCAATTTGGGTCTGGGGGCTTTTGCTGGGCAGGAAACCTTGGAGGTACCTGCAAGGTTGCAGTTGGCGGCCCGAGAAGCACTCTCCGGCCAACATGCCAAACGTCCAGCAATAGCTCCCAAACGAAAGGGGCCAGCAGCCAAAGACCTAGCTGGCCTGAAAGCCCCCCAGGGGGCCCTCAAGCAGCCCCTCTCAATTTGGGTCTGGGGGCTTTCGCTGGGCGGGGAACCTTGGAGGTACCTGCAAGGTTGCAGTTGGCGGCCCGAGAAGCACTCTCCGGCCAACATGCCAAACGTCCAGCAATAGCTCCCAAACGAAAGGGGCCAGCAGCCAAAGACCTAGCTGGCCTGAAAGCCCCCCAGGGGGCCCACAAGCAGCCCCTCTCAATTTGGGTCTGGGGGCTTTTGCTGGGCGGGGAACCTTGGAGGTACCTGTGGGATTGCAGTTCGCAGCCCGAGAAGCACTCTCCGGCCAACATGCCAAACGTCCAGCAATAGCTCCCAAACGAAAGGGGCCAGCAGCCAAAGACCTAGCTGGCCTGAAAGCCCCCCAGGGGGCCCACAAGCAGCCCCTCTCAATTTGGGTCTGGGGGCTTTCGCTGGGCGGGGAACCTTGGAGGTACCTGCAAGGTTGCAGTTGGCGGCCCGAGAAGCACTCTCCGGCCAACATGCCAAACGTCCAGCAATAGCTCCCAAACGAAAGGGGCCAGCAGCCAAAGACCTAGCTGGCCTGAAAGCCCCCCAGGGGGCCCACAAGCAGCCCCTCTCAATTTGGGTCTGGGGGCTTTCGCTGGGCGGGGAAACTTGGAGGTACCTGCAAGGTTGAAGTTCGCAGCCCGAGAAGCACTCTCCGGCCAACATGCCAAACGTCCAGCAATAGCTCCCAAACGAAAGGGGCCAGCAGCCAAAGACCTAGCTGGCCTGAAAGCCCCCCAGGGGGCCCACAAGCAGCCCCTCTCAATTTGGGTCTGGGGGCTTTCGCTGGGCGGGGAACCTTGGAGGTACCTGCAAGGTTGCAGTTCGCAGCCCGAAAAGCACTCTCCGGCCAACATGCCAAACGTCCAGCAATAGCTCCCAAACGAAAGGGGCCAGCAGCCAAAGACCTAGCTGGCCTGAAAGCCCCCCAGGGGGCCCACAAGCAGCCCCTCTCAATTTGGGTCTGGGGGCTTTCGCTGGGCGGGGAACCTTGGAGGTACCTGCAAGGTTGCAGTTGGCGGCCCGAGAAGCACTCTCCGGCCAACATGCCAAACGTCCAGCAATAGCTCCCAAACGAAAGGGGCCAGCAGCCAAAGACCTAGCTGGCCTGAAAGCCCCCCAGGGGGCCCACAAGCAGCCCCTCTCAATTTGGGTCTGGGGGCTTTTGCTGGGCAGGAAACCTTGGAGGTACCTGCAAGGTTGCAGTTGGCGGCCCGAGAAGCACTCTCCGGCCAACATGCCAAACGTCCAGCAATAGCTCCCAAACGAAAGGGGCCAGCAGCCAAAGACCTAGCTGGCCTGAAAGCCCCCCAGGGGGCCCACAAGCAGCCCCTCTCAATTTGGGTCTGGGGGCTTTTGCTGGGCAGGAAACCTTGGAGGTACCTGCAAGGTTGCAGTTGGCGGCCCGAGAAGCACTCTCCGGCCAACATGCCAAACGTCCAGCAATAGCTCCCAAACGAAAGGGGCCAGCAGCCAAAGACCTAGCTGGCCTGAAAGCCCCCCAGGGGGCCCACAAGCAGCCCCTCTCAATTTGGGTCTGGGGGCTTTCGCTGGGCGGGGAACCTTGGAGGTACCTGCAAGGTTGCAGTTCGCAGCCCGAGAAGCACTCTCCGGCCAACATGCCAAACGTCCAGCAATAGCTCCCAAACGAAAGGGGCCAGCAGCCAAAGACCTAGCTGGCCTGAAAGGCCCCCAGGGGGCCCACAAGCAGCCCCTCTCAATTTGGGTCTGGGGGCTTTCGCTGGGCAGGGAACCTTGGAGGTACCTGCAAGGTTGCAGTTCGCAGCCCGAGAAGCACTCTCCGGCCAACATGCCAAACGTCCAGCAATAGCTCCCAAACGAAAGGGGCCAGCAGCCAAAGACCTAGCTGGCCTGAAGGGGCCCCAGGGGGCCCCCAAGCAGCCCCTCTCCATTTGGGTCTGGGGGCTTTCGTTGGGCCGGGAACCTGGCAGGTACCTGCCAGGTTGCAGTTCGCGGCCGGAGAAGCACTCTCCGGCCAACATGCCAAACGTCCAGCAATAGCTCCCAAAGCGAAGGAGCCAGCAGCCAAAGACCTAGCTGGCCTGAAGGGGCCCCAGGGGTCCCACAAGCAGCCCCTCTCAATTTGGGTCTGGGGGCTTTCGCTGGGCGGGGAACCTTGGAGGTACCTGCAAGGTTTCAGTTGGCAGCCCGAAAAGCACTCTCCGGCCAACATGCCAAACGTCCAGCAATAGCTCCCAAACGAAAGGGGCCAGCAGCCAAAGACCTAGCTGGCCTGAAAGCCCCCCAGGGGGCCCACAAGCAGCCCCTCTCAATTTGGGTCTGGGGGCTTTCGCTGGGCGGGGAACCTTGGAGGTACCTGCAAGGTTTCAGTTGGCAGCCCGAAAAGCACTCTCCGGCCAACATGCCAAACGTCCAGCAATAGCTCCCAAACGAAAGGGGCCAGCAGCCAAAGACCTAGCTGGCCTGAAAGCCCCCCAGGGGGCCCACAAGCAGCCCCTCTCAATTTGGGTCTGGGGGCTTTCGCTGGGCGGGGAACCTTGGAGGTACCTGCAAGGTTGCAGTTCGCAGCCCGAGAAGCACTCTCCGGCCAACATGCCAAACGTCCAGCAATAGCTCCCAAACGAAAGGGGCCAGCAGCCAAAGACCTAGCTGGCCTGAAAGCCCCCCAGGGGGCCCACAAGCAGCCCCTCTCAATTTGGGTCTGGGGGCTTTCGCTGGGCGGGGAACCTTGGAGGTACCTGCAAGGTTGCAGTTGGCGGCCCGAGAAGCACTCTCCGGCCAACATGCCAAACGTCCAGCAATAGCTCCCAAACGAAAGGGGCCAGCAGCCAAAGACCTAGCTGGCCTGAAAGCCCCCCAGGGGGCCCACAAGCAGCCCCTCTCAATTTGGGTCTGGGGGCTTTTGCTGGGCGGGGAACCTTGGAGGTACCTGTGGGATTGCAGTTCGCAGCCCGAGAAGCACTCTCCGGCCAACATGCCAAACGTCCAGCAATAGCTCCCAAACGAAAGGGGCCAGCAGCCAAAGACCTAGCTGGCCTGAAAGCCCCCCAGGGGGCCCACAAGCAGCCCCTCTCAATTTGGGTCTGGGGGCTTTCGCTGGGCGGGGAACCTTGGAGGTACCTGCAAGGTTGCAGTTGGCGGCCCGAGAAGCACTCTCCGGCCAACATGCCAAACGTCCAGCAATAGCTCCCAAACGAAAGGGGCCAGCAGCCAAAGACCTAGCTGGCCTGAAAGCCCCCCAGGGGGCCCACAAGCAGCCCCTCTCAATTTGGGTCTGGGGGCTTTCGCTGGGCGGGGAAACTTGGAGGTACCTGCAAGGTTGAAGTTCGCAGCCCGAGAAGCACTCTCCGGCCAACATGCCAAACGTCCAGCAATAGCTCCCAAACGAAAGGGGCCAGCAGCCAAAGACCTAGCTGGCCTGAAAGCCCCCCAGGGGGCCCACAAGCAGCCCCTCTCAATTTGGGTCTGGGGGCTTTCGCTGGGCGGGGAACCTTGGAGGTACCTGCAAGGTTGCAGTTCGCAGCCCGAAAAGCACTCTCCGGCCAACATGCCAAACGTCCAGCAATAGCTCCCAAACGAAAGGGGCCAGCAGCCAAAGACCTAGCTGGCCTGAAAGCCCCCCAGGGGGCCCACAAGCAGCCCCTCTCAATTTGGGTCTGGGGGCTTTCGCTGGGCGGGGAACCTTGGAGGTACCTGCAAGGTTGCAGTTGGCGGCCCGAGAAGCACTCTCCGGCCAACATGCCAAACGTCCAGCAATAGCTCCCAAACGAAAGGGGCCAGCAGCCAAAGACCTAGCTGGCCTGAAAGCCCCCCAGGGGGCCCACAAGCAGCCCCTCTCAATTTGGGTCTGGGGGCTTTTGCTGGGCAGGAAACCTTGGAGGTACCTGCAAGGTTGCAGTTGGCGGCCCGAGAAGCACTCTCCGGCCAACATGCCAAACGTCCAGCAATAGCTCCCAAACGAAAGGGGCCAGCAGCCAAAGACCTAGCTGGCCTGAAAGCCCCCCAGGGGGCCCACAAGCAGCCCCTCTCAATTTGGGTCTGGGGGCTTTTGCTGGGCAGGAAACCTTGGAGGTACCTGCAAGGTTGCAGTTGGCGGCCCGAGAAGCACTCTCCGGCCAACATGCCAAACGTCCAGCAATAGCTCCCAAACGAAAGGGGCCAGCAGCCAAAGACCTAGCTGGCCTGAAAGCCCCCCAGGGGGCCCTCAAGCAGCCCCTCTCAATTTGGGTCTGGGGGCTTTCGCTGGGCGGGGAACCTTGGAGGTACCTGCAAGGTTGCAGTTGGCGGCCCGAGAAGCACTCTCCGGCCAACATGCCAAACGTCCAGCAATAGCTCCCAAACGAAAGGGGCCAGCAGCCAAAGACCTAGCTGGCCTGAAAGCCCCCCAGGGGGCCCACAAGCAGCCCCTCTCAATTTGGGTCTGGGGGCTTTTGCTGGGCGGGGAACCTTGGAGGTACCTGTGGGATTGCAGTTCGCAGCCCGAGAAGCACTCTCCGGCCAACATGCCAAACGTCCAGCAATAGCTCCCAAACGAAAGGGGCCAGCAGCCAAAGACCTAGCTGGCCTGAAAGCCCCCCAGGGGGCCCACAAGCAGCCCCTCTCAATTTGGGTCTGGGGGCTTTCGCTGGGCGGGGAACCTTGGAGGTACCTGCAAGGTTGCAGTTGGCGGCCCGAGAAGCACTCTCCGGCCAACATGCCAAACGTCCAGCAATAGCTCCCAAACGAAAGGGGCCAGCAGCCAAAGACCTAGCTGGCCTGAAAGCCCCCCAGGGGGCCCACAAGCAGCCCCTCTCAATTTGGGTCTGGGGGCTTTCGCTGGGCGGGGAAACTTGGAGGTACCTGCAAGGTTGAAGTTCGCAGCCCGAGAAGCACTCTCCGGCCAACATGCCAAACGTCCAGCAATAGCTCCCAAACGAAAGGGGCCAGCAGCCAAAGACCTAGCTGGCCTGAAAGCACCCCAGGGGGCCCACAAGCAGCCCCTCTCAATTTGGGTCTGGGGGCTTTCGCTGGGCGGGGAACCTTGGAGGTACCTGCAAGGTTGCAGTTCGCAGCCCGAAAAGCACTCTCCGGCCAACATGCCAAACGTCCAGCAATAGCTCCCAAACGAAAGGGGCCAGCAGCCAAAGACCTAGCTGGCCTGAAAGCCCCCCAGGGGGCCCACAAGCAGCCCCTCTCAATTTGGGTCTGGGGGCTTTCGCTGGGCGGGGAACCTTGGAGGTACCTGCAAGGTTGCAGTTGGCGGCCCGAGAAGCACTCTCCGGCCAACATGCCAAACGTCCAGCAATAGCTCCCAAACGAAAGGGGCCAGCAGCCAAAGACCTAGCTGGCCTGAAAGCCCCCCAGGGGGCCCACAAGCAGCCCCTCTCAATTTGGGTCTGGGGGCTTTTGCTGGGCAGGAAACCTTGGAGGTACCTGCAAGGTTGCAGTTGGCGGCCCGAGAAGCACTCTCCGGCCAACATGCCAAACGTCCAGCAATAGCTCCCAAACGAAAGGGGCCAGCAGCCAAAGACCTAGCTGGCCTGAAAGCCCCTCAGGGGGCCCACAAGCAGCCCCTCTCAATTTGGGTCTGGGGGCTTTTGCTGGGCAGGAAACCTTGGAGGTACCTGCAAGGTTGCAGTTGGCGGCCCGAGAAGCACTCTCCGGCCAACATGCCAAACGTCCAGCAATAGCTCCCAAACGAAAGGGGCCAGCAGCCAAAGACCTAGCTGGCCTGAAAGGCCCCCAGGGGGCCCACAAGCAGCCCCTCTCCATTTGGGTCTGGGGGCTTTCGTTGGGCCGGGAACCTGGCAGGTACCTGCCAGGTTGCAGTTCGCGGCCGGAGAAGCACTCTCCGGCCAACATGCCAAACGTGGAGCTACTGCTCCCAAAGCGAAGGAGCCAGCAGCCAAAGACCTAGCTGGCCTGAAGGGGCCCCAGGGGTCCCACAAGCAGCCCCTCTCAATTTGGGTCTGGGGGCTTTCGCTGGGCGGGGAACCTTGGAGGTACCTGCAAGGTTTCAGTTGGCAGCCCGAAAAGCACTCTCCGGCCAACATGCCAAACGTCCAGCAATAGCTCCCAAACGAAAGGGGCCAGCAGCCAAAGACCTAGCTGGCCTGAAAGCCCCCCAGGGGGCCCACAAGCAGCCCCTCTCAATTTGGGTCTGGGGGCTTTCGCTGGGCGGGGAACCTTGGAGGTACCTGCAAGGTTTCAGTTGGCAGCCCGAGAAGCACTCTCCGGCCAACATGCCAAACGTCCAGCAATAGCTCCCAAACGAAAGGGGCCAGCAGCCAAAGACCTAGCTGGCCTGAAAGCCCCCCAGGGGGCCCACAAGCAGCCCCTCTCAATTTGGGTCTGGGGGCTTTCGCTGGGCGGGGAACCTTGGAGGTACCTGCAAGGTTGCAGTTCGCAGCCCGAGAAGCACTCTCCGGCCAACATGCCAAACGTCCAGCAATAGCTCCCAAACGAAAGGGGCCAGCAGCCAAAGACCTAGCTGGCCTGAAAGCCCCCCAGGGGGCCCACAAGCAGCCCCTCTCAATTTGGGTCTGGGGGCTTTCGCTGGGCGGGGAACCTTGGAGGTACCTGCAAGGTTGCAGTTGGCGGCCCGAGAAGCACTCTCCGGCCAACATGCCAAACGTCCAGCAATAGCTCCCAAACGAAAGGGGCCAGCAGCCAAAGACCTAGCTGGCCTGAAAGCCCCCCAGGGGGCCCACAAGCAGCCCCTCTCAATTTGGGTCTGGGGGCTTTCGCTGGGCGGGGAACCTTGGAGGTACCTGCAAGGTTGCAGTTGGCGGCCCGAGAAGCACTCTCCGGCCAACATGCCAAACGTCCAGCAATAGCTCCCAAACGAAAGGGGCCAGCAGCCAAAGACCTAGCTGGCCTGAAAGCCCCCCAGGGGGCCCACAAGCAGCCCCTCTCAATTTGGGTCTGGGGGCTTTCGCTGGGCGGGGAACCTTGGAGGTACCTGCAAGGTTGCAGTTGGCGGCCCGAGAAGCACTCTCCGGCCAACATGCCAAACGTCCAGCAAGAGCTCCCAAACGAAAGGGGCCAGCAGCCAAAGACCTAGCTGGCCTGAAAGCCCCCCAGGGGGCCCACAAGCAGCCCCTCTCAATTTGGGTCTGGGGGCTTTCGCTAGGCGGGGAACCTTGGAGGTACCTGCAAGGTTGCAGTTGGCGGCCCGAGAAGCACTCTCCGGCCAACATGCCAAACGTCCAGCAATAGCTCCCAAACGAAAGGGGCCAGCAGCCAAAGACCTAGCTGGCCTGAAAGCCCCCCAGGGGGCCCACAAGCAGCCCCTCTCAATTTGGGTCTGGGGGCTTTCGCTGGGCGGGGAACCTTGGAGGTACCTGCAAGGTTGCAGTTCGCAGCCCGAAAAGCACTCTCCGGCCAACATGCCAAACGTCCAGCAATAGCTCCCAAACGAAAGGGGCCAGCAGCCAAAGACCTAGCTGGCCTGAAAGCCCCCCAGGGGGCCCACAAGCAGCCCCTCTCAATTTGGGTCTGGGGGCTTTCGCTGGGCGGGGAACCTTGGAGGTACCTGCAAGGTTGCAGTTGGCGGCCCGAGAAGCACTCTCCGGCCAACATGCCAAACGTCCAGCAATAGCTCCCAAACGAAAGGGGCCAGCAGTCAAAGACCTAGCTGGCCTGAAAGCCCCCCAGGGGGCCCACAAGCAGCCCCTCTCAATTTGGGTCTGGGGGCTTTCTCTGGGCGGGGAACCTTGGAGGTACCTGCAAGGTTTCAGTTCGCAGCCCGAAAAGCCCTCTCCGGCCAACATGCCAAACGTCCAGCAATAGCTCCCAAACGAAAGGGGCCAGCAGCCAAAGACCTAGCTGGCCTGAAAGCCCCCCAGGGGGCCCACAAGCAGCCCCTCTCAATTTGGGTCTGGGGGCTTTCGCTGGGCGGGGAACCTTGGAGGTACCTGCAAGGTTGCAGTTCGCAGCCCGAAAAGCACTCTCCGGCCAACATGCCAAACGTCCAGCAATAGCTCCCAAACGAAAGGGGCCAGCAGCCAAAGACCTAGCTGGCCTGAAAGCCCCCCAGGGGGCCCACAAGCAGCCCCTCTCAATTTGGGTCTGGGGGCTTTCGCTGGGCGGGGAACCTTGGAGGTACCTGCAAGGTTGCAGTTGGCGGCCCGAGAAGCACTCTCCGGCCAACATGCCAAACGTCCAGCAATAGCTCCCAAACGAAAGGGGCCAGCAGCCAAAGACCTAGCTGGCCTGAAAGCCCCCCAGGGGGCCCACAAGCAGCCCCTCTCAATTTGGGTCTGGGGGCTTTCGCTGGGCGGGGAACCTTGGAGGTACCTGCAAGGTTGCAGTTCGCAGCCCGAAAAGCACTCTCCGGCCAACATGCCAAACGTCCAGCAATAGCTCCCAAACGAAAGGGGCCAGCAGCCAAAGACCTAGCTGGCCTGAAAGCCCCCCAGGGGGCCCACAAGCAGCCCCTCTCAATTTGGGTCTGGGGGCTTTCGCTGGGCGGGGAACCTTGGAGGTACCTGCAAGGTTGCAGTTGGCGGCCCGAGAAGCACTCTCCGGCCAACATGCCAAACGTCCAGCAATAGCTCCCAAACGAAAGGGGCCAGCAGCCAAAGACCTAGCTGGCCTGAAAGCCCCCCAGGGGGCCCACAAGCAGCCCCTCTCAATTTGGGTCTGGGGGCTTTCTCTGGGCGGGGAACCTTGGAGGTACCTGCAAGGTTTCAGTTCGCAGCCCGAAAAGCCCTCTCCGGCCAACATGCCAAACGTCCAGCAATAGCTCCCAAACGAAAGGGGCCAGCAGCCAAAGACCTAGCTGGCCTGAAAGCCCCCCAGGGGGCCCACAAGCAGCCCCTCTCAATTTGGGTCTGGGGGCTTTCGCTGGGCGGGGAACCTTGGAGGTACCTGCAAGGTTGCAGTTCGCAGCCCGAAAAGCACTCTCCGGCCAACATGCCAAACGTCCAGCAATAGCTCCCAAACGAAAGGGGCCAGCAGCCAAAGACCTAGCTGGCCTGAAAGCCCCCCAGGGGGCCCACAAGCAGCCCCTCTCAATTTGGGTCTGGGGGCTTTCGCTGGGCGGGGAACCTTGGAGGTACCTGCAAGGTTGCAGTTGGCGGCCCGAGAAGCACTCTCCGGCCAACATGCCAAACGTCCAGCAATAGCTCCCAAACGAAAGGGGCCAGCAGCCAAAGACCTAGCTGGCCTGAAAGCCCCCCAGGGGGCCCACAAGCAGCCCCTCTCAATTTGGGTCTGGGGGCTTTCGCTGGGCGGGGAACCTTGGAGGTACCTGCAAGGTTGCAGTTCGCAGCCCGAAAAGCACTCTCCGGCCAACATGCCAAACGTCCAGCAATAGCTCCCAAACGAAAGGGGCCAGCAGCCAAAGACCTAGCTGGCCTGAAAGCCCCCCAGGGGGCCCACAAGCAGCCCCTCTCAATTTGGGTCTGGGGGCTTTCGCTGGGCGGGGAACCTTGGAGGTACCTGCAAGGTTGCAGTTGGCGGCCCGAGAAGCACTCTCCGGCCAACATGCCAAACGTCCAGCAATAGCTCCCAAACGAAAGGGGCCAGCAGCCAAAGACCTAGCTGGCCTGAAAGCCCCCCAGGGGGCCCACAAGCAGCCCCACTCAATTTGGGTCTGGGGGCTTTCGCTGGGCGGGGAACCTTGGAGGTACCTGCAAGGTTTCAGTTCGCAGCCCGAAAAGCACTCTCCGGCCAACATGCCAAACGTCCAGCAATAGCTCCCAAACGAAAGGGGCCAGCAGCCAAAGACCTAGCTGGCCTGAAAGCCCCCCAGGGGGCCCACAAGCAGCCCCTCTCAATTTGGGTCTGGGGGCTTTCGCTGGGCGGGGAACCTTGGAGGTACCTGCAAGGTTGCAGTTCGCAGCCCGAGAAGCACTCTCCGGCCAACATGCCAAACGTCCAGCAAGAGCTCCCAAACGAAAGGGGCCAGCAGCCAAAGACCTAGCTGGCCTGAAAGCCCCCCAGGGGGCCCACAAGCAGCCCCTCTCAATTTGGGTCTGGGGGCTTTCGCTGGACGGGGAACCTTGGAGGTACCTGCAAGGTTGCAGTTGGCGGCCCGAGAAGCACTCTCCGGCCAACATGCCAAACGTCCAGCAAGAGCTCCCAAACGAAAGGGGCCAGCAGCCAAAGACCTAGCTGGCCTGAAAGCCCCCCAGGGGGCCCACGAGCAGCCCCTCTCAATTTGGGTCTGGGGGCTTTTGCTGGGCAGGAAACCTTGGAGGTACCTGCAAGGTTGCAGTTGGCGGCCCGAGAAGCACTCTCCGGCCAACATGCCAAACGTCCAGCAATAGCTCCCAAACGAAAGGGGCCAGCAGTCAAAGACCTAGCTGGCGTGAAAGCCCCCCAGGGGGCCCACAAGCAGCCCCTCTCAATTTGGGTCTGGGGGCTTTCGCTGGGCGGGGAACCTTGGAGGTACCTGTGGGTTTGCAGTTGGCGGCCCGAGAAGCACTCTCCGGCCAACATGCCAAACGTCCAGCAATAGCTCCCAAACGAAAGGGGCCAGCAGCCAAAGACCTAGCTGGCCTGAAAGCCCCCCAGGGGGCCCACAAGCAGCCCCTCTCAATTTGGGTCTGGGGGCTTTCGCTGGGCGGGGAACCTTGGAGGTACCTGCAAGGTTGCAGTTCGCAGCCCGAAAAGCACTCTCCGGCCAACATGCCAAACGTCCAGCAATAGCTCCCAAACGAAAGGGGCCAGCAGCCAAAGACCTAGCTGGCCTGAAAGCCCCCCAGGGGGCCCACAAGCAGCCCCTCTCAATTTGGGTCTGGGGGCTTTCGCTGGGCGGGGAACCTTGGAGGTACCTGCAAGGTTGGAGTTTGCAGCCCGAAGAGCACTCTCCGGCCAACATGCCAAACGTCCAGCAATAGCTCCCAAACGAAAGGGGCCAGCAGCCAAAGACCTAGCTGGCCTGAAAGCCCCCCAGGGGGCCCACAAGCAGCCCCTCTCAATTTGGGTCTGGGGGCTTTCGCTGGGCGGGGAACCTTGGAGGTACCTGCAAGGTTGCAGTTGGCGGCCCGAGAAGCACTCTCCGGCCAACATGCCAAACGTCCAGCAATAGCTCCCAAACGAAAGGGGCCAGCAGCCAAAGACCTAGCTGGCCTGAAAGCCCCCCAGGGGGCCCACAAGCAGCCCCTCTCAATTTGGGTCTGGGGGCTTTCGCTGGGCGGGGAACCTGGGAGGTACCTGCAAGGTTGCAGTTGGCGGCCCGAGAAGCACTCTCCGGCCAACATGCCAAACGTCCAGCAATAGCTCCCAAACGAAAGGGGCCAGCAGCCAAAGACCTAGCTGGCCTGAAAGCCCCCCAGGGGGCCCACAAGCAGCCCCTCTCAATTTGGGTCTGGGGGCTTTCGCTGGGCGGGGAACCTTGGAGGTACCTGCAAGGTTGCAGTTGGCGGCCCGAGAAGCACTCTCCGGCCAACATGCCAAACGTCCAGCAATAGCTCCCAAATGAAAGGGGCCAGCAGCCAAAGACCTAGCTGGCCTGAAAGCCCCCCAGGGGGCCCACAAGCAGCCCCTCTCAATTTGGGTCTGGGGGCTTTCGCTGGGCGGGGAACCTTGGAGGTACCTGCAAGGTTGCAGTTGGCGGCCCGAGAAGCACTCTCCGGCCAACATGCCAAACGTCCAGCAATAGCTCCCAAACGAAAGGGGCCAGCAGCCAAAGACCTAGCTGGCCTGAAAGCCCCCCAGGGGGCCCACAAGCAGCCCCTCTCAATTTGGGTCTGGGGGCTTTCGCTGGGCGGGGAACCTTGGAGGTACCTGCAAGGTTGCAGTTGGCGGCCCGAGAAGCACTCTCCGGCCAACATGCCAAACGTCCAGCAATAGCTCCCAAACGAAAGGGGCCAGCAGCCAAAGACCTAGCTGGCCTGAAAGCCCCCCAGGGGGCCCACAAGCAGCCCCACTCAATTTGGGTCTGGGGGCTTTCGCTGGGCGGGGAACCTTGGAGGTACCTGCAAGGTTTCAGTTCGCAGCCCGAAAAGCACTCTCCGGCCAACATGCCAAACGTCCAGCAATAGCTCCCAAACGAAAGGGGCCAGCAGCCAAAGACCTAGCTGGCCTGAAAGCCCCCCAGGGGGCCCACAAGCAGCCCCTCTCAATTTGGGTCTGGGGGCTTTCGCTGGGCGGGGAACCTTGGAGGTACTGACACGCGGAAAACACACTTTACAACTTAGAAAGTTATAAAGAAGGTATGTTTAATCGCCGGCGGACGCACGGGGGATAGCTCCTCCAAAGACGTGCGTGCCCGATACAGTAACGCACTCATATTTATACCGCAAATTGTTACAAAATTCATAAGGTCGCCCCACCCGCCTATACATATGCATGGCCTGTCCCGCTTCGTATTAAAATGAGCATTTCCATAGTCTCCTCCTAGTGGCGCAGGCGCAGTGTCCTTTGAGGGTGGTCGTCGGGGGTCCCAAGATGAAGGCTCAAAGTCTTCCTCAGAAATGAACTTTTCACCTTTCTTCTTGACGCATGCGTACTAGGCAAGCTGGGCTTTTATCTAAGCAGGGGGTAACACCAGGCGCCCGTTATCTAAGCAGGGGGTAACACCAGTCCTTGGGAGTTTCCCCGCTATCTAAGCAGGCCATCCATGGAATAAAGGGTGTGACATTCTTACTGGCCAGACCCTCAACCATTTAATTCTATAACAAACATTCCTATAACCTTCCTATAACCTAACATTCCTATATAACATAACATTCCTATAACTTTCCCCGTTTCAATTCCCCCCTTTTCTACAAAGTTAGTAAATTCTTTTACTACATATCCCTCCAATGTCATGAGACTTTAGTTGATATGCGCTCAATGTCATAAAGTATGTAACTGGTTACATGGTGCCACGATTCATTTATTTCCTTGTAGATTGCCCTTTTCTAAAAGCTCTTTTGTATAATGCATTGGAGACATTTTATGCTGGTCCCAACCACAATACAAAATCCAATAATGATGATAATTATCATTATGAGGTGTCTTACCCATAGCCATGGTACTGATATCCAAGATGTCAGTTGTCCCCAAACCTCAGCAAACCCCCAAGAAGTATCATCTTTATTTATTCCTATCCCAACTTACAGATAATACTTCATATCCTGCTGATTGGGGTTTGGTAAAAGCACACTACAAGAGCACTGACTCCCCTTCGGCAACTTCATATTGTTTATGTGGGGCCCATATTTCGAATCCGGCACCAATGTATACCAGGTACATACTTACAAACACAGTCACATGAGTTATCATCGTTGGGGTTGCCTCTGTAGTCGGATCTTCACGGGTCCAGCAGGCTCACTTCTCCACCTTCCTGGGGCCTTCTTTCTGTTAATACCAATAGATATCTGTACCCCCCTTTTCTTGGAAGTTCCGAGAAATCAATTTGCCAATGTTGTCCCGGCCCCTTTCCTCATTCAATTTGACCCATTCTCAATTTTGGTGTTTGATTCAGTACGTCACTTGCAGGTTATTGTTGGATACAATGGGGAATTCACTATTGCAGTTTGGAAGTATGACCACACTGATTACAATCACAAAAGATCCACAAAATACTCTTATTACAATCACTGTGGCTTCCCTAAAACTTAGGATCACAGCTCACAAGCACACAAAATAGTTACTCAGAACGACACACTTAAAACCTTAAAACATATCACATAGTCACTTACCCTGTCTCTCAGGTAAGGGTTCCCAATACATTACCTCAGCCAGCCGCTCGGCTAAGGGGGAAGGGTCTCCTCCTAAGGTTGGAGGAACGGCTCCCAATACGAGCTCGAATGCCAGGGCTTTTTATTTGGTTCATTTTGCTGATGTGTGACAGGATGCAGGGCTGGGCCTGACATCTTCGGCCCTATCTCTTGCATATTCCTATTGTCTTGGCCCATCGAAACCAAATGTGGATCCTTAGGGCTTGTCAAACAGTTTGAGTAGTGGTTTGATTGGGACTCAGGACATAGGTTTGTGGAAGGAAGCCAAGGCTTAGCAAGGCTCCATGCAGGTTTTTCAGGTTTTGTGAAGTGCCGGCTTCAGTCTGTTTACAACACAACTCAAGTCGGAGCCATCTACACAGCTCCCCATGAGGTGTCTCTGCAGATAAAGAGCTTAAAAGCAGCCCAAGACTGAGTTGTGTATTACAACTCCCCGTAGGCCACCTGCTCTGCCTGGGCACTATTGAAACCTGTGTGTGTATTCCACACCGTGACCTGAGTCACAATTCAACCACTTATATATTACTATTGGCAGATGCATGGGTTTCATCTGCATACTTTAGCAGAGCTACATATTCCTCGGTTTTTAAGTGAACCCTTATGTGAGAGATGGATTTTACCATGATTCTCTTGATACAACTGATAGCAATACTTACTATAATAATGCAAATTATAATAACAATTAAGGTCTGCAGCAGGTTAGTAACCCATTCTGAAAATACCCATCCTATTCTACCAAAAATATTTCCCAACCAAGTGTCCTCTATTTGTTCTTGCAGTTCATGCGTGACTTCAGCTATCTTCTTCCGTGACACCCGGTATCCCTGTAGCCCTAAAAAGTTCAGTAAGCTTACAGTTCAAGAAATGCATACTTCCTTTGCTTTGGTAGCGATTAGGATGTCATCCGCATATTGTAGTATTTGACCTCCTGCATTTTGGTGGTATCACAGATTCTAAGGCCTTGCTGATCGGCCGTTCCGATAAATTTATCAGTGTGCGAATAATCTCTGTGGATTGCCCATCTAGCGCCGCCCGCGGTATCCCTAATGCTAACGCCTTTTTTCACAGCTCATTGCGCTGAGATTTGAAATGGAGATTGGTTTGTCGAGGAGGGTGGGGATTATTTCTCTCGAAAAACCGTGCTTGGCGGACCGGGCGCTGCAAATTTGGACCCTCTTCTAACCAGCCTATCTCTCTGCCATAAATCACCATTTCTTGTAATAGCTCCCCCCACGTTAAAACAGGCTGTAGCTGGTTTGGGTTGTGAGCATTACAGTCAATTGTCTGTGCAATCTTTTCCTTTAGGGTTTGCATATAGATTTTCAAGGCATGCGGGAGACCCCTAATCAATGGTTTAAGGCGGGTGGGGTCAATTGGAGCAGCAAGGGGAACACCCTGTCTCCCACTCTCATACATGGCTTGTATACACACAGCCTTTTGGCACTGATTCAGCCAGCCCAGATGATTTAAAGGAGCTAGCAGTTGTTCACCCAATCCTGTCCCTGGTGTAAGGGACGAGATCAGTGCATCTCAAGATTGTCTTATCTATCCCCTGGGCCAGGGAAGAGACATCATTAGATATTGACTGCCTTAGGGGCGGCCATCCTATAATTAGGTACAAACTTCACAGGGGCAATACATCCTGAGAGGGCCACACCTTAGTATCCAAATTTCCCCTATTCACTCTCAGGAGGTCACACTGTAGCTACACAGTTATGTTACAAACTTCACAGGGGCAATACATCCTGAGAGGGCCACACCTTAGTATCCAAATTTCCCCTATTCACTCTCAGGAGGTCACACTGTAGCTACACAGTTATGTTACAAACTTCACAGGGGCAATACATCCTGAGAGGGCCACACCTTAGTATCCAAATTTCCCCTATTCACTCTCAGGAGGTCACACTGTAGCTACACAGTTACGTTACAAACTTCACAGGGGCAATACATCCTGAGAGGGCCACACCTTAGTATCCAAATTTCCCCTATTCACTCTCAGGAGGTCACACTGTAGTTACACAGTTACGTTACAAACTTCACAGTCAGACCACGTCTCATTCATTCATTCATTCATTCACTTACCCAAGTCACTCACACAATAAACAGTTACACTCAGTTATAGCAAAAGGACACACGTGCAATAGGACAAGACAAAACAGTACACAGATGACTCGAGTCAACCAGTTACCAGGTACTAGCCGTATGGGCCATAAGTCACAGTTCAGTGACCCCCCCACTACTCTAGCACTTCCAGGTCCAGGACAAGGGGACTCCGTCGTGCGCGAGACGTCTCTCCGCGACTTATAGACCGCCCCGATCGCGATCACACTTAGTTAATACAGGTGCACGATACAGGTGCACGATACAGGTGCACAATACGGGTGCACAATACGGGTGCACAATACAGGTGCACAATACGGGTGCACAATACAGGTGCACAATACAGGTGCACAATACGGGTGCACAATACAGGTGCACAATACGGGTGCACAATACGGGTGCACAATACGGGTGCACAATACAGGTGCACAATACAGGTGCACAATACGGGTGCACAATACAGGTGCACAATACGGGTGCACAATACGGGTGCACAATACAGGTGCACAATACAGGTGCACAATACAGGTGCACAATACGGGTGCACAATACGGGTGCACAATACGGGTGCACAATACAGGTGCACAATACGGGTGCACAATACGGGTGCACAATACAGGTGCACAATACAGGTGCACAATACGGGTGCACAATACAGGTGCACAATACGGGTGCACAATACGGGTGCACAATACGGGTGCACAATACGGGTGCACAATACAGGTGCACAATACGGGTGCACAATACAGGTGCACAATACAGGTGCACAATACGGGTGCACAATACAGGTGCACAATACAGGTGCACAATACGGGTGCACAATACGGGTGCACAATACAGGTGCACAATACAGGTGCACAATACGGGTGCACAATACGGGTGCACAATACGGGTGCACAATACGGGTGCACAATACGGGTGCACAATACAGGTGCACAATACAGGTGCACGATCCCAGAAATATTATTTCACATACCTTGTCCGCAAAGAAGATGGTCCTTGTCTACCCCTGTAGTGACCAGCTGAGAGCGGAGTCCCTCCGAAAAAAGTGTTTCGGGCTGCAGCTAGGGCGTCCGCGCCTCAGGCGGTCCTGCAGCCAGGCAGAGGAGGTCCCATCTGGGTCGCCAAAACTGACACGCGGAAAACACACTTTACAACTTAGAAAGTTATAAAGAAGGTATGTTTAATCGCCGGCGGACGCACGGGGGATAGCTCCTCCAAAGACGTGCGTCCCCGATACAGTAACGCACTCATATTTATACCGCAAATTGTTACAAAATTCATAAGGTCGCCCCACCCGCCTATACATATGCATGGCCTGTCCCGCTTCGTATTAAAATGAGCATTTCCATAGTCTCCTCCTAGTGGCGCAGGCGCAGTGTCCTTTGAGGGTGGTCGTCGGGGGTCCCAAGATGAAGGCTCAAAGTCTTCCTCAGAAATGAACTTTTCACCTTTCTTCTTGACGCATGCGTACTAGGCAAGCTGGGCTTTTATCTAAGCAGGGGGTAACACCAGGCGCCCGTTATCTAAGCAGGGGGTAACACCAGTCCTTGGGAGTTTCCCCGCTATCTAAGCAGGCCATCCATGGAATAAAGGGTGTGACATTCTTACTGGCCAGACCCTCAACCATTTAATTCTATAACAAACATTCCTATAACCTTCCTATAACCTAACATTCCTATATAACATAACATTCCTATAACTTTCCCCGTTTCAGTACCTGCAAGGTTGCAGTTCGCAGCCCGAGAAGCACTCTCCGGCCAACATGCCAAACGTCCAGCAAGAGCTCCCAAACGAAAGGGGCCAGCAGCCAAAGACCTAGCTGGCCTGAAAGCCCCCCAGGGGGCCCACAAGCAGCCCCTCTCAATTTGGGTCTGGGGGCTTTCGCTGGACGGGGAACCTTGGAGGTACCTGCAAGGTTGCAGTTGGCGGCCCGAGAAGCACTCTCCGGCCAACATGCCAAACGTCCAGCAAGAGCTCCCAAACGAAAGGGGCCAGCAGCCAAAGACCTAGCTGGCCTGAAAGCCCCCCAGGGGGCCCACGAGCAGCCCCTCTCAATTTGGGTCTGGGGGCTTTTGCTGGGCAGGAAACCTTGGAGGTACCTGCAAGGTTGCAGTTGGCGGCCTGAGAAGCACTCTCCGGCCAACATGCCAAACGTCCAGCAATAGCTCCCAAACGAAAGGGGCCAGCAGTCAAAGACCTAGCTGGCGTGAAAGCCCCCCAGGGGGCCCACAAGCAGCCCCTCTCAATTTGGGTCTGGGGGCTTTCGCTGGGCGGGGAACCTTGGAGGTACCTGTGGGTTTGCAGTTGGCGGCCCGAGAAGCACTCTCCGGCCAACATGCCAAACGTCCAGCAATAGCTCCCAAACGAAAGGGGCCAGCAGCCAAAGACCTAGCTGGCCTGAAAGCCCCCCAGGGGGCCCACAAGCAGCCCCTCTCAATTTGGGTCTGGGGGCTTTCGCTGGGCGGGGAACCTTGGAGGTACCTGCAAGGTTGCAGTTCGCAGCCCGAAAAGCACTCTCCGGCCAACATGCCAAACGTCCAGCAATAGCTCCCAAACGAAAGGGGCCAGCAGCCAAAGACCTAGCTGGCCTGAAAGCCCCCCAGGGGGCCCACAAGCAGCCCCTCTCAATTTGGGTCTGGGGGCTTTCGCTGGGCGGGGAACCTTGGAGGTACCTGCAAGGTTGGAGTTTGCAGCCCGAAGAGCACTCTCCGGCCAACATGCCAAACGTCCAGCAAGAGCTCCCAAACGAAAGGGGCCAGCAGCCAAAGACCTAGCTGGCCTGAAAGCCCCCCAGGGGGCCCACAAGCAGCCCCTCTCAATTTGGGTCTGGGGGCTTTCTCTGGGCGGGGAACCTTGGAGGTACCTGCAAGGTTGCAGTTGGCGGCCCGAGAAGCACTCTCCGGCCAACATGCCAAACGTCCAGCAATAGCTCCCAAATGAAAGGGGCCAGCAGCCAAAGACCTAGCTGGCCTGAAAGCCCCCCAGGGGGCCCACAAGCAGCCCCTCTCAATTTGGGTCTGGGGGCTTTCGCTGGGCGGGGAACCTTGGAGGTACCTGTGGGTTTGCAGTTGGCGGCCCGAGAAGCACTCTCCGGCCAACATGCCAAACGTCCAGCAATAGCTCCCAAACGAAAGGGGCCAGCAGCCAAAGACCTAGCTGGCCTGAAAGCCCCCCAGGGGGCCCACAAGCAGCCCCTCTCAATTTGGGTCTGGGGGCTTTCGCTGGGCGGGGAACCTTGGAGGTACCTGCAAGGTTGCAGTTCGCAGCCCGAAAAGCACTCTCCGGCCAACATGCCAAACGTCCAGCAATAGCTCCCAAACGAAAGGGGCCAGCAGCCAAAGACCTAGCTGGCCTGAAAGCCCCCCAGGGGGCCCACAAGCAGCCCCTCTCAATTTGGGTCTGGGGGCTTTCGCTGGGCGGGGAACCTTGGAGGTACCTGCAAGGTTGCAGTTGGCGGCCCGAGAAGCACTCTCCGGCCAACATGCCAAACGTCCAGCAATAGCTCCCAAACGAAAGGGGCCAGCAGTCAAAGACCTAGCTGGCCTGAAAGCCCCCCAGGGGGCCCACAAGCAGCCCCTCTCAATTTGGGTCTGGGGGCTTTCGCTGGGCGGGGAACCTTGGAGGTACCTGCAAGGTTGGAGTTCGCAGCCCGAAGAGCACTCTCCGGCCAACATGCCAAACGTCCAGCAATAGCTCCCAAACGAAGGGGGCCAGCAGCCAAAGACCTAGCTGGCCTGAAAGCCCCCCAGGGGGCCCACAAGCAGCCCCTCTCAATTTGGGTCTGGGGGCTTTCGCTGGGCGGGGAACCTTGGAGGTACCTGTGGGTTTGCAGTTGGCGGCCCGAGAAGCACTCTCCGGCCAACATGCCAAACGTCCAGCAATAGCTCCCAAACGAAAGGGGCCAGCAGCCAAAGACCTAGCTGGCCTGAAAGCCCCCCAGGGGGCCCACAAGCAGCCCCTCTCAATTTGGGTCTGGGGGCTTTCGCTGGGCGGGGAACCTTGGAGGTACCTGCAAGGTTGCAGTTGGCGGCCCGAGAAGCACTCTCCGGCCAACATGCCAAACGTCCAGCAATAGCTCCCAAACGAAAGGGGCCAGCAGCC
Source organism: Gallinula chloropus (assembly GCF_964237585.1). Classification (NCBI taxonomy): domain Eukaryota; kingdom Metazoa; phylum Chordata; class Aves; order Gruiformes; family Rallidae; genus Gallinula; species Gallinula chloropus. The sequence continues at coordinate 155,740 of NW_028168534.1, read as the reverse complement.
AAAGACCTAGCTGGCCTGAAAGCCCCCCAGGGGGCCCACAAGCAGCCCCTCTCAATTTGGGTCTGGGGGCTTTCGCTGGGCGGGGAACCTTGGAGGTACCTGCAAGGTTGCAGTTCGCAGCCCGAGAAGCACTCTCCGGCCAACATGCCAAACGTCCAGCAATAGCTCCCAAACGAAAGGGGCCAGCAGCCAAAGACCTAGCTGGCCTGAAAGCCCCCCAGGGGGCCCACAAGCAGCCCCTCTCAATTTGGGTCTGGGGGCTTTCGCTGGGCGGGGAACCTTGGAGGTACCTGCAAGGTTGCAGTTGGCGGCCCGAGAAGCACTCTCCGGCCAACATGCCAAACGTCCAGCAATAGCTCCCAAACGAAAGGGGCCAGCAGCCAAAGACCTAGCTGGCCTGAAAGCCCCCCAGGGGGCCCACAAGCAGCCCCTCTCAATTTGGGTCTGGGGGCTTTCGCTGGGCGGGGAACCTTGGAGGTACCTGCAAGGTTTCAGTTCGCAGCCCGAAAAGCACTCTCCGGCCAACATGCCAAACGTCCAGCAATAGCTCCCAAACGAAAGGGGCCAGCAGCCAAAGACCTAGCTGGCCTGAAAGCCCCCCAGGGGGCCCACAAGCAGCCCCTCTCAATTTGGGTCTGGGGGCTTTCGCTGGGCGGGGAACCTTGGAGGTACCTGCAAGGTTGGAGTTCGCAGCCCGAAGAGCACTCTCCGGCCAACATGCCAAACGTCCAGCAATAGCTCCCAAACGAAAGGGGCCAGCAGCCAAAGACCTAGCTGGCCTGAAAGCCCCCCAGGGGGCCCACAAGCAGCCCCTCTCAATTTGGGTCTGGGGGCTTTCGCTGGGCGGGGAACCTTGGAGGTACCTGCAAGGTTGGAGTTCGCAGCCCGAAGAGCACTCTCCGGCCAACATGCCAAACGTCCAGCAATAGCTCCCAAACGAAAGGGGCCAGCAGCCAAAGACCTAGCTGGCCTGAAAGCCCCCCAGGGGGCCCACAAGCAGCCCCTCTCAATTTGGGTCTGGGGGCTTTCGCTGGGCGGGGAACCTTGGAGGTACCTGCAAGGTTGCAGTTGGCCGCCCGAGAAGCACTCTCCGGCCAACATGCCAAACGTCCAGCAATAGCTCCCAAACGAAAGGGGCCAGCAGCCAAAGACCTAGCTGGCCTGAAAGCCCCCCAGGGGGCCCACAAGCAGCCCCTCTCAATTTGGGTCTGGGGGCTTTCGATGGGCGGGGAACCTTGGAGGTACCTGCAAGGTTGCAGTTCGCAGCCCGAAAAGCACTCTCCGGCCAACATGCCAAACGTCCAGCAATAGCTCCCAAACGAAAGGGGCCAGCAGCCAAAGACCTAGCTGGCCTGAAAGCCCCCCAGGGGGCCCACAAGCAGCCCCTCTCAATTTGGGTCTGGGGGCTTTCGCTGGGCGGGGAACCTTGGAGGTACCTGCAAGGTTGCAGTTGGCGGCCCGAGAAGCACTCTCCGGCCAACATGCCTAACGTCCAGCAATAGCTCCCAAACGAAAGGGGCCAGCAGCCAAAGACCTAGCTGGCCTGAAAGCCCCCCAGGGGGCCCACAAGCAGCCCCTCTCAATTTGGGTCTGGGGGCTTTCGCTGGGCGGGGAACCTTGGAGGTACCTGCAAGGTTGCAGTTGGCGGCCCGAGAAGCACTCTCCGGCCAACATGCCAAACGTCCAGCAATAGCTCCCAAACGAAAGGGGCCAGCAGCCAAAGACCTAGCTGGCCTGAAAGCCCCCCAGGGGGCCCACAAGCAGCCCCTCTCAATTTGGGTCTGGGGGCTTTCGCTGGGCGGGGAACCTTGGAGGTACCTGCAAGGTTGCAGTTGGCGGCCCGAGAAGCACTCTCCGGCCAACATGCCAAACGTCCAGCAATAGCTCCCAAACGAAAGGGGCCAGCAGCCAAAGACCTAGCTGGCCTGAAAGCCCCCCAGGGGGCCCACAAGCAGCCCCTCTCAATTTGGGTCTGGGGGCTTTCGCTGGGCGGGGAACCTTGGAGGTACCTGTGGGTTTGCAGTTGGCGGCCCGAGAAGCACTCTCCGGCCAACATGCCAAACGTCCAGCAATAGCTCCCAAACGAAAGGGGCCAGCAGCCAAAGACCTAGCTGGCCTGAAAGCCCCCCAGGGGGCCCACAAGCAGCCCCTCTCAATTTGGGTCTGGGGGCTTTCGCTGGGCGGGGAACCTTGGAGGTACCTGCAAGGTTGCAGTTGGCGGCCCGAAAAGCACTCTCCGGCCAACATGCCAAACGTCCAGCAATAGCTCCCAAACGAAAGGGGCCAGCAGCCAAAGACCTAGCTGGCCTGAAAGCCCCCCAGGGGGCCCACAAGCAGCCCCTCTCAATTTGGGTCTGGGGGCTTTCTCTGGGCGGGGAACCTTGGAGGTACCTGCAAGGTTGCAGTTCGCGGCCCGAGAAGCACTCTCCGGCCAACATGCCAAACGTCCAGCAATAGCTCCCAAACGAAAGGGGCCAGCAGCCAAAGACCTAGCTGGCCTGAAAGCCCCCCAGGGGGCCCACAAGCAGCCCCTCTCAATTTGGGTCTGGGGGCTTTCGCTGGGCGGGGAACCTTGGAGGTACCTGCAAGGTTGCAGTTCGCAGCCCGAGAAGCACTCTCCGGCCAACATGCCAAACGTCCAGCAATAGCTCCCAAACGAAAGGGGCCAGCAGCCAAAGACCTAGCTGGCCTGAAAGCCCCCCAGGGGGCCCACAAGCAGCCCCTCTCAATTTGGGTCTGGGGGCTTTCGCTGGGCGGGGAACCTTGGAGGTACCTGCAAGGTTGCAGTTGGCGGCCCGAGAAGCACTCTCCGGCCAACATGCCAAACGTCCAGCAATAGCTCCCAAACGAAAGGGGCCAGCAGCCAAAGACCTAGCTGGCCTGAAAGCCCCCCAGGGGGCCCACAAGCAGCCCCTCTCAATTTGGGTCTGGGGGCTTTCGCTGGGCGGGGAACCTTGGAGGTACCTGCAAGGTTGGAGTTTGCAGCCCGAAGAGCACTCTCCGGCCAACATGCCAAACGTCCAGCAATAGCTCCCAAACGAAAGGGGCCAGCAGCCAAAGACCTAGCTGGCCTGAAAGCCCCCCAGGGGGCCCACAAGCAGCCCCTCTCAATTTGGGTCTGGGGGCTTTCGCTGGGCGGGGAACCTTGGAGGTACCTGCAAGGTTGCAGTTGGCGGCCCGAGAAGCACTCTCCGGCCAACATGCCAAACGTCCAGCAATAGCTCCCAAACGAAAGGGGCCAGCAGCCAAAGACCTAGCTGGCCTGAAAGCCCCCCAGGGGGCCCACAAGCAGCCCCTCTCAATTTGGGTCTGGGGGCTTTCGCTGGGCGGGGAACCTTGGAGGTACCTGCAAGGTTGCAGTTGGCGGCCCGAGAAGCACTCTCCGGCCAACATGCCAAACGTCCAGCAATAGCTCCCAAACGAAAGGGGCCAGCAGCCAAAGACCTAGCTGGCCTGAAAGCCCCCCAGGGGGCCCACAAGCAGCCCCTCTCAATTTGGGTCTGGGGGCTTTCGCTGGGCGGGGAACCTTGGAGGTACCTGCAAGGTTGCAGTTGGCGGCCCGAGAAGCACTCTCCGGCCAACATGCCAAACGTCCAGCAATAGCTCCCAAATGAAAGGGGCCAGCAGCCAAAGACCTAGCTGGCCTGAAAGCCCCCCAGGGGGCCCACAAGCAGCCCCTCTCAATTTGGGTCTGGGGGCTTTCGCTGGGCGGGGAACCTTGGAGGTACCTGTGGGTTTGCAGTTGGCGGCCCGAGAAGCACTCTCCGGCCAACATGCCAAACGTCCAGCAATAGCTCCCAAACGAAAGGGGCCAGCAGCCAAAGACCTAGCTGGCCTGAAAGCCCCCCAGGGGGCCCACAAGCAGCCCCTCTCAATTTGGGTCTGGGGGCTTTCGCTGGGCGGGGAACCTTGGAGGTACCTGCAAGGTTGCAGTTCGCAGCCCGAAAAGCACTCTCCGGCCAACATGCCAAACGTCCAGCAATAGCTCCCAAACGAAAGGGGCCAGCAGCCAAAGACCTAGCTGGCCTGAAAGCCCCCCAGGGGGCCCACAAGCAGCCCCTCTCAATTTGGGTCTGGGGGCTTTCGCTGGGCGGGGAACCTTGGAGGTACCTGCAAGGTTGCAGTTGGCGGCCCGAGAAGCACTCTCCGGCCAACATGCCAAACGTCCAGCAATAGCTCCCAAACGAAAGGGGCCAGCAGTCAAAGACCTAGCTGGCCTGAAAGCCCCCCAGGGGGCCCACAAGCAGCCCCTCTCAATTTGGGTGTGGGGGCTTTCGCTGGGCGGGGAACCTTGGAGGTACCTGCAAGGTTGGAGTTCGCAGCCCGAAGAGCACTCTCCGGCCAACATGCCAAACGTCCAGCAATAGCTCCCAAACGAAGGGGGCCAGCAGCCAAAGACCTAGCTGGCCTGAAAGCCCCCCAGGGGGCCCACAAGCAGCCCCTCTCAATTTGGGTCTGGGGGCTTTCGCTGGGCGGGGAACCTTGGAGGTACCTGTGGGTTTGCAGTTGGCGGCCCGAGAAGCACTCTCCGGCCAACATGCCAAACGTCCAGCAATAGCTCCCAAACGAAAGGGGCCAGCAGCCAAAGACCTAGCTGGCCTGAAAGCCCCCCAGGGGGCCCACAAGCAGCCCCTCTCAATTTGGGTCTGGGGGCTTTCGCTGGGCGGGGAACCTTGGAGGTACCTGCAAGGTTGCAGTTGGCGGCCCGAGAAGCACTCTCCGGCCAACATGCCAAACGTCCAGCAATAGCTCCCAAACGAAAGGGGCCAGCAGCCAAAGACCTAGCTGGCCTGAAAGCCCCCCAGGGGGCCCACAAGCAGCCCCTCTCAATTTGGGTCTGGGGGCTTTCGCTGGGCGGGGAACCTTGGAGGTACCTGCAAGGTTTCAGTTCGCAGCCCGAAAAGCACTCTCCGGCCAACATGCCAAACGTCCAGCAATAGCTCCCAAACGAAAGGGGCCAGCAGCCAAAGACCTAGCTGGCCTGAAAGCCCCCCAGGGGGCCCACAAGCAGCCCCTCTCAATTTGGGTCTGGGGGCTTTCGCTGGGCGGGGAACCTTGGAGGTACCTGCAAGGTTGGAGTTCGCAGCCCGAAGAGCACTCTCCGGCCAACATGCCAAACGTCCAGCAATAGCTCCCAAACGAAAGGGGCCAGCAGCCAAAGACCTAGCTGGCCTGAAAGCCCCCCAGGGGGCCCACAAGCAGCCCCTCTCAATTTGGGTCTGGGGGCTTTCGCTGGGCGGGGAACCTTGGAGGTACCTGCAAGGTTGGAGTTCGCAGCCCGAAGAGCACTCTCCGGCCAACATGCCAAACGTCCAGCAATAGCTCCCAAACGAAAGGGGCCAGCAGCCAAAGACCTAGCTGGCCTGAAAGCCCCCCAGGGGGCCCACAAGCAGCCCCTCTCAATTTGGGTCTGGGGGCTTTCGCTGGGCGGGGAACCTTGGAGGTACCTGCAAGGTTGCAGTTGGCCGCCCGAGAAGCACTCTCCGGCCAACATGCCAAACGTCCAGCAATAGCTCCCAAACGAAAGGGGCCAGCAGCCAAAGACCTAGCTGGCCTGAAAGCCCCCCAGGGGGCCCACAAGCAGCCCCTCTCAATTTGGGTCTGGGGGCTTTCGATGGGCGGGGAACCTTGGAGGTACCTGCAAGGTTGCAGTTCGCAGCCCGAAAAGCACTCTCCGGCCAACATGCCAAACGTCCAGCAATAGCTCCCAAACGAAAGGGGCCAGCAGCCAAAGACCTAGCTGGCCTGAAAGCCCCCCAGGGGGCCCACAAGCAGCCCCTCTCAATTTGGGTCTGGGGGCTTTCGCTGGGCGGGGAACCTTGGAGGTACCTGCAAGGTTGCAGTTGGCGGCCCGAGAAGCACTCTCCGGCCAACATGCCTAACGTCCAGCAATAGCTCCCAAACGAAAGGGGCCAGCAGCCAAAGACCTAGCTGGCCTGAAAGCCCCCCAGGGGGCCCACAAGCAGCCCCTCTCAATTTGGGTCTGGGGGCTTTCGCTGGGCGGGGAACCTTGGAGGTACCTGCAAGGTTGCAGTTGGCGGCCCGAGAAGCACTCTCCGGCCAACATGCCAAACGTCCAGCAATAGCTCCCAAACGAAAGGGGCCAGCAGCCAAAGACCTAGCTGGCCTGAAAGCCCCCCAGGGGGCCCACAAGCAGCCCCTCTCAATTTGGGTCTGGGGGCTTTCGCTGGGCGGGGAACCTTGGAGGTACCTGCAAGGTTGCAGTTGGCGGCCCGAGAAGCACTCTCCGGCCAACATGCCAAACGTCCAGCAATAGCTCCCAAACGAAAGGGGCCAGCAGCCAAAGACCTAGCTGGCCTGAAAGCCCCCCAGGGGGCCCACAAGCAGCCCCTCTCAATTTGGGTCTGGGGGCTTTCGCTGGGCGGGGAACCTTGGAGGTACCTGTGGGTTTGCAGTTGGCGGCCCGAGAAGCACTCTCCGGCCAACATGCCAAACGTCCAGCAATAGCTCCCAAACGAAAGGGGCCAGCAGCCAAAGACCTAGCTGGCCTGAAAGCCCCCCAGGGGGCCCACAAGCAGCCCCTCTCAATTTGGGTCTGGGGGCTTTCGCTGGGCGGGGAACCTTGGAGGTACCTGCAAGGTTGCAGTTGGCGGCCCGAAAAGCACTCTCCGGCCAACATGCCAAACGTCCAGCAATAGCTCCCAAACGAAAGGGGCCAGCAGCCAAAGACCTAGCTGGCCTGAAAGCCCCCCAGGGGGCCCACAAGCAGCCCCTCTCAATTTGGGTCTGGGGGCTTTCTCTGGGCGGGGAACCTTGGAGGTACCTGCAAGGTTGCAGTTCGCGGCCCGAGAAGCACTCTCCGGCCAACATGCCAAACGTCCAGCAATAGCTCCCAAACGAAAGGGGCCAGCAGCCAAAGACCTAGCTGGCCTGAAAGCCCCCCAGGGGGCCCACAAGCAGCCCCTCTCAATTTGGGTCTGGGGGCTTTCGCTGGGCGGGGAACCTTGGAGGTACCTGCAAGGTTGCAGTTCGCAGCCCGAGAAGCACTCTCCGGCCAACATGCCAAACGTCCAGCAATAGCTCCCAAACGAAAGGGGCCAGCAGCCAAAGACCTAGCTGGCCTGAAAGCCCCCCAGGGGGCCCACAAGCAGCCCCTCTCAATTTGGGTCTGGGGGCTTTCGCTGGGCGGGGAACCTTGGAGGTACCTGCAAGGTTGCAGTTGGCGGCCCGAGAAGCACTCTCCGGCCAACATGCCAAACGTCCAGCAATAGCTCCCAAACGAAAGGGGCCAGCAGCCAAAGACCTAGCTGGCCTGAAAGCCCCCCAGGGGGCCCACAAGCAGCCCCTCTCAATTTGGGTCTGGGGGCTTTCGCTGGGCGGGGAACCTTGGAGGTACCTGCAAGGTTTCAGTTCGCAGCCCGAAAAGCACTCTCCGGCCAACATGCCAAACGTCCAGCAATAGCTCCCAAACGAAAGGGGCCAGCAGCCAAAGACCTAGCTGGCCTGAAAGCCCCCCAGGGGGCCCACAAGCAGCCCCTCTCAATTTGGGTCTGGGGGCTTTCGCTGGGCGGGGAACCTGTGAGGTACCTGCAAGGTTGCAGTTGGCGGCCCGAGAAGCACTCTCCGGCCAACATGCCAAACGTCCAGCAATAGCTCCCAAACGAAAGGGGCCAGCAGCCAAAGACCTAGCTGGCCTGAAAGCCCCCCAGGGGGCCCACAAGCAGCCCCTCTCAATTTGGGTCTGGGGGCTTTCGCTGGGCGGGGAACCTTGGAGGTACCTGCGGGGTTGCAGTTGGCGGCCCGAAAAGCACTCTCCGGCCAACATGCCAAACGTCCAGCAATAGCTCCCAAACGAAAGGGGCCAGCAGCCAAAGACCTAGCTGGCCTGAAAGCCCCCCAGGGGGCCCACAAGCAGCCCCTCTCAATTTGGGTCTGGGGGCTTTCGCTGGGCGGGGAACCTTGGAGGTACCTGCAAGGTTGCAGTTGGCGGCCCGAGAAGCACTCTCCGGCCAACATGCCAAACGTCCAGCAATAGCTCCCAAACGAAAGGGGCCAGCAGCCAAAGACCTACTGGCCTGAAAGCCCCCCCAGGGGGCCCACAAGCAGCCCCACTCAATTTGGGTCTGGGGGCTTTCGCTGGGTGGGGAACCTTGGAGGTACCTGCAAGGTTTCAGTTCGCAGCCCGAAAAGCACTCTCCGGCCAACATGCCAAACGTCCAGCAATAGCTCCCAAACGAAAGGGGCCAGCAGCCAAAGACCTAGCTGGCCTGAAAGCCCCCCAGGGGGCCCACAAGCAGCCCCTCTCAATTTGGGTCTGGGGGCTTTCGCTGGGCGGGGAACCTTGGAGGTACCTGTGGGTTTGCAGTTGGCGGCCCGAAGAGCACTCTCCGGCCAACATGCCAAACGTCCAGCAATAGCTCCCAAACGAAAGGGGCCAGCAGCCAAAGACCTAGCTGGCCTGAAAGCCCCCCAGGGGGCCCACAAGCAGCCCCTCTCAATTTGGGTCTGGGGGCTTTCCCTGGGCGGGGAACCTTGGAGGTACCTGCAAGGTTGCAGTTGGCGGCCCGAAAAGCACTCTCCGGCCAACATGCCAAACGTCCAGCAATAGCTCCCAAACGAAAGGGGCCAGCAGCCAAAGACCTAGCTGGCCTGAAAGCCCCCCAGGGGGCCCACAAGCAGCCCCTCTCAATTTGGGTCTGGGGGCTTTCTCTGGGCGGGGAACCTTGGAGGTACCTGCAAGGTTGCAGTTCGCGGCCCGAGAAGCACTCTCCGGCCAACATGCCAAACGTCCAGCAATAGCTCCCAAACGAAAGGGGCCAGCAGCCAAAGACCTAGCTGGCCTGAAAGCCCCCCAGGGGGCCCACAAGCAGCCCCTCTCAATTTGGGTCTGGGGGCTTTCGCTGGGCGGGGAACCTTGGAGGTACCTGCAAGGTTGCAGTTCGCAGCCCGAGAAGCACTCTCCGGCCAACATGCCAAACGTCCAGCAATAGCTCCCAAACGAAAGGGGCCAGCAGCCAAAGACCTAGCTGGCCTGAAAGCCCCCCAGGGGGCCCACAAGCAGCCCCTCTCAATTTGGGTCTGGGGGCTTTCGCTGGGCGGGGGACCTTGGAGGTACCTGCAAGGTTGCAGTTGGCGGCCCGAGAAGCACTCTCCGGCCAACATGCCAAACGTCCAGCAATAGCTCCCAAACGAAAGGGGCCAGCAGCCAAAGACCTAGCTGGCCTGAAAGCCCCCCAGGGGGCCCACAAGCAGCCCCTCTCAATTTGGGTCTGGGGGCTTTCGCTGGGCGGGGAACCTTGGAGGTACCTGCAAGGTTTCAGTTCGCAGCCCGAAATGCACTCTACGGCCAACATGCCAAACGTCCAGCAATAGCTCCCAAACGAAAGGGGCCAGCAGCCAAAGACCTAGCTGGCCTGAAAGCCCCCCAGGGGGCCCACAAGCAGCCCCTCTCAATTTGGGTCTGGGGGCTTTCGCTGGGCGGGGAACCTTGGAGGTACCTGCAAGGTTGGAGTTCGCAGCCCGAAGAGCACTCTCCGGCCAACATGCCAAACGTCCAGCAATAGCTCCCAAACGAAAGGGGCCAGCAGCCAAAGACCTAGCTGGCCTGAAAGCCCCCCAGGGGGCCCACAAGCAGCCCCTCTCAATTTGGGTCTGGGGGCTTTTGCTGGGCGGGGAACCTTGGAGGTACCTGCAAGGTTGCAGTTGGCGGCCCGAGAAGCACTCTCCGGCCAACATGCCAAACGACCAGCAATAGCTCCCAAACGAAAGGGGCCAGCAGCCAAAGACCTAGCTGGCCTGAAAGCCCCCCAGGGGGCCCACAAGCAGCCCCTCTCAATTTGGGTCTGGGGGCTTTCGCTGGGCGGGGAACCTTGGAGGTACCTGTGGGTTTGCAGTTGGCGGCCCGAAAAGCACTCTCCGGCCAACATGCCAAACGTCCAGCAATAGCTCCCAAACGAAAGGGGCCAGCAGCCAAAGACCTAGCTGGCCTGAAAGCCCCCCAGGGGGCCCACAAGCAGCCCCTCTCAATTTGGGTCTGGGGGCTTTCGCTGGGCGGGGAACCTTGGAGGTACCTGCAAGGTTGCAGTTGGCGGCCCGAGAAGCACTCTCCGGCCAACATGCCAAACGTCCAGCAATAGCTCCCAAACGAAAGGGGCCAGCAGCCAAAGACCTAGCTGGCCTGAAAGCCCCCCAGGGGGCCCACAAGCAGCCCCTCTCAATTTGGGTCAGGGGGCTTTCGCTGGGCGGGGAACCTTGGAGGTACCTGCAAGGTTTCAGTTCGCAGCCCGAAAAGCACTCTCCGGCCAACATGCCAAACGTCCAGCAATAGCTCCCAAACGAAAGGGGCCAGCAGCCAAAGACCTAGCTGGCCTGAAAGCCCCCCAGGGGGCCCACAAGCAGCCCCTCTCAATTTGGGTCTGGGGGCTTTCGCTGGGCGGGGAACCTTGGAGGTACCTGCAAGGTTGCAGTTGGCGGCCCGAGAAGCACTCTCCGGCCAACATGCCAAACGTCCAGCAAGAGCTCCCAAACGAAAGGGGCCAGCAGCCAAAGACCTAGCTGGCCTGAAAGCCCCCCCAGGGGGCCCACAAGCAGCCCCACTCAATTTGGGTCTGGGGGCTTTCGCTGGGTGGGGAACCTTGGAGGTACCTGCAAGGTTTCAGTTCGCAGCCCGAAAAGCACTCTCCGGCCAACATGCCAAACGTCCAGCAATAGCTCCCAAACGAAAGGGGCCAGCAGCCAAAGACCTAGCTGGCCTGAAAGCCCCCCAGGGGGCCCACAAGCAGCCCCTCTCAATTTGGGTCTGGGGGCTTTCGCTGGGCGGGGAACCTTGGAGGTACCTGCAAGGTTGCAGTTCGCAGCCCGAGAAGCACTCTCCGGCCAACATGCCAAACGTCCAGCAATAGCTCCCAAACGAAAGGGGCCAGCAGCCAAAGACCTAGCTGGCCTGAAAGCCCCCCAGGGGGCCCACAAGCAGCCCCTCTCAATTTGGGTCTGGGGGCTTTCTCTGGGCGGGGAACATTGGAGGTACCTGCAAGGTTGCAGTTGGCGGCCCGAGAAGCACTCTCCGGCCAACATGCCAAACGTCCAGCAATAGCTCCCAAACGAAAGGGGCCAGCAGCCAAAGACCTAGCTGGCCTGAAAGCCCCCCAGGGGGCCCACAAGCAGCCCCTCTCAATTTGGGTCTGGGGGCTTTCTCTGGGCGGGGAACCTTGGAGGTACCTGCAAGGTTGCAGTTGGCGGCCCGAGAAGCACTCTCCGGCCAACATGCCAAACGTCCAGCAATAGCTCCCAAACGAAAGGGGCCAGCAGCCAAAGACCTAGCTGGCCTGAAAGCCCCCCAGGGGGCCCACAAGCAGCCCCTCTCAATTTGGGTCTGGGGGCTTTCTCTGGGAGGGGAACATTGGAGGTACCTGCAAGGTTGCAGTTGGCGGCCCGAGAAGCACTCTCCGGCCAACATGCCAAACATCCAGCAATAGCTCCCAAACGAAAGGGGCCAGCAGCCAAAGACCTAGCTGGCCTGAAAGCCCCCCAGGGGGCCCACAAGCAGCCCCTCTCAATTTGGGTCTGGGGGCTTTTGCTGGGCAGGAAACCTTGGAGGTACCTGCAAGGTTGCAGGTGGCGGCCCGAGAAGCACTCTCCGGCCAACATGCCAAACGTCCAGCAATAGCTCCCAAACGAAAGGGGCCAGCAGCCAAAGACCTAGCTGGCCTGAAAGCCCCCCAGGGGGCCCACAAGCAGCCCCTCTCAATTTGGGTCTGGGGGCTTTCGCTGGACGGGGAACCTTGGAGGTACCTGCAAGGTTGCAGTTGGCGGCCCGAGAAGCACTCTCCGGCCAACATGCCAAACGACCAGCAATAGCTCCCAAACGAAAGGGGCCAGCAGCCAAAGACCTAGCTGGCCTGAAAGCCCCCCAGGGGGCCCACAAGCAGCCCCTCTCAATTTGGGTCTGGGGGCTTTCGCTGGGCAGGAAACCTTGGAGGTACCTGCAAGGTTGCAGTTGGCGGCCCGAGAAGCACTCTCCGGCCAACATGCCAAACGTCCAGCAATAGCTCCCAAACGAAAGGGGCCAGCAGTCAAAGACCTAGCTGGCGTGAAAGCCCCCCAGGGGGCCCACAAGCAGCCCCTCTCAATTTGGGTCTGGGGGCTTTCGCTGGGCGGGGAACCTTGGAGGTACCTGTGGATTTGCAGTTGGCGGCCCGAGAAGCACTCTCCGGCCAACATGCCAAACGTCCAGCAATAGCTCCCAAACGAAAGGGGCCAGCAGCCAAAGACCTAGCTGGCCTGAAAGCCCCCCAGGGGGCCCACAAGCAGCCCCTCTCAATTTGGGTCTGGGGGCTTTCTCTGGGCGGGGAACCTTGGAGGTACCTGCAAGGTTGCAGTTGGCGGCCCGAGAAGCACTCTCCGGCCAACATGCCAAACGTCCAGCAATAGCTCCCAAACGAAAGGGGCCAGCAGCCAAAGACCTAGCTGGCCTGAAAGCCCCCCAGGGGGCCCACAAGCAGCCCCTCTCAATTTGGGTCTGGGGGCTTTCGCTGGGCGGGGAACCTTGGAGGTACCTGCAAGGTTGCAGTTCGCAGCCCGAGAAGCACTCTCCGGCCAACATGCCAAACGTCCAGCAATAGCTCCCAAACGAAAGGGGCCAGCAGCCAAAGACCTAGCTGGCCTGAAAGCCCCCCAGGGGTCCCACAAGCAGCCCCTCTCAATTTGGGTCTGGGGGCTTTCGCTGGGCGGGGAACCTTGGAGGTACCTGCAAGGTTGCAGTTGGCGGCCCGAGAAGCACTCTCCGGCCAACATGCCAAACGTCCAGCAATAGCTCCCAAACGAAAGGGGCCAGCAGCCAAAGACCTAGCTGGCCTGAAAGCCCCCCAGGGGGCCCACAAGCAGCCCCTCTCAATTTGGGTCAGGGGGCTTTCGCTGGGCGGGGAACCTTGGAGGTACCTGCAAGGTTGCAGTTGGCGGCCCGAGAAGCACTCTCCGGCCAACATGCCAAACGTCCAGCAATAGCTCCCAAACGAAAGGGGCCAGCAGCCAAAGACCTAGCTGGCCTGAAAGCCCCCCAGGGGGCCCACAAGCAGCCCCTCTCAATTTGGGTCTGGGGGCTTTCGCTGGGCGGGGAACCTTGGAGGTACCTGCAAGGTTGCAGTTGGCGGCCCGAGATGCACTCTCCGGCCAACATGCCAAACGTCCAGCAATAGCTCCCAAACGAAAGGGGCCAGCAGCCAAAGACCTAGCTGGCCTGAAAGCCCCCCAGGGGGCCCACAAGCAGCCCCTCTCAATTTGGGTCTGGGGGCTTTCGCTGGGCGGGGAACCTTGGAGGTACCTGCAAGGTTGCAGTTCGCAGCCCGAAAAGCACTCTCCGGCCAACATGCCAAACGTCCAGCAATAGCTCCCAAACGAAAGGGGCCAGCAGCCAAAGACCTAGCTGGCCTGAAAGCCCCCCAGGGGGCCCACAAGCAGCCCCTCTCAATTTGGGTCTGGGGGCTTTCGCTGGGCGGGGAACCTTGGAGGTACCTGCAAGGTTGCAGTTGGCGGCCCGAGAAGCACTCTCCGGCCAACATGCCAAACGTCCAGCAATAGCTCCCAAACGAAAGGGGCCAGCAGCCAAAGACCTAGCTGGCCTGAAAGCCCCCCAGGGGGCCCACAAGCAGCCCCTCTCAATTTGGGTCTGGGGGCTTTTGCTGGGCAGGAAACCTTGGAGGTACCTGCAAGGTTGCAGTTGGCGGCCCGAGAAGCACTCTCCGGCCAACATGCCAAACGTCCAGCAATAGCTCCCAAACGAAAGGGGCCAGCAGTCAAAGACCTAGCTGGCGTGAAAGCCCCCCAGGGGGCCCACAAGCAGCCCCTCTCAATTTGGGTCTGGGGGCTTTCGCTGGGCGGGGAACCTTGGAGGTACCTGTGGATTTGCAGTTGGCGGCCCGAGAAGCACTCTCCGGCCAACATGCCAAACGTCCAGCAATAGCTCCCAAACGAAAGGGGCCAGCAGCCAAAGACCTAGCTGGCCTGAAAGCCCCCCAGGGGGCCCACAAGCAGCCCCTCTCAATTTGGGTCTGGGGGCTTTCTCTGGGCGGGGAACCTTGGAGGTACCTGCAAGGTTGCAGTTGGCGGCCCGAGAAGCACTCTCCGGCCAACATGCCAAACGTCCAGCAATAGCTCCCAAACGAAAGGGGCCAGCAGCCAAAGACCTAGCTGGCCTGAAAGCCCCCCAGGGGGCCCACAAGCAGCCCCTCTCAATTTGGGTCTGGGGGCTTTCGCTGGGCGGGGAACCTTGGAGGTACCTGCAAGGTTGCAGTTCGCAGCCCGAGAAGCACTCTCCGGCCAACATGCCAAACGTCCAGCAATAGCTCCCAAACGAAAGGGGCCAGCAGCCAAAGACCTAGCTGGCCTGAAAGCCCCCCAGGGGTCCCACAAGCAGCCCCTCTCAATTTGGGTCTGGGGGCTTTCGCTGGGCGGGGAACCTTGGAGGTACCTGCAAGGTTGCAGTTGGCGGCCCGAGAAGCACTCTCCGGCCAACATGCCAAACGTCCAGCAATAGCTCCCAAACGAAAGGGGCCAGCAGCCAAAGACCTAGCTGGCCTGAAAGCCCCCCAGGGGGCCCACAAGCAGCCCCTCTCAATTTGGGTCAGGGGGCTTTCGCTGGGCGGGGAACCTTGGAGGTACCTGCAAGGTTGCAGTTGGCGGCCCGAGAAGCACTCTCCGGCCAACATGCCAAACGTCCAGCAATAGCTCCCAAACGAAAGGGGCCAGCAGCCAAAGACCTAGCTGGCCTGAAAGCCCCCCAGGGGGCCCACAAGCAGCCCCTCTCAATTTGGGTCTGGGGGCTTTCGCTGGGCGGGGAACCTTGGAGGTACCTGCAAGGTTGCAGTCGGCGGCCCGAGAAGCACTCTCCGGCCAACATGCCAAACGTCCAGCAATAGCTCCCAAACGAAAGGGGCCAGCAGCCAAAGACCTAGCTGGCCTGAAAGCCCCCCAGGGGGCCCACAAGCAGCCCCTCTCAATTTGGGTCTGGGGGCTTTCGCTGGGCGGGGAACCTTGGAGGTACCTGCAAGGTTGCAGTTCGCAGCCCGAAAAGCACTCTCCGGCCAACATGCCAAACGTCCAGCAATAGCTCCCAAACGAAAGGGGCCAGCAGCCAAAGACCTAGCTGGCCTGAAAGCCCCCCAGGGGGCCCACAAGCAGCCCCTCTCAATTTGGGTCTGGGGGCTTTCGCTGGGCGGGGAACCTTGGAGGTACCTGCAAGGTTGCAGTTGGCGGCCCGAGAAGCACTCTCCGGCCAACATGCCAAACGTCCAGCAATAGCTCCCAAACGAAAGGGGCCAGCAGCCAAAGACCTAGCTGGCCTGAAAGCCCCCCAGGGGGCCCACAAGCAGCCCCACTCAATTTGGGTCTGGGGGCTTTCGCTGGGCGGGGAACCTTGGAGGTACCTGCAAGGTTTAAGTTCGCAGCCCGAAAAGCACTCTCCGGCCAACATGCCAAACGTCCAGCAATAGCTCCCAAACGAAAGGGGCCAGCAGCCAAAGACCTAGCTGGCCTGAAAGCCCCCCAGGGGGCCCACAAGCAGCCCCTCTCAATTTGGGTCTGGGGGCTTTCGCTGGGCGAGGAACCTTGGAGGTACCTGCAAGGTTGCAGTTCGCAGCCCGAGAAGCACTCTCCGGCCAACATGCCAAACGTCCAGCAATAGCTCCCAAACGAAAGGGGCCAGCAGCCAAAGACCTAGCTGGCCTGAAAGCCCCCCAGGGGGCCCACAAGCAGCCCCTCTCAATTTGGGTCTGGGGGCTTTCTCTGGGCGGGGAACCTTGGAGGTACCTGCAAGGTTGCAGTTGGCGGCCCGAGAAGCACTCTCCGGCCAACATGCCAAACGTCCAGCAATAGCTCCCAAATGAAAGGGGCCAGCAGCCAAAGACCTAGCTGGCCTGAAAGCCCCCCAGGGGGCCCACAAGCAGCCCCTCTCAATTTGGGTCTGGGGGCTTTTGCTGGGCAGGAAACCTTGGAGGTACCTGCAAGGTTGCAGTTGGCGGCCCGAGAAGCACTCTCCGGCCAACATGCCAAACGTCCAGCAATAGCTCCCAAACGAAAGGGGCCAGCAGCCAAAGACCTAGCTGGCCTGAAAGCCCCCCAGGGGGCCCACAAGCAGCCCCTCTCAATTTGGGTCTGGGGGCTTTCGCTGGGCGGGGAACCTTGGAGGTACCTGCAAGGTTGCAGTTGGCGGCCCGAGAAGCACTCTCCGGCCAACATGCCAAACGTCCAGCAATAGCTCCCAAACGAAAGGGGCCAGCAGCCAAAGACCTAGCTGGCCTGAAAGCCCCCCAGGGGGCCCACAAGCAGCCCCTCTCAATTTGGGTCTGGGGGCTTTCGCTGGGCGGGGAACCTTGGAGGTACCTGTAAGGTTGCAGTTGGCGGCCCGAGAAGCACTCTCCGGCCAACATGCCAAACGTCCAGCAATAGCTCCCAAACGAAAGGGGCCAGCAGCCAAAGACCTAGCTGGCCTGAAAGCCCCCCAGGGGGCCCACAAGCAGCCCCTCTCAATTTGGGTCTGGGGGCTTTCGCTGGGCAGGGAACCTTGGAGGTACCTGCAAGGTTTCAGTTCGCAGCCCGAAAAGCACTCTACGGCCAACATGCCAAACGTCCAGCAATAGCTCCCAAACGAAAGGGGCCAGCAGCCAAAGACCTAGCTGGCCTGAAAGCCCCCCAGGGGGCCCACAAGCAGCCCCTCTCAATTTGGGTCTGGGGGCTTTCGCTGGGCGGGGAACCTTGGAGGTACCTGCAAGGTTGCAGTTGGCGGCCCGAGAAGCACTCTCCGGCCAACATGCCAAACGTCCAGCAATAGCTCCCAAACGAAAGGGGCCAGCAGCCAAAGACCTAGCTGGCCTGAAAGCCCCCCAGGGGGCCCACAAGCAGCCCCTCTCAATTTGGGTCTGGGGGCTTTCGCTGGGCGGGGAACCTTGGAGGAACCTGCAAGGTTGCAGTTTGTGGCCCGAGAAGCACTCTCCGGCCAACATGCCAAACGTCCAGCAAGAGCTCCCAAACGAAAGGGGCCAGCAGCCAAAGACCTAGCTGGCCTGAAAGACCCCCAGGGGGCCCACAAGCAGCCCCTCTCAATTTGGGTCTGGGGGCTTTCGCTGGGCGGGGAACCTTGGAGGTACCTGTGGGGTTGCAGTTGGCGGCCCGAGAAGCACTCTCCGGCCAACATGCCAAACGTCCAGCAATAGCTCCCAAACGAAAGGGGCCAGCAGCCAAAGACCTAGCTGGCCTGAAAGCCCCCCAGGGGGCCCACAAGCAGCCCCTCTCAATTTGGGTCTGGGGGCTTTCTCTGGGCGGGGAACCTTGGAGGTACCTGCAAGGTTGCAGTTGGCGGCCCGAGAAGCACTCTCCGGCCAACATGCCAAACGTCCAGCAATAGCTCCCAAACGAAAGGGGCCAGCAGCCAAAGACCTAGCTGGCCTGAAAGCCCCCCAGGGGGCCCACAAGCAGCCCCTCTCAATTTGGGTCTGGGGGCTTTCGCTGGGCGGGGAACCTTGGAGGTACCTGCAAGGTTGCAGTTCGCAGCCCGAGAAGCACTCTCCGGCCAACATGCCAAACGTCCAGCAATAGCTCCCAAACGAAAGGGGCCAGCAGCCAAAGACCTAGCTGGCCTGAAAGCCCCCCAGGGGGCCCACAAGCAGCCCCTCTCAATTTGGGTCTGGGGGCTTTCGCTGGGCGGGGAACCTTGGAGGTACCTGCAAGGTTGCAGTTGGCGGCCCGAGAAGCACTCTCCGGCCAACATGCCAAACGTCCAGCAATAGCTCCCAAACGAAAGGGGCCAGCAGCCAAAGACCTAGCTGGCCTGAAAGCCCCCCAGGGGGCCCACAAGCAGCCCCTCTCAATTTGGGTCAGGGGGCTTTCGCTGGGCGGGGAACCTTGGAGGTACCTGCAAGGTTGCAGTTGGCGGCCCGAGAAGCACTCTCCGGCCAACATGCCAAACGTCCAGCAATAGCTCCCAAACGAAAGGGGCCAGCAGCCAAAGACCTAGCTGGCCTGAAAGCCCCCCAGGGGGCCCACAAGCAGCCCCTCTCAATTTGGGTCTGGGGGCTTTCGCTGGGCGGGGAACCTTGGAGGTACCTGCAAGGTTGCAGTTGGCGGCCCGAGAAGCACTCTCCGGCCAACATGCCAAACGTCCAGCAATAGCTCCCAAACGAAAGGGGCCAGCAGCCAAAGACCTAGCTGGCCTGAAAGCCCCCCAGGGGGCCCACAAGCAGCCCCTCTCAATTTGGGTCTGGGGGCTTTCGCTGGGCGGGGAACCTTGGAGGTACCTGTGGGTTTGCAGTTGGCGGCCCGAGAAGCACTCTCCGGCCAACATGCCAAACGTCCAGCAATAGCTCCCAAACGAAAGGGGCCAGCAGCCAAAGACCTAGCTGGCCTGAAAGCCCCCCAGGGGGCCCACAAGCAGCCCCTCTCAATTTGGGTCTGGGGGCTTTCGCTGGGCGGGGAACCTTGGAGGTACCTGCAAGGTTGCAGTTCGCAGCCCGAAAAGCACTCTCCGGCCAACATGCCAAACGTCCAGCAATAGCTCCCAAACGAAAGGGGCCAGCAGCCAAAGACCTAGCTGGCCTGAAAGCCCCCCAGGGGGCCCACAAGCAGCACCTCTCAATTTGGGTCTGGGGGCTTTCGCTGGGCGGGGAACCTTGGAGGTACCTGCAAGGTTGCAGTTGGCGGCCCGAGAAGCACTCTCCGGCCAACATGCCAAACGTCCAGCAATAGCTCCCAAACGAAAGGGGCCAGCAGCCAAAGACCTAGCTGGCCTGAAAGCCCCCCAGGGGGCCCACAAGCAGCCCCTCTCAATTTGGGTCTGGGGGCTTTCGCTGGGCGGGGAACCTTGGAGGTACCTGCAAGGTTGCAGTTCGCAGCCCGAAAAGCACTCTCCGGCCAACATGCCAAACGTCCAGCAATAGCTCCCAAACGAAAGGGGCCAGCAGCCAAAGACCTAGCTGGCCTGAAAGCCCCCCAGGGGGCCCACAAGCAGCCCCTCTCAATTTGGGTCTGGGGGCTTTCGCTGGGCGGGGAACCTTGGAGGTACCTGCAAGGTTGCAGTTCGCAGCCCGAGAAGCACTCTCCGGCCAACATGCCAAACGTCCAGCAATAGCTCCCAAACGAAAGGGGCCAGCAGCCAAAGACCTAGCTGGCCTGAAAGCCCCCCAGGGGGCCCACAAGCAGCCCCTCTCAATTTGGGTCTGGGGGCTTTCGCTGGGCGGGGAACCTTGGAGGTACCTGCAAGGTTGCAGTTGGCGGCCCGAGAAGCACTCTCCGGCCAACATGCCAAACGTCCAGCAATAGCTCCCAAATGAAAGGGGCCAGCAGCCAAAGACCTAGCTGGCCTGAAAGCCCCCCAGGGGGCCCACAAGCAGCCCCTCTCAATTTGGGTCTGGGGGCTTTTGCTGGGCAGGAAACCTTGGAGGTACCTGCAAGGTTGCAGTTGGCGGCCCGAGAAGCACTCTCCGGCCAACATGCCAAACGTCCAGCAATAGCTCCCAAACGAAAGGGGCCAGCAGTCAAAGACCTAGCTGGCCTGAAAGCCCGCCAGGGGGCCCACAAGCAGCCCCTCTCAATTTGGGTCTGGGGGCTTTCGCTGGGCGGGGAACCTTGGAGGTACCTGCAAGGTTGCAGTTGGCGGCCCGAGAAGCACTCTCCGGCCAACATGCCAAACGTCCAGCAATAGCTCCCAAACGAAAGGGGCCAGCAGCCAAAGACCTAGCTGGCCTGAAAGCCCCCCAGGGGGCCCACAAGCAGCCCCTCTCAATTTGGGTCTGGGGGCTTTCGCTGGGCAGGAAACCTTGGAGGTACCTGCAAGGTTGCAGTTGGCGGCCCGAGAAGCACTCTCCGGCCAACATGCCAAACGTCCAGCAATAGCTCCCAAACGAAAGGGGCCAGCAGTCAAAGACCTAGCTGGCCTGAAAGCCCCCCCAGGGGGCCCACAAGCAGCCCCTCTCAATTTGGGTCTGGGGGCTTTCGCTGGGCGGGGAACCTTGGAGGTACCTGTGGATTTGCAGTTGGCGGCCCGAGAAGCACTCTCCGGCCAACATGCCAAACGTCCAGCAATAGCTCCCAAACGAAAGGGGCCAGCAGCCAAAGACCTAGCTGGCCTGAAAGCCCCCCAGGGGGCCCACAAGCAGCCCCACTCAATTTGGGTCTGGGGGCTTTCGCTGGGCGGGGAACCTTGGAGGTACCTGCAAGGTTGCAGTTGGCGGCCCGAGAAGCACTCTCCGGCCAACATGCCAAACGTCCAGCAATAGCTCCCAAACGAAAGGGGCCAGCAGCCAAAGACCTAGCTGGCCTGAAAGCCCCCCAGGGGGCCCACAAG
Organism: Gallinula chloropus; assembly: GCF_964237585.1. NCBI lineage: Eukaryota > Metazoa > Chordata > Aves > Gruiformes > Rallidae > Gallinula > Gallinula chloropus. The sequence goes on along the minus strand of NW_028168534.1, from coordinate 135,450 downwards.
CAGCCCCACTCAATTTGGGTCTGGGGGCTTTCGCTGGGCGGGGAACCTTGGAGGTACCTGCAAGGTTGCAGTTGGCGGCCCGAGAAGCACTCTCCGGCCAACATGCCAAACGTCCAGCAATAGCTCCCAAACGAAAGGGGCCAGCAGCCAAAGACCTAGCTGGCCTGAAAGCCCCCCAGGGGGCCCACAAGCAGCCCCTCTCAATTTGGGTCTGGGGGCTTTCTCTGGGCGGGGAACCTTGGAGGTACCTGCAAGGTTTCAGTTCGCAGCCCGAAAAGCACTCTCCGGCCAACATGCCAAACGTCCAGCAATAGCTCCCAAACGAAAGGGGCCAGCAGCCAAAGACCTAGCTGGCCTGAAAGCCCCCCAGGGGGCCCACAAGCAGCCCCTCTCAATTTGGGTCTGGGGGCTTTCGCTGGGCGGGGAACCTTGGAGGTACCTGCAAGGTTGCAGTTGGCGGCCCGAGAAGCACTCTCCGGCCAACATGCCAAACGTCCAGCAATAGCTCCCAAACGAAAGGGGCCAGCAGCCAAAGACCTAGCTGGCCTGAAAGCCCCCCAGGGGGCCCACAAGCAGCCCCTCTCAATTTGGGTCTGGGGGCTTTCGCTGGGCGGGGAACCTTGGAGGAACCTGCAAGGTTGCAGTTTGTGGCCCGAGAAGCACTCTCCGGCCAACATGCCAAACGTCCAGCAAGACCTCCCTAACGAAAGGGGCCAGCAGCCAAAGACCTAGCTGGCCTGAAAGCCCCCCAGGGGGCCCACAAGCAGCCCCTCTCAATTTGGGTCTGGGGGCTTTCGCTGGGCGGGGAACCTTGGAGGTACCTGCAAGGTTGCAGTTGGCAGCCCTAAGAGCACTCTCCGGCCAACATGCCAAACGTCCAGCAATAGCTCCCAAACGAAAGGGGCCAGCAGCCAAAGACCTAGCTGGCCTGAAAGCCCCCCAGGGGGCCCACAAGAAGCCCCTCTCAATTTGGGTCTGGGGGCTTTCGCTGGGCGGGGAACCTTGGAGGTACCTGCAAGGTTGCAGTTGGCAGCCCTAAGAGCACTCTCCGGCCAACATGCCAAACGTCCAGCAATAGCTCCCAAACGAAAGGGGCCAGCAGCCAAAGACCTAGCTGGCCTGAAAGCCCCCCAGGGGGCCCACAAGAAGCCCCTCTCAATTTGGGTCTGGGGGCTTTCGCTGGGCGGGGAACCTTGGAGGTACCTGCAAGGTTGCAGTTGGTGGCCCGAGAAGCACTCTCCGGCCAACATGCCAAACGTCCAGCAATAGCTCCCAAACGAAAGGGGCCAGCAGCCAAAGACCTAGCTGGCCTGAAAGCCCCCCAGGGGGCCCACAAGCAGCCCCTCTCAATTTGGGTCTGGGGGCTTTCGCTGGGCGGGGAACCTTGGAGGTACCTGCAAGGTTGCAGTTCGCAGCCCGAGAAGCACTCTCCGGCCAACATGCCAAACGTCCAGCAATAGCTCCCAAACGAAAGGGGCCAGCAGCCAAAGACCTAGCTGGCCTGAAAGCCCCCCAGGGGGCCCACAAGCAGCCCCTCTAAATTTGGGTCTGGGGGCTTTCGCTGGGCGGGGAACCTTGGAGGTACCTGCAAGGTTGCAGTTGACGGCCCGAGAAGCACTCTCCGGCCAACATGCCAAACGTCCAGCAATAGCTCCCAAACGAAAGGGGCCAGCAGCCAAAGACCTAGCTGGCCTGAAAGCCCCCCAGGGGGCCCACAAGCAGCCCCTCTCAATTTGGGTCTGGGGGCTTTCGCTGGGCGGGGAACCTTGGAGGTACCTGCAAGGTTGCAGTTGGCGGCCCGAGAAGCACTCTCCGGCCAACATGCCAAACGTCCAGCAATAGCTCCCAAACGAAAGGGGCCAGCAGCCAAAGACCTAGCTGGCCTGAAAGCCCCCCAGGGGGCCCACAAGCAGCCCCTCTCAATTTGGGTCTGGGGGCTTTTGCTGGGCGGGGAACCTTGGAGGTACCTGTGGGATTGCAGTTGGCGCCCCGAGAAGCACTCTCCGGCCAACATGCCAAACGTCCAGCAATAGCTCCCAAACGAAAGGGGCCAGCAGCCAAAGACCTAGCTGGCCTGAAAGCCCCCCAGGGGGCCCACAAGCAGCCCCTCTCAATTTGGGTCTGGGGGCTTTCGCTGGGCGGGGAACCTTGGAGGTACCTGCAAGGTTGCAGTTGGCGGCCCGAGAAGCACTCTCCGGCCAACATGCCAAACGTCCAGCAATAGCTCCCAAACGAAAGGGGCCAGCAGCCAAAGACCTAGCTGGCCTGAAAGCCCCCCAGGGGGCCCACAAGCAGCCCCTCTCAATTTGGGTCTGGGGGCTTTCGCTGGGCGGGGAAACTTGAAGGTACCTGCAAGGTTGAAGTTCGCAGCCCGAGAAGCACTCTCCGGCCAACATGCCAAACGTCCAGCAATAGCTCCCAAACGAAAGGGGCCAGCAGCCAAAGACCTAGCTGGCCTGAAAGCCCCCCAGGGGGCCCACAAGAAGCCCCTCTCAATTTGGGTCTGGGGGCTTTCGCTGGGCGGGGAACCTTGGAGGTACCTGCAAGGTTGCAGTTGGTGGCCCGAGAAGCACTCTCCGGCCAACATGCCAAACGTCCAGCAATAGCTCCCAAACGAAAGGGGCCAGCAGCCAAAGACCTAGCTGGCCTGAAAGCCCCCCAGGGGGCCCACAAGCAGCCCCTCTCAATTTGGGTCTGGGGGCTTTCGCTGGGCGGGGAACCTTGGAGGTACCTGCAAGGTTGCAGTTTGTGGCCCGAGAAGCACTCTCCGGCCAACATGCCAAACGTCCAGCAAGACCTCCCTAACGAAAGGGGCCAGCAGCCAAAGACCTAGCTGGCCTGAAAGCCCCCCAGGGGGCCCACAAGCAGCCCCTCTCAATTTGGGTCTGGGGGCTTTCGCTGGGCGGGGAACCTTGGAGGTACCTGCAAGGTTGCAGTTGGCAGCCCTAAGAGCACTCTCCGGCCAACATGCCAAACGTCCAGCAATAGCTCCCAAACGAAAGGGGCCAGCAGCCAAAGACCTAGCTGGCCTGAAAGCCCCCCAGGGGGCCCACAAGAAGCCCCTCTCAATTTGGGTCTGGGGGCTTTCGCTGGGCGGGGAACCTTGGAGGTACCTGCAAGGTTGCAGTTGGCAGCCCTAAGAGCACTCTCCGGCCAACATGCCAAACGTCCAGCAATAGCTCCCAAACGAAAGGGGCCAGCAGCCAAAGACCTAGCTGGCCTGAAAGCCCCCCAGGGGGCCCACAAGAAGCCCCTCTCAATTTGGGTCTGGGGGCTTTCGCTGGGCGGGGAACCTTGGAGGTACCTGCAAGGTTGCAGTTGGTGGCCCGAGAAGCACTCTCCGGCCAACATGCCAAACGTCCAGCAATAGCTCCCAAACGAAAGGGGCCAGCAGCCAAAGACCTAGCTGGCCTGAAAGCCCCCCAGGGGGCCCACAAGCAGCCCCTCTCAATTTGGGTCTGGGGGCTTTCGCTGGGCGGGGAACCTTGGAGGTACCTGCAAGGTTGCAGTTCGCAGCCCGAGAAGCACTCTCCGGCCAACATGCCAAACGTCCAGCAATAGCTCCCAAACGAAAGGGGCCAGCAGCCAAAGACCTAGCTGGCCTGAAAGCCCCCCAGGGGGCCCACAAGCAGCCCCTCTCAATTTGGGTCTGGGGGCTTTCGCTGGGCGGGGAACCTTGGAGGTACCTGCAAGGTTGCAGTTGACGGCCCGAGAAGCACTCTCCGGCCAACATGCCAAACGTCCAGCAATAGCTCCCAAACGAAAGGGGCCAGCAGCCAAAGACCTAGCTGGCCTGAAAGCCCCCCAGGGGGCCCACAAGCAGCCCCTCTCAATTTGGGTCTGGGGGCTTTCGCTGGGCGGGGAACCTTGGAGGTACCTGCAAGGTTGCAGTTGGCGGCCCGAGAAGCACTCTCCGGCCAACATGCCAAACGTCCAGCAATAGCTCCCAAACGAAAGGGGCCAGCAGCCAAAGACCTAGCTGGCCTGAAAGCCCCCCAGGGGGCCCACAAGCAGCCCCTCTCAATTTGGGTCTGGGGGCTTTTGCTGGGCGGGGAACCTTGGAGGTACCTGTGGGATTGCAGTTGGCGCCCCGAGAAGCACTCTCCGGCCAACATGCCAAACGTCCAGCAATAGCTCCCAAACGAAAGGGGCCAGCAGCCAAAGACCTAGCTGGCCTGAAAGCCCCCCAGGGGGCCCACAAGCAGCCCCTCTCAATTTGGGTCTGGGGGCTTTCGCTGGGCGGGGAACCTTGGAGGTACCTGCAAGGTTGCAGTTGGCGGCCCGAGAAGCACTCTCCGGCCAACATGCCAAACGTCCAGCAATAGCTCCCAAACGAAAGGGGCCAGCAGCCAAAGACCTAGCTGGCCTGAAAGCCCCCCAGGGGGCCCACAAGCAGCCCCTCTCAATTTGGGTCTGGGGGCTTTCGCTGGGCGGGGAAACTTGAAGGTACCTGCAAGGTTGAAGTTCGCAGCCCGAGAAGCACTCTCCGGCCAACATGCCAAACGTCCAGCAATAGCTCCCAAACGAAAGGGGCCAGCAGCCAAAGACCTAGCTGGCCTGAAAGCCCCCCAGGGGGCCCACAAGAAGCCCCTCTCAATTTGGGTCTGGGGGCTTTCGCTGGGCGGGGAACCTTGGAGGTACCTGCAAGGTTGCAGTTGGTGGCCCGAGAAGCACTCTCCGGCCAACATGCCAAACGTCCAGCAATAGCTCCCAAACGAAAGGGGCCAGCAGCCAAAGACCTAGCTGGCCTGAAAGCCCCCCAGGGGGCCCACAAGCAGCCCCTCTCAATTTGGGTCTGGGGGCTTTCGCTGGGCGGGGAACCTTGGAGGTACCTGCAAGGTTGCAGTTCGCAGCCCGAGAAGCACTCTCCGGCCAACATGCCAAACGTCCAGCAATAGCTCCCAAACGAAAGGGGCCAGCAGCCAAAGACCTAGCTGGCCTGAAAGCCCCCCAGGGGGCCCACAAGCAGCCCCTCTCAATTTGGGTCTGGGGGCTTTCGCTGGGCGGGGAACCTTGGAGGTACCTGCAAGGTTGCAGTTGACGGCCCGAGAAGCACTCTCCGGCCAACATGCCAAACGTCCAGCAATAGCTCCCAAACGAAAGGGGCCAGCAGCCAAAGACCTAGCTGGCCTGAAAGCCCCCCAGGGGGCCCACAAGCAGCCCCTCTCAATTTGGGTCTGGGGGCTTTCTCTGGGCGGGGAACCTTGGAGGTACCTGCAAGGTTGCAGTTGGCGGCCCGAGAAGCACTCTCCGGCCAACATGCCAAACGTCCAGCAATAGCTCCCAAACGAAAGGGGCCAGCAGCCAAAGACCTAGCTGGCCTGAAAGCCCCCCAGGGGGCCCACAAGCAGCCCCTCTCAATTTGGGTCTGGGGGCTTTTGCTGGGCGGGGAACCTTGGAGGTACCTGTGGGATTGCAGTTGGCGCCCCGAGAAGCACTCTCCGGCCAACATGCCAAACGTCCAGCAATAGCTCCCAAACGAAAGGGGCCAGCAGCCAAAGACCTAGCTGGCCTGAAAGCCCCCCAGGGGGCCCACAAGCAGCCCCTCTCAATTTGGGTCTGGGGGCTTTCGCTGGGCGGGGAACCTTGGAGGTACCTGCAAGGTTGCAGTTGGCGGCCCGAGAAGCACTCTCCGGCCAACATGCCAAACGTCCAGCAATAGCTCCCAAACGAAAGGGGCAAGCAGCCAAAGACCTAGCTGGCCTGAAAGCCCCCCAGGGGGCCCACAAGCAGCCCCTCTCAATTTGGGTCTGGGGGCTTTCGCTGGGCGGGGAAACTTGAAGGTACCTGCAAGGTTGAAGTTCGCAGCCCGAGAAGCACTCTCCGGCCAACATGCCAAACGTCCAGCAATAGCTCCCAAACGAAAGGGGCCAGCAGCCAAAGACCTAGCTGGCCTGAAAGCCCCCCAGGGGGCCCACAAGCAGCCCCTCTCAATTTGGGTCTGGGGGCTTTCGCTGGGCGGGGAACCTTGGAGGTACCTGCAAGGTTGCAGTTCGCAGCCCGAAAAGCACTCTCCGGCCAACATGCCAAACGTCCAGCAATAGCTCCCAAACGAAAGGGGCCAGCAGCCAAAGACCTAGCTGGCCTGAAAGCCCCCCAGGGGGCCCACAAGCAGCCCCTCTCAATTTGGGTCTGGGGGCTTTCGCTGGGCGGGTAACCTTGGAGGTACCTGTGAGGTTGCAGTTGGCGGCCCGAGAAGCACTCTCCGGCCAACATGCCAAACGTGCAGCAATAGCTCCCAAACGAAAGGGGCCAGCAGCCAAAGACCTAGCTGGCCTGAAAGCCCCCCAGGGGGCCCACAAGCAGCCCCTCTCAATTTGGGTCTGGGGGCTTTTGCTGGGCAGGAAACCTTGGAGGTACCTGCAAGGTTGCAGTTGGCGGCCCGAGAAGCACTCTCCGGCCAACATGCCAAACGTCCAGCAATAGCTCCCAAACGAAAGGGGCCAGCAGCCAAAGACCTAGCTGGCCTGAAAGCCCCCCAGGGGGCCCACAAGCAGCCCCTCTCAATTTGGGTCTGGGGGCTTTTGCTGGGCAGGAAACCTTGGAGGTACCTGCAAGGTTGCAGTTGGCGACCCGAGAAGCACTCTCCGGCCAACATGCCAAACGTCCAGCAATAGCTCCCAAACGAAAGGGGCCAGCAGCCAAAGACCTAGCTGGCCTGAAAGCCCCCCAGGGGGCCCACAAGCAGCCCCTCTCAATTTGGGTCTGGGGGCTTTCGCTGGGCGGGGAACCTTGGAGGTACCTGCAAGGTTGCAGTTCGCAGCCGGAAAAGCACTCTCCGGCCAACATGCCAAACGTCCAGCAATAGCTCCCAAACGAAAGGGGCCAGCAGCCAAAGACCTAGCTGGCCTGAAAGGCCCCCAGGGGGCCCACAAGCAGCCCCTCTCAATTTGGGTCTGGGGGCTTTCGCTGGGCAGGGAACCTTGGAGGTACCTGCAAGGTTGCAGTTCGCAGCCCGAGAAGCACTCTCCGGCCAACATGCCAAACGTCCAGCAATAGCTCCCAAACGAAAGGGGCCAGCACCCAAAGACCTAGCTGGCCTGAAGGGGCCCCAGGGGGCCCCCAAGCAGCCCCTCTCAATTTGGGTCTGGGGGCTTTCGTTGGGCCGGGAACCTGGCAGGTACCTGCAAGGTTGCAGTTCGCGGCCGGAGAAGCACTCTCCGGCCAACATGCCAAACGTGGAGCGACTGCTCCCAAAGCGAAGGAGCCAGGACCCAAAGACCTAGCTGGCCTGAAGGGGCCCCAGGGGGCCCACAAGCAGCCCCTCTCAATTTGGGTCTGGGGGCTTTCGCTGGGCGGGGAACCTTGGAGGTACCTGCAAGGTTGCAGTTCGCAGCCCGAGAAGCACTCTCCGGCCAACATGCCAAACGTCCAGCAATAGCTCCCAAACGAAAGGGGCCAGCAGCCAAAGACCTAGCTGGCCTGAAAGCCCCCCAGGGGGCCCACAAGCAGCCCCTCTCAATTTGGGTCTGGGGGCTTTCGCTGGGCGGGGAACCTTGGAGGTACCTGAAGGTTGCAGTTGGCGGCCCGAGAAGCACTCTCCGGCCAACATGCCAAACGTCCAGCAATAGCTCCCAAACGAAAGGGGCCAGCAGCCAAAGACCTAGCTGGCCTGAAAGCCCCCCAGGGGGCCCACAAGCAGCCCCTCTCAATTTGGGTCTGGGGGCTTTCGCTGGGCGGGGAACCTTGGAGGTACCTGCAAGGTTTCAGTTGGCAGCCCGAAAAGCACTCTCCGGCCAACATGCCAAACGTCCAGCAATAGCTCCCAAACGAAAGGGGCCAGCAGCCAAAGACCTAGCTGGCCTGAAAGCCCCCCAGGGGGCCCACAAGCAGCCCCTCTCAATTTGGGTCTGGGGGCTTTCGCTGGGCGGGGAACCTTGGAGGTACCTGCAAGGTTGGAGTTCGCAGCCCGAAGAGCACTCTCCGGCCAACATGCCAAACGTCCAGCAATAGCTCCCAAACGAAAGGGGCCAGCAGCCAAAGACCTAGCTGGCCTGAAAGCCCCCCAGGGGGCCCACAAGCAGCCCCTCTCAATTTGGGTCTGGGGGCTTTCGCTGGGCGGGGAACCTTGGAGGTACCTGTGGATTTGCAGTTGGCGGCCCGAGAAGCACTCTCCGGCCAACATGCCAAACGTCCAGCAATAGCTCCCAAACGAAAGGGGCCAGCAGCCAAAGACCTAGCTGGCCTGAAAGCCCCCCAGGGGGCCCACAAGCAGCCCCTCTCAATTTGGGTCTGGGGGCTTTCGCTGGGCTGGGAACCTTGGAGGTACCTGTGGGTTTGCAGTTGGCGGCCCGAGAAGCACTCTCCGGCCAACATGCCAAACGTCCAGCAATAGCTCCCAAACGAAAGGGGCCAGCAGCCAAAGACCTAGCTGGCCTGAAAGCCCCCCAGGGGGCCCACAAGCAGCCCCTCTCAATTTGGGTCTGGGGGCTTTCGCTGGGCGGGGAACCTTGGAGGTACCTGCAAGGTTGCAGTTTGTGGCCCGAGAAGCACTCTCCGGCCAACATGCCAAACGTCCAGCAATAGCTCCCAAACGAAAGGGGCCAGCAGCCAAAGACCTAGCTGGCCTGAAAGCCCCCCAGGGGGCCCACAAGCAGCCCCTCTCAATTTGGGTCTGGGGGCTTTTGCTGGGCGGGGAACCTTGGAGGTACCTGTGGGATTGCAGTTGGCGCCCCGAGAAGCACTCTCCGGCCAACATGCCAAACGTCCAGCAATAGCTCCCAAACGAAAGGGGCCAGCACCCAAAGACCTAGCTGGCCTGAAAGCCCCCCAGGGGGCCCACAAGCAGCCCCTCTCAATTTGGGTCTGGGGGCTTTCGCTGGGCGGGGAACCTTGGAGGTACCTGCAAGGTTGCAGTTGGCGGCCCGAGAAGCACTCTCCGGCCAACATGCCAAACGTCCAGCAATAGCTCCCAAACGAAAGGGGCCAGCAGCCAAAGACCTAGCTGGCCTGAAAGCCCCCCAGGGGGCCCACAAGCAGCCCCTCTCAATTTGGGTCTGGGGGCTTTCGCTGGGCGGGGAAACTTGAAGGTACCTGCAAGGTTGAAGTTCGCAGCCCGAGAAGCACTCTCCGGCCAACATGCCAAACGTCCAGCAATAGCTCCCAAACGAAAGGGGCCAGCAGCCAAAGACCTAGCTGGCCTGAAAGCCCCCCAGGGGGCCCACAAGCAGCCCCTCTCAATTTGGGTCTGGGGGCTTTCGCTGGGCGGGGAACCTTGGAGGTACCTGTGGATTTGCAGTTGGCGGCCCGAGAAGCACTCTCCGGCCAACATGCCAAACGTCCAGCAATAGCTCCCAAACGAAAGGGGCCAGCAGCCAAAGACCTAGCTGGCCTGAAAGCCCCCCAGGGGGCCCACAAGCAGCCCCTCTCAATTTGGGTCTGGGGGCTTTCGCTGGGCTGGGAACCTTGGAGGTACCTGTGGGTTTGCAGTTGGCGGCCCGAGAAGCACTCTCCGGCCAACATGCCAAACGTCCAGCAATAGCTCCCAAACGAAAGGGGCCAGCAGCCAAAGACCTAGCTGGCCTGAAAGCCCCCCAGGGGGCCCACAAGCAGCCCCTCTCAATTTGGGTCTGGGGGCTTTCGCTGGGCGGGGAACCTTGGAGGTACCTGCAAGGTTGCAGTTTGTGGCCCGAGAAGCACTCTCCGGCCAACATGCCAAACGTCCAGCAATAGCTCCCAAACGAAAGGGGCCAGCAGCCAAAGACCTAGCTGGCCTGAAAGCCCCCCAGGGGGCCCACAAGCAGCCCCTCTCAATTTGGGTCTGGGGGCTTTTGCTGGGCGGGGAACCTTGGAGGTACCTGTGGGATTGCAGTTGGCGCCCCGAGAAGCACTCTCCGGCCAACATGCCAAACGTCCAGCAATAGCTCCCAAACGAAAGGGGCCAGCAGCCAAAGACCTAGCTGGCCTGAAAGCCCCCCAGGAGGCCCACAAGCAGCCCCTCTCAATTTGGGTCTGGGGGCTTTCGCTGGGCGGGGAACCTTGGAGGTACCTGCAAGGTTGCAGTTGGCGGCCCGAGAAGCACTCTCCGGCCAACATGCCAAACGTCCAGCAATAGCTCCCAAACGAAAGGGGCCAGCAGCCAAAGACCTAGCTGGCCTGAAAGCCCCCCAGGGGGCCCACAAGCAGCCCCTCTCAATTTGGGTCTGGGGGCTTTCGCTGGGCGGGGAAACTTGAAGGTACCTGCAAGGTTGAAGTTCGCAGCCCGAGAAGCACTCTCCGGCCAACATGCCAAACGTCCAGCAATAGCTCCCAAACGAAAGGGGCCAGCAGCCAAAGACCTAGCTGGCCTGAAAGCCCCCCAGGGGGCCCACAAGAAGCCCCTCTCAATTTGGGTCTGGGGGCTTTCGCTGGGCGGGGAACCTTGGAGGTACCTGCAAGGTTGCAGTTGGTGGCCCGAGAAGCACTCTCCGGCCAACATGCCAAACGTCCAGCAATAGCTCCCAAACGAAAGGGGCCAGCAGCCAAAGACCTAGCTGGCCTGAAAGCCCCCCAGGGGGCCCACAAGCAGCCCCTCTCAATTTGGGTCTGGGGGCTTTCGCTGGGCGGGGAACCTTGGAGGTACCTGCAAGGTTGCAGTTCGCAGCCCGAGAAGCACTCTCCGGCCAACATGCCAAACGTCCAGCAATAGCTCCCAAACGAAAGGGGCCAGCAGCCAAAGACCTAGCTGGCCTGAAAGCCCCCCAGGGGGCCCACAAGCAGCCCCTCTCAATTTGGGTCTGGGGGCTTTCGCTGGGCGGGGAACCTTGGAGGTACCTGCAAGGTTGCAGTTGACGGCCCGAGAAGCACTCTCCGGCCAACATGCCAAACGTCCAGCAATAGCTCCCAAACGAAAGGGGCCAGCAGCCAAAGACCTAGCTGGCCTGAAAGCCCCCCAGGGGGCCCACAAGCAGCCCCTCTCAATTTGGGTCTGGGGGCTTTCGCTGGGCGGGGAACCTTGGAGGTACCTGCAAGGTTGCAGTTGGCGGCCCGAGAAGCACTCTCCGGCCAACATGCCAAACGTCCAGCAATAGCTCCCAAACGAAAGGGGCCAGCAGCCAAAGACCTAGCTGGCCTGAAAGCCCCCCAGGGGGCCCACAAGCAGCCCCTCTCAATTTGGGTCTGGGGGCTTTTGCTGGGCGGGGAACCTTGGAGGTACCTGTGGGATTGCAGTTGGCGCCCCGAGAAGCACTCTCCGGCCAACATGCCAAACGTCCAGCAATAGCTCCCAAACGAAAGGGGCCAGCAGCCAAAGACCTAGCTGGCCTGAAAGCCCCCCAGGGGGCCCACAAGCAGCCCCTCTCAATTTGGGTCTGGGGGCTTTCGCTGGGCGGGGAACCTTGGAGGTACCTGCGAGGTTGCAGTTGGCGGCCCGAGAAGCACTCTCCGGCCAACATGCCAAACGTCCAGCAATAGCTCCCAAACGAAAGGGGCCAGCAGCCAAAGACCTAGCTGGCCTGAAAGCCCCCCAGGGGGCCCACAAGCAGCCCCTCTCAATTTGGGTCTGGGGGCTTTCGCTGGGCGGGGAAACTTGAAGGTACCTGCAAGGTTGAAGTTCGCAGCCCGAGAAGCACTCTCCGGCCAACATGCCAAACGTCCAGCAATAGCTCCCAAACGAAAGGGGCCAGCAGCCAAAGACCTAGCTGGCCTGAAAGCCCCCCAGGGGGCCCACAAGCAGCCCCTCTCAATTTGGGTCTGGGGGCTTTCGCTGGGCGGGGAACCTTGGAGGTACCTGCAAGGTTGCAGTTCGCAGCCCGAAAAGCACTCTCCGGCCAACATGCCAAACGTCCAGCAATAGCTCCCAAACGAAAGGGGCCAGCAGCCAAAGACCTAGCTGGCCTGAAAGCCCCCCAGGGGGCCCACAAGCAGCCCCTCTCAATTTGGGTCTGGGGGCTTTCGCTGGGCGGGGAACCTTGGAGGTACCTGTGAGGTTGCAGTTGGCGGCCCGAGAAGCACTCTCCGGCCAACATGCCAAACGTGCAGCAATAGCTCCCAAACGAAAGGGGCCAGCAGCCAAAGACCTAGCTGGCCTGAAAGCCCCCCAGGGGGCCCACAAGCAGCCCCTCTCAATTTGGGTCTGGGGGCTTTTGCTGGGCAGGAAACCTTGGAGGTACCTGCAAGGTTGCAGTTGGCGGCCCGAGAAGCACTCTCCGGCCAACATGCCAAACGTCCAGCAATAGCTCCCAAACGAAAGGGGCCAGCAGCCAAAGACCTAGCTGGCCTGAAAGCCCCCCAGGGGGCCCACAAGCAGCCCCTCTCAATTTGGGTCTGGGGGCTTTTGCTGGGCAGGAAACCTTGGAGGTACCTGCAAGGTTGCAGTTGGCGGCCCGAGAAGCACTCTCCGGCCAACATGCCAAACGTGCAGCAATAGCTCCCAAACGAAAGGGGCCAGCAGCCAAAGACCTAGCTGGCCTGAAAGCCCCCCAGGGGGCCCACAAGCAGCCCCTCTCAATTTGGGTCTGGGGGCTTTCGCTGGGCGGGGAACCTTGGAGGTACCTGCAAGGTTGCAGTTCGCAGCCGGAAAAGCACTCTCCGGCCAACATGCCAAACGTCCAGCAATAGCTCCCAAACGAAAGGGGCCAGCAGCCAAAGACCTAGCTGGCCTGAAAGGCCCCCAGGGGGCCCACAAGCAGCCCCTCTCAATTTGGGTCTGGGGGCTTTCGCTGGGCAGGGAACCTTGGAGGTACCTGCAAGGTTGCAGTTCGCAGCCCGAGAAGCACTCTCCGGCCAACATGCCAAACGTCCAGCAATAGCTCCCAAACGAAAGGGGCCAGCACCCAAAGACCTAGCTGGCCTGAAGGGGCCCCAGGGGGCCCCCAAGCAGCCCCTCTCAATTTGGGTCTGGGGGCTTTCGTTGGGCCGGGAACCTTGGAGGTACCTGCAAGGTTGCAGTTCGCGGCCGGAGAAGCACTCTCCGGCCAACATGCCAAACGTGGAGCGACTGCTCCCAAAGCGAAGGAGCCAGGACCCAAAGACCTAGCTGGCCTGAAGGGGCCCCAGGGGGCCCACAAGCAGCCCCTCTCAATTTGGGTCTGGGGGCTTTCGCTGGGCGGGGAACCTTGGAGGTACCTGCAAGGTTGCAGTTCGCAGCCCGAGAAGCACTCTCCGGCCAACATGCCAAACGTCCAGCAATAGCTCCCAAACGAAAGGGGCCAGCAGCCAAAGACCTAGCTGGCCTGAAAGCCCCCCAGGGGGCCCACAAGCAGCCCCTCTCAATTTGGGTCTGGGGGCTTTCGCTGGGCGGGGAACCTTGGAGGTACCTGAAGGTTGCAGTTGGCGGCCCGAGAAGCACTCTCCGGCCAACATGCCAAACGTCCAGCAATAGCTCCCAAACGAAAGGGGCCAGCAGCCAAAGACCTAGCTGGCCTGAAAGCCCCCCAGGGGGCCCACAAGCAGCCCCTCTCAATTTGGGTCTGGGGGCTTTCGCTGGGCGGGGAACCTTGGAGGTACCTGCAAGGTTTCAGTTGGCAGCCCGAAAAGCACTCTCCGGCCAACATGCCAAACGTCCAGCAATAGCTCCCAAACGAAAGGGGCCAGCAGCCAAAGACCTAGCTGGCCTGAAAGCCCCCCAGGGGGCCCACAAGCAGCCCCTCTCAATTTGGGTCTGGGGGCTTTCGCTGGGCGGGGAACCTTGGAGGTACCTGCAAGGTTGGAGTTCGCAGCCCGAAGAGCACTCTCCGGCCAACATGCCAAACGTCCAGCAATAGCTCCCAAACGAAAGGGGCCAGCAGCCAAAGACCTAGCTGGCCTGAAAGCCCCCCAGGGGGCCCACAAGCAGCCCCTCTCAATTTGGGTCTGGGGGCTTTCGCTGGGCGGGGAACCTTGGAGGTACCTGTGGATTTGCAGTTGGCGGCCCGAGAAGCACTCTCCGGCCAACATGCCAAACGTCCAGCAATAGCTCCCAAACGAAAGGGGCCAGCAGCCAAAGACCTAGCTGGCCTGAAAGCCCCCCAGGGGGCCCACAAGCAGCCCCTCTCAATTTGGGTCTGGGGGCTTTCGCTGGGCTGGGAACCTTGGAGGTACCTGTGGGTTTGCAGTTGGCGGCCCGAGAAGCACTCTCCGGCCAACATGCCAAACGTCCAGCAATAGCTCCCAAACGAAAGGGGCCAGCAGCCAAAGACCTAGCTGGCCTGAAAGCCCCCCAGGGGGCCCACAAGCAGCCCCTCTCAATTTGGGTCTGGGGGCTTTCGCTGGGCAGGCAACCTTGGAGGTACCTGCAAGGTTGCAGTTCGCAGCCCGAAAAGCACTCTCCGGCCAACATGCCAAACGTCCAGCAATAGCTCCCAAACGAAAGGGGCCAGCAGCCAAAGACCTAGCTGGCCTGAAAGCCCCCCAGGGGGCCCACAAGCAGCCCCTCTCAATTTGGGTCTGGGGGCTTTCGCTGGGCGGGGAACCTTGGAGGTACCTGTGGGTTTGCAGTTGGCGGCCCGAGAAGCACTCTCCGGCCAACATGCCAAACGTCCAGCAATAGCTCCCAAACGAAAGGGGCCAGCAGCCAAAGACCTAGCTGGCCTGAAAGCCCCCCAGGGGGCCCACAAGCAGCCCCTCTCAATTTGGGTCTGGGGGCTTTCGCTGGGCGGGGAACCTTGGAGGTACCTGCAAGGTTGCAGTTGGCGGCCCGAGAAGCACTCTCCGGCCAACATGCCAAACGTCCAGCAATAGCTCCCAAACGAAAGGGGCCAGCAGCCAAAGACCTAGCTGGCCTGAAAGCCCCCCAGGGGGCCCACAAGCAGCCCCACTCAATTTGGGTCTGGGGGCTTTCGCTGGGCGGGGAACCTTGGAGGTACCTGCAAGGTTTCAGTTCGCAGCCCGAAAAGCACTCTACGGCCAACATGCCAAACGTCCAGCAATAGCTCCCAAACGAAAGGGGCCAGCAGCCAAAGACCTAGCTGGCCTGAAAGCCCCCCAGGGGGCCCACAAGCAGCCCCTCTCAATTTGGGTCTGGGGGCTTTCGCTGGGCGGGGAACCTTGGAGGTACCTGCAAGGTTGCAGTTGGCGGCCCGAGAAGCACTCTCCGGCCAACATGCCAAACGTCCAGCAATAGCTCCCAAACGAAAGGGGCCAGCAGTCAAAGACCTAGCTGGCCTGAAAGCCCCCCAGGGGGCCCACAAGCAGCCCCTCTCAATTTGGGTCTGGGGGCTTTCGCTGGGCGGGGAACCTTGGAGGTACCTGTGGGTTTGCAGTTGGCGGCCCGAGAAGCACTCTCTGGCCAACATGCCAAACGTCCAGCAATAGCTCCCAAACGAAAGGGGCCAGCAGCCAAAGACCTAGCTGGCCTGAAAGCCCCCCAGGGGGCCCACAAGCAGCCCCTCTCAATTTGGGTCTGGGGGCTTTCGCTGGGCGGGGAACCTTGGAGGTACCTGCAAGGTTGCAGTTCGCAGCCCGAGAAGCACTCTCCGGCCAACATGCCAAACGTCCAGCAATAGCTCCCAAACGAAAGGGGCCAGCAGCCAAAGACCTAGCTGGCCTGAAAGCCCCCCAGGGGGCCCACAAGCAGCCCCTCTCAATTTGGGTCTGGGGGCTTTCGCTGGGCGGGGAACCTTGGAGGTACCTGCAAGGTTGCAGTTGACGGCCCGAGAAGCACTCTCCGGCCAACATGCCAAACGTCCAGCAATAGCTCCCAAACGAAAGGGGCCAGCAGCCAAAGACCTAGCTGGCCTGAAAGCCCCCCAGGGGGCCCACAAGCAGCCCCTCTCAATTTGGGTCTGGGGGCTTTCGCTGGGCGGGGAACCTTGGAGGTACCTGCAAGGTTGCAGTTGGCGGCCCGAGAAGCACTCTCCGGCCAACATGCCAAACGTCCAGCAATAGCTCCCAAACGAAAGGGGCCAGCAGCCAAAGACCTAGCTGGCCTGAAAGCCCCCCAGGGGGCCCACAAGCAGCCCCTCTCAATTTGGGTCTGGGGGCTTTTGCTGGGCGGGGAACCTTGGAGGTACCTGTGGGATTGCAGTTGGCGGCCCGAGAAGCACTCTCCGGCCAACATGCCAAACGTCCAGCAATAGCTCCCAAACGAAAGGGGCCAGCAGCCAAAGACCTAGCTGGCCTGAAAGCCCCCCAGGGGGCCCACAAGCAGCCCCTCTCAATTTGGGTCTGGGGGCTTTCGCTGGGCGGGGAAACTTGAAGGTACCTGCAAGGTTGAAGTTCGCAGCCCGAGAAGCACTCTCCGGCCAACATGCCAAACGTCCAGCAATAGCTCCCAAACGAAAGGGGCCAGCAGCCAAAGACCTAGCTGGCCTGAAAGCCCCCCAGGGGGCCCACAAGCAGCCCCTCTCAATTTGGGTCTGGGGGCTTTCGCTGGGCGGGGAACCTTGGAGGTACCTGCAAGGTTGCAGTTCGCAGCCCGAGAAGCACTCTCCGGCCAACATGCCAAACGTCCAGCAATAGCTCCCAAACGAAAGGGGCCAGCAGCCAAAGACCTAGCTGGCCTGAAAGCCCCCCAGGGGGCCCACAAGCAGCCCCTCTCAATTTGGGTCTGGGGGCTTTCGCTGGGCGGGAAACCTTGGAGGTACCTGCAAGGTTGCAGTTGGCGGCCCGAGAAGCACTCTCCGGCCAACATGCCAAACGTCCAGCAATAGCTCCCAAACGAAAGGGGCCAGCAGCCAAAGACCTAGCTGGCCTGAAAGCCCCCCAGGGGGCCCACAAGCAGCCCCTCTCAATTTGGGTCTGGGGGCTTTCGCTGGGCGGGGAACCTTGGAGGTACCTGTGGGTTTGCAGTTGGCGGCCCGAGAAGCACTCTCCGGCCAACATGCCAAACGTCCAGCAATAGCTCCCAAACGAAAGGGGCCAGCAGCCAAAGACCTAGCTGGCCTGAAAGCCCCCCAGGGGGCCCACAAGCAGCCCCTCTCAATTTGGGTCTGGGGGCTTTCGCTGGGCGGGGAACCTTGGAGGTACCTGCAAGGTTGCAGTTCGCAGCCCGAAAAGCACTCTCCGGCCAACATGCCAAACGTCCAGCAATAGCTCCCAAACGAAAGGGGCCAGCAGCCAAAGACCTAGCTGGCCTGAAAGCCCCCCAGGGGGCCCACAAGCAGCCCCTCTCAATTTGGGTCTGGGGGCTTTCGCTGGGCGGGGAACCTTGGAGGTACCTGCAAGGTTTCAGTTGGCGGCCCGAGAAGCACTCTCCGGCCAACATGCCAAACGTCCAGCAATAGCTCCCAAACGAAAGGGGCCAGCAGCCAAAGACCTAGCTGGCCTGAAAGCCCCCCAGGGGGCCCACAAGCAGCCCCACTCAATTTGGGTCTGGGGGCTTTCGCTGGGCGGGGAACCTTGGAGGTACCTGCAAGGTTTCAGTTCGCAGCCCGAGAAGCACTCTCCGGCCAACATGCCAAACGTCCAGCAATAGCTCCCAAACGAAAGGGGCCAGCAGCCAAAGACCTAGCTGGCCTAAAAGCCCCCCAGAGGGCCCACAAGCAGCCCCTCTCAATTTGGGTCTGGGGGCTTTCGCTGGGCGGGGAACCTTGGAGGTACCTGCAAGGTTGCAGTTCGCAGCCCGAGAAGCACTCGCCGGCCAACATGCCAAACGTCCAGCAATAGCTCCCAAACGAAAGGGGCCAGCAGCCAAAGACCTAGCTGGCCTGAAAGCCCCCCAGGGGGCCCACAAGCAGCCCCTCTCAATTTGGGTCTGGGGGCTTTCGCTGGACGGGGAACCTTGGAGGTACCTGCAAGGTTGCAGTTGGCGGCCCGAGAAGCACTCTCCGGCCAACATGCCAAACGTCCAGCAATAGCTCTCAAACGAAAGGGGCCAGCAGCCAAAGACCTAGCTGGCCTGAAAGCCCCCCAGGGGGCCCACAAGCAGCCCCTCTCAATTTGGGTCTGGGGGCTTTTGCTGGGCAGGAAACCTTGGAGGTACCTGCAAGGTTGCAGTTGGCGGCCCGAGAAGCACTCTCCGGCCAACATGCCAAACGTCCAGCAATAGCTCCCAAACGAAAGGGGCCAGCAGTCAAAGACCTAGCTGGCGTTAAAGCCCCCCAGGGGGCCCACAAGCAGCCCCTCTCAATTTGGGTCTGGGGGCTTTCGCTGGGCGGGGAACCTTGGAGGTACCTGTGGATTTGCAGTTGGCGGCCCGAGAAGCACTCTCCGGCCAACATGCCAAACGTCCAGCAATAGCTCCCAAACGAAAGGGGCCAGCAGCCAAAGACCTAGCTGGCCTGAAAGCCCCCCAGGGGGCCCACAAGCAGCCCCTCTCAATTTGGGTCTGGGGGCTTTCGCTGGGCGGGGAACCTTGGAGGTACCTGTGGGTTTGCAGTTGGCGGCCCGAGAAGCACTCTCCGGCCAACATGCCAAACGTCCAGCAATAGCTCCCAAACGAAAGGGGCCAGCAGCCAAAGACCTAGCTGGCCTGAAAGCCCCCCAGGGGGCCCACAAGCAGCCCCTCTCAATTTGGGTCTGGGGGCTTTCGCTGGGCGGGGAACCTTGGAGGTACCTGCAAGGTTGCAGTTGGCGGCCCGAGAAGCACTCTCCGGCCAACATGCCAAACGTCCAGCAATAGCTCCCAAACGAAAGGGGCCAGCAGCCAAAGACCTAGCTGGCCTGAAAGCCCCCCAGGGGGCCCACAAGCAGCCCCTCTCAATTTGGGTCTGGGGGCTTTCGCTGGGCGGGGAACCTTGGAGGTACCTGCAAGGTTGCAGTTGGCGGCCCGAGAAGCACTCTCCGGCCAACATGCCAAACGTCCAGCAATAGCTCCCAAACGAAAGGGGCCAGCAGCCAAAGACCTAGCTGGCCTGAAAGCCCCCCAGGGGGCCCACAAGCAGCCCCACTCAATTTGGGTCTGGGGGCTTTCGCTGGGCGGGGAACCTTGGAGGTACCTGCAAGGTTTCAGTTCGCAGCCCGAGAAGCACTCTCCGGCCAACATGCCAAACGTCCAGCAATAGCTCCCAAACGAAAGGGGCCAGCAGCCAAAGACCTAGCTGGCCTGAAAGCCCCCCAGGGGGCCCACAAGCAGCCCCTCTCAATTTGGGTCTGGGGGCTTTCGCTGGGCGGGGAACCTTGGAGGTACCTGCAAGGTTGCAGTTGGCGGCCCGAGAAGCACTCTCCGGCCAACATGCCAAACGTCCAGCAATAGCTCCCAAACGAAAGGGGCCAGCAGCCAAAGACCTAGCTGGCCTGAAAGCCCCCCAGGGGGCCCACAAGCAGCCCCTCTCAATTTGGGTCTGGGGGCTTTCGCTGGACGGGGAACCTTGGAGGTACCTGCAAGGTTGCAGTTGGCGGCCCGAGAAGCACTCTCCGGCCAACATGCCAAACGTCCAGCAATAGCTCCCAAACGAAAGGGGCCAGCAGCCAAAGACCTAGCTGGCCTGAAAGCCCCCCAGGGGGCCCACAAGCAGCCCCTCTCAATTTGGGTCTGGGGGCTTTTGCTGGGCAGGAAACCTTGGAGGTACCTGCAAGGTTGCAGTTGGCGGCCCGAGAAGCACTCTCCGGCCAACATGCCAAACGTCCAGCAATAGCTCCCAAACGAAAGGGGCCAGCAGTCAAAGACCTAGCTGGCGTGAAAGCCCCCCAGGGGGCCCACAAGCAGCCCCTCTCAATTTGGGTCTGGGGGCTTTCGCTGGGCGGGGAACCTTGGAGGTACCTGCAAGGTTGCAGTTCGCGGCCCGAGAATCACTCTCCGGGCAACATGCCAAACGTCCAGCAATAGCTCCCAAACGAAAGGGGCCAGCAGCCAAAGACCTAGCTGGCCTGAAAGCCCCCCAGGGGGCCCACAAGCAGTCCCTCTCAATTTGGGTCTGGGGGCTTTCGCTGGGCGGGGAACCTTGGAGGTACCTGCAAGGTTGCAGTTCGCAGCCCGAAAAGCACTCTCCGGCCAACATGCCAAACGTCCAGCAATAGCTCCCAAACGAAAGGGGCCAGCAGCCAAAGACCTAGCTGGCCTGAAAGCCCCCCAGGGGGCCCACAAGCAGCCCCTCTCAATTTGGGTCTGGGGGCTTTTGCTGGGCATGGAACCTGGGAGGTACCTGTGGGGTTGCAGTTGGCGGCCCGAGAAGCACTCTCCGGCCAACATGCCAAACGTCCAGCAATAGCTCCCAAACGAAAGGGGCCAGCAGCCAAAGACCTAGCTGGCCTGAAAGCCCCCCAGGGGGCCCACAAGCAGCCCCTCTCAATTTGGGTCTGGGGGCTTTCGCTGGGCGGGGAACCTTGGAGGTACCTGCAAGGTTGCAGTTGGCGGCCCGAGAAGCACTCTCCGGCCAACATGCCAAACGTCCAGCAATAGCTCCCAAACGAAAGGGGCCAGCAGCCAAAGACCTAGCTGGCCTGAAAGCCCCCCAGGGGGCCCACAAGCAGCCCCTCTCAATTTGGGTCTGGGGGCTTTCGCTGGGCGGGGAACCTTGGAGGTACCTGCAAGGTTGCAGTTCGAGGCCCGAGAAGCACTCTCCGGCCAACATGCCAAACGTCCAGCAATAGCTCCCAAACGAAAGGGGCCAGCAGCCAAAGACCTAGCTGGCCTGAAAGCCCCCCAGGGGACCCACAAGCAGCCCCTCTCAATTTGGGTCTGGGGGCTTTCGCTGGGCGGGGAACCTTGGAGGTACCTGCAAGTTTGCAGTTCACAGCCCGAAAAGCACTCTCCGGCCAACATGCCAAACGTCCAGCAATAGCTCCCAAACGAAAGGGGCCAGCAGCCAAAGACCTAGCTGGCCTGAAAGCCCCCCAGGGGGCCCACAAGCAGCGCCTCTCAATTTGGGTCTGGGGGCTTTCGCTGGGCGGGGAACCTTGGAGGTACCTGCAAGGTTGCAGTTGGCGGCCCGAGAAGCACTCTCCGGCCAACATGCCAAACGTCCAGCAATAGCTCCCAAACGAAAGGGGCCAGCAGCCAAAGACCTAGCTGGCCTGAAAGACCCCCAGGGGGCCCACAAGCAGCCCCTCTCAATTTGGGTCTGGGGGCTTTCGCTGGGCGGGGAACCTTGGAGGTACCTGCAAGGTTTCAGTTCGCAGCCCGAAAAGCACTCTCCGGCCAACATGCCAAACGTCCAGCAATAGCTCCCAAACGAAAGGGGCCAGCAGCCAAAGACCTAGCTGGCCTGAAAGCCCCCCAGGGGGCCCACAAGCAGCCCCTCTCAATTTGGGTCTGGGGGCTTTCGCTGGGCAGGGAACCTTGGAGGTACCTGCAAGGTTGCAGTTCGCAGCCCGAGAAGCACTCTCCGGCCAACATGCCAAACGTCCAGCAATAGCTCCCAAACGAAAGGGGCCAGCACCCAAAGACCTAGCTGGCCTGAAGGGGCCCCAGGGGGCCCCCAAGCAGCCCCTCTCCATTTGGGTCTGGGGGCTTTCGTTGGGCCGGGAACCTGGCAGATACCTGCCAGGTTGCAGTTCGCGGCCGGAGAAGCACTCTCCGGCCAACATGCCAAACGTGGAGCGACTGCTCCCAAAGCGAAGGAGCCAGGACCCAAAGACCTAGCTGGCCTGAAGGGGCCCCAGGGGGCCCACAAGCAGCCCCTCTCAATTTGGGTCTGGGGGCTTTCGCTGGGCGGGGAACCTTGGAGGTACCTGCAAGGTTGCAGTTCGCAGCCCGAAAAGCACTCTCCGGCCAACATGCCAAACGTCCAGCAATAGCTCCCAAACGAAAGGGGCCAGCAGCCAAAGACCTAGCTGGCCTGAAAGCCCCCCAGGGGGCCCACAAGCAGCCCCTCTCAATTTGGGTCTGGGGGCTTTCGCTGGGCGGGGAACCTTGGAGGTACCTGCAAGGTTGCAGTTGGCGGCCCGAGAAGCACTCTCCGGCCAACATGCCAAACGTCCAGCAATAGCTCCCAAACGAAAGGGGCCAGCAGCCAAAGACCTAGCTGGCCTGAAAGCCCCCCAGGGGGCCCACAAGCAGCCCCTCTCAATTTGGGTCTGGGGGCTTTCGCTGGGCGGGGAACCTTGGAGGTACCTGCAAGGTTGCAGTTCGCAGCCCGAAAAGCACTCTCCGGCCAACATGCCAAACGTCCAGCAATAGCTCCCAAACGAAAGGGGCCAGCAGCCAAAGACCTAGCTGGCCTGAAAGCCCCCCAGGGGGCCCACAAGCAGCCCCTCTCAATTTGGGTCTGGGGGCTTTCGCTGGGCGGGGAACCTTGGAGGTACCTGTGGGGTTGCAGTTCGCGGCCCGAGAAGCACTCTCCGGCCAACATGCCAAACGTCCAGCAATAGCTCCCAAACGAAAGGGGCCAGCAGCCAAAGACCTAGCTGGCCTGAAAGCCCCCCAGGGGGCCCACAAGCAGCCCCTCTCAATTTGGGTCTGGGGGCTTTCGCTCGGCGGGGAACCTTGGAGGTACCTGCAAGGTTGCAGTTGGCAGCCCTAAGAGCACTCTCCGGCCAACATGCCAAACGTCCAGCAATAGCTCCCAAACGACAGGGGCCAGCAGCCAAAGACCTAGCTGGCCTGAAAGCCCCCCAGGGGGCCCACAAGAAGCCCCTCTCAATTTGGGTCTGGGGGATTTCGCTGGGCGGGGAAACTTGGAGGAACCTGCAAGGTTGCAGTTGGTGGCCCGAGAAGCACTCTCCGGCCAACATGCCAAACGTCCAGCAATAGCTCCCAAACGAAAGGGGCCAGCAGCCAAAGACCTAGCTGGCCTGAAAGCCCCCCAGGGGGCCCACAAGCAGCCCCTCTCAATTTGGGTCTGGGGGCTTTCGCTGGGCGGGGAACCTTGGAGGTACCTGCAAGGTTTCAGTTCGCAGCCCGAGAAGCACTCTCCGGCCAACATGCCAAACGTCCAGCAATAGCTCCCAAACGAAAGGGGCCAGCAGCCAAAGACCTAGCTGGCCTAAAAGCCCCCCAGGGGGCCCACAAGCAGCCCCTCTCAATTTGGGTCTGGGGGCTTTCGCTGGGCGGGGAACCTTGGAGGTACCTGCAAGGTTGCAGTTCGCAGCCCGAGAAGCACTCGCCGGCCAACATGCCAAACGTCCAGCAATAGCTCCCAAACGAAAGGGGCCAGCAGCCAAAGACCTAGCTGGCCTGAAAGCCCCCCAGGGGGCCCACAAGCAGCCCCTCTCAATTTGGGTCTGGGGGCTTTCGCTGGACGGGGAACCTTGGAGGTACCTGCAAGGTTGCAGTTGGCGGCCCGAGAAGCACTCTCCGGCCAACATGCCAAACGTCCAGCAATAGCTCTCAAACGAAAGGGGCCAGCAGCCAAAGACCCAGCTGGCCTGAAAGCCCCCCAGGGGGCCCACAAGCAGCCCCTCTCAATTTGGGTCTGGGGGCTTTTGCTGGGCAGGAAACCTTGGAGGTACCTGCAAGGTTGCAGTTGGCGGCCCGAGAAGCACTCTCCGGCCAACATGCCAAACGTCCAGCAATAGCTCCCAAACGAAAGGGGCCAGCAGTCAAAGACCTAGCTGGCGTGAAAGCCCCCCAGGGGGCCCACAAGCAGCCCCTCTCAATTTGGGTCTGGGGGCTTTCGCTGGGCGGGGAACCTTGGAGGTACCTGTGGATTTGCAGTTGGCGGCCCGAGAAGCACTCTCCGGCCAACATGCCAAACGTCCAGCAATAGCTCCCAAACGAAAGGGGCCAGCAGCCAAAGACCTAGCTGGCCTGAAAGCCCCCCAGGGGGCCCACAAGCAGCCCCTCTCAATTTGGGTCTGGGGGCTTTCGCTGGGCGGGGAACCTTGGAGGTACCTGCAAGGTTGCAGTTCGCAGCCCGAGAAGCACTCTCCGGCCAACATGCCAAACGTCCAGCAATAGCTCCCAAACGAAAGGGGCCAGCAGCCAAAGACCTAGCTGGCCTGAAAGCCCCCCAGGGGGCCCACAAGCAGCCCCTCTCAATTTGGGTCTGGGGGCTTTCGCTGGGCGGGGAACCTTGGAGGTACCTGCAAGGTTGCAGTTGGCGGCCCGAGAAGCACTCTCCGGCCAACATGCCAAACGTCCAGCAATAGCTCCCAAACGAAAGGGGCCAGCAGCCAAAGACCTAGCTGGCCTGAAAGCCCCCCAGGGGGCCCACAAGCAGCCCCTCTCAATTTGGGTCTGGGGGCTTTCGCTGGGCGGGGAACCTTGGAGGTACCTGCAAGGTTGCAGTTGGCGGCCCGAGAAGCACTCTCCGGGCAACATGCCAAACGTCCAGCAATAGCTCCCAAACGAAAGGGGCCAGCAGCCAAAGACCTAGCTGGCCTGAAAGACCCCCAGGGGGCCCACAAGCAGCCCCTCTCAATTTGGGTCTGGGGGCTTTCGCAGGGCGGGGAACCTTGGAGGTACCTGCAAGGTTGCAGTTCGCAGCCCGAAAAGCACTCTCCGGCCAACATGCCAAACGTCCAGCAATAGCTCCCAAACGAAAGGGGCCAGCAGCCAAAGACCTAGCTGGCCTGAAAGCCCCCCAGGGGGCCCACAAGCAGCCCCTCTCAATTTGGGTCTGGGGGCTTTCGCTGGGCGGGGAACCTTGGAGGTACCTGCAAGGTTGCAGTTCGCAGCCCGAGAAGCACTCTCCGGCCAACATGCCAAACGTCCAGCAATAGCTCCCAAACGAAAGGGGCCAGCAGCCAAAGACCTAGCTGGCCTGAAAGCCCCCCAGGGGGCCCACAAGCAGCCCCTCTCAATTTGGGTCTGGGGGCTTTCGCTGGGCGGGGAACCTTGGAGGTACCTGCAAGGTTGCAGTTGGCGGCCCGAGAAGCACTCTCCGGCCAACATGCCAAACGTCCAGCAATAGCTCCCAAACGAAAGGGGCCAGCAGCCAAAGACCTAGCTGGCCTGAAAGCCCCCCAGGGGGCCCACAAGCAGTCCCTCTCAATTTGGGTCTGGGGGCTTTCGCTGGGCGGGGAACCTTGGAGGTACCTGCAAGGTTGCAGTTGGCAGCCCTAAGAGCACTCTCCGGCCAACATGCCAAACGTCCAGCAATAGCTCCCAAACGAAAGGGGCCAGCAGCCAAAGACCTAGCTGGCCTGAAAGACCCCCAGGGGGCCCACAAGAAGCCCCTCTCAATTTGGGTCTGGGGGCTTTCGCTGGGCGGGGAACCTTGGAGGTACCTGCAAGGTTGCAGTTGGTGGCCCGAGAAGCACTCTCCGGCCAACATGCCAAACGTCCAGCAATAGCTCCCAAACGAAAGGGGCCAGCAGCCAAAGACCTAGCTGGCCTGAAAGCCCCCCAGGGGGCCCACAAGCAGCCCCTCTCAATTTGGGTCTGGGGGCTTTCGCTGGGCGGGGAACCTTGGAGGTACCTGCAAGGTTTCAGTTGGCAGCCCGAAAAGCACTCTCCGGCCAACATGCCAAACGTCCAGCAATAGCTCCCAAACGAAAGGGGCCAGCAGCCAAAGACCTAGCTGGCCTGAAAGCCCCCCAGGGGGCCCACAAGCAGCCCCTCTCAATTTGGGTCTGGGGGCTTTCGCTGGGCGGGGAACCTTGGAGGTACCTGCAAGGTTGCAGTTGGCGGCCCGAGAAGCACTCTCCGGCCAACATGCCAAACGTCCAGCAATAGCTCCCAAACGAAAGGGGCCAGCAGCCAAAGACCTAGCTGGCCTGAAAGCCCCCCAGGGGGCCCACAAGCAGCCCCTCTCAATTTGGGTCTGGGGGCTTTCGCTGGGCAGGGAACCTTGGAGGTACCTGCAAGGTTGCAGTTCGCGGCCCGAGAATCACTCTCCGGGCAACATGCCAAACGTCCAGCAATAGCTCCCAAACGAAAGGGGCCAGCAGCCAAAGACCTAGCTGGCCTGAAAGCCCCCCAGGGGGCCCACAAGCAGCCCCTCTCAATTTGGGTCTGGGGGCTTTCGCTGGGCGGGGAACCTTGGAGGTACCTGCAAGGTTGCAGTTCGCAGCCCGAAAAGCACTCTCCGGCCAACATGCCAAACGTCCAGCAATAGCTCCCAAACGAAAGGGGCCAGCAGCCAAAGACCTAGCTGGCCTGAAAGCCCCCCAGGGGGCCCACAAGCAGCCCCTCTCAATTTGGGTCTGGGGGCTTTCGCTGGGCGGGGAAACTTGGAGGTACCTGCAAGGTTGCAGTTGGCGGCCCGAGAAGCACTCTCCGGCCAACATGCCAAACGTCCAGCAATAGCTCCCAAACGAAAGGGGCCAGCAGCCAAAGACCTAGCTGGCCTGAAAGCCCCCCAGGGGGCCCACAAGCAGCCCCTCTCAATTTGGGTCTGGGGGCTTTCGCTGGGCGGGGAACCTTGGAGGTACCTGCAAGGTTGCAGTTGGCGGCCCGAGAAGCACTCTCCGGCCAACATGCCAAACGTCCAGCAATAGCTCCCAAACGAAAGGGGCCAGCAGCCAAAGACCTAGCTGGCCTGAAAGCCCCCCAGGGGGCCCACAAGCAGCCCCTCTCAATTTGGGTCTGGGGGCTTTCGCTGGGCGGGGAACCTGTGAGGTACCTGCAAGGTTGCAGTTGGCAGCCCTAAGAGCACTCTCCGGCCAACATGCCAAACGTCCAGCAATAGCTCCCAAACGAAAGGGGCCAGCAGCCAAAGACCTAGCTGGCCTGAAAGCCCCCCAGGGGGCCCACAAGCAGCCCCTCTCAATTTGGGTCTGGGGGCTTTCGCTGGGCGGGGAACCTTGGAGGTACCTGCAAGGTTGCAGTTGGTGGCCCGAGAAGCACTCTCCGGCCAACATGCCAAACGTCCAGCAATAGCTCCCAAACGAAAGGGGCCAGCAGCCAAAGACCTAGCTGGCCTGAAAGCCCCCCAGGGGGCCCACAAGCAGCCCCTCTCAATTTGGGTCTGGGGGCTTTCGCTGGGCGGGGAACCTTGGAGGTACCTGCAAGGTTGCAGTTCGCAGCCCGAGAAGCACTCTCCGGCCAACATGCCAAACGTCCAGCAATAGCTCTCAAACGAAAGGGGCCAGCAGCCAAAGACCTAGCTGGCCTGAAAGCCCCCCAGGGGGCCCACAAGCAGCCCCTCTCAATTTGGGTCTGGGGGCTTTCGCTGGGCGGGGAACCTTGGAGGTACCTGCAAGGTTGCAGTTGGCTGCCGGAAAAGCACTCTCCGTCCAACATGCCAAACGTCCAGCAATAGCTCCCAAACGAAAGGGGCCAGCAGCCAAAGACCTAGCTGGCCTGAAAGCCCCCCAGGGGGCCCACAAGCAGCCCCTCTCAATTTGGGTCTGGGGGCTTTCGCTGGGCAGGGAACCTTGGAGGTACCTGCAAGGTTGCAGTTCGCAGCCCGAGAAGCACTCTCCGGCCAACATGCCAAACGTCCAGCAATAGCTCCCAAACGAAAGGGGCCAGCAGCCAAAGACCTAGCTGGCCTGAAAGCCCCCCAGGGGGCCCACAAGCAGCCCCTCTCAATTTGGGTCTGGGGGCTTTCGCTGGGCAGGGAACCTTGGAGGTACCTGCAAGGTTGCAGTTCGCAGCCCGAAAAGCACTCTCCGGCCAACATGCCAAACGTCCAGCAATAGCTCCCAAACGAAAGGGGCCAGCAGCCAAAGACCTAGCTGGCCTGAAAGCCCCCCAGGGGGCCCACAAGCAGCCCCTCTCAATTTGGGTCTGGGGGCTTTCGCTGGGCGGGGAACCTTGGAGGTACCTGCAAGGTTGCAGTTGGCGGCCCGAGAAGCACTCTCCGGCCAACATGCCAAACGTCCAGCAATAGCTCCCAAACGAAAGGGGCCAGCAGCCAAAGACCTAGCTGGCCTGAAAGCCCCCCAGGGGGCCCACAAGCAGCCCCTCTCAATTTGGGTCTGGGGGCTTTCGCTGGGCGGGGAACCTTGGAGGTACCTGTGGGGTTGCAGTTGGCGGCCCGAGAAGCACTCTCCGGCCAACATGCCAAACGTCCAGCAATAGCTCCCAAACGAAAGGGGCCAGCAGCCAAAGACCTAGCTGGCCTGAAAGCCCCCCAGGGGGCCCACAAGCAGTCCCTCTCAATTTGGGTCTGGGGGCTTTCGCTGGGCGGGGAACCTTGGAGGTACCTGCAAGGTTGCAGTTGGCAGCCCTAAGAGCACTCTCCGGCCAACATGCCAAACGTCCAGCAATAGCTCCCAAACGAAAGGGGCCAGCAGCCAAAGACCTAGCTGGCCTGAAAGCCCCCCAGGGGGCCCACAAGCAGCCCCTCTCAATTTGGGTCTGGGGGCTTTCGCTGGGCGGGGAACCTTGGAGGTACCTGCAAGGTTGCAGTTGGCGGCCCGAGAAGCACTCTCCGGCCAACATGCCAAACGTCCAGCAATAGCTCCCAAACGAAAGGGGCCAGCAGCCAAAGACCTAGCTGGCCTGAAAGCCCCCCAGGGGGCCCACAAGCAGCCCCTCTCAATTTGGGTCTGGGGGCTTTCGCTGGGCGGGGAACCTTGGAGGTACCTGCAAATTTGCAGTTCGCGGCCCGAGAAGCACTCTCCGGCCAACATGCCAAACGTCCAGCAATAGCTCCCAAACGAAAGGGGCCAGCAGCCAAAGACCTAGCTGGCCTGAAAGCCCCCCAGGGGACCCACAAGCAGCCCCTCTCAATTTGGGTCTGGGGGCTTTCGCTGGGCGGGGAACCTTGGAGGTACCTGCAAGGTTGCAGTTCGAGGCCCGAGAAGCACTCTCCGGCCAACATGCCAAACGTCCAGCAATAGCTCCCAAACGAAAGGGGCCAGCAGCCAAAGACCTAGCTGGCCTGAAAGCCCCCCAGGGGACCCACAAGCAGCCCCTCTCAATTTGGGTCTGGGGGCTTTCGCTGGGCGGGGAACCTTGGAGGTACCTGCAAGGTTGCAGTTCACAGCCCGAAAAGCACTCTCCGGCCAACATGCCAAACGTCCAGCAATAGCTCCCAAACGAAAGGGGCCAGCAGCCAAAGACCTAGCTGGCCTGAAAGCCCCCAAGGGGGCCCACAAGCAGCCCCTCTCAATTTGGGTCTGGGGGCTTTCGCTGGGCGGGGAACCTTGGAGGTACCTGCAAGGTTGCAGTTCGAGGCCCGAGAAGCACTCTCCGGCCAACATGCCAAACGTCCAGCAATAGCTCCCAAACGAAAGGGGCCAGCAGCCAAAGACCTAGCTGGCCTGAAAGCCCCCCAGGGGACCCACAAGCAGCCCCTCTCAATTTGGGTCTGGGGGCTTTCGCTGGGCGGGGAACCTTGGAGGTACCTGCAAGGTTGCAGTTCACAGCCCGAAAAGCACTCTCCGGCCAACATGCCAAACGTCCAGCAATAGCTCCCAAACGAAAGGGGCCAGCAGCCAAAGACCTAGCTGGCCTGAAAGCCCCCCAGGGGGCCCACAAGCAGCCCCTCTCAATTTGGGTCTGGGGGCTTTCGCTGGGCGGGGAACCTTGGAGGTACCTGCAAGGTTGCAGTTGGCGGCCCGAGAAGCACTCTCCGGCCAACATGCCAAACGTCCAGCAATAGCTCCCAAACGAAAGGGGCCAGCAGCCAAAGACCTAGCTGGCCTGAAAGACCCCCAGGGGGCCCACAAGCAGCCCCTCTCAATTTGGGTCTGGGGGCTTTCGCTGGGCGGGGAACCTTGGAGGTACCTGCAAGGTTTCAGTTCGCAGCCCGAAAAGCACTCTACGGCCAACATGCCAAACGTCCAGCAATAGCTCCCAAACGAAAGGGGCCAGCAGCCAAAGACCTAGCTGGCCTGAAAGCCCCCCAGGGGGCCCACAAGCAGCCCCTCTCAATTTGGGTCTGGGGGCTTTCGCTGGGCGGGGAACCTTGGAGGTACCTGCAAGGTTGCAGTTGGCGGCCCGAGAAGCACTCTCCGGCCAACATGCCAAACGTCCAGCAATAGCTCCCAAACGAAAGGGGCCAGCAGCCAAAGACCTAGCTGGCCTGAAAGCCCCCCAGGGGGCCCACAAGCAGCCCCTCTCAATTTGGGTCTGGGGGCTTTCGCTGGGCGGGGAACCTTGGAGGTACCTGCAAGGTTGCAGTTGGCAGCCCTAAGAGCACTCTCCGGCCAACATGCCAAACGTCCAGCAATAGCTCCCAAACGAAAGGGGCCAGCAGCCAAAGACCTAGCTGGCCTGAAAGCCCCCCAGGGGGCCCACAAGAAGCCCCTCTCAATTTGGGTCTGGGGGCTTTCGCTGGGCGGGGAAACTTGGAGGTACCTGCAAGGTTGCAGTTGGCGGCCCGAGAAGCACTCTCCGGCCAACATGCCAAACGTCCAGCAATAGCTCCCAAACGAAAGGGGCCAGCAGCCAAAGACCTAGCTGGCCTGAAAGCCCCCCAGGGGGCCCACAAGCAGCCCCTCTCAATTTGGGTCTGGGGGCTTTCGCTGGGCGGGGAACCTTGGAGGTACCTGCAAGGTTGCAGTTCGCAGCCCGAAAAGCACTCTCCGGCCAACATGCCAAACGTCCAGCAATAGCTCCCAAATGAAAGGGGCCAGCAGCCAAAGACCTAGCTGGCCTGAAAGCCCCCCAGGGGGCCCACAAGCAGCCCCTCTCAATTTGGGTCTGGGGGCTTTCGCTGGGCGGGGAACCTTGGAGGTACCTGCAAGGTTGCAGTTGGCGGCCCGAGAAGCACTCTCCGGCCAACATGCCAAACGTCCAGCAATAGCTCCCAAACGAAAGGGGCCAGCAGCCAAAGACCTAGCTGGCCTGAAAGCCCCCCAGGGGGCCCACAAGCAGCCCCTCTCAATTTGGGTCTGGGGGCTTTCGCTGGGCAGGGAACCTTGGAGGTACCTGCAAGGTTGCAGTTGGCGGCCGGAGAAGCACTCTCCGGCCAACATGCCAAACGTCCAGCAATAGCTCCCAAACGAAAGGGGCCAGCAGCCAAAGACCTAGCTGGCCTGAAAGCCCCCCAGGGGGCCCACAAGCAGCCCCTCTCAATTTGGGTCTGGGGGCTTTCGCTGGGCGGGGAACCTTGGAGGTACCTGCAAGGTTGCAGTTCGCAGCCCGAAAAGCACTCTCCGGCCAACATGCCAAACGTCCAGCAATAGCTCCCAAACGAAAGGGGCCAGCAGCCAAAGACCTAGCTGGCCTGAAAGCCCCCCAGGGGGCCCACAAGCAGCCCCTCTCAATTTGGGTCTGGGGGCTTTCGCTGGGCGGGGAACCTTGGAGGTACCTGCAAGGTTGCAGTTCGCGGCCGGAAAAGCACTCTCCGTCCAACATGCCAAACGTCCAGCAATAGCTCCCAAACGAAAGGGGCCAGCAGCCAAAGACCTAGCTGGCCTGAAAGCCCCCCAGGGGGCCCACAAGCAGCCCCTCTCAATTTGGGTCTGGGGGCTTTCGCTGGGCAGGGAACCTTGGAGGTACCTGCAAGGTTGCAGTTCGCAGCCCGAGAAGCACTCTCCGGCCAACATGCCAAACGTCCAGCAATAGCTCCCAAACGAAAGGGGCCAGCAGCCAAAGACCTAGCTGGCCTGAAAGCCCCCCAGGGGGCCCACAAGCAGCCCCTCTCAATTTGGGTCTGGGGGCTTTCGCTGGGCGGGGAACCTTGGAGGTACCTGCAAGGTTGCAGTTCGCAGCCCGAAAAGCACTCTACGGCCAACATGCCAAACGTCCAGCAATAGCTCCCAAACGAAAGGGGCCAGCAGCCAAAGACCTAGCTGGCCTGAAAGCCCCCCAGGGGGCCCACAAGCAGCCCCTCTCAATTTGGGTCTGGGGGCTTTCGCTGGGCGGGGAACCTTGGAGGTACCTGCAAGGTTGCAGTTGGCGGCCCGAGAAGCACTCTCCGGCCAACATGCCAAACATCCAGCAATAGCTCCCAAACGAAAGGGGCCAGCAGCCAAAGACCTAGCTGGCCTGAAAGCCCCCCAGGGGGCCCACAAGCAGCCCCTCTCAATTTGGGTCTGGGGGCTTTCGCTGGGCGGGGAACCTTGGAGGTACCTGTGGGGTTGCAGTTGGCGGCCCGAGAAGCACTCTCCGGCCAACATGCCAAACGTCCAGCAATAGCTCCCAAACGAAAGGGGCCAGCAGCCAAAGACCTAGCTGGCCTGAAAGCCCCCCAGGGGGCCCACAAGCAGTCCCTCTCAATTTGGGTCTGGGGGCTTTCGCTGGGCGGGGAACCTTGGAGGTACCTGCAAGGTTGCAGTTGGCAGCCCTAAGAGCACTCTCCGGCCAACATGCCAAACGTCCAGCAATAGCTCCCAAACGAAAGGGGCCAGCAGCCAAAGACCTAGCTGGCCTGAAAGCCCCCCAGGGGGCCCACAAGAAGCCCCTCTCAATTTGGGTCTGGGGGCTTTCGCTGGGCGGGGAAACTTGGAGGTACCTGCAAGGTTGCAGTTGGTGGCCCGAGAAGCACTCTCCGGCCAACATGCCAAACGTCCAGCAATAGCTCCCAAACGAAAGGGGCCAGCAGCCAAAGACCTAGCTGGCCTGAAAGCCCCCCAGGGGGCCCACAAGCAGCCCCTCTCAATTTGGGTCTGGGGGCTTTCGCTGGGCGGGGAACCTTGGAGGTACCTGCAAGGTTGCAGTTCGCAGCCCGAGAAGCACTCTCCGGCCAACATGCCAAACGTCCAGCAATAGCTCCCAAACGAAAGGGGCCAGCAGCCAAAGACCTAGCTGGCCTGAAAGCCCCCCAGGGGGCCCACAAGCAGCCCCTCTCAATTTGGGTCTGGGGGCTTTCGCTGGGCGGGGAACCTTGGAGGTACCTGCAAGGTTGCAGTTGGCGGCCCGAGAAGCACTCTCCGGCCAACATGCCAAACGTCCAGCAATAGCTCCCAAACGAAAGGGGCCAGCAGCCAAAGACCTAGCTGGCCTGAAAGCCCCCCAGGGGGCCCACAAGCAGCCCCTCTCAATTTGGGTCTGGGGGCTTTCGCTGGGCAGGGAACCTTGGAGGTACCTGCAAGGTTGCAGTTGGCGGCCCGAGAAGCACTCTCCGGCCAACATGCCAAACGTCCAGCAATAGCTCCCAAACGAAAGGGGCCAGCAGCCAAAGACCTAGCTGGCCTGAAAGCCCCCCAGGGGGCCCACAAGCAGCCCCTCTCAATTTGGGTCTGGGGGCTTTCGCTGGGCGGGGAACCTTGGAGGTACCTGCAAGGTTGCAGTTCGCAGCCCGAAAAGCACTCTCCGGCCAACATGCCAAACGTCCAGCAATAGCTCCCAAACGAAAGGGGCCAGCAGCCAAAGACCTAGCTGGCCTGAAAGCCCCCCAGGGGGCCCACAAGCAGCCCCTCTCAATTTGGGTCTGGGGGCTTTTGATGGGCTTGGAACCTGGGAGGTACCTGTGGGGTTGCAGTTGGCGGCCCGAGAAGCACTCTCCGGCCAACATGCCAAACGTCCAGCAATAGCTCCCAAACGAAAGGGGCCAGCAGCCAAAGACCTAGCTGGCCTGAAAGCCCCCCAGGGGGCCCACAAGCAGCCCCTCTCAATTTGGGTCTGGGGGCTTTCGCTGGGCGGGGAACCTTGGAGGTACCTGCAAGGTTGCAGTTCGCAGCCCGAGAAGCACTCTCCGGCCAACATGCCAAACGT
Organism: Gallinula chloropus; assembly: GCF_964237585.1. Lineage (NCBI taxonomy): Eukaryota > Metazoa > Chordata > Aves > Gruiformes > Rallidae > Gallinula > Gallinula chloropus. The sequence continues at coordinate 102,296 of NW_028168534.1, read as the reverse complement.
CCAGCAATAGCTCCCAAACGAAAGGGGCCAGCAGCCAAAGACCTAGCTGGCCTGAAAGCCCCCCAGGGGGCCCACAAGCAGCCCCTCTCAATTTGGGTCTGGGGGCTTTCGCTGGGCGGGGAACCTTGGAGGTACCTGCAAGGTTGCAGTTGGCGGCCCGAGAAGCACTCTCCGGCCAACATGCCAAACGTCCAGCAATAGCTCCCAAACGAAAGGGGCCAGCAGCCAAAGACCTAGCTGGCCTGAAAGCCCCCCAGGGGGCCCACAAGCAGCCCCTCTCAATTTGGGTCTGGGGGCTTTCGCTGGGCAGGGAACCTTGGAGGTACCTGCAAGGTTGCAGTTCGCGGCCCGAGAATCACTCTCCGGGCAACATGCCAAACGTCCAGCAATAGCTCCCAAACGAAAGGGGCCAGCAGCCAAAGACCTAGCTGGCCTGAAAGCCCCCCAGGGGGCCCACAAGCAGCCCCTCTCAATTTGGGTCTGGGGGCTTTCGCTGGGCGGGGAACCTTGGAGGTACCTGCAAGGTTGCAGTTCGCAGCCCGAAAAGCACTCTCCGGCCAACATGCCAAACGTCCAGCAATAGCTCCCAAACGAAAGGGGCCAGCAGCCAAAGACCTAGCTGGCCTGAAAGCCCCCCAGGGGGCCCACAAGCAGCCCCTCTCAATTTGGGTCTGGGGGCTTTTGATGGGCATGGAACCTGGGAGGTACCTGTGGGGTTGCAGTTGGCGGCCCGAGAAGCACTCTCCGGCCAACATGCCAAACGTCCAGCAATAGCTCCCAAACGAAAGGGGCCAGCAGCCAAAGACCTAGCTGGCCTGAAAGCCCCCCAGGGGGCCCACAAGCAGCCCCTCTCAATTTGGGTCTGGGGGCTTTCGCTGGGCGGGGAACCTTGGAGGTACCTGCAAGGTTGCAGTTGGCGGCCCGAGAAGCACTCTCCGGCCAACATGCCAAACGTCCAGCAATAGCTCCCAAACGAAAGGGGCCAGCAGCCAAAGACCTAGCTGGCCTGAAAGCCCCCCAGGGGGCCCACAAGCAGCCCCTCTCAATTTGGGTCTGGGGGCTTTCGCTGGGCGGGGAACCTTGGAGGTACCTGCAAGTTTGCAGTTCGCGGCCCGAGAAGCACTCTCCGGCCAACATGCCAAACGTCCAGCAATAGCTCCCAAACGAAAGGGGCCAGCAGCCAAAGACCTAGCTGGCCTGAAAGCCCCCCAGGGGACCCACAAGCAGCCCCTCTCAATTTGGGTCTGGGGGCTTTCGCTGGGCGGGGAACCTTGGAGGTACCTGCAAGGTTGCAGTTCGAGGCCCGAGAAGCACTCTCCGGCCAACATGCCAAACGTCCAGCAATAGCTCCCAAACGAAAGGGGCCAGCAGCCAAAGACCTAGCTGGCCTGAAAGCCCCCCAGGGGACCCACAAGCAGCCCCTCTCAATTTGGGTCTGGGGGCTTTCGCTGGGCGGGGAACCTTGGAGGTACCTGCAAGGTTGCAGTTCACAGCCCGAAAAGCACTCTCCGGCCAACATGCCAAACGTCCAGCAATAGCTCCCAAACAAAAGGGGCCAGCAGCCAAAGACCTAGCTGGCCTGAAAGCCCCCAAGGGGGCCCACAAGCAGCCCCTCTCAATTTGGGTCTGGGGGCTTTCGCTGGGCGGGGAACCTTGGAGGTACCTGCAAGGTTGCAGTTCGAGGCCCGAGAAGCACTCTCCGGCCAACATGCCAAACGTCCAGCAATAGCTCCCAAACGAAAGGGGCCAGCAGCCAAAGACCTAGCTGGCCTGAAAGCCCCCCAGGGGACCCACAAGCAGCCCCTCTCAATTTGGGTCTGGGGGCTTTCGCTGGGCGGGGAACCTTGGAGGTACCTGCAAGGTTGCAGTTCACAGCCCGAAAAGCACTCTCCGGCCAACATGCCAAACGTCCAGCAATAGCTCCCAAACGAAAGGGGCCAGCAGCCAAAGACCTAGCTGGCCTGAAAGCCCCCCAGGGGGCCCACAAGCAGCCCCTCTCAATTTGGGTCTGGGGGCTTTCGCTGGGCGGGGAACCTTGGAGGTACCTGCAAGGTTGCAGTTGGCGGCCCGAGAAGCACTCTCCGGCCAACATGCCAAACGTCCAGCAATAGCTCCCAAACGAAAGGGGCCAGCAGCCAAAGACCTAGCTGGCCTGAAAGACCCCCAGGGGGCCCACAAGCAGCCCCTCTCAATTTGGGTCTGGGGGCTTTCGCTGGGCGGGGAACCTTGGAGGTACCTGCAAGGTTTCAGTTCGCAGCCCGAAAAGCACTCTACGGCCAACATGCCAAACGTCCAGCAATAGCTCCCAAACGAAAGGGGCCAGCAGCCAAAGACCTAGCTGGCCTGAAAGCCCCCCAGGGGGCCCACAAGCAGCCCCTCTCAATTTGGGTCTGGGGGCTTTCGCTGGGCGGGGAACCTTGGAGGTACCTGCAAGGTTGCAGTTGGCGGCCCGAGAAGCACTCTCCGGCCAACATGCCAAACGTCCAGCAATAGCTCCCAAACGAAAGGGGCCAGCAGCCAAAGACCTAGCTGGCCTGAAAGCCCCCCAGGGGGCCCACAAGCAGCCCCTCTCAATTTGGGTCTGGGGGCTTTCGCTGGGCGGGGAACCTTGGAGGTACCTGCAAGGTTGCAGTTGGCAGCCCTAAGAGCACTCTCCGGCCAACATGCCAAACGTCCAGCAATAGCTCCCAAACGAAAGGGGCCAGCAGCCAAAGACCTAGCTGGCCTGAAAGCCCCCCAGGGGGCCCACAAGAAGCCCCTCTCAATTTGGGTCTGGGGGCTTTCGCTGGGCGGGGAAACTTGGAGGTACCTGCAAGGTTGCAGTTGGTGGCCCGAGAAGCACTCTCCGGCCAACATGCCAAACGTCCAGCAATAGCTCCCAAACGAAAGGGGCCAGCAGCCAAAGACCTAGCTGGCCTGAAAGCCCCCCAGGGGGCCCACAAGCAGCCCCTCTCAATTTGGGTCTGGGGGCTTTCGCTGGGCGGGGAACCTTGGAGGTACCTGCAAGGTTGCAGTTCGCAGCCCGAAAAGCACTCTCCGGCCAACATGCCAAACGTCCAGCAATAGCTCCCAAACGAAAGGGGCCAGCAGCCAAAGACCTAGCTGGCCTGAAAGCCCCCCAGGGGGCCCACAAGCAGCCCCTCTCAATTTGGGTCTGGGGGCTTTCGCTGGGCGGGGAACCTTGGAGGTACCTGCAAGGTTGCAGTTGGCGGCCCGAGAAGCACTCTCCGGCCAACATGCCAAACGTCCAGCAATAGCTCCCAAACGAAAGGGGCCAGCAGCCAAAGACCTAGCTGGCCTGAAAGCCCCCCAGGGGGCCCACAAGCAGCCCCTCTCAATTTGGGTCTGGGGGCTTTCGCTGGGCAGGGAACCTTGGAGGTACCTGCAAGGTTGCAGTTGGCGGCCCGAGAATCACTCTCCGGGCAACATGCCAAACGTCCAGCAATAGCTCCCAAACGAAAGGGGCCAGCAGCCAAAGACCTAGCTGGCCTGAAAGCCCCCCAGGGGGCCCACAAGCAGCCCCTCTCAATTTGGGTCTGGGGGCTTTCGCTGGGCGGGGAACCTTGGAGGTACCTGCAAGGTTGCAGTTCGCAGCCCGAAAAGCACTCTCCGGCCAACATGCCAAACGTCCAGCAATAGCTCCCAAACGAAAGGGGCCAGCAGCCAAAGACCTAGCTGGCCTGAAAGCCCCCCAGGGGGCCCACAAGCAGCCCCTCTCAATTTGGGTCTGGGGGCTTTCGCTGGGCGGGGAACCTTGGAGGTACCTGCAAGGTTGCAGTTCGCGGCCGGAAAAGCACTCTCCGTCCAACATGCCAAACGTCCAGCAATAGCTCCCAAACGAAAGGGGCCAGCAGCCAAAGACCTAGCTGGCCTGAAAGCCCCCCAGGGGGCCCACAAGCAGCCCCTCTCAATTTGGGTCTGGGGGCTTTCGCTGGGCAGGGAACCTTGGAGGTACCTGCAAGGTTGCAGTTCGCAGCCCGAGAAGCACTCTCCGGCCAACATGCCAAACGTCCAGCAATAGCTCCCAAACGAAAGGGGCCAGCAGCCAAAGACCTAGCTGGCCTGAAAGCCCCCCAGGGGGCCCACAAGCAGCCCCTCTCAATTTGGGTCTGGGGGCTTTCGCTGGGCGGGGAACCTTGGAGGTACCTGCAAGGTTGCAGTTCGCAGCCCGAAAAGCACTCTACGGCCAACATGCCAAACGTCCAGCAATAGCTCCCAAACGAAAGGGGCCAGCAGCCAAAGACCTAGCTGGCCTGAAAGCCCCCCAGGGGGCCCACAAGCAGCCCCTCTCAATTTGGGTCTGGGGGCTTTCGCTGGGCGGGGAACCTTGGAGGTACCTGCAAGGTTGCAGTTGGCGGCCCGAGAAGCACTCTCCGGCCAACATGCCAAACATCCAGCAATAGCTCCCAAACGAAAGGGGCCAGCAGCCAAAGACCTAGCTGGCCTGAAAGCCCCCCAGGGGGCCCACAAGCAGCCCCTCTCAATTTGGGTCTGGGGGCTTTCGCTGGGCGGGGAACCTTGGAGGTACCTGTGGGGTTGCAGTTGGCGGCCCGAGAAGCACTCTCCGGCCAACATGCCAAACGTCCAGCAATAGCTCCCAAACGAAAGGGGCCAGCAGCCAAAGACCTAGCTGGCCTGAAAGCCCCCCAGGGGGCCCACAAGCAGTCCCTCTCAATTTGGGTCTGGGGGCTTTCGCTGGGCGGGGAACCTTGGAGGTACCTGCAAGGTTGCAGTTGGCAGCCCTAAGAGCACTCTCCGGCCAACATGCCAAACGTCCAGCAATAGCTCCCAAACGAAAGGGGCCAGCAGCCAAAGACCTAGCTGGCCTGAAAGCCCCCCAGGGGGCCCACAAGAAGCCCCTCTCAATTTGGGTCTGGGGGCTTTCGCTGGGCGGGGAAACTTGGAGGTACCTGCAAGGTTGCAGTTGGTGGCCCGAGAAGCACTCTCCGGCCAACATGCCAAACGTCCAGCAATAGCTCCCAAACGAAAGGGGCCAGCAGCCAAAGACCTAGCTGGCCTGAAAGCCCCCCAGGGGGCCCACAAGCAGCCCCTCTCAATTTGGGTCTGGGGGCTTTCGCTGGGCGGGGAACCTTGGAGGTACCTGCAAGGTTGCAGTTCGCAGCCCGAGAAGCACTCTCCGGCCAACATGCCAAACGTCCAGCAATAGCTCCCAAACGAAAGGGGCCAGCAGCCAAAGACCTAGCTGGCCTGAAAGCCCCCCAGGGGGCCCACAAGCAGCCCCTCTCAATTTGGGTCTGGGGGCTTTCGCTGGGCGGGGAACCTTGGAGGTACCTGCAAGGTTGCAGTTGGCGGCCCGAGAAGCACTCTCCGGCCAACATGCCAAACGTCCAGCAATAGCTCCCAAACGAAAGGGGCCAGCAGCCAAAGACCTAGCTGGCCTGAAAGCCCCCCAGGGGGCCCACAAGCAGCCCCTCTCAATTTGGGTCTGGGGGCTTTCGCTGGGCAGGGAACCTTGGAGGTACCTGCAAGGTTGCAGTTCGCGGCCCGAGAATCACTCTCCGGGCAACATGCCAAACGTCCAGCAATAGCTCCCAAACGAAAGGGGCCAGCAGCCAAAGACCTAGCTGGCCTGAAAGCCCCCCAGGGGGGCCACAAGCAGCCCCTCTCAATTTGGGTCTGGGGGCTTTCGCTGGGCGGGGAACCTTGGAGGTACCTGCAAGGTTGCAGTTCGCAGCCCGAAAAGCACTCTCCGGCCAACATGCCAAACGTCCAGCAATAGCTCCCAAACGAAAGGGGCCAGCAGCCAAAGACCTAGCTGGCCTGAAAGCCCCCCAGGGGGCCCACAAGCAGCCCCTCTCAATTTGGGTCTGGGGGCTTTTGATGGGCATGGAACCTGGGAGGTACCTGTGGGGTTGCAGTTGGCGGCCCGAGAAGCACTCTCCGGCCAACATGCCAAACGTCCAGCAATAGCTCCCAAACGAAAGGGGCCAGCAGCCAAAGACCTAGCTGGCCTGAAAGCCCCCCAGGGGGCCCACAAGCAGCCCCTCTCAATTTGGGTCTGGGGGCTTTCGCTGGGCGGGGAACCTTGGAGGTACCTGCAAGGTTGCAGTTCGCAGCCCGAGAAGCACTCTCCGGCCAACATGCCAAACGTCCAGCAATAGCTCCCAAACGAAAGGGGCCAGCAGCCAAAGACCTAGCTGGCCTGAAAGCCCCCCAGGGGGCCCACAAGCAGCCCCTCTCAATTTGGGTCTGGGGGCTTTCGCTGGGCGGGGAACCTTGGAGGTACCTGCAAGGTTGCAGTTGGCGGCCCGAGAAGCACTCTCCGGCCAACATGCCAAACGTCCAGCAATAGCTCCCAAACGAAAGGGGCCAGCAGCCAAAGACCTAGCTGGCCTGAAAGCCCCCCAGGGGGCCCACAAGCAGCCCCTCTCAATTTGGGTCTGGGGGCTTTCGCTGGGCAGGGAACCTTGGAGGTACCTGCAAGGTTGCAGTTCGCGGCCCGAGAATCACTCTCCGGGCAACATGCCAAACGTCCAGCAATAGCTCCCAAACGAAAGGGGCCAGCAGCCAAAGACCTAGCTGGCCTGAAAGCCCCCCAGGGGGCCCACAAGCAGCCCCTCTCAATTTGGGTCTGGGGGCTTTCGCTGGGCGGGGAACCTTGGAGGTACCTGCAAGGTTGCAGTTCGCAGCCCGAAAAGCACTCTCCGGCCAACATGCCAAACGTCCAGCAATAGCTCCCAAACGAAAGGGGCCAGCAGCCAAAGACCTAGCTGGCCTGAAAGCCCCCCAGGGGGCCCACAAGCAGCCCCTCTCAATTTGGGTCTGGGGGCTTTTGATGGGCATGGAACCTGGGAGGTACCTGTGGGGTTGCAGTTGGCGGCCCGAGAAGCACTCTCCGGCCAACATGCCAAACGTCCAGCAATAGCTCCCAAACGAAAGGGGCCAGCAGCCAAAGACCTAGCTGGCCTGAAAGCCCCCCAGGGGGCCCACAAGCAGCCCCTCTCAATTTGGGTCTGGGGGCTTTCGCTGGGCGGGGAACCTTGGAGGTACCTGCAAGGTTGCAGTTGGCGGCCCGAGAAGCACTCTCCGGCCAACATGCCAAACGTCCAGCAATAGCTCCCAAACGAAAGGGGCCAGCAGCCAAAGACCTAGCTGGCCTGAAAGCCCCCCAGGGGGCCCACAAGCAGCCCCTCTCAATTTGGGTCTGGGGGCTTTCGCTGGGCGGGGAACCTTGGAGGTACCTGCAAGTTTGCAGTTCGCGGCCCGAGAAGCACTCTCCGGCCAACATGCCAAACGTCCAGCAATAGCTCCCAAACGAAAGGGGCCAGCAGCCAAAGACCTAGCTGGCCTGAAAGCCCCCCAGGGGACCCACAAGCAGCCCCTCTCAATTTGGGTCTGGGGGCTTTCGCTGGGCGGGGAACCTTGGAGGTACCTGCAAGGTTGCAGTTCACAGCCCGAAAAGCACTCTCCGGCCAACATGCCAAACGTCCAGCAATAGCTCCCAAACGAAAGGGGCCAGCAGCCAAAGACCTAGCTGGCCTGAAAGCCCCCCAGGGGGCCCACAAGCAGCCCCTCTCAATTTGGGTCTGGGGGCTTTCGCTGGGCGGGGAAACTTGGAGGTACCTGCAAGGTTGCAGTTGGCGGCCCGAGAAGCACTCTCCGGCCAACATGCCAAACGTCCAGCAATAGCTCCCAAACGAAAGGGGCCAGCAGCCAAAGACCTAGCTGGCCTGAAAGCCCCCCAGGGGGCCCACAAGCAGCCCCTCTCAATTTGGGTCTGGGGGCTTTCGCTGGGCAGGGAACCTTGGAGGTACCTGCAAGGTTGCAGTTCGCAGCCCGAGAAGCACTCTCCGGCCAACATGCCAAACGTCCAGCAATAGCTCCCAAACGAAAGGGGCCAGCACCCAAAGACCTAGCTGGCCTGAAAGCCCCCCAGGGGGCCCACAAGCAGCCCCTCTCAATTTGGGTCTGGGGGTTTTCGCTGGGCAGGGAACCTTGGAGGTATCTGCATGGTTGCAGTTGGCTGCCGGAGAAGCACTCTCCGGCCAACATGCCAAACGTCCAGCAATAGCTCCCAAACGAAAGGGGCCAGCAGCCAAAGACCTAGCTGGCCTGAAAGCCCCCCAGGGAGCCCACAAGCAGCCCCTCTCAATTTGGGTCTGGGGGCTTTCTCTGGGCGGGGAACCTTGGAGGTACCTGCAAGGTTGCAGTTGGCGGCCCGAGAAGCACTCTCCGGCCAACATGCCAAACGTCCAGCAATAGCTCCCAAACGAAAGGGGCCAGCAGCCAAAGACCTAGCTGGCCTGAAAGCCCCCCAGGGGGCCCACAAGCAGCCCCTCTCAATTTGGGTCTGGGGGCTTTCGCTGGGCAGGGAACCTTGGAGGTACCTGCAAGGTTGCAGTTGGCGGCCCGAGAATCACTCTCCGGGCAACATGCCAAACGTCCAGCAATAGCTCCCAAACGAAAGGGGCCAGCAGCCAAAGACCTAGCTGGCCTGAAAGCCCCCCAGGGGGCCCACAAGCAGCCCCTCTCAATTTGGGTCTGGGGGCTTTCGCTGGGCGGGGAACCTTGGAGGTACCTGCAAGGTTGCAGTTCGCAGCCCGAAAAGCACTCTCCGGCCAACATGCCAAACGTCCAGCAATAGCTCCCAAACGAAAGGGGCCAGCAGCCAAAGACCTAGCTGGCCTGAAAGCCCCCCAGGGGGCCCACAAGCAGCCCCTCTCAAATTGGGTCTGGGGGCTTTTGCTGGGCATGGAACCTGGGAGGTACCTTTGGGGTTGCAGTTGGCGGCCCGAGAAGCACTCTCCGGCCAACATGCCAAACGTCCAGCAATAGCTCCCAAACGAAAGGGGCCAGCAGTCAAAGACCTAGCTGGCCTGAAAGCCCCCCAGGGGGCCCACAAGCAGCCCCTCTCAATTTGGGTCTGGGGGCTTTCGCTGGGCAGGGAACCTTGGAGGTACCTGCAAGGTTGCAGTTCGCAGCCCGAGAAGCACTCTCCGGCCAACATGCCAAACGTCCAGCAATAGCTCCCAAACGAAAGGGGCCAGCACCCAAAGACCTAGCTGGCCTGAAAGCCCCCCAGGGGGCCCACAAGCAGCCCCTCTCAATTTGGGTCTGGGGGTTTTCGCTGGGCAGGGAACCTTGGAGGTATCTGCAAGGTTGCAGTTGGCTGCCGGAGAAGCACTCTCCGGCCAACATGCCAAACGTCCAGCAATAGCTCCCAAACGAAAGGGGCCAGCAGCCAAAGACCTAGCTGGCCTGAAAGCCCCCCAGGGAGCCCACAAGCAGCCCCTCTCAATTTGGGTCTGGGGGCTTTCTCTGGGCGGGGAACCTTGGAGGTACCTGCAAGGTTGCAGTTGGCGGCCCGAGAAGCACTCTCCGGCCAACATGCCAAACGTCCAGCAATAGCTCCCAAACGAAAGGGGCCAGCAGCCAAAGACCTAGCTGGCCTGAAAGCCCCCCAGGGGGCCCACAAGCAGCCCCTCTCAATTTGGGTCTGGGGGCTTTCGCTGGGCGAGGAACCTTGGAGGTACCTGCGAGGTTGCAGTTGGCGGCCCGAGAAGCACTCTCCGGCCAACATGCCAAACGTCCAGCAATAGCTCCCAAACGAAAGGGGCCAGCAGCCAAAGACCTAGCTGGCCTGAAAGCCCCCCAGGGGGCCCACAAGCAGCCCCTCTCAATTTGGGTCTGGGGGCTTTCGCTGGGCGGGGAACCTTGGAGGTACCTGCAAGGTTGCAGTTCGCAGCCCGAAAAGCACTCTCGGGCCAACATGCCAAACGTCCAGCAATAGCTCCCAAACGAAAGGGGCCAGCAGCCAAAGACCTAGCTGGCCCGAAAGCCCCCCAGGGGGCCCACAAGCAGCCCCTCTCAATTTGGGTCTGGGGGCTTTCGCTGGGCGGGGAACCTTGGAGGTACCTGCAAGGTTGCAGTTGGCGGCCCGAGAAGCACTCTCCGGCCAACATGCCAAACGTCCAGCAATAGCTCCCAAACGAAAGGGGCCAGCAGCCAAAGACCTAGCTGGCCTGAAAGACCCCCAGGGGGCCCACAAGCAGCCCCTCTCAATTTGGGTCTGGGGGCTTTCGCAGGGCGGGGAACCTTGGAGGTACCTGTGGGGTTGCAGTTGGCGGCCCGAGAAGCACTCTCCGGCCAACATGCCAAACGTCCAGCAATAGCTCCCAAACGAAAGGGGCCAGCAGCCAAAGACCTAGCTGGCCTGAAAGCCCCCCAGGGGGCCCACAAGCAGCCCCTCTCAATTTGGGTCTGGGGGCTTTCGCTGGGCGGGGAACCTTGGAGGTACCTGCAAGGTTGCAGTTCGCAGCCCGAGAAGCACTCTCGGGCCAACATGCCAAACGTCCAGCAATAGCTCCCAAACGAAAGGGGCCAGCAGCCAAAGACCTAGCTGGCCTGAAAGCCCCCCAGGGGGCCCACAAGCAGCCCCTCTCAATTTGGGTCTGGGGGCTTTCGCTGGGCGGGGAACCTTGGAGGTACCTGCAAGGTTGCAGTTGGCGGCCCGAGAAGCACTCTCCGGCCAACATGCCAAACGTCCAGCAATAGCTCCCAAACGAAAGGGGCCAGCAGCCAAAGACCTAGCTGGCCTGAAAGCCCCCCAGGGGGCCCACAAGCAGCCCCTCTCAATTTGGGTCTGGGGGCTTTCGCTGGGCAGGGAACCTTGGAGGTACCTGCAATGTTGCAGTTGGCGGCCCGAGAATCACTCTCCGGGCAACATGCCAAACGTCCAGCAATAGCTCCCAAACGAAAGGGGCCAGCAGCCAAAGACCTAGCTGGCCTGAAAGCCCCCCAGGGGGCCCACAAGCAGCCCCTCTCAATTTGGGTCTGGGGGCTTTCGCTGGGCGGGGAACCTTGGAGGTACCTGCAAGGTTGCAGTTCGCAGCCCGAAAAGCACTCTCCGGCCAACATGCCAAACGTCCAGCAATAGCTCCCAAACGAAAGGGGCCAGCAGCCAAAGACCTAGCTGGCCTGAAAGCCCCCCAGGGGGCCCACAAGCAGCCCCTCTCAATTTGGGTCTGGGGGCTTTTGCTGGGCATGGAACCTGGGAGGTACCTGTGGGGTTGCAGTTGGCGGCCCGAGAAGCACTCTCCGGCCAACATGCCAAACGTCCAGCAATAGCTCCCAAACGAAAGGGGCCAGCAGCCAAAGACCTAGCTGGCCTGAAAGCCCCCCAGGGGGCCCACAAGCAGCCCCTCTCAATTTGGGTCTGGGGGCTTTCGCAGGGCGGGGAACCTTGGAGGTACCTGTGGGGTTGCAGTTGGCGGCCCGAGAAGCACTCTCCGGCCAACATGCCAAACGTCCAGCAATAGCTCCCAAACGAAAGGGGCCAGCAGCCAAAGACCTAGCTGGCCTGAAAGCCCCCCAGGGGGCCCACAAGCAGCCCCTCTCAATTTGGGTCTGGGGGCTTTCGCTGGGCGGGGAACCTTGGAGGTACCTGCAAGGTTGCAGTTGGCGGCCCGAGAAGCACTCTCCGGCCAACATGCCAAACGTCCAGCAATAGCTCCCAAACGAAAGGGGCCAGCAGCCAAAGACCTAGCTGGCCTGAAAGCCCCCCAGGGGGCCCACAAGCAGCCCCTCTCAATTTGGGTCTGGGGGCTTTCGCTGGGCGGGGAACCTTGGAGGTACCTGCAAGGTTGCAGTTCACAGCCCGAGAAGCACTCTCCGGCCAACATGCCAAACGTCCAGCAATAGCTCCCAAACGAAAGGGGCCAGCAGCCAAAGACCTAGCTGGCCTGAAAGCCCCCCAGGGGGCCCACAAGCAGCCCCTCTCAATTTGGGTCTGGGGGCTTTCGCTGGGCGGGGAACCTTGGAGGTACCTGCAAGGTTGCAGTTGGCGGCCCGAGAAGCACTCTCCGGCCAACATGCCAAACGTCCAGCAATAGCTCCCAAACGAAAGGGGCCAGCAGCCAAAGACCTAGCTGGCCTGAAAGCCCCCCAGGGGGCCCACAAGCAGCCCCTCTCAATTTGGGTCTGGGGGCTTTCGCTGGGCGGGGAACCTTGGAGGTACCTGCAAGGTTGCAGTTGGCGGCCGGAGAAGCACTCTCCGGCCAACATGCCAAACGTCCAGCAATAGCTCCCAAACGAAAGGGGCCAGCAGCCAAAGACCTAGCTGGCCTGAAAGCCCCCCAGGGGGCCCACAAGCAGCCCCTCTCAATTTGGGTCTGGGGGCTTTCGCTGGGCGGGGAAACTTGGAGGTACCTGCAAGGTTGCAGTTGGCGGCCCGAGAAGCACTCTCCGGCCAACATGCCAAACGTCCAGCAATAGCTCCCAAACGAAAGGGGCCAGCAGCCAAAGACCTAGCTGGCCTGAAAGCCCCCCAGGGGGCCCACAAGCAGCCCCTCTCAATTTGGGTCTGGGGGCTTTCGCTGGGCGGGGAACCTTGGAGGTACCTGCAAGGTTGCAGTTGGCGGCCCGAGAAGCACTCTCCGGCCAACATGCCAAACGTCCAGCAATAGCTCCCAAACGAAAGGGGCCAGCAGCCAAAGACCTAGCTGGCCTGAAAGCCCCCCAGGGGGCCCACAAGCAGCCCCTCTCAATTTGGGTCTGGGGGCTTTCGCTGGGCGGGGAACCTTGGAGGTACCTGCAAGGTTGCAGTTCGCGGCCCGAGAAGCACTCTCCGGCCAACATGCCAAACGTCCAGCAATAGCTCCCAAACGAAAGGGGCCAGCAGCCAAAGACCTAGCTGGCCTGAAAGCCCCCCAGGGGGCCCACAAGCAGCCCCTCTCAATTTGGGTCTGGGGGCTTTCGCTGGGCGAGGAACCTTGGAGGTACCTGCAAGGTTGCAGTTGGCGGCCCGAGAAGCACTCTCCGGCCAACATGCCAAACGTCCAGCAATAGCTCCCAAACGAAAGGGGCCAGCACCCAAAGACCTAGCTGGCCTGAAGGGGCCCCAGGGGACCCCCAAGCAGCCCCTCTCAATTTGGGTCTGGGGGCTTTCGTTGGGCCGGGAACCTGGCAGGTACCTGCAAGGTTGCAGTTCGCGGCCGGAGAAGCACTCTCCGGCCAACATGCCAAACGTGGAGCGACTGCTCCCAAAGCGAAGGAGCCAGGACCCAAAGACCTAGCTGGCCTGAAGGGGCCCCAGGGGGCCCACAAGCAGCCCCTCTCAATTTGGGTCTGGGGGCTTTCGCTGGGCGAGGAACCTTGGAGGTACCTGCAAGGTTGCAGTTGGCGGCCCGAGAAGCACTCTCCGGCCAACATGCCAAACGTCCAGCAATAGCTCCCAAACGAAAGGGGCCAGCACCCAAAGACCTAGCTGGCCTGAAGGGGCCCCAGGGGGCCCCCAAGCAGCCCCTCTCAATTTGGGTCTGGGGGCTTTCGTTGGGCCGGGAACCTGGCAGGTACCTGCAAGGTTGCAGTTCGCGGCCGGAGAAGCACTCTCCGGCCAACATGCCAAACGTGGAGCGACTGCTCCCAAAGCGAAGGAGCCAGGACCCAAAGACCTAGCTGGCCTGAAGGGGCCCCAGGGGGCCCACAAGCAGCCCCTCTCAATTTGGGTCTGGGGGCTTTCGCTGGGCGGGGAACCTTGGAGGTACCTGCAAGGTTGCAGTTCGCAGCCCGAGAAGCACTCTCCGGCCAACATGCCAAACGTCCAGCAATAGCTCCCAAACGAAAGGGGCCAGCAGCCAAAGACCTAGCTGGCCTGAAAGCCCCCCAGGGGGCCCACAAGCAGCCCCTCTCAATTTGGGTCTGGGGGCTTTCGCTGGGCGGGGAACCTTGGAGGTACCTGAAGGTTGCAGTTGGCGGCCCGAGAAGCACTCTCCGGCCAACATGCCAAACGTCCAGCAATAGCTCCCAAACGAAAGGGGCCAGCACCCAAAGACCTAGCTGGCCTGAAAGCCCCCCAGGGGGCCCACAAGCAGCCCCTCTCAATTTGGGTCTGGGGGCTTTCGCTGGGCGGGGAACCTTGGAGGTACCTGCAAGGTTGGAGTTCGCAGCCCGAAGAGCACTCTCCGGCCAACATGCCAAACGTCCAGCAATAGCTCCCAAACGAAAGGGGCCAGCAGCCAAAGACCTAGCTGGCCTGAAAGCCCCCCAGGGGGCCCACAAGCAGCCCCTCTCAATTTGGGTCTGGGGGCTTTCGCTGGGCGGGGAACCTTGGAGGTACCTGTGGATTTGCAGTTGGCGGCCCGAGAAGCACTCTCCGGCCAACATGCCAAACGTCCAGCAATAGCTCCCAAACGAAAGGGGCCAGCAGCCAAAGACCTAGCTGGCCTGAAAGCCCCCCAGGGGGCCCACAAGCAGCCCCTCTCAATTTGGGTCTGGGGGCTTTCGCTGGGCTGGGAACCTTGGAGGTACCTGTGGGTTTGCAGTTGGCGGCCCGAGAAGCACTCTCCGGCCAACATGCCAAACGTCCAGCAATAGCTCCCAAACGAAAGGGGCCAGCAGCCAAAGACCTAGCTGGCCTGAAAGCCCCCCAGGGGGCCCACAAGCAGCCCCTCTCAATTTGGGTCTGGGGGCTTTCGCTGGGCGGGGAACCTTGGAGGTACCTGCAAGGTTGCAGTTCGCAGCCCGAAAAGCACTCTCCGGCCAACATGCCAAACGTCCAGCAATAGCTCCCAAACGAAAGGGGCCAGCAGCCAAAGACCTAGCTGGCCTGAAAGCCCCCCAGGGGGCCCACAAGCAGCCCCTCTCAATTTGGGTCTGGGGGCTTTCGCTGGGCGGGGAACCTTGGAGGTACCTGTGGGTTTGCAGTTGGCGGCCCGAGAAGCACTCTCCGGCCAACATGCCAAACGTCCAGCAATAGCTCCCAAACGAAAGGGGCCAGCAGCCAAAGACCTAGCTGGCCTGAAAGCCCCCCAGGGGGCCCACAAGCAGCCCCTCTCAATTTGGGTCTGGGGGCTTTCGCTGGGCGGGGAACCTTGGAGGTACCTGCAAGGTTGCAGTTGGCGGCCCGAGAAGCACTCTCCGGCCAACATGCCAAACGTCCAGCAATAGCTCCCAAACGAAAGGGGCCAGCAGCCAAAGACCTAGCTGGCCTGAAAGCCCCCCAGGGGGCCCACAAGCAGCCCCACTCAATTTGGGTCTGGGGGCTTTCGCTGGGCGGGGAACCTTGGAGGTACCTGCAAGGTTGCAGTTCGCAGCCCGAAAAGCACTCTACGGCCAACATGCCAAACGTCCAGCAATAGCTCCCAAACGAAAGGGGCCAGCAGCCAAAGACCTAGCTGGCCTGAAAGCCCCCCAGGGGGCCCACAAGCAGCCCCTCTCAATTTGGGTCTGGGGGCTTTCGCTGGGCGGGGAACCTTGGAGGTACCTGCAAGGTTGCAGTTGGCGGCCCAAGAAGCACTCTCCGGCCAACATGCCAAACGTCCAGCAATAGCTCCCAAACGAAAGGGGCCAGCAGCCAAAGACCTAGCTGGCCTGAAAGCCCCCCAGGGGGCCCACAAGCAGCCCCTCTCAATTTGGGTCTGGGGGCTTTCGCTGGGCGGGGAACCTTGGAGGTACCTGTGGGTTTGCAGTTGGCGGCCCGAGAAGCACTCTCCGGCCAACATGCCAAACGTCCAGCAATAGCTCCCAAACGAAAGGGGCCAGCAGCCAAAGACCTAGCTGGCCTGAAAGCCCCCCAGGGGGCCCACAAGCAGCCCCTCTCAATTTGGGTCTGGGGGCTTTCGCTGGGCGGGGAACCTTGGAGGTACCTGCAAGGTTGCAGTTCGCAGCCCGAGAAGCACTCTCCGGCCAACATGCCAAACGTCCAGCAATAGCTCCCAAACGAAAGGGGCCAGCAGCCAAAGACCTAGCTGGCCTGAAAGCCCCCCAGGGGGCCCACAAGCAGCCCCTCTCAATTTGGGTCTGGGGGCTTTCGCTGGGCGGGGAACCTTGGAGGTACCTGCAAGGTTGCAGTTGACGGCCCGAGAAGCACTCTCCGGCCAACATGCCAAACGTCCAGCAATAGCTCCCAAACGAAAGGGGCCAGCAGCCAAAGACCTAGCTGGCCTGAAAGCCCCCCAGGGGGCCCACAAGCAGCCCCTCTCAATTTGGGTCTGGGGGCTTTCGCTGGGCGGGGAACCTTGGAGGTACCTGCAAGGTTGCAGTTGGCGGCCCGAGAAGCACTCTCCGGCCAACATGCCAAACGTCCAGCAATAGCTCCCAAACGAAAGGGGCCAGCAGCCAAAGACCTAGCTGGCCTGAAAGCCCCCCAGGGGGCCCACAAGCAGCCCCACTCAATTTGGGTCTGGGGGCTTTCGCTGGGCGGGGAACCTTGGAGGTACCTGCAAGGTTTCAGTTCGCAGCCCGAAAAGCACTCTACGGCCAACATGCCAAACGTCCAGCAATAGCTCCCAAACGAAAGGGGCCAGCAGCCAAAGACCTAGCTGGCCTGAAAGCCCCCCAGGGGGCCCACAAGCAGCCCCTCTCAATTTGGGTCTGGGGGCTTTCGCTGGGCGGGGAACCTTGGAGGTACCTGCAAGGTTGCAGTTGGCGGCCCAAGAAGCACTCTCCGGCCAACATGCCAAACGTCCAGCAATAGCTCCCAAACGAAAGGGGCCAGCAGCCAAAGACCTAGCTGGCCTGAAAGCCCCCCAGGGGGCCCACAAGCAGCCCCTCTCAATTTGGGTCTGGGGGCTTTCGCTGGGCGGGGAACCTTGGAGGTACCTGTGGGTTTGCAGTTGGCGGCCCGAGAAGCACTCTCCGGCCAACATGCCAAACGTCCAGCAATAGCTCCCAAACGAAAGGGGCCAGCAGCCAAAGACCTAGCTGGCCTGAAAGCCCCCCAGGGGGCCCACAAGCAGCCCCTCTCAATTTGGGTCTGGGGGCTTTCGCTGGGCGGGGAACCTTGGAGGTACCTGCAAGGTTGCAGTTCGCAGCCCGAGAAGCACTCTCCGGCCAACATGCCAAACGTCCAGCAATAGCTCCCAAACGAAAGGGGCCAGCAGCCAAAGACCTAGCTGGCCTGAAAGCCCCCCAGGGGGCCCACAAGCAGCCCCTCTCAATTTGGGTCTGGGGGCTTTCGCTGGGCGGGGAACCTTGGAGGTACCTGCAAGGTTGCAGTTGACGGCCCGAGAAGCACTCTCCGGCCAACATGCCAAACGTCCAGCAATAGCTCCCAAACGAAAGGGGCCAGCAGCCAAAGACCTAGCTGGCCTGAAAGCCCCCCAGGGGGCCCACAAGCAGCCCCTCTCAATTTGGGTCTGGGGGCTTTCGCTGGGCTGGGAACCTTGGAGGTACCTGTGGGTTTGCAGTTGGCGGCCCGAGAAGCACTCTCCGGCCAACATGCCAAACGTCCAGCAATAGCTCCCAAACGAAAGGGGCCAGCAGCCAAAGACCTAGCTGGCCTGAAAGCCCCCCAGGGGGCCCACAAGCAGCCCCTCTCAATTTGGGTCTGGGGGCTTTCGCTGGGCGGGGAACCTTGGAGGTACCTGCAAGGTTGCAGTTCGCAGCCCGAAAAGCACTCTCCGGCCAACATGCCAAACGTCCAGCAATAGCTCCCAAACGAAAGGGGCCAGCAGCCAAAGACCTAGCTGGCCTGAAAGCCCCCCAGGGGGCCCACAAGCAGCCCCTCTCAATTTGGGTCTGGGGGCTTTCGCTGGGCGGGGAACCTTGGAGGTACCTGTGGGTTTGCAGTTGGCGGCCCGAGAAGCACTCTCCGGCCAACATGCCAAACGTCCAGCAATAGCTCCCAAACGAAAGGGGCCAGCAGCCAAAGACCTAGCTGGCCTGAAAGCCCCCCAGGGGGCCCACAAGCAGCCCCTCTCAATTTGGGTCTGGGGGCTTTCGCTGGGCGGGGAACCTTGGAGGTACCTGCAAGGTTGCAGTTGGCGGCCCGAGAAGCACTCTCCGGCCAACATGCCAAACGTCCAGCAATAGCTCCCAAACGAAAGGGGCCAGCAGCCAAAGACCTAGCTGGCCTGAAAGACCCCCAGGGGGCCCACAAGCAGCCCCACTCAATTTGGGTCTGGGGGCTTTCGCTGGGCGGGGAACCTTGGAGGTACCTGCAAGGTTTCAGTTCGCAGCCCGAAAAGCACTCTACGGCCAACATGCCAAACGTCCAGCAATAGCTCCCAAACGAAAGGGGCCAGCAGCCAAAGACCTAGCTGGCCTGAAAGCCCCCCAGGGGGCCCACAAGCAGCCCCTCTCAATTTGGGTCTGGGGGCTTTCGCTGGGCGGGGAACCTTGGAGGTACCTGCAAGGTTGCAGTTGGCGGCCCAAGAAGCACTCTCCGGCCAACATGCCAAACGTCCAGCAATAGCTCCCAAACGAAAGGGGCCAGCAGCCAAAGACCTAGCTGGCCTGAAAGCCCCCCAGGGGGCCCACAAGCAGCCCCTCTCAATTTGGGTCTGGGGGCTTTCGCTGGGCGGGGAACCTTGGAGGTACCTGTGGGTTTGCAGTTGGCGGCCCGAGAAGCACTCTCCGGCCAACATGCCAAACGTCCAGCAATAGCTCCCAAACGAAAGGGGCCAGCAGCCAAAGACCTAGCTGGCCTGAAAGCCCCCCAGGGGGCCCACAAGCAGCCCCTCTCAATTTGGGTCTGGGGGCTTTCGCTGGGCGGGGAACCTTGGAGGTACCTGCAAGGTTGCAGTTCGCAGCCCGAGAAGCACTCTCCGGCCAACATGCCAAACGTCCAGCAATAGCTCCCAAACGAAAGGGGCCAGCAGCCAAAGACCTAGCTGGCCTGAAAGCCCCCCAGGGGGCCCACAAGCAGCCCCTCTCAATTTGGGTCTGGGGGCTTTCGCTGGGCGGGGAACCTTGGAGGTACCTGCAAGGTTGCAGTTGACGGCCCGAGAAGCACTCTCCGGCCAACATGCCAAACGTCCAGCAATAGCTCCCAAACGAAAGGGGCCAGCAGCCAAAGACCTAGCTGGCCTGAAAGCCCCCCAGGGGGCCCACAAGCAGCCCCTCTCAATTTGGGTCTGGGGGCTTTCGCTGGGCGGGGAACCTTGGAGGTAC
The DNA here is from genome assembly GCF_964237585.1 of Gallinula chloropus. Lineage (NCBI taxonomy): Eukaryota > Metazoa > Chordata > Aves > Gruiformes > Rallidae > Gallinula > Gallinula chloropus. The sequence continues at coordinate 83,444 of NW_028168534.1, read as the reverse complement.
CTGCAAGGTTGCAGTTGGCGGCCCGAGAAGCACTCTCCGGCCAACATGCCAAACGTCCAGCAATAGCTCCCAAACGAAAGGGGCCAGCAGCCAAAGACCTAGCTGGCCTGAAAGCCCCCCAGGGGGCCCACAAGCAGCCCCTCTCAATTTGGGTCTGGGGGCTTTTGCTGGGCGGGGAACCTTGGAGGTACCTGTGTGATTGCAGTTGGCGGCCCGAGAAGCACTCTCCGGCCAACATGCCAAACGTCCAGCAATAGCTCCCAAACGAAAGGGGCCAGCAGCCAAAGACCTAGCTGGCCTGAAAGCCCCCCAGGGGGCCCACAAGCAGCCCCTCTCAATTTGGGTCTGGGGGCTTTCGCTGGGCGGGGAAACTTGAAGGTACCTGCAAGGTTGAAGTTCGCAGCCCGAGAAGCACTCTCCGGCCAACATGCCAAACGTCCAGCAATAGCTCCCAAACGAAAGGGGCCAGCAGCCAAAGACCTAGCTGGCCTGAAAGCCCCCCAGGGGGCCCACAAGCAGCCCCTCTCAATTTGGGTCTGGGGGCTTTCGCTGGGCGGGGAACCTTGGAGGTACCTGCAAGGTTGCAGTTCGCAGCCCGAGAAGCACTCTCCGGCCAACATGCCAAACGTCCAGCAATAGCTCCCAAACGAAAGGGGCCAGCAGCCAAAGACCTAGCTGGCCTGAAAGCCCCCCAGGGGGCCCACAAGCAGCCCCTCTCAATTTGGGTCTGGGGGCTTTCGCTGGGCGGGAAACCTTGGAGGTACCTGCAAGGTTGCAGTTGGCGGCCCGAGAAGCACTCTCCGGCCAACATGCCAAACGTCCAGCAATAGCTCCCAAACGAAAGGGGCCAGCAGCCAAAGACCTAGCTGGCCTGAAAGCCCCCCAGGGGGCCCACAAGCAGCCCCTCTCAATTTGGGTCTGGGGGCTTTTGCTGGGCAGGAAACCTTGGAGGTACCTGCAAGGTTGCAGTTGGCGGCCCGAGAAGCACTCTCCGGCCAACATGCCAAACGTCCAGCAATAGCTCCCAAACGAAAGGGGCCAGCAGCCAAAGACCTAGCTGGCCTGAAAGCCCCCCAGGGGGCCCACAAGCAGCCCCTCTCAATTTGGGTCTGGGGGCTTTCGCTGGGCGGGGAACCTTGGAGGTACCTGTGGGTTTGCAGTTGGCGGCCCGAGAAGCACTCTCCGGCCAACATGCCAAACGTCCAGCAATAGCTCCCAAACGAAAGGGGCCAGCAGCCAAAGACCTAGCTGGCCTGAAAGCCCCCCAGGGGGCCCACAAGCAGCCCCTCTCAATTTGGGTCTGGGGGCTTTCGCTGGGCGGGGAACCTTGGAGGTACCTGCAAGGTTGCAGTTGGCGGCCCGAGAAGCACTCTCCGGCCAACATGCCAAACGTCCAGCAATAGCTCCCAAACGAAAGGGGCCAGCAGCCAAAGACCTAGCTGGCCTGAAAGCCCCCCAGGGGGCCCACAAGCAGCCCCTCTCAATTTGGGTCTGGGGGCTTTCGCTGGGCAGGGAACCTTGGAGGTACCTGCAAGGTTGCAGTTCGCGGCCCGAGAATCACTCTCCGGGCAACATGCCAAACGTCCAGCAATAGCTCCCAAACGAAAGGGGCCAGCAGCCAAAGACCTAGCTGGCCTGAAAGCCCCCCAGGGGGGCCACAAGCAGCCCCTCTCAATTTGGGTCTGGGGGCTTTCGCTGGGCGGGGAACCTTGGAGGTACCTGCAAGGTTGCAGTTCGCAGCCCGAAAAGCACTCTCCGGCCAACATGCCAAACGTCCAGCAATAGCTCCCAAACGAAAGGGGCCAGCAGCCAAAGACCTAGCTGGCCTGAAAGCCCCCCAGGGGGCCCACAAGCAGCCCCTCTCAATTTGGGTCTGGGGGCTTTTGATGGGCATGGAACCTGGGAGGTACCTGTGGGGTTGCAGTTGGCGGCCCGAGAAGCACTCTCCGGCCAACATGCCAAACGTCCAGCAATAGCTCCCAAACGAAAGGGGCCAGCAGCCAAAGACCTAGCTGGCCTGAAAGCCCCCCAGGGGGCCCACAAGCAGCCCCTCTCAATTTGGGTCTGGGGGCTTTCGCTGGGCGGGGAACCTTGGAGGTACCTGCAAGGTTGCAGTTCGCAGCCCGAGAAGCACTCTCCGGCCAACATGCCAAACGTCCAGCAATAGCTCCCAAACGAAAGGGGCCAGCAGCCAAAGACCTAGCTGGCCTGAAAGCCCCCCAGGGGGCCCACAAGCAGCCCCTCTCAATTTGGGTCTGGGGGCTTTCGCTGGGCGGGGAACCTTGGAGGTACCTGCAAGGTTGCAGTTGGCGGCCCGAGAAGCACTCTCCGGCCAACATGCCAAACGTCCAGCAATAGCTCCCAAACGAAAGGGGCCAGCAGCCAAAGACCTAGCTGGCCTGAAAGCCCCCCAGGGGGCCCACAAGCAGCCCCTCTCAATTTGGGTCTGGGGGCTTTCGCTGGGCAGGGAACCTTGGAGGTACCTGCAAGGTTGCAGTTCGCGGCCCGAGAATCACTCTCCGGGCAACATGCCAAACGTCCAGCAATAGCTCCCAAACGAAAGGGGCCAGCAGCCAAAGACCTAGCTGGCCTGAAAGCCCCCCAGGGGGCCCACAAGCAGCCCCTCTCAATTTGGGTCTGGGGGCTTTCGCTGGGCGGGGAACCTTGGAGGTACCTGCAAGGTTGCAGTTCGCAGCCCGAAAAGCACTCTCCGGCCAACATGCCAAACGTCCAGCAATAGCTCCCAAACGAAAGGGGCCAGCAGCCAAAGACCTAGCTGGCCTGAAAGCCCCCCAGGGGGCCCACAAGCAGCCCCTCTCAATTTGGGTCTGGGGGCTTTTGATGGGCATGGAACCTGGGAGGTACCTGTGGGGTTGCAGTTGGCGGCCCGAGAAGCACTCTCCGGCCAACATGCCAAACGTCCAGCAATAGCTCCCAAACGAAAGGGGCCAGCAGCCAAAGACCTAGCTGGCCTGAAAGCCCCCCAGGGGGCCCACAAGCAGCCCCTCTCAATTTGGGTCTGGGGGCTTTCGCTGGGCGGGGAACCTTGGAGGTACCTGCAAGGTTGCAGTTCGCAGCCCGAGAAGCACTCTCCGGCCAACATGCCAAACGTCCAGCAATAGCTCCCAAACGAAAGGGGCCAGCAGCCAAAGACCTAGCTGGCCTGAAAGCCCCCCAGGGGGCCCACAAGCAGCCCCTCTCAATTTGGGTCTGGGGGCTTTTGATGGGCATGGAACCTGGGAGGTACCTGTGGGGTTGCAGTTGGCGGCCCGAGAAGCACTCTCCGGCCAACATGCCAAACGTCCAGCAATAGCTCCCAAACGAAAGGGGCCAGCAGCCAAAGACCTAGCTGGCCTGAAAGCCCCCCAGGGGGCCCACAAGCAGCCCCTCTCAATTTGGGTCTGGGGGCTTTCGCTGGGCGGGGAACCTTGGAGGTACCTGCAAGGTTGCAGTTGGCGGCCCGAGAAGCACTCTCCGGCCAACATGCCAAACGTCCAGCAATAGCTCCCAAACGAAAGGGGCCAGCAGCCAAAGACCTAGCTGGCCTGAAAGCCCCCCAGGGGGCCCACAAGCAGCCCCTCTCAATTTGGGTCTGGGGGCTTTCGCTGGGCGGGGAACCTTGGAGGTACCTGCAAGTTTGCAGTTCGCGGCCCGAGAAGCACTCTCCGGCCAACATGCCAAACGTCCAGCAATAGCTCCCAAACGAAAGGGGCCAGCAGCCAAAGACCTAGCTGGCCTGAAAGCCCCCCAGGGGACCCACAAGCAGCCCCTCTCAATTTGGGTCTGGGGGCTTTCGCTGGGCGGGGAACCTTGGAGGTACCTGCAAGGTTGCAGTTCACAGCCCGAAAAGCACTCTCCGGCCAACATGCCAAACGTCCAGCAATAGCTCCCAAACGAAAGGGGCCAGCAGCCAAAGACCTAGCTGGCCTGAAAGCCCCCCAGGGGGCCCACAAGCAGCCCCTCTCAATTTGGGTCTGGGGGCTTTCGCTGGGCGGGGAAACTTGGAGGTACCTGCAAGGTTGCAGTTGGCGGCCCGAGAAGCACTCTCCGGCCAACATGCCAAACGTCCAGCAATAGCTCCCAAACGAAAGGGGCCAGCAGCCAAAGACCTAGCTGGCCTGAAAGCCCCCCAGGGGGCCCACAAGCAGCCCCTCTCAATTTGGGTCTGGGGGCTTTCGCTGGGCAGGGAACCTTGGAGGTACCTGCAAGGTTGCAGTTCGCAGCCCGAGAAGCACTCTCCGGCCAACATGCCAAACGTCCAGCAATAGCTCCCAAACGAAAGGGGCCAGCACCCAAAGACCTAGCTGGCCTGAAAGCCCCCCAGGGGGCCCACAAGCAGCCCCTCTCAATTTGGGTCTGGGGGCTTTCGCTGGGCAGGGAACCTTGGAGGTACCTGCAAGGTTGCAGTTGGCGGCCCGAGAAGCACTCTCCGGCCAACATGCCAAACGTCCAGCAATAGCTCCCAAACGAAAGGGGCCAGCACCCAAAGACCTAGCTGGCCTGAAAGCCCCCCAGGGGGCCCACAAGCAGCCCCTCTCAATTTGGGTCTGGGGGTTTTCGCTGGGCAGGGAACCTTGGAGGTATCTGCAAGGTTGCAGTTGGCTGCCGGAGAAGCACTCTCCGGCCAACATGCCAAACGTCCAGCAATAGCTCCCAAACGAAAGGGGCCAGCAGCCAAAGACCTAGCTGGCCTGAAAGCCCCCCAGGGAGCCCACAAGCAGCCCCTCTCAATTTGGGTCTGGGGGCTTTCTCTGGGCGGGGAACCTTGGAGGTACCTGCAAGGTTGCAGTTGGCGGCCCGAGAAGCACTCTCCGGCCAACATGCCAAACGTCCAGCAATAGCTCCCAAACGAAAGGGGCCAGCAGCCAAAGACCTAGCTGGCCTGAAAGCCCCCCAGGGGGCCCACAAGCAGCCCCTCTCAATTTGGGTCTGGGGGCTTTCGCTGGGCGAGGAACCTTGGAGGTACCTGCGAGGTTGCAGTTGGCGGCCCGAGAAGCACTCTCCGGCCAACATGCCAAACGTCCAGCAATAGCTCCCAAACGAAAGGGGCCAGCAGCCAAAGACCTAGCTGGCCTGAAAGCCCCCCAGGGGGCCCACAAGCAGCCCCTCTCAATTTGGGTCTGGGGGCTTTCGCTGGGCGGGGAACCTTGGAGGTACCTGCAAGGTTGCAGTTCGCAGCCCGAAAAGCACTCTCGGGCCAACATGCCAAACGTCCAGCAATAGCTCCCAAACGAAAGGGGCCAGCAGCCAAAGACCTAGCTGGCCCGAAAGCCCCCCAGGGGGCCCACAAGCAGCCCCTCTCAATTTGGGTCTGGGGGCTTTCGCTGGGCGGGGAACCTTGGAGGTACCTGCAAGGTTGCAGTTGGCGGCCCGAGAAGCACTCTCCGGCCAACATGCCAAACGTCCAGCAATAGCTCCCAAACGAAAGGGGCCAGCAGCCAAAGACCTAGCTGGCCTGAAAGACCCCCAGGGGGCCCACAAGCAGCCCCTCTCAATTTGGGTCTGGGGGCTTTCGCAGGGCGGGGAACCTTGGAGGTACCTGTGGGGTTGCAGTTGGCGGCCCGAGAAGCACTCTCCGGCCAACATGCCAAACGTCCAGCAATAGCTCCCAAACGAAAGGGGCCAGCAGCCAAAGACCTAGCTGGCCTGAAAGCCCCCCAGGGGGCCCACAAGCAGCCCCTCTCAATTTGGGTCTGGGGGCTTTCGCTGGGCGGGGAACCTTGGAGGTACCTGCAAGGTTGCAGTTCGCAGCCCGAGAAGCACTCTCGGGCCAACATGCCAAACGTCCAGCAATAGCTCCCAAACGAAAGGGGCCAGCAGCCAAAGACCTAGCTGGCCTGAAAGCCCCCCAGGGGGCCCACAAGCAGCCCCTCTCAATTTGGGTCTGGGGGCTTTCGCTGGGCGGGGAACCTTGGAGGTACCTGCAAGGTTGCAGTTGGCGGCCCGAGAAGCACTCTCCGGCCAACATGCCAAACGTCCAGCAATAGCTCCCAAACGAAAGGGGCCAGCAGCCAAAGACCTAGCTGGCCTGAAAGCCCCCCAGGGGGCCCACAAGCAGCCCCTCTCAATTTGGGTCTGGGGGCTTTCGCTGGGCAGGGAACCTTGGAGGTACCTGCAATGTTGCAGTTGGCGGCCCGAGAATCACTCTCCGGGCAACATGCCAAACGTCCAGCAATAGCTCCCAAACGAAAGGGGCCAGCAGCCAAAGACCTAGCTGGCCTGAAAGCCCCCCAGGGGGCCCACAAGCAGCCCCTCTCAATTTGGGTCTGGGGGCTTTCGCTGGGCGGGGAACCTTGGAGGTACCTGCAAGGTTGCAGTTCGCAGCCCGAAAAGCACTCTCCGGCCAACATGCCAAACGTCCAGCAATAGCTCCCAAACGAAAGGGGCCAGCAGCCAAAGACCTAGCTGGCCTGAAAGCCCCCCAGGGGGCCCACAAGCAGCCCCTCTCAATTTGGGTCTGGGGGCTTTTGCTGGGCATGGAACCTGGGAGGTACCTGTGGGGTTGCAGTTGGCGGCCCGAGAAGCACTCTCCGGCCAACATGCCAAACGTCCAGCAATAGCTCCCAAACGAAAGGGGCCAGCAGCCAAAGACCTAGCTGGCCTGAAAGCCCCCCAGGGGGCCCACAAGCAGCCCCTCTCAATTTGGGTCTGGGGGCTTTCGCAGGGCGGGGAACCTTGGAGGTACCTGTGGGGTTGCAGTTGGCGGCCCGAGAAGCACTCTCCGGCCAACATGCCAAACGTCCAGCAATAGCTCCCAAACGAAAGGGGCCAGCAGCCAAAGACCTAGCTGGCCTGAAAGCCCCCCAGGGGGCCCACAAGCAGCCCCTCTCAATTTGGGTCTGGGGGCTTTCGCTGGGCGGGGAACCTTGGAGGTACCTGCAAGGTTGCAGTTGGCGGCCCGAGAAGCACTCTCCGGCCAACATGCCAAACGTCCAGCAATAGCTCCCAAACGAAAGGGGCCAGCAGCCAAAGACCTAGCTGGCCTGAAAGCCCCCCAGGGGGCCCACAAGCAGCCCCTCTCAATTTGGGTCTGGGGGCTTTCGCTGGGCGGGGAACCTTGGAGGTACCTGCAAGGTTGCAGTTGGCGGCCCGAGAAGCACTCTCCGGCCAACATGCCAAACGTCCAGCAATAGCTCCCAAACGAAAGGGGCCAGCAGCCAAAGACCTAGCTGGCCTGAAAGCCCCCCAGGGGGCCCACAAGCAGCCCCTCTCAATTTGGGTCTGGGGGCTTTCGCTGGGCGGGGAAACTTGGAGGTACCTGCAAGGTTGCAGTTGGCGGCCCGAGAAGCACTCTCCGGCCAACATGCCAAACGTCCAGCAATAGCTCCCAAACGAAAGGGGCCAGCAGCCAAAGACCTAGCTGGCCTGAAAGCCCCCCAGGGGGCCCACAAGCAGCCCCTCTCAATTTGGGTCTGGGGGCTTTCGCTGGGCGGGGAACCTTGGAGGTACCTGCAAGGTTGCAGTTGGCGGCCCGAGAAGCACTCTCCGGCCAACATGCCAAACGTCCAGCAATAGCTCCCAAACGAAAGGGGCCAGCAGCCAAAGACCTAGCTGGCCTGAAAGCCCCCCAGGGGGCCCACAAGCAGCCCCTCTCAATTTGGGTCTGGGGGCTTTCGCTGGGCGGGGAACCTTGGAGGTACCTGCAAGGTTGCAGTTCGCGGCCCGAGAAGCACTCTCCGGCCAACATGCCAAACGTCCAGCAATAGCTCCCAAACGAAAGGGGCCAGCAGCCAAAGACCTAGCTGGCCTGAAAGCCCCCCAGGGGGCCCACAAGCAGCCCCTCTCAATTTGGGTCTGGGGGCTTTCGCTGGGCGAGGAACCTTGGAGGTACCTGCAAGGTTGCAGTTGGCGGCCCGAGAAGCACTCTCCGGCCAACATGCCAAACGTCCAGCAATAGCTCCCAAACGAAAGGGGCCAGCACCCAAAGACCTAGCTGGCCTGAAGGGGCCCCAGGGGGCCCCCAAGCAGCCCCTCTCAATTTGGGTCTGGGGGCTTTCGTTGGGCCGGGAACCTGGCAGGTACCTGCAAGGTTGCAGTTCGCGGCCGGAGAAGCACTCTCCGGCCAACATGCCAAACGTGGAGCGACTGCTCCCAAAGCGAAGGAGCCAGGACCCAAAGACCTAGCTGGCCTGAAGGGGCCCCAGGGGGCCCACAAGCAGCCCCTCTCAATTTGGGTCTGGGGGCTTTCGCTGGGCGGGGAACCTTGGAGGTACCTGCAAGGTTGCAGTTCGCAGCCCGAGAAGCACTCTCCGGCCAACATGCCAAACGTCCAGCAATAGCTCCCAAACGAAAGGGGCCAGCAGCCAAAGACCTAGCTGGCCTGAAAGCCCCCCAGGGGGCCCACAAGCAGCCCCTCTCAATTTGGGTCTGGGGGCTTTCGCTGGGCGGGGAACCTTGGAGGTACCTGAAGGTTGCAGTTGGCGGCCCGAGAAGCACTCTCCGGCCAACATGCCAAACGTCCAGCAATAGCTCCCAAACGAAAGGGGCCAGCACCCAAAGACCTAGCTGGCCTGAAAGCCCCCCAGGGGGCCCACAAGCAGCCCCTCTCAATTTGGGTCTGGGGGCTTTCGCTGGGCGGGGAACCTTGGAGGTACCTGCAAGGTTGCAGTTCGCAGCCCGAAGAGCACTCTCCGGCCAACATGCCAAACGTCCAGCAATAGCTCCCAAACGAAAGGGGCCAGCAGCCAAAGACCTAGCTGGCCTGAAAGCCCCCCAGGGGGCCCACAAGCAGCCCCTCTCAATTTGGGTCTGGGGGCTTTCGCTGGGCGGGGAACCTTGGAGGTACCTGTGGATTTGCAGTTGGCGGCCCGAGAAGCACTCTCCGGCCAACATGCCAAACGTCCAGCAATAGCTCCCAAACGAAAGGGGCCAGCAGCCAAAGACCTAGCTGGCCTGAAAGCCCCCCAGGGGGCCCACAAGCAGCCCCTCTCAATTTGGGTCTGGGGGCTTTCGCTGGGCTGGGAACCTTGGAGGTACCTGTGGGTTTGCAGTTGGCGGCCCGAGAAGCACTCTCCGGCCAACATGCCAAACGTCCAGCAATAGCTCCCAAACGAAAGGGGCCAGCAGCCAAAGACCTAGCTGGCCTGAAAGCCCCCCAGGGGGCCCACAAGCAGCCCCTCTCAATTTGGGTCTGGGGGCTTTCGCTGGGCGGGGAACCTTGGAGGTACCTGCAAGGTTGCAGTTCGCAGCCCGAAAAGCACTCTCCGGCCAACATGCCAAACGTCCAGCAATAGCTCCCAAACGAAAGGGGCCAGCAGCCAAAGACCTAGCTGGCCTGAAAGCCCCCCAGGGGGCCCACAAGCAGCCCCTCTCAATTTGGGTCTGGGGGCTTTCGCTGGGCGGGGAACCTTGGAGGTACCTGTGGGTTTGCAGTTGGCGGCCCGAGAAGCACTCTCCGGCCAACATGCCAAACGTCCAGCAATAGCTCCCAAACGAAAGGGGCCAGCAGCCAAAGACCTAGCTGGCCTGAAAGCCCCCCAGGGGGCCCACAAGCAGCCCCTCTCAATTTGGGTCTGGGGGCTTTCGCTGGGCGGGGAACCTTGGAGGTACCTGCAAGGTTGCAGTTGGCGGCCCGAGAAGCACTCTCCGGCCAACATGCCAAACGTCCAGCAATAGCTCCCAAACGAAAGGGGCCAGCAGCCAAAGACCTAGCTGGCCTGAAAGCCCCCCAGGGGGCCCACAAGCAGCCCCACTCAATTTGGGTCTGGGGGCTTTCGCTGGGCGGGGAACCTTGGAGGTACCTGCAAGGTTTCAGTTCGCAGCCCGAAAAGCACTCTACGGCCAACATGCCAAACGTCCAGCAATAGCTCCCAAACGAAAGGGGCCAGCAGCCAAAGACCTAGCTGGCCTGAAAGCCCCCCAGGGGGCCCACAAGCAGCCCCTCTCAATTTGGGTCTGGGGGCTTTCGCTGGGCGGGGAACCTTGGAGGTACCTGCAAGGTTGCAGTTGGCGGCCCAAGAAGCACTCTCCGGCCAACATGCCAAACGTCCAGCAATAGCTCCCAAACGAAAGGGGCCAGCAGCCAAAGACCTAGCTGGCCTGAAAGCCCCCCAGGGGGCCCACAAGCAGCCCCTCTCAATTTGGGTCTGGGGGCTTTCGCTGGGCGGGGAACCTTGGAGGTACCTGTGGGTTTGCAGTTGGCGGCCCGAGAAGCACTCTCCGGCCAACATGCCAAACGTCCAGCAATAGCTCCCAAACGAAAGGGGCCAGCAGCCAAAGACCTAGCTGGCCTGAAAGCCCCCCAGGGGGCCCACAAGCAGCCCCTCTCAATTTGGGTCTGGGGGCTTTCGCTGGGCGGGGAACCTTGGAGGTACCTGCAAGGTTGCAGTTCGCAGCCCGAGAAGCACTCTCCGGCCAACATGCCAAACGTCCAGCAATAGCTCCCAAACGAAAGGGGCCAGCAGCCAAAGACCTAGCTGGCCTGAAAGCCCCCCAGGGGGCCCACAAGCAGCCCCTCTCAATTTGGGTCTGGGGGCTTTCGCTGGGCGGGGAACCTTGGAGGTACCTGCAAGGTTGCAGTTGACGGCCCGAGAAGCACTCTCCGGCCAACATGCCAAACGTCCAGCAATAGCTCCCAAACGAAAGGGGCCAGCAGCCAAAGACCTAGCTGGCCTGAAAGCCCCCCAGGGGGCCCACAAGCAGCCCCTCTCAATTTGGGTCTGGGGGCTTTCGCTGGGCGGGGAACCTTGGAGGTACCTGCAAGGTTGCAGTTGGCGGCCCGAGAAGCACTCTCCGGCCAACATGCCAAACGTCCAGCAATAGCTCCCAAACGAAAGGGGCCAGCAGCCAAAGACCTAGCTGGCCTGAAAGCCCCCCAGGGGGCCCACAAGCAGCCCCACTCAATTTGGGTCTGGGGGCTTTCGCTGGGCGGGGAACCTTGGAGGTACCTGCAAGGTTTCAGTTCGCAGCCCGAAAAGCACTCTACGGCCAACATGCCAAACGTCCAGCAATAGCTCCCAAACGAAAGGGGCCAGCAGCCAAAGACCTAGCTGGCCTGAAAGCCCCCCAGGGGGCCCACAAGCAGCCCCTCTCAATTTGGGTCTGGGGGCTTTCGCTGGGCGGGGAACCTTGGAGGTACCTGCAAGGTTGCAGTTGGCGGCCCAAGAAGCACTCTCCGGCCAACATGCCAAACGTCCAGCAATAGCTCCCAAACGAAAGGGGCCAGCAGCCAAAGACCTAGCTGGCCTGAAAGCCCCCCAGGGGGCCCACAAGCAGCCCCTCTCAATTTGGGTCTGGGGGCTTTCGCTGGGCGGGGAACCTTGGAGGTACCTGTGGGTTTGCAGTTGGCGGCCCGAGAAGCACTCTCCGGCCAACATGCCAAACGTCCAGCAATAGCTCCCAAACGAAAGGGGCCAGCAGCCAAAGACCTAGCTGGCCTGAAAGCCCCCCAGGGGGCCCACAAGCAGCCCCTCTCAATTTGGGTCTGGGGGCTTTCGCTGGGCGGGGAACCTTGGAGGTACCTGCAAGGTTGCAGTTCGCAGCCCGAGAAGCACTCTCCGGCCAACATGCCAAACGTCCAGCAATAGCTCCCAAACGAAAGGGGCCAGCAGCCAAAGACCTAGCTGGCCTGAAAGCCCCCCAGGGGGCCCACAAGCAGCCCCTCTCAATTTGGGTCTGGGGGCTTTCGCTGGGCGGGGAACCTTGGAGGTACCTGCAAGGTTGCAGTTGACGGCCCGAGAAGCACTCTCCGGCCAACATGCCAAACGTCCAGCAATAGCTCCCAAACGAAAGGGGCCAGCAGCCAAAGACCTAGCTGGCCTGAAAGCCCCCCAGGGGGCCCACAAGCAGCCCCTCTCAATTTGGGTCTGGGGGCTTTCGCTGGGCTGGGAACCTTGGAGGTACCTGTGGGTTTGCAGTTGGCGGCCCGAGAAGCACTCTCCGGCCAACATGCCAAACGTCCAGCAATAGCTCCCAAACGAAAGGGGCCAGCAGCCAAAGACCTAGCTGGCCTGAAAGCCCCCCAGGGGGCCCACAAGCAGCCCCTCTCAATTTGGGTCTGGGGGCTTTCGCTGGGCGGGGAACCTTGGAGGTACCTGCAAGGTTGCAGTTCGCAGCCCGAAAAGCACTCTCCGGCCAACATGCCAAACGTCCAGCAATAGCTCCCAAACGAAAGGGGCCAGCAGCCAAAGACCTAGCTGGCCTGAAAGCCCCCCAGGGGGCCCACAAGCAGCCCCTCTCAATTTGGGTCTGGGGGCTTTCGCTGGGCGGGGAACCTTGGAGGTACCTGTGGGTTTGCAGTTGGCGGCCCGAGAAGCACTCTCCGGCCAACATGCCAAACGTCCAGCAATAGCTCCCAAACGAAAGGGGCCAGCAGCCAAAGACCTAGCTGGCCTGAAAGCCCCCCAGGGGGCCCACAAGCAGCCCCTCTCAATTTGGGTCTGGGGGCTTTCGCTGGGCGGGGAACCTTGGAGGTACCTGCAAGGTTGCAGTTGGCGGCCCGAGAAGCACTCTCCGGCCAACATGCCAAACGTCCAGCAATAGCTCCCAAACGAAAGGGGCCAGCAGCCAAAGACCTAGCTGGCCTGAAAGACCCCAGGGGGCCCACAAGCAGCCCCACTCAATTTGGGTCTGGGGGCTTTCGCTGGGCGGGGAACCTTGGAGGTACCTGCAAGGTTTCAGTTCGCAGCCCGAAAAGCACTCTACGGCCAACATGCCAAACGTCCAGCAATAGCTCCCAAACGAAAGGGGCCAGCAGCCAAAGACCTAGCTGGCCTGAAAGCCCCCCAGGGGGCCCACAAGCAGCCCCTCTCAATTTGGGTCTGGGGGCTTTCGCTGGGCGGGGAACCTTGGAGGTACCTGCAAGGTTGCAGTTGGCGGCCCAAGAAGCACTCTCCGGCCAACATGCCAAACGTCCAGCAATAGCTCCCAAACGAAAGGGGCCAGCAGCCAAAGACCTAGCTGGCCTGAAAGCCCCCCAGGGGGCCCACAAGCAGCCCCTCTCAATTTGGGTCTGGGGGCTTTCGCTGGGCGGGGAACCTTGGAGGTACCTGTGGGTTTGCAGTTGGCGGCCCGAGAAGCACTCTCCGGCCAACATGCCAAACGTCCAGCAATAGCTCCCAAACGAAAGGGGCCAGCAGCCAAAGACCTAGCTGGCCTGAAAGCCCCCCAGGGGGCCCACAAGCAGCCCCTCTCAATTTGGGTCTGGGGGCTTTCGCTGGGCGGGGAACCTTGGAGGTACCTGAAGGTTGCAGTTGGCGGCCCGAGAAGCACTCTCCGGCCAACATGCCAAACGTCCAGCAATAGCTCCCAAACGAAAGGGGCCAGCACCCAAAGACCTAGCTGGCCTGAAAGCCCCCCAGGGGGCCCACAAGCAGCCCCTCTCAATTTGGGTCTGGGGGCTTTCGCTGGGCGGGGAACCTTGGAGGTACCTGCAAGGTTGCAGTTCGCAGCCCGAAGAGCACTCTCCGGCCAACATGCCAAACGTCCAGCAATAGCTCCCAAACGAAAGGGGCCAGCAGCCAAAGACCTAGCTGGCCTGAAAGCCCCCCAGGGGGCCCACAAGCAGCCCCTCTCAATTTGGGTCTGGGGGCTTTCGCTGGGCGGGGAACCTTGGAGGTACCTGTGGATTTGCAGTTGGCGGCCCGAGAAGCACTCTCCGGCCAACATGCCAAACGTCCAGCAATAGCTCCCAAACGAAAGGGGCCAGCAGCCAAAGACCTAGCTGGCCTGAAAGCCCCCCAGGGGGCCCACAAGCAGCCCCTCTCAATTTGGGTCTGGGGGCTTTCGCTGGGCTGGGAACCTTGGAGGTACCTGTGGGTTTGCAGTTGGCGGCCCGAGAAGCACTCTCCGGCCAACATGCCAAACGTCCAGCAATAGCTCCCAAACGAAAGGGGCCAGCAGCCAAAGACCTAGCTGGCCTGAAAGCCCCCCAGGGGGCCCACAAGCAGCCCCTCTCAATTTGGGTCTGGGGGCTTTCGCTGGGCGGGGAACCTTGGAGGTACCTGCAAGGTTGCAGTTCGCAGCCCGAAAAGCACTCTCCGGCCAACATGCCAAACGTCCAGCAATAGCTCCCAAACGAAAGGGGCCAGCAGCCAAAGACCTAGCTGGCCTGAAAGCCCCCCAGGGGGCCCACAAGCAGCCCCTCTCAATTTGGGTCTGGGGGCTTTCGCTGGGCGGGGAACCTTGGAGGTACCTGTGGGTTTGCAGTTGGCGGCCCGAGAAGCACTCTCCGGCCAACATGCCAAACGTCCAGCAATAGCTCCCAAACGAAAGGGGCCAGCAGCCAAAGACCTAGCTGGCCTGAAAGCCCCCCAGGGGGCCCACAAGCAGCCCCTCTCAATTTGGGTCTGGGGGCTTTCGCTGGGCGGGGAACCTTGGAGGTACCTGCAAGGTTGCAGTTGGCGGCCCGAGAAGCACTCTCCGGCCAACATGCCAAACGTCCAGCAATAGCTCCCAAACGAAAGGGGCCAGCAGCCAAAGACCTAGCTGGCCTGAAAGCCCCCCAGGGGGCCCACAAGCAGCCCCACTCAATTTGGGTCTGGGGGCTTTCGCTGGGCGGGGAACCTTGGAGGTACCTGCAAGGTTTCAGTTCGCAGCCCGAAAAGCACTCTACGGCCAACATGCCAAACGTCCAGCAATAGCTCCCAAACGAAAGGGGCCAGCAGCCAAAGACCTAGCTGGCCTGAAAGCCCCCCAGGGGGCCCACAAGCAGCCCCTCTCAATTTGGGTCTGGGGGCTTTCGCTGGGCGGGGAACCTTGGAGGTACCTGCAAGGTTGCAGTTGGCGGCCCAAGAAGCACTCTCCGGCCAACATGCCAAACGTCCAGCAATAGCTCCCAAACGAAAGGGGCCAGCAGCCAAAGACCTAGCTGGCCTGAAAGCCCCCCAGGGGGCCCACAAGCAGCCCCTCTCAATTTGGGTCTGGGGGCTTTCGCTGGGCGGGGAACCTTGGAGGTACCTGTGGGTTTGCAGTTGGCGGCCCGAGAAGCACTCTCCGGCCAACATGCCAAACGTCCAGCAATAGCTCCCAAACGAAAGGGGCCAGCAGCCAAAGACCTAGCTGGCCTGAAAGCCCCCCAGGGGGCCCACAAGCAGCCCCTCTCAATTTGGGTCTGGGGGCTTTCGCTGGGCGGGGAACCTTGGAGGTACCTGCAAGGTTGCAGTTCGCAGCCCGAGAAGCACTCTCCGGCCAACATGCCAAACGTCCAGCAATAGCTCCCAAACGAAAGGGGCCAGCAGCCAAAGACCTAGCTGGCCTGAAAGCCCCCCAGGGGGCCCACAAGCAGCCCCTCTCAATTTGGGTCTGGGGGCTTTCGCTGGGCGGGGAACCTTGGAGGTACCTGCAAGGTTGCAGTTGACGGCCCGAGAAGCACTCTCCGGCCAACATGCCAAACGTCCAGCAATAGCTCCCAAACGAAAGGGGCCAGCAGCCAAAGACCTAGCTGGCCTGAAAGCCCCCCAGGGGGCCCACAAGCAGCCCCTCTCAATTTGGGTCTGGGGGCTTTCGCTGGGCGGGGAACCTTGGAGGTACCTGCAAGGTTGCAGTTGGCGGCCCGAGAAGCACTCTCCGGCCAACATGCCAAACGTCCAGCAATAGCTCCCAAACGAAAGGGGCCAGCAGCCAAAGACCTAGCTGGCCTGAAAGCCCCCCAGGGGGCCCACAAGCAGCCCCACTCAATTTGGGTCTGGGGGCTTTCGCTGGGCGGGGAACCTTGGAGGTACCTGCAAGGTTTCAGTTCGCAGCCCGAAAAGCACTCTACGGCCAACATGCCAAACGTCCAGCAATAGCTCCCAAACGAAAGGGGCCAGCAGCCAAAGACCTAGCTGGCCTGAAAGCCCCCCAGGGGGCCCACAAGCAGCCCCTCTCAATTTGGGTCTGGGGGCTTTCGCTGGGCGGGGAACCTTGGAGGTACCTGCAAGGTTGCAGTTGGCGGCCCAAGAAGCACTCTCCGGCCAACATGCCAAACGTCCAGCAATAGCTCCCAAACGAAAGGGGCCAGCAGCCAAAGACCTAGCTGGCCTGAAAGCCCCCCAGGGGGCCCACAAGCAGCCCCTCTCAATTTGGGTCTGGGGGCTTTCGCTGGGCGGGGAACCTTGGAGGTACCTGTGGGTTTGCAGTTGGCGGCCCGAGAAGCACTCTCCGGCCAACATGCCAAACGTCCAGCAATAGCTCCCAAACGAAAGGGGCCAGCAGCCAAAGACCTAGCTGGCCTGAAAGCCCCCCAGGGGGCCCACAAGCAGCCCCTCTCAATTTGGGTCTGGGGGCTTTCGCTGGGCGGGGAACCTTGGAGGTACCTGCAAGGTTGCAGTTCGCAGCCCGAGAAGCACTCTCCGGCCAACATGCCAAACGTCCAGCAATAGCTCCCAAACGAAAGGGGCCAGCAGCCAAAGACCTAGCTGGCCTGAAAGCCCCCCAGGGGGCCCACAAGCAGCCCCTCTCAATTTGGGTCTGGGGGCTTTCGCTGGGCGGGGAACCTTGGAGGTACCTGCAAGGTTGCAGTTGACGGCCCGAGAAGCACTCTCCGGCCAACATGCCAAACGTCCAGCAATAGCTCCCAAACGAAAGGGGCCAGCAGCCAAAGACCTAGCTGGCCTGAAAGCCCCCCAGGGGGCCCACAAGCAGCCCCTCTCAATTTGGGTCTGGGGGCTTTCGCTGGGCTGGGAACCTTGGAGGTACCTGTGGGTTTGCAGTTGGCGGCCCGAGAAGCACTCTCCGGCCAACATGCCAAACGTCCAGCAATAGCTCCCAAACGAAAGGGGCCAGCAGCCAAAGACCTAGCTGGCCTGAAAGCCCCCCAGGGGGCCCACAAGCAGCCCCTCTCAATTTGGGTCTGGGGGCTTTCGCTGGGCGGGGAACCTTGGAGGTACCTGCAAGGTTGCAGTTCGCAGCCCGAAAAGCACTCTCCGGCCAACATGCCAAACGTCCAGCAATAGCTCCCAAACGAAAGGGGCCAGCAGCCAAAGACCTAGCTGGCCTGAAAGCCCCCCAGGGGGCCCACAAGCAGCCCCTCTCAATTTGGGTCTGGGGGCTTTCGCTGGGCGGGGAACCTTGGAGGTACCTGTGGGTTTGCAGTTGGCGGCCCGAGAAGCACTCTCCGGCCAACATGCCAAACGTCCAGCAATAGCTCCCAAACGAAAGGGGCCAGCAGCCAAAGACCTAGCTGGCCTGAAAGCCCCCCAGGGGGCCCACAAGCAGCCCCTCTCAATTTGGGTCTGGGGGCTTTCGCTGGGCGGGGAACCTTGGAGGTACCTGCAAGGTTGCAGTTGGCGGCCCGAGAAGCACTCTCCGGCCAACATGCCAAACGTCCAGCAATAGCTCCCAAACGAAAGGGGCCAGCAGCCAAAGACCTAGCTGGCCTGAAAGACCCCAGGGGGCCCACAAGCAGCCCCACTCAATTTGGGTCTGGGGGCTTTCGCTGGGCGGGGAACCTTGGAGGTACCTGCAAGGTTTCAGTTCGCAGCCCGAAAAGCACTCTACGGCCAACATGCCAAACGTCCAGCAATAGCTCCCAAACGAAAGGGGCCAGCAGCCAAAGACCTAGCTGGCCTGAAAGCCCCCCAGGGGGCCCACAAGCAGCCCCTCTCAATTTGGGTCTGGGGGCTTTCGCTGGGCGGGGAACCTTGGAGGTACCTGCAAGGTTGCAGTTGGCGGCCCAAGAAGCACTCTCCGGCCAACATGCCAAACGTCCAGCAATAGCTCCCAAACGAAAGGGGCCAGCAGCCAAAGACCTAGCTGGCCTGAAAGCCCCCCAGGGGGCCCACAAGCAGCCCCTCTCAATTTGGGTCTGGGGGCTTTCGCTGGGCGGGGAACCTTGGAGGTACCTGTGGGTTTGCAGTTGGCGGCCCGAGAAGCACTCTCCGGCCAACATGCCAAACGTCCAGCAATAGCTCCCAAACGAAAGGGGCCAGCAGCCAAAGACCTAGCTGGCCTGAAAGCCCCCCAGGGGGCCCACAAGCAGCCCCTCTCAATTTGGGTCTGGGGGCTTTCGCTGGGCGGGGAACCTTGGAGGTACCTGCAAGGTTGCAGTTCGCAGCCCGAGAAGCACTCTCCGGCCAACATGCCAAACGTCCAGCAATAGCTCCCAAACGAAAGGGGCCAGCAGCCAAAGACCTAGCTGGCCTGAAAGCCCCCCAGGGGGCCCACAAGCAGCCCCTCTCAATTTGGGTCTGGGGGCTTTCGCTGGGCGGGGAACCTTGGAGGTACCTGCAAGGTTGCAGTTGACGGCCCGAGAAGCACTCTCCGGCCAACATGCCAAACGTCCAGCAATAGCTCCCAAACGAAAGGGGCCAGCAGCCAAAGACCTAGCTGGCCTGAAAGCCCCCCAGGGGGCCCACAAGCAGCCCCTCTCAATTTGGGTCTGGGGGCTTTCGCTGGGCGGGGAACCTTGGAGGTACCTGCAAGGTTGCAGTTGGCGGCCCGAGAAGCACTCTCCGGCCAACATGCCAAACGTCCAGCAATAGCTCCCAAACGAAAGGGGCCAGCAGCCAAAGACCTAGCTGGCCTGAAAGCCCCCCAGGGGGCCCACAAGCAGCCCCTCTCAATTTGGGTCTGGGGGCTTTTGCTGGGCGGGGAACCTTGGAGGTACCTGTGTGATTGCAGTTGGCGGCCCGAGAAGCACTCTCCGGCCAACATGCCAAACGTCCAGCAATAGCTCCCAAACGAAAGGGGCCAGCAGCCAAAGACCTAGCTGGCCTGAAAGCCCCCCAGGGGGCCCACAAGCAGCCCCTCTCAATTTGGGTCTGGGGGCTTTCGCTGGGCGGGGAAACTTGAAGGTACCTGCAAGGTTGAAGTTCGCAGCCCGAGAAGCACTCTCCGGCCAACATGCCAAACGTCCAGCAATAGCTCCCAAACGAAAGGGGCCAGCAGCCAAAGACCTAGCTGGCCTGAAAGCCCCCCAGGGGGCCCACAAGCAGCCCCTCTCAATTTGGGTCTGGGGGCTTTCGCTGGGCGGGGAACCTTGGAGGTACCTGCAAGGTTGCAGTTCGCAGCCCGAGAAGCACTCTCCGGCCAACATGCCAAACGTCCAGCAATAGCTCCCAAACGAAAGGGGCCAGCAGCCAAAGACCTAGCTGGCCTGAAAGCCCCCCAGGGGGCCCACAAGCAGCCCCTCTCAATTTGGGTCTGGGGGCTTTCGCTGGGCGGGAAACCTTGGAGGTACCTGCAAGGTTGCAGTTGGCGGCCCGAGAAGCACTCTCCGGCCAACATGCCAAACGTCCAGCAATAGCTCCCAAACGAAAGGGGCCAGCAGCCAAAGACCTAGCTGGCCTGAAAGCCCCCCAGGGGGCCCACAAGCAGCCCCTCTCAATTTGGGTCTGGGGGCTTTTGCTGGGCAGGAAACCTTGGAGGTACCTGCAAGGTTGCAGTTGGCGGCCCGAGAAGCACTCTCCGGCCAACATGCCAAACGTCCAGCAATAGCTCCCAAACGAAAGGGGCCAGCAGCCAAAGACCTAGCTGGCCTGAAAGCCCCCCAGGGGGCCCACAAGCAGCCCCTCTCAATTTGGGTCTGGGGGCTTTCGCTGGGCGGGGAACCTTGGAGGTACCTGTGGGTTTGCAGTTGGCGGCCCGAGAAGCACTCTCCGGCCAACATGCCAAACGTCCAGCAATAGCTCCCAAACGAAAGGGGCCAGCAGCCAAAGACCTAGCTGGCCTGAAAGCCCCCCAGGGGGCCCACAAGCAGCCCCTCTCAATTTGGGTCTGGGGGCTTTCGCTGGGCGGGGAACCTTGGAGGTACCTGCAAGGTTGCAGTTCGCAGCCCGAAAAGCACTCTCCGGCCAACATGCCAAACGTCCAGCAATAGCTCCCAAACGAAAGGGGCCAGCAGCCAAAGACCTAGCTGGCCTGAAAGCCCCCCAGGGGGCCCACAAGCAGCCCCTCTCAATTTGGGTCTGGGGGCTTTCGCTGGGCGGGGAACCTTGGAGGTACCTGCAAGGTTTCAGTTGGCGGCCCGAGAAGCACTCTCCGGCCAACATGCCAAACGTCCAGCAATAGCTCCCAAACGAAAGGGGCCAGCAGCCAAAGACCTAGCTGGCCTGAAAGCCCCCCAGGGGGCCCACAAGCAGCCCCTCTCAATTTGGGTCTGGGGGCTTTTGCTGGGCAGGAAACCTTGGAGGTACCTGCAAGGTTGCAGTTGGCGGCCCGAGAAGCACTCTCCGGCCAACATGCCAAACGTCCAGCAATAGCTCCCAAACGAAAGGGGCCAGCAGTCAAAGACCTAGCTGGCGTGAAAGCCCCCCAGGGGGCCCACAAGCAGCCCCTCTCAATTTGGGTCTGGGGGCTTTCGCTGGGCGGGGAACCTTGGAGGTACCTGTGGATTTGCAGTTGGCGGCCCGAGAAGCACTCTCCGGCCAACATGCCAAACGTCCAGCAATAGCTCCCAAACGAAAGGGGCCAGCAGCCAAAGACCTAGCTGGCCTGAAAGCCCCCCAGGGGGCCCACAAGCAGCCCCTCTCAATTTGGGTCTGGGGGCTTTCGCTGGGCGGGGAACCTTGGAGGTACCTGTGGGTTTGCAGTTGGCGGCCCGAGAAGCACTCTCCGGCCAACATGCCAAACGTCCAGCAATAGCTCCCAAACGAAAGGGGCCAGCAGCCAAAGACCTAGCTGGCCTGAAAGCCCCCCAGGGGGCCCACAAGCAGCCCCTCTCAATTTGGGTCTGGGGGCTTTCGCTGGGCGGGGAACCTTGGAGGTACCTGCAAGGTTGCAGTTGGCGGCCCGAGAAGCACTCTCCGGCCAACATGCCAAACGTCCAGCAATAGCTCCCAAACGAAAGGGGCCAGCAGCCAAAGACCTAGCTGGCCTGAAAGCCCCCCAGGGGGCCCACAAGCAGCCCCTCTCAATTTGGGTCTGGGGGCTTTCGCTGGGCGGGGAACCTTGGAGGTACCTGCAAGGTTGCAGTTGGCGGCCCGAGAAGCACTCTCCGGCCAACATGCCAAACGTCCAGCAATAGCTCCCAAACGAAAGGGGCCAGCAGCCAAAGACCTAGCTGGCCTGAAAGCCCCCCAGGGGGCCCACAAGCAGCCCCACTCAATTTGGGTCTGGGGGCTTTCGCTGGGCGGGGAACCTTGGAGGTACCTGCAAGGTTTCAGTTCGCAGCCCGAAAAGCACTCTCCGGCCAACATGCCAAACGTCCAGCAATAGCTCCCAAACGAAAGGGGCCAGCAGCCAAAGACCTAGCTGGCCTGAAAGCCCCCCAGGGGGCCCACAAGCAGCCCCTCTCAATTTGGGTCTGGGGGCTTTCGCTGGGCGGGGAACCTTGGAGGTACCTGCAAGGTTGCAGTTCGCAGCCCGAGAAGCACTCGCCGGCCAACATGCCAAACGTCCAGCAATAGCTCCCAAACGAAAGGGGCCAGCAGCCAAAGACCTAGCTGGCCTGAAAGCCCCCCAGGGGGCCCACAAGCAGCCCCTCTCAATTTGGGTCTGGGGGCTTTCGCTGGGCGGGGAACCTTGGAGGTACCTGCAAGGTTGCAGTTGGCGGCCCGAGAAGCACTCTCCGGCCAACATGCCAAACGTCCAGCAATAGCTCCCAAACGAAAGGGGCCAGCAGCCAAAGACCTAGCTGGCCTGAAAGCCCCCCAGGGGGCCCACAAGCAGCCCCTCTCAATTTGGGTCTGGGGGCTTTCGCTGGGCGGGGAACCTTGGAGGTACCTGCAAGGTTGCAGTTGGCGGCCCGAGAAGCACTCTCCGGCCAACATGCCAAACGTCCAGCAATAGCTCCCAAACGAAAGGGGCCAGCAGCCAAAGACCTAGCTGGCCTGAAAGCCCCCCAGGGGGCCCACAAGCAGCCCCACTCAATTTGGGTCTGGGGGCTTTCGCTGGGCGGGGAACCTTGGAGGTACCTGCAAGGTTTCAGTTCGCAGCCCGAAAAGCACTCTCCGGCCAACATGCCAAACGTCCAGCAATAGCTCCCAAACGAAAGGGGCCAGCAGCCAAAGACCTAGCTGGCCTGAAAGCCCCCCAGGGGGCCCACAAGCAGCCCCTCTCAATTTGGGTCTGGGGGCTTTCGCTGGGCGGGGAACCTTGGAGGTACCTGCAAGGTTGCAGTTCGCAGCCCGAGAAGCACTCGCCGGCCAACATGCCAAACGTCCAGCAATAGCTCCCAAACGAAAGGGGCCAGCAGCCAAAGACCTAGCTGGCCTGAAAGCCCCCCAGGGGGCCCACAAGCAGCCCCTCTCAATTTGGGTCTGGGGGCTTTCGCTGGGCGGGGAACCTTGGAGGTACCTGCAAGGTTGCAGTTGGCGGCCCGAGAAGCACTCTCCGGCCAACATGCCAAACGTCCAGCAATAGCTCCCAAACGAAAGGGGCCAGCAGCCAAAGACCTAGCTGGCCTGAAAGCCCCCCAGGGGGCCCACAAGCAGCCCCTCTCAATTTGGGTCTGGGGGCTTTCGCTGGGCAGGGAACCTTGGAGGTACCTGCAAGGTTGCAGTTGGCGGCCCGAGAAGCACTCTCCGGCCAACATGCCAAACGTCCAGCAATAGCTCCCAAACGAAAGGGGCCAGCACCCAAAGACCTAGCTGGCCTGAAGGGGCCCCAGGGGGCCCCCAAGCAGCCCCTCTCCATTTGGGTCTGGGGGCTTTCGTTGGGCCGGGAACCTGGCAGATACCTGCCAGGTTGCAGTTCGCGGCCGGAGAAGCACTCTCCGGCCAACATGCCAAACGTGGAGCGACTGCTCCCAAAGCGAAGGAGCCAGGACCCAAAGACCTAGCTGGCCTGAAGGGGCCCCAGGGGGCCCACAAGCAGCCCCTCTCAATTTGGGTCTGGGGGCTTTCGCTGGGCGGGGAACCTTGGAGGTACCTGCAAGGTTGCAGTTCGCAGCCCGAAAAGCACTCTCCGGCCAACATGCCAAACGTCCAGCAATAGCTCCCAAACGAAAGGGGCCAGCAGCCAAAGACCTAGCTGGCCTGAAAGCCCCCCAGGGGGCCCACAAGCAGCCCCTCTCAATTTGGGTCTGGGGGCTTTCGCTGGGCGGGGAACCTTGGAGGTACCTGCAAGGTTGCAGTTGGCGGCCCGAGAAGCACTCTCCGGCCAACATGCCAAACGTCCAGCAATAGCTCCCAAACGAAAGGGGCCAGCAGCCAAAGACCTAGCTGGCCTGAAAGCCCCCCAGGGGGCCCACAAGCAGCCCCTCTCAATTTGGGTCTGGGGGCTTTCGCTGGGCGGGGAACCTTGGAGGTACCTGCAAGGTTGCAGTTCGCAGCCCGAAAAGCACTCTACGGCCAACATGCCAAACGTCCAGCAATAGCTCCCAAACGAAAGGGGCCAGCAGTCAAAGACCTAGCTGGCCTGAAAGACCCCCAGGGGGCCCACAAGCAGCCCCTCTCAATTTGGGTCTGGGGGCTTTCGCTGGGCGGGGAACCTTGGAGGTACCTGTGGGGTTGCAGTTCGCGGCCCGAGAAGCACTCTCCGGCCAACATGCCAAACGTCCAGCAATAGCTCCCAAACGAAAGGGGCCAGCAGCCAAAGACCTAGCTGGCCTGAAAGCCCCCCAGGGGGCCCACAAGCAGCCCCTCTCAATTTGGGTCTGGGGGCTTTCGCTCGGCGGGGAACCTTGGAGGTACCTGCAAGGTTGCAGTTGGCAGCCCTAAGAGCACTCTCCGGCCAACATGCCAAACGTCCAGCAATAGCTCCCAAACGAAAGGGGCCAGCAGCCAAAGACCTAGCTGGCCTGAAAGCCCCCCAGGGGGCCCACAAGAAGCCCCTCTCAATTTGGGTCTGGGGGATTTCGCTGGGCGGGGAAACTTGGAGGAACCTGCAAGGTTGCAGTTGGTGGCCCGAGAAGCACTCTCCGGCCAACATGCCAAACGTCCAGCAATAGCTCCCAAACGAAAGGGGCCAGCAGCCAAAGACCTAGCTGGCCTGAAAGCCCCCCAGGGGGCCCACAAGCAGCCCCTCTCAATTTGGGTCTGGGGGCTTTCGCTGGGCGGGGAACCTTGGAGGTACCTGCAAGGTTGCAGTTCGCAGCCCGAGAAGCACTCTCCGGCCAACATGCCAAACGTCCAGCAATAGCTCCCAAACGAAAGGGGCCAGCAGCCAAAGACCTAGCTGGCCTGAAAGCCCCCCAGGGGGCCCACAAGCAGCCCCTCTCAATTTGGGTCTGGGGGCTTTCGCTGGGCGGGGAACCTTGGAGGTACCTGCAAGGTTGCAGTTGGCGGCCCGAGAAGCACTCTCCGGCCAACATGCCAAACGTCCAGCAATAGCTCCCAAACGAAAGGGGCCAGCAGCCAAAGACCTAGCTGGCCTGAAAGCCCCCCAGGGGGCCCACAAGCAGCCCCTCTCAATTTGGGTCTGGGGGCTTTCGCTGGGCGGGGAACCTTGGAGGTACCTGCAAGGTTGCAGTTGGCGGCCCGAGAAGCACTCTCCGGCCAACATGCCAAACGTCCAGCAATAGCTCCCAAACGAAAGGGGCCAGCACCCAAAGACCTAGCTGGCCTGAAGGGGCCCCAGGGGGCCCCCAAGCAGCCCCTCTCCATTTGGGTCTGGGGGCTTTCGTTGGGCCGGGAACCTGGCAGATACCTGCCAGGTTGCAGTTCGCGGCCGGAGAAGCACTCTCCGGCCAACATGCCAAACGTGGAGCGACTGCTCCCAAAGCGAAGGAGCCAGGACCCAAAGACCTAGCTGGCCTGAAGGGGCCCCAGGGGGCCCACAAGCAGCCCCTCTCAATTTGGGTCTGGGGGCTTTCGCTGGGCGGGGAACCTTGGAGGTACCTGCAAGGTTGCAGTTCGCAGCCCGAAAAGCACTCTCCGGCCAACATGCCAAACGTCCAGCAATAGCTCCCAAACGAAAGGGGCCAGCAGCCAAAGACCTAGCTGGCCTGAAAGCCCCCCAGGGGGCCCACAAGCAGCCCCTCTCAATTTGGGTCTGGGGGCTTTCGCTGGGCGGGGAACCTTGGAGGTACCTGCAAGGTTGCAGTTGGCGGCCCGAGAAGCACTCTCCGGCCAACATGCCAAACGTCCAGCAATAGCTCCCAAACGAAAGGGGCCAGCAGCCAAAGACCTAGCTGGCCTGAAAGCCCCCCAGGGGGCCCACAAGCAGCCCCTCTCAATTTGGGTCTGGGGGCTTTCGCTGGGCGGGGAACCTTGGAGGTACCTGCAAGGTTGCAGTTCGCAGCCCGAAAAGCACTCTACGGCCAACATGCCAAACGTCCAGCAATAGCTCCCAAACGAAAGGGGCCAGCAGCCAAAGACCTAGCTGGCCTGAAAGACCCCCAGGGGGCCCACAAGCAGCCCCTCTCAATTTGGGTCTGGGGGCTTTCGCTGGGCGGGGAACCTTGGAGGTACCTGTGGGGTTGCAGTTCGCGGCCCGAGAAGCACTCTCCGGCCAACATGCCAAACGTCCAGCAATAGCTCCCAAACGAAAGGGGCCAGCAGCCAAAGACCTAGCTGGCCTGAAAGCCCCCCAGGGGGCCCACAAGCAGCCCCTCTCAATTTGGGTCTGGGGGCTTTCGCTCGGCGGGGAACCTTGGAGGTACCTGCAAGGTTGCAGTTGGCAGCCCTAAGAGCACTCTCCGGCCAACATGCCAAACGTCCAGCAATAGCTCCCAAACGAAAGGGGCCAGCAGCCAAAGACCTAGCTGGCCTGAAAGCCCCCCAGGGGGCCCACAAGAAGCCCCTCTCAATTTGGGTCTGGGGGATTTCGCTGGGCGGGGAAACTTGGAGGAACCTGCAAGGTTGCAGTTGGTGGCCCGAGAAGCACTCTCCGGCCAACATGCCAAACGTCCAGCAATAGCTCCCAAACGAAAGGGGCCAGCAGCCAAAGACCTAGCTGGCCTGAAAGCCCCCCAGGGGGCCCACAAGCAGCCCCTCTCAATTTGGGTCTGGGGGCTTTCGCTGGGCGGGGAACCTTGGAGGTACCTGCAAGGTTGCAGTTCGCAGCCCGAGAAGCACTCTCCGGCCAACATGCCAAACGTCCAGCAATAGCTCCCAAACGAAAGGGGCCAGCAGCCAAAGACCTAGCTGGCCTGAAAGCCCCCCAGGGGGCCCACAAGCAGCCCCTCTCAATTTGGGTCTGGGGGCTTTCGCTGGGCGGGGAACCTTGGAGGTACCTGCAAGGTTGCAGTTGGCGGCCCGAGAAGCACTCTCCGGCCAACATGCCAAACGTCCAGCAATAGCTCCCAAACGAAAGGGGCCAGCAGCCAAAGACCTAGCTGGCCTGAAAGCCCCCCAGGGGGCCCACAAGCAGCCCCTCTCAATTTGGGTCTGGGGGCTTTCGCTGGGCGGGGAACCTTGGAGGTACCTGCAAGGTTGCAGTTGGCGGCCCGAGAAGCACTCTCCGGCCAACATGCCAAACGTCCAGCAATAGCTCCCAAACGAAAGGGGCCAGCAGCCAAAGACCTAGCTGGCCTGAAAGACCCCCAGGGGGCCCACAAGCAGCCCCTCTCAATTTGGGTCTGGGGGCTTTCGCAGGGCGGGGAACCTTGGAGGTACCTGCAAGGTTGCAGTTCGCAGCCCGAAAAGCACTCTCCGGCCAACATGCCAAACGTCCAGCAATAGCTCCCAAACGAAAGGGGCCAGCAGCCAAAGACCTAGCTGGCCTGAAAGCCCCCCAGGGGGCCCACAAGCAGCCCCTCTCAATTTGGGTCTGGGGGCTTTCGCTGGGCGGGGAACCTTGGAGGTACCTGCAAGGTTGCAGTTCGCAGCCCGAGAAGCACTCTCCGGCCAACATGCCAAACGTCCAGCAATAGCTCCCAAACGAAAGGGGCCAGCAGCCAAAGACCTAGCTGGCCTGAAAGCCCCCCAGGGGGCCCACAAGCAGCCCCTCTCAATTTGGGTCTGGGGGCTTTCGCTGGGCGGGGAACCTTGGAGGTACCTGCAAGGTTGCAGTTGGCGGCCCGAGAAGCACTCTCCGGCCAACATGCCAAACGTCCAGCAATAGCTCCCAAACGAAAGGGGCCAGCAGCCAAAGACCTAGCTGGCCTGAAAGCCCCCCAGGGGGCCCACAAGCAGCCCCTCTCAATTTGGGTCTGGGGGCTTTCGCTGGGCGGGGAACCTTGGAGGTACCTGCAAGGTTGCAGTTCGCAGCCCGAAAAGCACTCTACGGCCAACATGCCAAACGTCCAGCAATAGCTCCCAAACGAAAGGGGCCAGCAGCCAAAGACCTAGCTGGCCTGAAAGACCCCCAGGGGGCCCACAAGCAGCCCCTCTCAATTTGGGTCTGGGGGCTTTCGCTGGGCGGGGAACCTTGGAGGTACCTGTGGGGTTGCAGTTCGCGGCCCGAGAAGCACTCTCCGGCCAACATGCCAAACGTCCAGCAATAGCTCCCAAACGAAAGGGGCCAGCAGCCAAAGACCTAGCTGGCCTGAAAGCCCCCCAGGGGGCCCACAAGCAGCCCCTCTCAATTTGGGTCTGGGGGCTTTCGCTCGGCGGGGAACCTTGGAGGTACCTGCAAGGTTGCAGTTGGCAGCCCTAAGAGCACTCTCCAGCCAACATGCCAAACGTCCAGCAATAGCTCCCAAACGAAAGGGGCCAGCAGCCAAAGACCTAGCTGGCCTGAAAGCCCCCCAGGGGGCCCACAAGAAGCCCCTCTCAATTTGGGTCTGGGGGATTTCGCTGGGCGGGGAAACTTGGAGGAACCTGCAAGGTTGCAGTTGGTGGCCCGAGAAGCACTCTCCGGCCAACATGCCAAACGTCCAGCAATAGCTCCCAAACGAAAGGGGCCAGCAGCCAAAGACCTAGCTGGCCTGAAAGCCCCCCAGGGGGCCCACAAGCAGCCCCTCTCAATTTGGGTCTGGGGGCTTTCGCTGGGCGGGGAACCTTGGAGGTACCTGCAAGGTTGCAGTTGGCGGCCCGAGAAGCACTCTCCGGCCAACATGCCAAACGTCCAGCAATAGCTCCCAAACGAAAGGGGCCAGCAGCCAAAGACCTAGCTGGCCTGAAAGCCCCCCAGGGGGCCCACAAGCAGCCCCTCTCAATTTGGGTCTGGGGGCTTTCGCTGGGCGGGGAACCTTGGAGGTACCTGCAAGGTTGCAGTTGGCGGCCCGAGAAGCACTCTCCGGCCAACATGCCAAACGTCCAGCAATAGCTCCCAAACGAAAGGGGCCAGCAGCCAAAGACCTAGCTGGCCTGAAAGCCCCCCAGGGGGCCCACAAGCAGCCCCTCTCAATTTGGGTCTGGGGGCTTTCGCTGGGCGGGGAACCTTGGAGGTACCTGCAAGGTTGCAGTTGGCGGCCCGAGAAGCACTCTCCGGCCAACATGCCAAACGTCCAGCAATAGCTCCCAAACGAAAGGGGCCAGCAGCCAAAGACCTAGCTGGCCTGAAAGACCCCCAGGGGGCCCACAAGCAGCCCCTCTCAATTTGGGTCTGGGGGCTTTCGCAGGGCGGGGAACCTTGGAGGTACCTGCAAGGTTGCAGTTCGCAGCCCGAAAAGCACTCTCCGGCCAACATGCCAAACGTCCAGCAATAGCTCCCAAACGAAAGGGGCCAGCAGCCAAAGACCTAGCTGGCCTGAAAGCCCCCCAGGGGGCCCACAAGCAGCCCCTCTCAATTTGGGTCTGGGGGCTTTCGCTGGGCGGGGAACCTTGGAGGTACCTGCAAGGTTGCAGTTCGCAGCCCGAGAAGCACTCTCCGGCCAACATGCCAAACGTCCAGCAATAGCTCCCAAACGAAAGGGGCCAGCAGCCAAAGACCTAGCTGGCCTGAAAGCCCCCCAGGGGGCCCACAAGCAGCCCCTCTCAATTTGGGTCTGGGGGCTTTCGCTGGGCGGGGAACCTTGGAGGTACCTGCAAGGTTGCAGTTGGCGGCCCGAGAAGCACTCTCCGGCCAACATGCCAAACGTCCAGCAATAGCTCCCAAACGAAAGGGGCCAGCAGCCAAAGACCTAGCTGGCCTGAAAGCCCCCCAGGGGGCCCACAAGCAGTCCCTCTCAATTTGGGTCTGGGGGCTTTCGCTGGGCGGGGAACCTTGGAGGTACCTGCAAGGTTGCAGTTGGCAGCCCTAAGAGCACTCTCCGGCCAACATGCCAAACGTCCAGCAATAGCTCCCAAACGAAAGGGGCCAGCAGCCAAAGACCTAGCTGGCCTGAAAGACCCCCAGGGGGCCCACAAGAAGCCCCTCTCAATTTGGGTCTGGGGGCTTTCGCTGGGCGGGGAAACTTGGAGGTACCTGCAAGGTTGCAGTTGGTGGCCCGAGAAGCACTCTCCGGCCAACATGCCAAACGTCCAGCAATAGCTCCCAAACGAAAGGGGCCAGCAGCCAAAGACCTAGCTGGCCTGAAAGCCCCCCAGGGGGCCCACAAGCAGCCCCTCTCAATTTGGGTCTGGGGGCTTTCGCTGGGCGGGGAACCTTGGAGGTACCTGCAAGGTTGCAGTTCGCAGCCCGAGAAGCACTCTCCGGCCAACATGCCAAACGTCCAGCAATAGCTCCCAAACGAAAGGGGCCAGCAGCCAAAGACCTAGCTGGCCTGAAAGCCCCCCAGGGGGCCCACAAGCAGCCCCTCTCAATTTGGGTCTGGGGGCTTTCGCTGGGCGGGGAACCTTGGAGGTACCTGCAAGGTTGCAGTTGGCGGCCCGAGAAGCACTCTCCGGCCAACATGCCAAACGTCCAGCAATAGCTCCCAAACGAAAGGGGCCAGCAGCCAAAGACCTAGCTGGCCTGAAAGCCCCCCAGGGGGCCCACAAGCAGCCCCTCTCAATTTGGGTCTGGGGGCTTTCGCTGGGCGGGGAACCTTGGAGGTACCTGCAAGGTTGCAGTTCGCAGCCCGAAAAGCACTCTCCGGCCAACATGCCAAACGTCCAGCAATAGCTCCCAAACGAAAGGGGCCAGCAGCCAAAGACCTAGCTGGCCTGAAAGCCCCCCAGGGGGCCCACAAGCAGCCCCTCTCAATTTGGGTCTGGGGGCTTTTGCTGGGCATGGAACCTGGGAGGTACCTGTGGGGTTGCAGTTGGCGGCCCGAGAAGCACTCTCCGGCCAACATGCCAAACGTCCAGCAATAGCTCCCAAACGAAAGGGGCCAGCAGCCAAAGACCTAGCTGGCCTGAAAGCCCCCCAGGGGGCCCACAAGCAGCCCCTCTCAATTTGGGTCTGGGGGCTTTCGCTGGGCGGGGAACCTTGGAGGTACCTGCAAGGTTGCAGTTGGCGGCCCGAGAAGCACTCTCCGTCCAACATGCCAAACGTCCAGCAATAGCTCCCAAACGAAAGGGGCCAGCAGCCAAAGACCTAGCTGGCCTGAAAGCCCCCCAGGGGGCCCACAAGCAGCCCCTCTCAATTTGGGTCTGGGGGCTTTCGCTGGGCGGGGAACCTTGGAGGTACCTGCAAGGTTGCAGTTCGAGGCCCGAGAAGCACTCTCCGGCCAACATGCCAAACGTCCAGCAATAGCTCCCAAACGAAAGGGGCCAGCAGCCAAAGACCTAGCTGGCCTGAAAGCCCCCCAGGGGACCCACAAGCAGCCCCTCTCAATTTGGGTCTGGGGGCTTTCGCTGGGCGGGGAACCTTGGAGGTACCTGCAAGGTTGCAGTTCACAGCCCGAAAAGCACTCTCCGGCCAACATGCCAAACGTCCAGCAATAGCTCCCAAACGAAAGGGGCCAGCAGCCAAAGACCTAGCTGGCCTGAAAGCCCCCCAGGGGGCCCACAAGCAGCCCCTCTCAATTTGGGTCTGGGGGCTTTCGCTGGGCGGGGAACCTTGGAGGTACCTGCAAGGTTGCAGTTGGCGGCCCGAGAAGCACTCTCCGGCCAACATGCCAAACGTCCAGCAATAGCTCCCAAACGAAAGGGGCCAGCAGCCAAAGACCTAGCTGGCCTGAAAGACCCCCAGGGGGCCCACAAGCAGCCCCTCTCAATTTGGGTCTGGGGGCTTTCGCTGGGCGGGGAACCTTGGAGGTACCTGCAAGGTTTCAGTTCGCAGCCCGAAAAGCACTCTACGGCCAACATGCCAAACGTCCAGCAATAGCTCCCAAACGAAAGGGGCCAGCAGCCAAAGACCTAGCTGGCCTGAAAGCCCCCCAGGGGGCCCACAAGCAGCCCCTCTCAATTTGGGTCTGGGGGCTTTCGCTGGGCGGGGAACCTTGGAGGTACCTGCAAGGTTGCAGTTGGCGGCCCGAGAAGCACTCTCCGGCCAACATGCCAAACGTCCAGCAATAGCTCCCAAACGAAAGGGGCCAGCAGCCAAAGACCTAGCTGGCCTGAAAGCCCCCCAGGGGGCCCACAAGCAGCCCCTCTCAATTTGGGTCTGGGGGCTTTCGCTGGGCGGGGAACCTGTGAGGTACCTGCAAGGTTGCAGTTGGCAGCCCTAAGAGCACTCTCCGGCCAACATGCCAAACGTCCAGCAATAGCTCCCAAACGAAAGGGGCCAGCAGCCAAAGACCTAGCTGGCCTGAAAGCCCCCCAGGGGGCCCACAAGCAGCCCCTCTCAATTTGGGTCTGGGGGCTTTCGCTGGGCGGGGAACCTTGGAGGTACCTGCAAGGTTGCAGTTGGTGGCCCGAGAAGCACTCTCCGGCCAACATGCCAAACGTCCAGCAATAGCTCCCAAACGAAAGGGGCCAGCAGCCAAAGACCTAGCTGGCCTGAAAGCCCCCCAGGGGGCCCACAAGCAGCCCCTCTCAATTTGGGTCTGGGGGCTTTCGCTGGGCGGGGAACCTTGGAGGTACCTGCAAGGTTGCAGTTCGCAGCCCGAGAAGCACTCTCCGGCCAACATGCCAAACGTCCAGCAATAGCTCCCAAACGAAAGGGGCCAGCAGCCAAAGACCTAGCTGGCCTGAAAGCCCCCCAGGGGGCCCACAAGCAGCCCCTCTCAATTTGGGTCTGGGGGCTTTCGCTGGGCGGGGAACCTTGGAGGTACCTGCAAGGTTGCAGTTGGCGGCCCGAGAAGCACTCTCCGGCCAACATGCCAAACGTCCAGCAATAGCTCCCAAACGAAAGGGGCCAGCAGCCAAAGACCTAGCTGGTCTGAAAGCCCCCCAGGGGGCCCACAAGCAGCCCCTCTCAATTTGGGTCTGGGGGCTTTTGCTGGGCAGGGAACCTTGGAGGTACCTGCAAGGTTGCAGTTCGCGGCCCGAGAATCACTCTCCGGGCAACATGCCAAACGTCCAGCAATAGCTCCCAAACGAAAGGGGCCAGCAGCCAAAGACCTAGCTGGCCTGAAAGACCCCCAGGGGGCCCACAAGCAGCCCCTCTCAATTTGGGTCTGGGGGCTTTCGCTGGGCGGGGAACCTTGGAGGTACCTGCAAGGTTGCAGTTCGCAGCCCGAAAAGCACTCTCCGGCCAACATGCCAAACGTCCAGCAATAGCTCCCAAACGAAAGGGGCCAGCAGCCAAAGACCTAGCTGGCCTGAAAGCCCCCCAGGGGGCCCACAAGCAGCCCCTCTCAATTTGGGTCTGGGGGCTTTCGCTGGGCGGGGAACCTTGGAGGTACCTGCAAGGTTGCAGTTCGCGGCCCGAGAAGCACTCTCCGGCCAACATGCCAAACGTCCAGCAATAGCTCCCAAACGAAAGGGGCCAGCAGCCAAAGACCTAGCTGGCCTGAAAGCCCCCCAGGGGACCCACAAGCAGCCCCTCTCAATTTGGGTCTGGGGGCTTTCGCTGGGCGGGGAACCTTGGAGGTACCTGCAAGGTTGCAGTTCGCAGCCCGAAAAGCACTCTCCGGCCAACATGCCAAACGTCCAGCAATAGCTCCCAAACGAAAGGGGCCAGCAGCCAAAGACCTAGCTGGCCTGAAAGCCCCCCAGGGGGCCCACAAGCAGCCCCTCTCAATTTGGGTCTGGGGGCTTTCGCTGGGCGGGGAACCTTGGAGGTACCTGCAAGGTTGCAGTTGGCGGCCCGAGAAGCACTCTCCGGCCAACATGCCAAACGTCCAGCAATAGCTCCCAAACGAAAGGGGCCAGCAGCCAAAGACCTAGCTGGCCTGAAAGCCCCCCAGGGGGCCCACAAGCAGCCCCTCTCAATTTGGGTCTGGGGGCTTTCGCTGGGCGGGGAAACTTGGAGGTACCTGCAAGGTTGCAGTTGGCGGCCCGAGAAGCACTCTCCGGCCAACATGCCAAACGTCCAGCAATAGCTCCCAAACGAAAGGGGCCAGCAGCCAAAGACCTAGCTGGCCTGAAAGCCCCCCAGGGGGCCCAGAAGCAGCCCCTCTCAATTTGGGTCTGGGGGCTTTCGCTGGGCGGGGAACCTTGGAGGTACCTGCAAGGTTGCAGTTCGCGGCCGGAAAAGCACTCTCCGTCCAACATGCCAAACGTCCAGCAATAGCTCCCAAACGAAAGGGGCCAGCAGCCAAAGACCTAGCTGGCCTGAAAGCCCCCCAGGGGGCCCACAAGCAGCCCCTCTCAATTTGGGTCTGGGGGCTTTCGCTGGGCGGGGAACCTTGGAGGTACCTGCAAGGTTGCAGTTCGCAGCCCGAGAAGCACTCTCCGGCCAACATGCCAAACGTCCAGCAATAGCTCCCAAACGAAAGGGGCCAGCACCCAAAGACCTAGCTGGCCTGAAAGCCCCCCAGGGGGCCCACAAGCAGCCCCTCTCAATTTGGGTCTGGGGGCTTTCGCTGGGCGGGGAACCTTGGAGGTACCTGCAAGGTTGCAGTTCGCAGCCCGAAAAGCACTCTACGGCCAACATGCCAAACGTCCAGCAATAGCTCCCAAACGAAAGGGGCCAGCAGCCAAAGACCTAGCTGGCCTGAAAGCCCCCCAGGGGGCCCACAAGCAGCCCCTCTCAATTTGGGTCTGGGGGCTTTCGCTGGGCGGGGAACCTTGGAGGTACCTGCAAGGTTGCAGTTGGCGGCCCGAGAAGCACTCTCCGGCCAACATGCCAAACGTCCAGCAATAGCTCCCAAACGAAAGGGGCCAGCAGCCAAAGACCTAGCTGGCCTGAAAGCCCCCCAGGGGGCCCACAAGCACCCCTCTCAATTTGGGTCTGGGGGCTTTCGCTGGGCGGGGAACCTTGGAGGTACCTGTGGATTTGCAGTTGGCGGCCCGAGAAGCACTCTCCGGGCAACATGCCAAACGTCCAGCAATAGCTCCCAAACGAAAGGGGCCAGCAGCCAAAGACCTAGCTGGCCTGAAAGCCCCCCAGGGGGCCCACAAGCAGTCCCTCTCAATTTGGGTCTGGGGGCTTTCGCTGGGCGGGGAACCTTGGAGGTACCTGCAAGGTTGCAGTTGGCAGCCCTAAGAGCACTCTCCGGCCAACATGCCAAACGTCCAGCAATAGCTCCCAAACGAAAGGGGCCAGCAGCCAAAGACCTAGCTGGCCTGAATGCCCCCCAGGGGGCCCACAAGAAGCCCCTCTCAATTTGGGTCTGGGGGCTTTCGCTGGGCGGGGAAACTTGGAGGTACCTGCAAGGTTGCAGTTGGTGGCCCGAGAAGCACTCTCCGGCCAACATGCCAAACGTCCAGCAATAGCTCCCAAACGAAAGGGGCCAGCAGCCAAAGACCTAGCTGGCCTGAAAGCCCCCCAGGGGGCCCACAAGCAGCCCCTCTCAATTTGGGTCTGGGGGCTTTCGCTGGGCGGGGAACCTTGGAGGTACCTGCAAGGTTGCAGTTCGCAGCCCGAGAAGCACTCTCCGGCCAACATGCCAAACGTCCAGCAATAGCTCCCAAACGAAAGGGGCCAGCAGCCAAAGACCTAGCTGGCCTGAAAGCCCCCCAGGGGGCCCACAAGCAGCCCCTCTCAATTTGGGTCTGGGGGCTTTCGCTGGGCGGGGAACCTTGGAGGTACCTGCAAGGTTGCAGTTGGCGGCCCGAGAAGCACTCTCCGGCCAACATGCCAAACGTCCAGCAATAGCTCCCAAACGAAAGGGGCCAGCAGCCAAAGACCTAGCTGGCCTGAAAGCCCCCCAGGGGGCCCACAAGCAGCCCCTCTCAATTTGGGTCTGGGGGCTTTCGCTGGGCGGGGAACCTTGGAGGTACCTGCAAGGTTGCAGTTCGCGGCCCGAGAATCACTCTCCGGGCAACATGCCAAACGTCCAGCAATAGCTCCCAAACGAAAGGGGCCAGCAGCCAAAGACCTAGCTGGCCTGAAAGCCCCCCAGGGGGCCCACAAGCAGCCCCTCTCAATTTGGGTCTGGGGGCTTTCGCTGGGCGGGGAACCTTGGAGGTACCTGCAAGGTTGCAGTTCGCAGCCCGAAAAGCACTCTCCGGCCAACATGCCAAACGTCCAGCAATAGCTCCCAAACGAAAGGGGCCAGCAGCCAAAGACCTAGCTGGCCTGAAAGCCCCCCAGGGGGCCCACAAGCAGCCCCTCTCAATTTGGGTCTGGGGGCTTTTGCTGGGCATGGAACCTGGGAGGTACCTGTGGGGTTGCAGTTGGCGGCCCGAGAAGCACTCTCCGGCCAACATGCCAAACGTCCAGCAATAGCTCCCAAACGAAAGGGGCCAGCAGCCAAAGACCTAGCTGGCCTGAAAGCCCCCCAGGGGGCCCACAAGCAGCCCCTCTCAATTTGGGTCTGGGGGCTTTCGCTGGGCGGGGAACCTTGGAGGTACCTGCAAGGTTGCAGTTGGCGGCCCGAGAAGCACTCTCCGGCCAACATGCCAAACGTCCAGCAATAGCTCCCAAACGAAAGGGGCCAGCAGCCAAAGACCTAGCTGGCCTGAAAGCCCCCCAGGGGGCCCACAAGCAGCCCCTCTCAATTTGGGTCTGGGGGCTTTCGCTGGGCGGGGAACCTTGGAGGTACCTGCAAGTTTGCAGTTCGCGGCCCGAGAAGCACTCTCCGGCCAACATGCCAAACGTCCAGCAATAGCTCCCAAACGAAAGGGGCCAGCAGCCAAAGACCTAGCTGGCCTGAAAGCCCCCCAGGGGACCCACAAGCAGCCCCTCTCAATTTGGGTCTGGGGGCTTTCGCTGGGCGGGGAACCTTGGAGGTACCTGCAAGGTTGCAGTTGGCGGCCCGAGAAGCACTCTCCGGCCAACATGCCAAACGTCCAGCAATAGCTCCCAAACGAAAGGGGCCAGCAGCCAAAGACCTAGCTGGCCTGAAAGCCCCCCAGGGGACCCACAAGCAGCCCCTCTCAATTTGGGTCTGGGGGCTTTCGCTGGGCGGGGAACCTTGGAGGTACCTGCAAGGTTGCAGTTCACAGCCCGAAAAGCACTCTCCGGCCAACATGCCAAACGTCCAGCAATAGCTCCCAAACGAAAGGGGCCAGCAGCCAAAGACCTAGCTGGCCTGAAAGCCCCCCAGGGGGCCCACAAGCAGCCCCTCTCAATTTGGGTCTGGGGGCTTTCGCTGGGCGGGGAACCTTGGAGGTACCTGCAAGGTTGCAGTTCGAGGCCCGAGAAGCACTCTCCGGCCAACATGCCAAACGTCCAGCAATAGCTCCCAAACGAAAGGGGCCAGCAGCCAAAGACCTAGCTGGCCTGAAAGCCCCCCAGGGGACCCACAAGCAGCCCCTCTCAATTTGGGTCTGGGGGCTTTCGCTGGGCGGGGAACCTTGGAGGTACCTGCAAGGTTGCAGTTCACAGCCCGAAAAGCACTCTCCGGCCAACATGCCAAACGTCCAGCAATAGCTCCCAAACGAAAGGGGCCAGCAGCCAAAGACCTAGCTGGCCTGAAAGCCCCCCAGGGGGCCCACAAGCAGCCCCTCTCAATTTGGGTCTGGGGGCTTTCGCTGGGCGGGGAACCTTGGAGGTACCTGCAAGGTTGCAGTTGGCGGCCCGAGAAGCACTCTCCGGCCAACATGCCAAACGTCCAGCAATAGCTCCCAAACGAAAGGGGCCAGCAGCCAAAGACCTAGCTGGCCTGAAAGCCCCCCAGGGGGCCCACAAGCAGCCCCTCTCAATTTGGGTCTGGGGGCTTTCGCTGGGCGGGGAACCTTGGAGGTACCTGCAAGGTTTCAGTTCGCAGCCCGAAAAGCACTCTACGGCCAACATGCCAAACGTCCAGCAATAGCTCCCAAACGAAAGGGGCCAGCAGCCAAAGACCTAGCTGGCCTGAAAGCCCCCCAGGGGGCCCACAAGCAGCCCCTCTCAATTTGGGTCTGGGGGCTTTCGCTGGGCGGGGAACCTTGGAGGTACCTGCAAGGTTGCAGTTGGCGGCCCGAGAAGCACTCTCCGGCCAACATGCCAAACGTCCAGCAATAGCTCCCAAACGAAAGGGGCCAGCAGCCAAAGACCTAGCTGGCCTGAAAGCCCCCCAGGGGGCCCACAAGCAGCCCCTCTCAATTTGGGTCTGGGGGCTTTCGCTGGGCGGGGAACCTTGGAGGTACCTGCAAGGTTGCAGTTGGCGGCCCGAGAAGCACTCTCCGGCCAACATGCCAAACGTCCAGCAATAGCTCCCAAACGAAAGGGGCCAGCAGCCAAAGACCTAGCTGGCCTGAAAGCCCCCCAGGGGGCCCACAAGCAGCCCCTCTCAATTTGGGTCTGGGGGCTTTCGCTGGGCGGGGAACCTTGGAGGTACCTGCAAGGTTGCAGTTCGCGGCCCGAGAATCACTCTCCGGCCAACATGCCAAACGTCCAGCAATAGCTCCCAAACGAAAGGGGCCAGCAGCCAAAGACCTAGCTGGCCTGAAAGACCCCCAGGGGGCCCACAAGCAGCCCCTCTCAATTTGGGTCTGGGGGCTTTCGCTGGGCGGGGAACCTTGGAGGTACCTGCAAGGTTGCAGTTCGCAGCCCGAAAAGCACTCTCCGGCCAACATGCCAAACGTCCAGCAATAGCTCCCAAACGAAAGGGGCCAGCAGCCAAAGACCTAGCTGGCCTGAAAGCCCCCCAGGGGGCCCACAAGCAGCCCCTCTCAATTTGGGTCTGGGGGCTTTCGCTGGGCGGGGAAACTTGGAGGTACCTGCAAGGTTGCAGTTGGCGGCCCGAGAAGCACTCTCCGGCCAACATGCCAAACGTCCAGCAATAGCTCCCAAACGAAAGGGGCCAGCAGCCAAAGACCTAGCTGGCCTGAAAGCCCCCCAGGGGGCCCACAAGCAGCCCCTCTCAATTTGGGTCTGGGGGCTTTCGCTGGGCGGGGAACCTTGGAGGTACCTGCAAGGTTGCAGTTCGCGGCCGGAAAAGCACTCTCCGTCCAACATGCCAAACGTCCAGCAATAGCTCCCAAACGAAAGGGGCCAGCAGCCAAAGACCTAGCTGGCCTGAAAGCCCCCCAGGGGGCCCACAAGCAGCCCCTCTCAATTTGGGTCTGGGGGCTTTCGCTGGGCAGGGAACCTTGGAGGTACCTGCAAGGTTGCAGTTCGCAGCCCGAGAAGCACTCTCCGGCCAACATGCCAAACGTCCAGCAATAGCTCCCAAACGAAAGGGGCCAGCAGCCAAAGACCTAGCTGGCCTGAAAGCCCCCCAGGGGGCCCACAAGCAGCCCCTCTCAATTTGGGTCTGGGGGCTTTCGCTGGGCGGGGAACCTTGGAGGTACCTGCAAGGTTGCAGTTCGCAGCCCGAAAAGCACTCTACGGCCAACATGCCAAACGTCCAGCAATAGCTCCCAAACGAAAGGGGCCAGCAGCCAAAGACCTAGCTGGCCTGAAAGCCCCCCAGGGGGCCCACAAGCAGCCCCTCTCAATTTGGGTCTGGGGGCTTTCGCTGGGCGGGGAACCTTGGAGGTACCTGCAAGGTTGCAGTTGGCGGCCCGAGAAGCACTCTCCGGCCAACATGCCAAACGTCCAGCAATAGCTCCCAAACGAAAGGGGCCAGCAGCCAAAGACCTAGCTGGCCTGAAAGCCCCCCAGGGGGCCCACAAGCAGCCCCTCTCAATTTGGGTCTGGGGGCTTTCGCTGGGCGGGGAACCTTGGAGGTACCTCTGGGGTTGCAGTTGGCGGCCCGAGAAGCACTCTCCGGCCAACATGCCAAACGTCCAGCAATAGCTCCCAAACGAAAGGGGCCAGCAGCCAAAGACCTAGCTGGCCTGAAAGCCCCCCAGGGGGCCCACAAGCAGTCCCTCTCAATTTGGGTCTGGGGGCTTTCGCTGGGCGGGGAACCTTGGAGGTACCTGCAAGGTTGCAGTTGGCAGCCCTAAGAGCACTCTCCGGCCAACATGCCAAACGTCCAGCAATAGCTCCCAAACGAAAGGGGCCAGCAGCCAAAGACCTAGCTGGCCTGAAAGCCCCCCAGGGGGCCCACAAGAAGCCCCTCTCAATTTGGGTCTGGGGGCTTTCGCTGGGCGGGGAAACTTGGAGGTACCTGCAAGGTTGCAGTTGGTGGCCCGAGAAGCACTCTCCGGCCAACATGCCAAACGTCCAGCAATAGCTCCCAAACGAAAGGGGCCAGCAGCCAAAGACCTAGCTGGCCTGAAAGCCCCCCAGGGGGCCCACAAGCAGCCCCTCTCAATTTGGGTCTGGGGGCTTTCGCTGGGCGGGGAACCTTGGAGGTACCTGCAAGGTTGCAGTTCGCAGCCCGAGAAGCACTCTCCGGCCAACATGCCAAACGTCCAGCAATAGCTCCCAAACGAAAGGGGCCAGCAGCCAAAGACCTAGCTGGCCTGAAAGCCCCCCAGGGGGCCCACAAGCAGCCCCTCTCAATTTGGGTCTGGGGGCTTTCGCTGGGCGGGGAACCTTGGAGGTACCTGCAAGGTTGCAGTTCGCAGCCCGAGAAGCACTCTCCGGCCAACATGCCAAACGTCCAGCAATAGCTCCCAAACGAAAGGGGCCAGCAGCCAAAGACCTAGCTGGCCTGAAAGCCCCCCAGGGGGCCCACAAGCAGCCCCTCTCAATTTGGGTCTGGGGGCTTTCGCTGGGCAGGGAACCTTGGAGGTACCTGCAAGGTTGCAGTTCGCGGCCCGAGAATCACTCTCCGGGCAACATGCCAAACGTCCAGCAATAGCTCCCAAACGAAAGGGGCCAGCAGCCAAAGACCTAGCTGGCCTGAAAGCCCCCCAGGGGGCCCACAAGCAGCCCCTCTCAATTTGGGTCTGGGGGCTTTCGCTGGGCGGGGAACCTTGGAGGTACCTGCAAGGTTGCAGTTCGCAGCCCGAAAAGCACTCTCCGGCCAACATGCCAAACGTCCAGCAATAGCTCCCAAACGAAAGGGGCCAGCAGCCAAAGACCTAGCTGGCCTGAAAGCCCCCCAGGGGGCCCACAAGCAGCCCCTCTCAATTTGGGTCTGGGGGCTTTTGATGGGCATGGAACCTGGGAGGTACCTGTGGGGTTGCAGTTGGCGGCCCGAGAAGCACTCTCCGGCCAACATGCCAAACGTCCAGCAATAGCTCCCAAACGAAAGGGGCCAGCAGCCAAAGACCTAGCTGGCCTGAAAGCCCCCCAGGGGGCCCACAAGCAGCCCCTCTCAATTTGGGTCTGGGGGCTTTCGCTGGGCGGGGAACCTTGGAGGTACCTGCAAGGTTGCAGTTCGCAGCCCGAGAAGCACTCTCCGGCCAACATGCCAAACGTCCAGCAATAGCTCCCAAACGAAAGGGGCCAGCAGCCAAAGACCTAGCTGGCCTGAAAGCCCCCCAGGGGGCCCACAAGCAGCCCCTCTCAATTTGGGTCTGGGGGCTTTCGCTGGGCGGGGAACCTTGGAGGTACCTGCAAGGTTGCAGTTGGCGGCCCGAGAAGCACTCTCCGGCCAACATGCCAAACGTCCAGCAATAGCTCCCAAACGAAAGGGGCCAGCAGCCAAAGACCTAGCTGGCCTGAAAGCCCCCCAGGGGGCCCACAAGCAGCCCCTCTCAATTTGGGTCTGGGGGCTTTCGCTGGGCAGGGAACCTTGGAGGTACCTGCAAGGTTGCAGTTCGCGGCCCGAGAATCACTCTCCGGGCAACATGCCAAACGTCCAGCAATAGCTCCCAAACGAAAGGGGCCAGCAGCCAAAGACCTAGCTGGCCTGAAAGCCCCCCAGGGGGCCCACAAGCAGCCCCTCTCAATTTGGGTCTGGGGGCTTTCGCTGGGCGGGGAACCTTGGAGGTACCTGCAAGGTTGCAGTTCGCAGCCCGAAAAGCACTCTCCGGCCAACATGCCAAACGTCCAGCAATAGCTCCCAAACGAAAGGGGCCAGCAGCCAAAGACCTAGCTGGCCTGAAAGCCCCCCAGGGGGCCCACAAGCAGCCCCTCTCAATTTGGGTCTGGGGGCTTTTGATGGGCATGGAACCTGGGAGGTACCTGTGGGGTTGCAGTTGGCGGCCCGAGAAGCACTCTCCGGCCAACATGCCAAACGTCCAGCAATAGCTCCCAAACGAAAGGGGCCAGCAGCCAAAGACCTAGCTGGCCTGAAAGCCCCCCAGGGGGCCCACAAGCAGCCCCTCTCAATTTGGGTCTGGGGGCTTTCGCTGGGCGGGGAACCTTGGAGGTACCTGCAAGGTTGCAGTTGGCGGCCCGAGAAGCACTCTCCGGCCAACATGCCAAACGTCCAGCAATAGCTCCCAAACGAAAGGGGCCAGCAGCCAAAGACCTAGCTGGCCTGAAAGCCCCCCAGGGGGCCCACAAGCAGCCCCTCTCAATTTGGGTCTGGGGGCTTTCGCTGGGCGGGGAACCTTGGAGGTACCTGCAAGTTTGCAGTTCGCGGCCCGAGAAGCACTCTCCGGCCAACATGCCAAACGTCCAGCAATAGCTCCCAAACGAAAGGGGCCAGCAGCCAAAGACCTAGCTGGCCTGAAAGCCCCCCAGGGGACCCACAAGCAGCCCCTCTCAATTTGGGTCTGGGGGCTTTCGCTGGGCGGGGAACCTTGGAGGTACCTGCAAGGTTGCAGTTCACAGCCCGAAAAGCACTCTCCGGCCAACATGCCAAACGTCCAGCAATAGCTCCCAAACGAAAGGGGCCAGCAGCCAAAGACCTAGCTGGCCTGAAAGCCCCCCAGGGGGCCCACAAGCAGCCCCTCTCAATTTGGGTCTGGGGGCTTTCGCTGGGCGGGGAAACTTGGAGGTACCTGCAAGGTTGCAGTTGGCGGCCCGAGAAGCACTCTCCGGCCAACATGCCAAACGTCCAGCAATAGCTCCCAAACGAAAGGGGCCAGCAGCCAAAGACCTAGCTGGCCTGAAAGCCCCCCAGGGGGCCCACAAGCAGCCCCTCTCAATTTGGGTCTGGGGGCTTTCGCTGGGCAGGGAACCTTGGAGGTACCTGCAAGGTTGCAGTTCGCAGCCCGAGAAGCACTCTCCGGCCAACATGCCAAACGTCCAGCAATAGCTCCCAAACGAAAGGGGCCAGCAGCCAAAGACCTAGCTGGCCTGAAAGCCCCCCAGGGGGCCCACAAGCAGCCCCTCTCAATTTGGGTCTGGGGGTTTTCGCTGGGCAGGGAACCTTGGAGGTATCTGCAAGGTTGCAGTTGGCTGCCGGAGAAGCACTCTCCGGCCAACATGCCAAACGTCCAGCAATAGCTCCCAAACGAAAGGGGCCAGCAGCCAAAGACCTAGCTGGCCTGAAAGCCCCCCAGGGAGCCCACAAGCAGCCCCTCTCAATTTGGGTCTGGGGGCTTTCTCTGGGCGGGGAACCTTGGAGGTACCTGCAAGGTTGCAGTTGGCGGCCCGAGAAGCACTCTCCGGCCAACATGCCAAACGTCCAGCAATAGCTCCCAAACGAAAGGGGCCAGCAGCCAAAGACCTAGCTGGCCTGAAAGCCCCCCAGGGGGCCCACAAGCAGCCCCTCTCAATTTGGGTCTGGGGGCTTTCGCTGGGCGAGGAACCTTGGAGGTACCTGCAAGGTTGCAGTTTGCAGCCCGAAAAGCAATCTCCGGCCAACATGCCAAACGTCCAGCAATAGCTCCCAAACGAAAGGGGCCAGCAGCCAAAGACCTAGCTGGCCTGAAAGCCCCCCAGGGGGCCCACAAGCAGCCCCTCTCAATTTGGGTCTGGGGGCTTTCGCTGGGCGGGGAACCTTGGAGGTACCTGCAAGGTTGCAGTTGGCGGCCCGAGAAGCACTCTCCGGCCAACATGCCAAACGTCCAGCAATAGCTCCCAAACGAAAGGGGCCAGCAGCCAAAGACCTAGCTGGCCTGAAAGCCCCCCAGGGGGCCCACAAGCAGCCCCTCTCAATTTGGGTCTGGGGGCTTTCGCTGGGCAGGGAACCTTGGAGGTACCTGCAAGGTTGCAGTTGGCGGCCCGAGAATCACTCTCCGGGCAACATGCCAAACGTCCAGCAATAGCTCCCAAACGAAAGGGGCCAGCAGCCAAAGACCTAGCTGGCCTGAAAGCCCCCCAGGGGGCCCACAAGCAGCCCCTCTCAATTTGGGTCTGGGGGCTTTCGCTGG
The DNA here is from genome assembly GCF_964237585.1 of Gallinula chloropus. Classification (NCBI taxonomy): domain Eukaryota; kingdom Metazoa; phylum Chordata; class Aves; order Gruiformes; family Rallidae; genus Gallinula; species Gallinula chloropus. The sequence goes on along the minus strand of NW_028168534.1, from coordinate 40,494 downwards.
GCGGGGAACCTTGGAGGTACCTGCAAGGTTGCAGTTCGCAGCCCGAGAAGCACTCTCCGGCCAACATGCCAAACGTCCAGCAATAGCTCCCAAACGAAAGGGGCCAGCAGCCAAAGACCTAGCTGGCCTGAAAGCCCCCCAGGGGGCCCACAAGCAGCCCCTCTCAATTTGGGTCTGGGGGCTTTCGCTGGGCGGGGAACCTTGGAGGTACCTGCAAGGTTGCAGTTGGCGGCCCGAGAAGCACTCTCCGGCCAACATGCCAAACGTCCAGCAATAGCTCCCAAACGAAAGGGGCCAGCAGCCAAAGACCTAGCTGGCCTGAAAGCCCCCCAGGGGGCCCACAAGCAGCCCCTCTCAATTTGGGTCTGGGGGCTTTCGCTGGGCAGGGAACCTTGGAGGTACCTGCAAGGTTGCAGTTCGCGGCCCGAGAATCACTCTCCGGGCAACATGCCAAACGTCCAGCAATAGCTCCCAAACGAAAGGGGCCAGCAGCCAAAGACCTAGCTGGCCTGAAAGCCCCCCAGGGGGCCCACAAGCAGCCCCTCTCAATTTGGGTCTGGGGGCTTTCGCTGGGCGGGGAACCTTGGAGGTACCTGCAAGGTTGCAGTTCGCAGCCCGAAAAGCACTCTCCGGCCAACATGCCAAACGTCCAGCAATAGCTCCCAAACGAAAGGGGCCAGCAGCCAAAGACCTAGCTGGCCTGAAAGCCCCCCAGGGGGCCCACAAGCAGCCCCTCTCAATTTGGGTCTGGGGGCTTTTGATGGGCATGGAACCTGGGAGGTACCTGTGGGGTTGCAGTTGGCGGCCCGAGAAGCACTCTCCGGCCAACATGCCAAACGTCCAGCAATAGCTCCCAAACGAAAGGGGCCAGCAGCCAAAGACCTAGCTGGCCTGAAAGCCCCCCAGGGGGCCCACAAGCAGCCCCTCTCAATTTGGGTCTGGGGGCTTTCGCTGGGCGGGGAACCTTGGAGGTACCTGCAAGGTTGCAGTTCGCAGCCCGAGAAGCACTCTCCGGCCAACATGCCAAACGTCCAGCAATAGCTCCCAAACGAAAGGGGCCAGCAGCCAAAGACCTAGCTGGCCTGAAAGCCCCCCAGGGGGCCCACAAGCAGCCCCTCTCAATTTGGGTCTGGGGGCTTTCGCTGGGCAGGGAACCTTGGAGGTACCTGCAAGGTTGCAGTTCGCGGCCCGAGAATCACTCTCCGGGCAACATGCCAAACGTCCAGCAATAGCTCCCAAACGAAAGGGGCCAGCAGCCAAAGACCTAGCTGGCCTGAAAGCCCCCCAGGGGGCCCACAAGCAGCCCCTCTCAATTTGGGTCTGGGGGCTTTCGCTGGGCGGGGAACCTTGGAGGTACCTGCAAGGTTGCAGTTCGCAGCCCGAAAAGCACTCTCCGGCCAACATGCCAAACGTCCAGCAATAGCTCCCAAACGAAAGGGGCCAGCAGCCAAAGACCTAGCTGGCCTGAAAGCCCCCCAGGGGGCCCACAAGCAGCCCCTCTCAATTTGGGTCTGGGGGCTTTTGATGGGCATGGAACCTGGGAGGTACCTGTGGGGTTGCAGTTGGCGGCCCGAGAAGCACTCTCCGGCCAACATGCCAAACGTCCAGCAATAGCTCCCAAACGAAAGGGGCCAGCAGCCAAAGACCTAGCTGGCCTGAAAGCCCCCCAGGGGGCCCACAAGCAGCCCCTCTCAATTTGGGTCTGGGGGCTTTCGCTGGGCGGGGAACCTTGGAGGTACCTGCAAGGTTGCAGTTGGCGGCCCGAGAAGCACTCTCCGGCCAACATGCCAAACGTCCAGCAATAGCTCCCAAACGAAAGGGGCCAGCAGCCAAAGACCTAGCTGGCCTGAAAGCCCCCCAGGGGGCCCACAAGCAGCCCCTCTCAATTTGGGTCTGGGGGCTTTCGCTGGGCGGGGAACCTTGGAGGTACCTGCAAGTTTGCAGTTCGCGGCCCGAGAAGCACTCTCCGGCCAACATGCCAAACGTCCAGCAATAGCTCCCAAACGAAAGGGGCCAGCAGCCAAAGACCTAGCTGGCCTGAAAGCCCCCCAGGGGACCCACAAGCAGCCCCTCTCAATTTGGGTCTGGGGGCTTTCGCTGGGCGGGGAACCTTGGAGGTACCTGCAAGGTTGCAGTTCACAGCCCGAAAAGCACTCTCCGGCCAACATGCCAAACGTCCAGCAATAGCTCCCAAACGAAAGGGGCCAGCAGCCAAAGACCTAGCTGGCCTGAAAGCCCCCCAGGGGGCCCACAAGCAGCCCCTCTCAATTTGGGTCTGGGGGCTTTCGCTGGGCGGGGAAACTTGGAGGTACCTGCAAGGTTGCAGTTGGCGGCCCGAGAAGCACTCTCCGGCCAACATGCCAAACGTCCAGCAATAGCTCCCAAACGAAAGGGGCCAGCAGCCAAAGACCTAGCTGGCCTGAAAGCCCCCCAGGGGGCCCACAAGCAGCCCCTCTCAATTTGGGTCTGGGGGCTTTCGCTGGGCAGGGAACCTTGGAGGTACCTGCAAGGTTGCAGTTCGCAGCCCGAGAAGCACTCTCCGGCCAACATGCCAAACGTCCAGCAATAGCTCCCAAACGAAAGGGGCCAGCACCCAAAGACCTAGCTGGCCTGAAAGCCCCCCAGGGGGCCCACAAGCAGCCCCTCTCAATTTGGGTCTGGGGGTTTTCGCTGGGCAGGGAACCTTGGAGGTATCTGCAAGGTTGCAGTTGGCTGCCGGAGAAGCACTCTCCGGCCAACATGCCAAACGTCCAGCAATAGCTCCCAAACGAAAGGGGCCAGCAGCCAAAGACCTAGCTGGCCTGAAAGCCCCCCAGGGAGCCCACAAGCAGCCCCTCTCAATTTGGGTCTGGGGGCTTTCTCTGGGCGGGGAACCTTGGAGGTACCTGCAAGGTTGCAGTTGGCGGCCCGAGAAGCACTCTCCGGCCAACATGCCAAACGTCCAGCAATAGCTCCCAAACGAAAGGGGCCAGCAGCCAAAGACCTAGCTGGCCTGAAAGCCCCCCAGGGGGCCCACAAGCAGCCCCTCTCAATTTGGGTCTGGGGGCTTTCGCTGGGCGAGGAACCTTGGAGGTACCTGCAAGGTTGCAGTTTGCAGCCCGAAAAGCAATCTCCGGCCAACATGCCAAACGTCCAGCAATAGCTCCCAAACGAAAGGGGCCAGCAGCCAAAGACCTAGCTGGCCTGAAAGCCCCCCAGGGGGCCCACAAGCAGCCCCTCTCAATTTGGGTCTGGGGGCTTTCGCTGGGCGGGGAACCTTGGAGGTACCTGCAAGGTTGCAGTTGGCGGCCCGAGAAGCACTCTCCGGCCAACATGCCAAACGTCCAGCAATAGCTCCCAAACGAAAGGGGCCAGCAGCCAAAGACCTAGCTGGCCTGAAAGCCCCCCAGGGGGCCCACAAGCAGCCCCTCTCAATTTGGGTCTGGGGGCTTTCGCTGGGCAGGGAACCTTGGAGGTACCTGCAAGGTTGCAGTTGGCGGCCCGAGAATCACTCTCCGGGCAACATGCCAAACGTCCAGCAATAGCTCCCAAACGAAAGGGGCCAGCAGCCAAAGACCTAGCTGGCCTGAAAGCCCCCCAGGGGGCCCACAAGCAGCCCCTCTCAATTTGGGTCTGGGGGCTTTCGCTGGGCGGGGAACCTTGGAGGTACCTGCAAGGTTGCAGTTCGCAGCCCGAAAAGCACTCTCCGGCCAACATGCCAAACGTCCAGCAATAGCTCCCAAACGAAAGGGGCCAGCAGCCAAAGACCTAGCTGGCCTGAAAGCCCCCCAGGGGGCCCACAAGCAGCCCCTCTCAATTTGGGTCTGGGGGCTTTTGCTGGGCATGGAACCTGGGAGGTACCTGTGGGGTTGCAGTTGGCGGCCCGAGAAGCACTCTCCGGCCAACATGCCAAACGTCCAGCAATAGCTCCCAAACGAAAGGGGCCAGCAGTCAAAGACCTAGCTGGCCTGAAAGCCCCCCAGGGGGCCCACAAGCAGCCCCTCTCAATTTGGGTCTGGGGGTTTTCGCTGGGCAGGGAACCTTGGAGGTACCTGCAAGGTTGCAGTTGGCGGCCCGAGAAGCACTCTCCGGCCAACATGCCAAACGTCCAGCAATAGCTCCCAAACGAAAGGGGCCAGCAGCCAAAGACCTAGCTGGCCTGAAAGCCCCCCAGGGGGCCCACAAGCAGCCCCTCTCAATTTGGGTCTGGGGGCTTTCGCTGGGCGAGGAACCTTGGAGGTACCTGCGAGGTTGCAGTTGGCGGCCCGAGAAGCACTCTCCGGCCAACATGCCAAACGTCCAGCAATAGCTCCCAAACGAAAGGGGCCAGCAGCCAAAGACCTAGCTGGCCTGAAAGCCCCCCAGGGGGCCCACAAGCAGCCCCTCTCAATTTGGGTCTGGGGGCTTTCGCTGGGCGGGGAACCTTGGAGGTACCTGCAAGGTTGCAGTTCGCAGCCCGAAAAGCACTCTCGGGCCAACATGCCAAACGGCCAGCAATAGCTCCCAAACGAAAGGGGCCAGCAGCCAAAGACCTAGCTGGCCTGAAAGCCCCCCAGGGGGCCCACAAGCAGCCCCTCTCAATTTGGGTCTGGGGGCTTTCGCTGGGCGGGGAACCTTGGAGGTACCTGCAAGGTTGCAGTTGGCGGCCCGAGAAGCACTCTCCGGCCAACATGCCAAACGTCCAGCAATAGCTCCCAAACGAAAGGGGCCAGCAGCCAAAGACCTAGCTGGCCTGAAAGACCCCCAGGGGGCCCACAAGCAGCCCCTCTCAATTTGGGTCTGGGGGCTTTCGCAGGGCGGGGAACCTTGGAGGTACCTGTGGGGTTGCAGTTGGCGGCCCGAGAAGCACTCTCCGGCCAACATGCCAAACGTCCAGCAATAGCTCCCAAACGAAAGGGGCCAGCAGCCAAAGACCTAGCTGGCCTGAAAGCCCCCCAGGGGGCCCACAAGCAGCCCCTCTCAATTTGGGTCTGGGGGCTTTCGCTGGGCGGGGAACCTTGGAGGTACCTGCAAGGTTGCAGTTGGCAGCCCTAAGAGCACTCTCCGGCCAACATGCCAAACGTCCAGCAATAGCTCCCAAACGAAAGGGGCCAGCAGCCAAAGACCTAGCTGGCCTGAAAGCCCCCCAGGGGGCCCACAAGCAGCCCCTCTCAATTTGGGTCTGGGGGATTTCGCTGGGCGGGGAACCTTGGAGGTACCTGCAAGGTTGCAGTTGGTGGCCCGAAAAGCACTCTCCGGCCAACATGCCAAACGTCCAGCAATAGCTCCCAAACGAAAGGGGCCAGCAGCCAAAGACCTAGCTGGCCTGAAAGCCCCCCAGGGGGCCCACAAGCAGCCCCTCTCAATTTGGGTCTGGGGGCTTTCGCTGGGCGGGGAACCTTGGAGGTACCTGCAAGGTTGCAGTTCGCAGCCCGAGAAGCACTCTCCGGCCAACATGCCAAACGTCCAGCAATAGCTCCCAAACGAAAGGGGCCAGCAGCCAAAGACCTAGCTGGCCTGAAAGCCCCCCAGGGGGCCCACAAGCAGCCCCTCTCAATTTGGGTCTGGGGGCTTTCGCTGGGCGGGGAACCTTGGAGGTACCTGCAAGGTTGCAGTTGGCGGCCCGAGAAGCACTCTCCGGCCAACATGCCAAACGTCCAGCAATAGCTCCCAAACGAAAGGGGCCAGCAGCCAAAGACCTAGCTGGCCTGAAAGCCCCCCAGGGGGCCCACAAGCAGCCCCTCTCAATTTGGGTCTGGGGGCTTTCGCTGGGCAGGGAACCTTGGAGGTACCTGCAATGTTGCAGTTGGCGGCCCGAGAATCACTCTCCGGGCAACATGCCAAACGTCCAGCAATAGCTCCCAAACGAAAGGGGCCAGCAGCCAAAGACCTAGCTGGCCTGAAAGCCCCCCAGGGGGCCCACAAGCAGCCCCTCTCAATTTGGGTCTGGGGGCTTTCGCTGGGCGGGGAACCTTGGAGGTACCTGCAAGGTTGCAGTTCGCAGCCCGAAAAGCACTCTCCGGCCAACATGCCAAACGTCCAGCAATAGCTCCCAAACGAAAGGGGCCAGCAGCCAAAGACCTAGCTGGCCTGAAAGCCCCCCAGGGGGCCCACAAGCAGCCCCTCTCAATTTGGGTCTGGGGGCTTTTGCTGGGCATGGAACCTGGGAGGTACCTGTGGGGTTGCAGTTGGCGGCCCGAGAAGCACTCTCCGGCCAACATGCCAAACGTCCAGCAATAGCTCCCAAACGAAAGGGGCCAGCAGCCAAAGACCTAGCTGGCCTGAAAGCCCCCCAGGGGGCCCACAAGCAGCCCCTCTCAATTTGGGTCTGGGGGCTTTCGCAGGGCGGGGAACCTTGGAGGTACCTGTGGGGTTGCAGTTGGCGGCCCGAGAAGCACTCTCCGGCCAACATGCCAAACGTCCAGCAATAGCTCCCAAACGAAAGGGGCCAGCAGCCAAAGACCTAGCTGGCCTGAAAGCCCCCCAGGGGGCCCACAAGCAGCCCCTCTCAATTTGGGTCTGGGGGCTTTCGCTGGGCGGGGAACCTTGGAGGTACCTGCAAGGTTGCAGTTGGCGGCCCGAGAAGCACTCTCCGGCCAACATGCCAAACGTCCAGCAATAGCTCCCAAACGAAAGGGGCCAGCAGCCAAAGACCTAGCTGGCCTGAAAGCCCCCCAGGGGGCCCACAAGCAGCCCCTCTCAATTTGGGTCTGGGGGCTTTCGCTGGGCGGGGAACCTTGGAGGTACCTGCAAGGTTGCAGTTCACAGCCCGAGAAGCACTCTCCGGCCAACATGCCAAACGTCCAGCAATAGCTCCCAAACGAAAGGGGCCAGCAGCCAAAGACCTAGCTGGCCTGAAAGCCCCCCAGGGGGCCCACAAGCAGCCCCTCTCAATTTGGGTCTGGGGGCTTTCGCTGGGCGGGGAAACTTGGAGGTACCTGCAAGGTTGCAGTTGGCGGCCCGAGAAGCACTCTCCGGCCAACATGCCAAACGTCCAGCAATAGCTCCCAAACGAAAGGGGCCAGCAGCCAAAGACCTAGCTGGCCTGAAAGCCCCCCAGGGGGCCCACAAGCAGCCCCTCTCAATTTGGGTCTGGGGGCTTTCGCTGGGCGGGGAACCTTGGAGGTACCTGCAAGGTTGAAGTTCGCAGCCGGAGAAGCACTCTCCGGCCAACATGCCAAACGTCCAGCAATAGCTCCCAAACGAAAGGGGCCAGCAGCCAAAGACCTAGCTGGCCTGAAAGCCCCCCAGGGGGCCCACAAGCAGCCCCTCTCAATTTGGGTCTGGGGGCTTTCGCTGGGCAGGGAACCTTGGAGGTACCTGCAAGGTTGCAGTTCGCAGCCCGAGAAGCACTCTCCGGCCAACATGCCAAACGTCCAGCAATAGCTCCCAAACGAAAGGGGCCAGCACCCAAAGACCTAGCTGGCCTGAAAGCCCCCCAGGGGGCCCACAAGCAGCCCCTCTCAATTTGGGTCTGGGGGATTTCGCTGGGCAGGGAACCTTGGAGGTATCTGCAATGTTGCAGTTGGCGGCCGGAGAAGCACTCTCCGGCCAACATGCCAAACGTCCAGCAAGAGCTCCCAAACGAAAGGGGCCAGCAGCCAAAGACCTAGCTCGCCTGAAAGCCCCCCAGGGAGCCCACAAGCAGCCCCTCTCAATTTGGGTCTGGGGGCTTTTGCTGGGCAGGAAACCTTGGAGGTACCTGCAAGGTTACAGTTGGCGGCCCGAGAAGCACTCTCCGGCCAACATGCCAAACGTCCAGCAATAGCTCCCAAACGAAAGGGGCCAGCAGCCAAAGACCTAGCTGGCCTGAAAGCCCCCCAGGGGGCCCACAAGCAGCCCCTCTCAATTTGGGTCTGGGGGCTTTCGCTGGGCGGGGAACCTTGGAGGTACCTGCAAGGTTGCAGTTGGCGGCCCGAGAAGCACTCTCCGGCCAACATGCCAAACGTCCAGCAATAGCTCCCAAACGAAAGGGGCCAGCAGCCAAAGACCTAGCTGGCCTGAAAGCCCCCCAGGGGGCCCACAAGCAGCCCCTCTCAATTTGGGTCTGGGGGCTTTCGCTGGGCGGGGAACCTTGGAGGTACCTGCAAGGTTGCAGTTCGCAGCCCGAAAAGCACTCTCCGGCCAACATGCCAAACGTCCAGCAATAGCTCCCAAACGAAAGGGGCCAGCAGCCAAAGACCTAGCTGGCCTGAAAGCCCCCCAGGGGGCCCACAAGCAGCCCCTCTCAATTTGGGTCTGGGGGCTTTCGCTGGGCGGGGAACCTTGGAGGTACCTGCAAGGTTGCAGTTGGCGGCCGGAGAAGCACTCTCCGGCCAACATGCCAAACGTCCAGCAATAGCTCCCAAACGAAAGGGGCCAGCAGCCAAAGACCTAGCTGGCCTGAAAGCCCCCCAGGGGGCCCACAAGCAGCCCCTCTCAATTTGGGTCTGGGGGCTTTCGCTGGGCGGGGAACCTTGGAGGTACCTGCAAGGTTGCAGTTCGCGGCCCGAGAAGCACTCTCCGGCCAACATGCCAAACGTCCAGCAATAGCTCCCAAACGAAAGGGGCCAGCAGCCAAAGACCTAGCTGGCCTGAAAGCCCCCCAGGGGGCCCACAAGCAGCCCCTCTCAATTTGGGTCTGGGGGCTTTCGCTGGGCGAGGAACCTTGGAGGTACCTGCAAGGTTGCAGTTGGCGGCCCGAGAAGCACTCTCCGGCCAACATGCCAAACGTCCAGCAATAGCTCCCAAACGAAAGGGGCCAGCAGCCAAAGACCTAGCTGGCCTGAAAGCCCCCCAGGGGGCCCACAAGCAGCCCCTCTCAATTTGGGTCTGGGGGCTTTCGCTGGGCGGGGAACCTTGGAGGTACCTGCAAGGTTGCAGTTGGCGGCCCGAGAAGCACTCTCCGGCCAACATGCCAAACGTCCAGCAATAGCTCCCAAACGAAAGGGGCCAGCAGCCAAAGACCTAGCTGGCCTGAAAGCCCCCCAGGGGGCCCACAAGCAGCCCCTCTCAATTTGGGTCTGGGGGCTTTCGCTGGGCGGGGAACCTTGGAGGTACCTGCAAGGTTGCAGTTCGCGGCCCGAGAAGCACTCTCCGGCCAACATGCCAAACGTCCAGCAATAGCTCCCAAACGAAAGGGGCCAGCAGCCAAAGACCTAGCTGGCCTGAAAGCCCCCCAGGGGGCCCACAAGCAGCCCCTCTCAATTTGGGTCTGGGGGCTTTCGCTGGGCGAGGAACCTTGGAGGTACCTGCAAGGTTGCAGTTGGCGGCCCGAGAAGCACTCTCCGGCCAACATGCCAAACGTCCAGCAATAGCTCCCAAACGAAAGGGGCCAGCAGCCAAAGACCTAGCTGGCCTGAAAGCCCCCCAGGGGGCCCACAAGCAGCCCCTCTCAATTTGGGTCTGGGGGCTTTCGCTGGGCGGGGAACCTTGGAGGTACCTGCAAGGTTGCAGTTGGCGGCCCGAGAAGCACTCTCCGGCCAACATGCCAAACGTCCAGCAATAGCTCCCAAACGAAAGGGGCCAGCAGCCAAAGACCTAGCTGGCCTGAAAGCCCCCCAGGGGGCCCACAAGCAGCCCCTCTCAATTTGGGTCTGGGGGCTTTCGCTGGGCGGGGAACCTTGGAGGTACCTGCAAGGTTGCAGTTCGCAGCCCGAAAAGCACTCTCCGGCCAACATGCCAAATGTCCAGCAATAGCTCCCAAACGAAAGGGGCCAGCAGCCAAAGACCTAGCTGGCCTGAAAGCCCCCCAGGGGGCCCACAAGCAGCCCCTCTCAATTTGGGTCTGGGGGCTTTCTCTGGGCGGGGAACCTTGGAGGTACCTGCAAGGTTGCAGTTGGCGGCCCGAGAAGCACTCTCCGGCCAACATGCCAAACGTCCAGCAATAGCTCCCAAACGAAAGGAGCCAGCAGCCAAAGACCTAGCTGGCCTGAAATCCCCCCAGGGGCCACACAAGCAGCCCCTCTCAATTTGGGTCTGGGGGCTTTCGCTGGGCGGGGAACCTTGGAGGTACCTGCAAGGTTGCAGTTCACAGCCCGAAAAGCACTCTCCGGCCAACATGCCAAACGTCCAGCAATAGCTCCCAAACGAAAGGGGCCAGCAGCCAAAGACCTAGCTGGCCTGAAAGCCCCCCAGGGGGCCCACAAGCAGCCCCTCTCAATTTGGGTCTGGGGGCTTTCGCAGGGCGGGGAACCTTGGAGGTACCTGTGGGGTTGCAGTTGGCGGCCCGAGAAGCACTCTCCGGCCAACATGCCAAACGTCCAGCAATAGCTCCCAAACGAAAGGGGCCAGCAGCCAAAGACCTAGCTGGCCTGAAAGCCCCCCAGGGGGCCCACAAGCAGCCCCTCTCAATTTGGGTCTGGGGGCTTTCGCTGGGCGGGGAACCTTGGAGGTACCTGCAAGTTTGCAGTTGGCGGCCCGAGAAGCACTCTCCGGCCAACATGCCAAACGTCCAGCAATAGCTCCCAAACGAAAGGGGCCAGCAGCCAAAGACCTAGCTGGCCTGAAAGCCCCCCAGGGGGCCCACAAGCAGCCCCTCTCAATTTGGGTCTGGGGGCTTTCGCTGGGCGGGGAACCTTGGAGGTACCTGCAAGGTTGCAGTTCGCGGCCGGAAAAGCACTCTCCGTCCAACATGCCAAACGTCCAGCAATAGCTCCCAAACGAAAGGGGCCAGCAGCCAAAGACCTAGCTGGCCTGAAAGCCCCCCAGGGGGCCCACAAGCAGCCCCTCTCAATTTGGGTCTGGGGGCTTTCGCTGGGCAGGGAACCTTGGAGGTACCTGCAAGGTTGCAGTTCGCAGCCCGAGAAGCACTCTCCGGCCAACATGCCAAACGTCCAGCAATAGCTCCCAAACGAAAGGGGCCAGCAGCCAAAGACCTAGCTGGCCTGAAAGCCCCCCAGGGGGCCCACAAGCAGCCCCTCTCAATTTGGGTCTGGGGGCTTTCGCTGGGCGGGGAACCTTGGAGGTACCTGCAAGGTTGCAGTTCGCAGCCCGAAAAGCACTCTACGGCCAACATGCCAAACGTCCAGCAATAGCTCCCAAACGAAAGGGGCCAGCAGCCAAAGACCTAGCTGGCCTGAAAGCCCCCCAGGGGGCCCACAAGCAGCCCCTCTCAATTTGGGTCTGGGGGCTTTCGCTGGGCGGGGAACCTTGGAGGTACCTGCAAGGTTGCAGTTGGCGGCCCGAGAAGCACTCTCCGGCCAACATGCCAAACGTCCAGCAATAGCTCCCAAACGAAAGGGGCCAGCAGCCAAAGACCTAGCTGGCCTGAAAGCCCCCCAGGGGGCCCACAAGCAGCCCCTCTCAATTTGGGTCTGGGGGATTTCGCTGGGCAGGGAACCTTGGAGGTATCTGCAATGTTGCAGTTGGCGGCCGGAGAAGCACTCTCCGGCCAACATGCCAAACGTCCAGCAAGAGCTCCCAAACGAAAGGGGCCAGCAGCCAAAGACCTAGCTGGCCTGAAAGCCCCCCAGGGGGCCCACAAGCAGCCCCTCTCAATTTGGGTCTGGGGGCTTTCGCTGGGCGGGGAACCTTGGAGGTACCTGCAAGGTTGCAGTTGGCGGCCCGAGAAGCAATCTCCGGCCAACATGCCAAACGTCCAGCAATAGCTCCCAAACGAAAGGGGCCAGCAGCCAAAGACCTAGCTGGCCTGAAAGCCCCCCAGGGGGCCCACAAGCAGCCCCTCTCAATTTGGGTCTGGGGGCTTTCGCTGGGCGGGGAACCTTGGAGGTACCTGCAAGGTTGCAGTTCGCAGCCCGAAAAGCACTCTCCGGCCAACATGCCAAACGTCCAGCAATAGCTCCCAAACGAAAGGGGCCAGCAGCCAAAGACCTAGCTGGCCTGAAAGCCCCCCAGGGGGCCCACAAGCAGCCCCTCTCAATTTGGGTCTGGGGGCTTTCGCTGGGCGGGGAACCTTGGAGGAACCTGCAAGGTTGCAGTTGGCGGCCCGAGAAGCACTCTCCGGCCAACATGCCAAACGTCCAGCAATAGCTCCCAAACGAAAGGGGCCAGCAGCCAAAGACCTAGCTGGCCTGAAAGCCCCCCAGGGGGCCCACAAGCAGCCCCTCTCAATTTGGGTCTGGGGGCTTTCGCTGGGCGGGGAACCTTGGAGGTACCTGCAAGGTTGCAGTTGGCGGCCCGAGAAGCACTCTCCGGCCAACATGCCAAACGTCCAGCAATAGCTCCCAAACGAAAGGGGCCAGCAGCCAAAGACCTAGCTGGCCTGAAAGCCCCCCAGGGGGCCCACAAGCAGCCCCTCTCAATTTGGGTCTGGGGGCTTTCGCTGGGCGAGGAACCTTGGAGGTACCTGCAAGGTTGCAGTTGGCGGCCCGAGAAGCACTCTCCGGCCAACATGCCAAACGTCCAGCAATAGCTCCCAAACGAAAGGGGCCAGCAGCCAAAGACCTAGCTGGCCTGAAAGCCCCCCAGGGGGCCCACAAGCAGCCCCTCTCAATTTGGGTCTGGGGGCTTTCGCTGGGCGGGGAACCTTGGAGGTACCTGCAAGGTTGCAGTTGGCGGCCCGAGAAGCACTCTCCGGCCAACATGCCAAACGTCCAGCAATAGCTCCCAAACGAAAGGGGCCAGCAGCCAAAGACCTAGCTGGCCTGAAAGCCCCCCAGGGGGCCCACAAGCAGCCCCTCTCAATTTGGGTCTGGGGGCTTTCGCTGGGCGGGGAACCTTGGAGGTACCTGCAAGGTTGCAGTTCGCAGCCCGAAAAGCACTCTCCGGCCAACATGCCAAACGTCCAGCAATAGCTCCCAAACGAAAGGGGCCAGCACCCAAAGACCTAGCTGGCCTGAAAGCCCCCCAGGGGGCCCACAAGCAGCCCCTCTCAATTTGGGTCTGGGGGATTTCACTGGGCAGGGAACCTTGGAGGTATCTGCAATGTTGCAGTTGGCGGCCGGAGAAGCACTCTCCGGCCAACATGCCAAACGTCCAGCAATAGCTCCCAAACGAAAGGGGCCAGCAGCCAAAGACCTAGCTGGCCTGAAAGCCCCCCAGGGAGCCCACAAGCAGCCCCTCTCAATTTGGGTCTGGGGGCTTTTGCTGGGCAGGAAACCTTGGAGGTACCTGCAAGGTTACAGTTGGCGGCCCGAGAAGCACTCTCCGGCCAACATGCCAAACGTCCAGCAATAGCTCCCAAACGAAAGGGGCCAGCAGCCAAAGACCTAGCTGGCCTGAAAGCCCCCCAGGGGGCCCACAAGCAGCCCCTCTCAATTTGGGTCTGGGGGCTTTCGCTGGGCGGGGAACCTTGGAGGTACCTGCAAGGTTGCAGTTGGCGGCCCGAGAAGCAATCTCCGGCCAACATGCCAAACGTCCAGCAATAGCTCCCAAACGAAAGGGGCCAGCAGCCAAAGACCTAGCTGGCCTGAAAGCCCCCCAGGGGGCCCACAAGCAGCCCCTCTCAATTTGGGTCTGGGGGCTTTCGCTGGGCGGGGAACCTTGGAGGTACCTGCAAGGTTGCAGTTCGCAGCCCGAAAAGCACTCTCCGGCCAACATGCCAAACGTCCAGCAATAGCTCCCAAACGAAAGGGGCCAGCAGCCAAAGACCTAGCTGGCCTGAAAGCCCCCCAGGGGGCCCACAAGCAGCCCCTCTCAATTTGGGTCTGGGGGCTTTCGCTGGGCGGGGAACCTTGGAGGTACCTGCAAGGTTGCAGTTGGCGGCCCGAGAAGCACTCTCCGGCCAACATGCCAAACGTCCAGCAATAGCTCCCAAACGAAAGGGGCCAGCAGCCAAAGACCTAGCTGGCCTGAAAGCCCCCCAGGGGGCCCACAAGCAGCCCCTCTCAATTTGGGTCTGGGGGCTTTCGCTGGGCGGGGAACCTTGGAGGTACCTGCAAGGTTGCAGTTGGCGGCCCGAGAAGCACTCTCCGGCCAACATGCCAAACGTCCAGCAATAGCTCCCAAACGAAAGGGGCCAGCAGCCAAAGACCTAGCTGGCCTGAAAGCCCCCCAGGGGGCCCACAAGCAGCCCCTCTCAATTTGGGTCTGGGGGCTTTCGCTGGGCGAGGAACCTTGGAGGTACCTGCAAGGTTGCAGTTGGCGGCCCGAGAAGCACTCTCCGGCCAACATGCCAAACGTCCAGCAATAGCTCCCAAACGAAAGGGGCCAGCAGCCAAAGACCTAGCTGGCCTGAAAGCCCCCCAGGGGGCCCACAAGCAGCCCCTCTCAATTTGGGTCTGGGGGCTTTCGCTGGGCGGGGAACCTTGGAGGTACCTGCAAGGTTGCAGTTGGCGGCCCGAGAAGCACTCTCCGGCCAACATGCCAAACGTCCAGCAATAGCTCCCAAACGAAAGGGGCCAGCAGCCAAAGACCTAGCTGGCCTGAAAGCCCCCCAGGGGGCCCACAAGCAGCCCCTCTCAATTTGGGTCTGGGGGCTTTCGCTGGGCGGGGAACCTTGGAGGTACCTGCAAGGTTGCAGTTCGCAGCCCGAAAAGCACTCTCCGGCCAACATGCCAAACGTCCAGCAATAGCTCCCAAACGAAAGGGGCCAGCAGCCAAAGACCTAGCTGGCCTGAAAGCCCCCCAGGGGGCCCACAAGCAGCCCCTCTCAATTTGGGTCTGGGGGCTTTCGCTGGGCGGGGAACCTTGGAGGTACCTGCAAGGTTGCAGTTGGCGGCCCGAGAAGCACTCTCCGGCCAACATGCCAAACGTCCAGCAATAGCTCCCAAACGAAAGGGGCCAGCAGCCAAAGACCTAGCTGGCCTGAAAGCCCCCCAGGGGGCCCACAAGCAGCCCCTCTCAATTTGGGTCTGGGGGCTTTCGCTGGGCGGGGAACCTTGGAGGTACCTGCAAGGTTGCAGTTCGCAGCCCGAAAAGCACTCTCCGGCCAACATGCCAAACGTCCAGCAATAGCTCCCAAACGAAAGGAGCCAGCAGCCAAAGACCTAGCTGGCCTGAAAGCCCCCCAGGGGGCCCACAAGCAGCCCCTCTCAATTTGGGTCTGGGGGCTTTCGCTGGGCGGGGAACCTTGGAGGTACCTGCAAGGTTGCAGTTCACAGCCCGAAAAGCACTCTCCGGCCAACATGCCAAACGTCCAGCAATAGCTCCCAAACGAAAGGGGCCAGCAGCCAAAGACCTAGCTGGCCTGAAAGCCCCCCAGGGGGCCCACAAGCAGCCCCTCTCAATTTGGGTCTGGGGTCTTTCGCTGGGCGGGGAACCTTGGAGGTACCTGCAAGGTTGCAGTTCGCAGCCCGAAAAGCACTCTCCGGCCAACATGCCAAATGTCCAGCAATAGCTCCCAAACGAAAGGGGCCAGCAGCCAAAGACCTAGCTGGCCTGAAAGCCCCCCAGGGGGCCCACAAGCAGCCCCTCTCAATTTGGGTCTGGGGGCTTTCGCTGGGCGGGGAACCTTGGAGGTACCTGCAAGGTTGCAGTTGGCGGCCCGAGAAGCAATCTCCGGCCAACATGCCAAACGTCCAGCAATAGCTCCCAAACGAAAGGGGCCAGCAGCCAAAGACCTAGCTGGCCTGAAAGCCCCCCAGGGGGCCCACAAGCAGCCCCTCTCAATTTGGGTCTGGGGGCTTTCGCTGGGCGGGGAACCTTGGAGGTACCTGCAAGGTTGCAGTTCGCAGCCCGAAAAGCACTCTCCGGCCAACATGCCAAACGTCCAGCAATAGCTCCCAAACGAAAGGGGCCAGCAGCCAAAGACCTAGCTGGCCTGAAAGCCCCCCAGGGGGCCCACAAGCAGCCCCTCTCAATTTGGGTCTGGGGGCTTTCGCTGGGCGGGGAACCTTGGAGGTACCTGCAAGGTTGCAGTTGGCGGCCCGAGAAGCACTCTCCGGCCAACATGCCAAACGTCCAGCAATAGCTCCCAAACGAAAGGGGCCAGCAGCCAAAGACCTAGCTGGCCTGAAAGCCCCCCAGGGGGCCCACAAGCAGCCCCTCTCAATTTGGGTCTGGGGGCTTTCGCTGGGCGGGGAACCTTGGAGGTACCTGCAAGGTTGCAGTTGGCGGCCCGAGAAGCACTCTCCGGCCAACATGCCAAACGTCCAGCAATAGCTCCCAAACGAAAGGGGCCAGCAGCCAAAGACCTAGCTGGCCTGAAAGCCCCCCAGGGGGCCCACAAGCAGCCCCTCTCAATTTGGGTCTGGGGGCTTTCGCTGGGCGAGGAACCTTGGAGGTACCTGCAAGGTTGCAGTTGGCGGCCCGAGAAGCACTCTCCGGCCAACATGCCAAACGTCCAGCAATAGCTCCCAAACGAAAGGGGCCAGCAGCCAAAGACCTAGCTGGCCTGAAAGCCCCCCAGGGGGCCCACAAGCAGCCCCTCTCAATTTGGGTCTGGGGGCTTTCGCTGGGCGGGGAACCTTGGAGGTACCTGCAAGGTTGCAGTTGGCGGCCCGAGAAGCACTCTCCGGCCAACATGCCAAACGTCCAGCAATAGCTCCCAAACGAAAGGGGCCAGCAGCCAAAGACCTAGCTGGCCTGAAAGCCCCCCAGGGGGCCCACAAGCAGCCCCTCTCAATTTGGGTCTGGGGGCTTTCGCTGGGCGGGGAACCTTGGAGGTACCTGCAAGGTTGCAGTTCGCAGCCCGAAAAGCACTCTCCGGCCAACATGCCAAACGTCCAGCAATAGCTCCCAAACGAAAGGGGCCAGCAGCCAAAGACCTAGCTGGCCTGAAAGCCCCCCAGGGGGCCCACAAGCAGCCCCTCTCAATTTGGGTCTGGGGGCTTTCGCTGGGCGGGGAACCTTGGAGGTACCTGCAAGGTTGCAGTTGGCGGCCCGAGAAGCACTCTCCGGCCAACATGCCAAACGTCCAGCAATAGCTCCCAAACGAAAGGGGCCAGCAGCCAAAGACCTAGCTGGCCTGAAAGCCCCCCAGGGGGCCCACAAGCAGCCCCTCTCAATTTGGGTCTGGGGGCTTTCGCTGGGCGGGGAACCTTGGAGGTACCTGCAAGGTTGCAGTTCGCAGCCCGAAAAGCACTCTCCGGCCAACATGCCAAACGTCCAGCAATAGCTCCCAAACGAAAGGAGCCAGCAGCCAAAGACCTAGCTGGCCTGAAAGCCCCCCAGGGGGCCCACAAGCAGCCCCTCTCAATTTGGGTCTGGGGGCTTTCGCTGGGCGGGGAACCTTGGAGGTACCTGCAAGGTTGCAGTTCACAGCCCGAAAAGCACTCTCCGGCCAACATGCCAAACGTCCAGCAATAGCTCCCAAACGAAAGGGGCCAGCAGCCAAAGACCTAGCTGGCCTGAAAGCCCCCCAGGGGGCCCACAAGCAGCCCCTCTCAATTTGGGTCTGGGGTCTTTCGCTGGGCGGGGAACCTTGGAGGTACCTGCAAGGTTGCAGTTCGCAGCCCGAAAAGCACTCTCCGGCCAACATGCCAAATGTCCAGCAATAGCTCCCAAACGAAAGGGGCCAGCAGCCAAAGACCTAGCTGGCCTGAAAGCCCCCCAGGGGGCCCACAAGCAGCCCCTCTCAATTTGGGTCTGGGGGCTTTCTCTGGGCGGGGAACCTTGGAGGTACCTGCAAGGTTGCAGTTGGCGGCCCGAGAAGCACTCTCCGGCCAACATGCCAAACGTCCAGCAATAGCTCCCAAACGAAAGGAGCCAGCAGCCAAAGACATAGCTGGCCTGAAAGCCCCCCAGGGGCCACACAAGCAGCCCCTCTCAATTTGGGTCTGGGGGCTTTCGCTGGGCGGGGAACCTTGGAGGTACCTGCAAGGTTGCAGTTCACAGCCCGAAAAGCACTCTCCGGCCAACATGCCAAACGTCCAGCAATAGCTCCCAAACGAAAGGGGCCAGCAGCCAAAGACCTAGCTGGCCTGAAAGCCCCCCAGGGGGCCCACAAGCAGCCCCTCTCAATTTGGGTCTGGGGGCTTTCGCTGGGCTGGGAACCTTGGAGGTACCTGTGGGGTTGCAGTTGGCGGCCCGAGAAGCACTCTCCGGCCAACATGCCAAACGTCCAGCAATAGCTCCCAAACGAAAGGGGCCAGCAGCCAAAGACCTAGCTGGCCTGAAAGCCCCCCAGGGGGCCCACAAGCAGCCCCTCTCAATTTGGGTCTGGGGGCTTTCGCTGGGCGGGGAACCTTGGAGGTACCTGCAAGGTTGCAGTTCGCAGCCGGAAAAGCACTCTCCGGCCAACATGCCAAACGTCCAGCAATAGCTCCCAAACGAAAGGGGCCAGCAGCCAAAGACCTAGCTGGCCTGAAAGCCCCCCAGGGGGCCCACAAGCAGCCCCTCTCAATTTGGGTCTGGGGGCTTTTGCTGGGCATGGAACCTGGGAGGTACCTGTGGGGTTGCAGTTGGCGGCCCGAGAAGCACTCTCCGGCCAACATGCCAAA
The DNA here is from genome assembly GCF_964237585.1 of Gallinula chloropus. NCBI lineage: Eukaryota > Metazoa > Chordata > Aves > Gruiformes > Rallidae > Gallinula > Gallinula chloropus. The sequence goes on along the minus strand of NW_028168534.1, from coordinate 22,276 downwards.
CGTCCAGCAATAGCTCCCAAACGAAAGGGGCCAGCAGTCAAAGACCTAGCTGGCGTGAAAGCCCCCCAGGGGGCCCACAAGCAGCCCCTCTCAATTTGGGTCTGGGGGCTTTCGCTGGGCGGGGAACCTTGGAGGTACCTGTGGGGTTGCAGTTGGCGGCCCGAGAAGCACTCTCCGGCCAACATGCCAAACGTCCAGCAATAGCTCCCAAACGAAAGGGGCCAGCAGCCAAAGACCTAGCTGGCCTGAAAGCCCCCCAGGGGGCCCACAAGCAGCCCCTCTCAATTTGGGTCTGGGGGCTTTCGCTGGGCGGGGAACCTTGGAGGTACCTGCAAGGTTGCAGTTGGCGGCCCGAGAAGCACTCTCCGGCCAACATGCCAAACGTCCAGCAATAGCTCCCAAACGAAAGGGGCCAGCAGCCAAAGACCTAGCTGGCCTGAAAGCCCCCCAGGGGGCCCACAAGCAGCCCCTCTCAATTTGGGTCTGGGGGCTTTCGCTGGGCGGGGAACCTTGGAGGTACCTGCAAGGTTGCAGTTCACAGCCCGAGAAGCACTCTCCGGCCAACATGCCAAACGTCCAGCAATAGCTCCCAAACGAAAGGGGCCAGCAGCCAAAGACCTAGCTGGCCTGAAAGCCCCCCAGGGGGCCCACAAGCAGCCCCTCTCAATTTGGGTCTGGGGGCTTTCGCTGGGCGGGGAAACTTGGAGGTACCTGCAAGGTTGCAGTTGGCGGCCCGAGAAGCACTCTCCGGCCAACATGCCAAACGTCCAGCAATAGCTCCCAAACGAAAGGGGCCAGCAGCCAAAGACCTAGCTGGCCTGAAAGCCCCCCAGGGGGCCCACAAGCAGCCCCTCTCAATTTGGGTCTGGGGGCTTTCGCTGGGCGGGGAACCTTGGAGGTACCTGCAATGTTGCAGTTCGCAGCCGGAAAAGCACTCTCCGGCCAACATGCCAAACGTCCAGCAATAGCTCCCAAACGAAAGGGGCCAGCAGCCAAAGACCTAGCTGGCCTGAAAGCCCCCCAGGGGGCCCACAAGCAGCCCCTCTCAATTTGGGTCTGGGGGCTTTCGCTGGGCAGGGAACCTTGGAGGTACCTGCAAGGTTGCAGTTGGCTGCCGGAGAAGCACTCTCCGGCCAACATGCCAAACGTCCAGCAATAGCTCCCAAACGAAAGGGGCCAGCACCCAAAGACCTAGCTGGCCTGAAAGCCCCCCAGGGGGCCCACAAGCAGCCCCTCTCAATTTGGGTCTGGGGGATTTCGCTGGGCAGGGAACCTTGGAGGTATCTGCAATGTTGCAGTTGGCGGCCGGAGAAGCACTCTCCGGCCAACATGCCAAACGTCCAGCAAGAGCTCCCAAACGAAAGGGGCCAGCAGCCAAAGACCTAGCTGGCCTGAAAGCCCCCCAGGGGGCCCACAAGCAGCCCCTCTCAATTTGGGTCTGGGGGCTTTTGCTGGGCAGGAAACCTTGGAGGTACCTGCAAGGTTACAGTTGGCGGCCCGAGAAGCACTCTCCGGCCAACATGCCAAACGTCCAGCAATAGCTCCCAAACGAAAGGGGCCAGCAGCCAAAGACCTAGCTGGCCTGAAAGCCCCCCAGGGGGCCCACAAGCAGCCCCTCTCAATTTGGGTCTGGGGGCTTTCGCTGGGCGGGGAACCTTGGAGGTACCTGCAAGGTTGCAGTTGGCGGCCCGAGAAGCACTCTCCGGCCAACATGCCAAACGTCCAGCAATAGCTCCCAAACGAAAGGGGCCAGCAGCCAAAGACCTAGCTGGCCTGAAAGCCCCCCAGGGGGCCCACAAGCAGCCCCTCTCAATTTGGGTCTGGGGGCTTTCGCTGGGCGGGGAACCTTGGAGGTACCTGCAAGGTTGCAGTTCGCAGCCCGAAAAGCACTCTCCGGCCAACATGCCAAACGTCCAGCAATAGCTCCCAAACGAAAGGGGCCAGCAGCCAAAGACCTAGCTGGCCTGAAAGCCCCCCAGGGGGCCCACAAGCAGCCCCTCTCAATTTGGGTCTGGGGGCTTTCGCTGGGCGGGGAACCTTGGAGGTACCTGCAAGGTTGCAGTTGGCGGCCCGAGAAGCACTCTCCGGCCAACATGCCAAACGTCCAGCAATAGCTCCCAAACGAAAGGGGCCAGCAGCCAAAGACCTAGCTGGCCTGAAAGCCCCCCAGGGGGCCCACAAGCAGCCCCTCTCAATTTGGGTCTGGGGGCTTTCGCTGGGCGGGGAACCTTGGAGGTACCTGCAAGGTTGCAGTTCGCGGCCCGAGAAGCACTCTCCGGCCAACATGCCAAACGTCCAGCAATAGCTCCCAAACGAAAGGGGCCAGCAGCCAAAGACCTAGCTGGCCTGAAAGCCCCCCAGGGGGCCCACAAGCAGCCCCTCTCAATTTGGGTCTGGGGGCTTTCGCTGGGCGGGGAACCTTGGAGGTACCTGCAAGGTTGCAGTTCGAGGCCCGAGAAGCACTCTCCGGCCAACATGCCAAACGTCCAGCAATAGCTCCCAAACGAAAGGGGCCAGCAGCCAAAGACCTAGCTGGCCTGAAAGCCCCCCAGGGGGCCCACAAGCAGCCCCTCTCAATTTGGGTCTGGGGGCTTTCGCTGGGCGGGGAACCTTGGAGGTACCTGCAAGGTTGCAGTTCGCAGCCCGAAAAGCACTCTCCGGCCAACATGCCAAACGTCCAGCAATAGCTCCCAAACGAAAGGGGCCAGCAGCCAAAGACCTAGCTGGCCTGAAAGCCCCCCAGGGGGCCCACAAGCAGCCCCTCTCAATTTGGGTCTGGGGGCTTTCGCTGGGCGGGGAACCTTGGAGGTACCTGCAAGGTTGCAGTTGGCGGCCCGAGAAGCACTCTCCGGCCAACATGCCAAACGTCCAGCAATAGCTCCCAAACGAAAGGGGCCAGCAGCCAAAGACCTAGCTGGCCTGAAAGCCCCCCAGGGGGCCCACAAGCAGCCCCTCTCAATTTGGGTCTGGGGGCTTTCGCTGGGCGGGGAACCTTGGAGGTACCTGCAAGGTTGCAGTTCACAGCCCGAGAAGCACTCTCCGGCCAACATGCCAAACGTCCAGCAATAGCTCCCAAACGAAAGGGGCCAGCAGCCAAAGACCTAGCTGGCCTGAAAGCCCCCCAGGGGGCCCACAAGCAGCCCCTCTCAATTTGGGTCTGGGGGCTTTCGCTGGGCGGGGAAACTTGGAGGTACCTGCAAGGTTGCAGTTGGCGGCCCGAGAAGCACTCTCCGGCCAACATGCCAAACGTCCAGCAATAGCTCCCAAACGAAAGGGGCCAGCAGCCAAAGACCTAGCTGGCCTGAAAGCCCCCCAGGGGGCCCACAAGCAGCCCCTCTCAATTTGGGTCTGGGGGCTTTCGCTGGGCGGGGAACCTTGGAGGTACCTGCAATGTTGCAGTTCGCAGCCGGAAAAGCACTCTCCGGCCAACATGCCAAACGTCCAGCAATAGCTCCCAAACGAAAGGGGCCAGCAGCCAAAGACCTAGCTGGCCTGAAAGCCCCCCAGGGGGCCCACAAGCAGCCCCTCTCAATTTGGGTCTGGGGGCTTTCGCTGGGCAGGGAACCTTGGAGGTACCTGCAAGGTTGCAGTTGGCTGCCGGAGAAGCACTCTCCGGCCAACATGCCAAACGTCCAGCAATAGCTCCCAAACGAAAGGGGCCAGCACCCAAAGACCTAGCTGGCCTGAAAGCCCCCCAGGGGGCCCACAAGCAGCCCCTCTCAATTTGGGTCTGGGGGATTTCGCTGGGCAGGGAACCTTGGAGGTATCTGCAATGTTGCAGTTGGCGGCCGGAGAAGCACTCTCCGGCCAACATGCCAAACGTCCAGCAAGAGCTCCCAAACGAAAGGGGCCAGCAGCCAAAGACCTAGCTGGCCTGAAAGCCCCCCAGGGAGCCCACAAGCAGCCCCTCTCAATTTGGGTCTGGGGGCTTTTGCTGGGCAGGAAACCTTGGAGGTACCTGCAAGGTTACAGTTGGCGGCCCGAGAAGCACTCTCCGGCCAACATGCCAAACGTCCAGCAATAGCTCCCAAACGAAAGGGGCCAGCAGCCAAAGACCTAGCTGGCCTGAAAGCCCCCCAGGGGGCCCACAAGCAGCCCCTCTCAATTTGGGTCTGGGGGCTTTCGCTGGGCGGGGAACCTTGGAGGTACCTGCAAGGTTGCAGTTGGCGGCCCGAGAAGCACTCTCCGGCCAACATGCCAAACGTCCAGCAATAGCTCCCAAACGAAAGGGGCCAGCAGCCAAAGACCTAGCTGGCCTGAAAGCCCCCCAGGGGGCCCACAAGCAGCCCCTCTCAATTTGGGTCTGGGGGCTTTCGCTGGGCGGGGAACCTTGGAGGTACCTGCAAGGTTGCAGTTCGCAGCCCGAAAAGCACTCTCCGGCCAACATGCCAAACGTCCAGCAATAGCTCCCAAACGAAAGGGGCCAGCAGCCAAAGACCTAGCTGGCCTGAAAGCCCCCCAGGGGGCCCACAAGCAGCCCCTCTCAATTTGGGTCTGGGGGCTTTCGCTGGGCGGGGAACCTTGGAGGTACCTGCAAGGTTGCAGTTGGCGGCCCGAGAAGCACTCTCCGGCCAACATGCCAAACGTCCAGCAATAGCTCCCAAACGAAAGGGGCCAGCAGCCAAAGACCTAGCTGGCCTGAAAGCCCCCCAGGGGGCCCACAAGCAGCCCCTCTCAATTTGGGTCTGGGGGCTTTCGCTGGGCGGGGAACCTTGGAGGTACCTGCAAGGTTGCAGTTGGCGGCCCGAGAAGCACTCTCCGGCCAACATGCCAAACGTCCAGCAATAGCTCCCAAACGAAAGGGGCCAGCAGCCAAAGACCTAGCTGGCCTGAAAGCCCCCCAGGGGGCCCACAAGCAGCCCCTCTCAATTTGGGTCTGGGGGCTTTCGCTGGGCGAGGAACCTTGGAGGTACCTGCAAGGTTGCAGTTGGCGGCCCGAGAAGCACTCTCCGGCCAACATGCCAAACGTCCAGCAATAGCTCCCAAACGAAAGGGGCCAGCAGCCAAAGACCTAGCTGGCCTGAAAGCCCCCCAGGGGGCCCACAAGCAGCCCCTCTCAATTTGGGTCTGGGGGCTTTCGCTGGGCGGGGAACCTTGGAGGTACCTGCAAGGTTGCAGTTGGCGGCCCGAGAAGCACTCTCCGGCCAACATGCCAAACGTCCAGCAATAGCTCCCAAACGAAAGGGGCCAGCAGCCAAAGACCTAGCTGGCCTGAAAGCCCCCCAGGGGGCCCACAAGCAGCCCCTCTCAATTTGGGTCTGGGGGCTTTCGCTGGGCGGGGAACCTTGGAGGTACCTGCAAGGTTGCAGTTCGCAGCCCGAAAAGCACTCTCCGGCCAACATGCCAAACGTCCAGCAATAGCTCCCAAACGAAAGGGGCCAGCAGCCAAAGACCTAGCTGGCCTGAAAGCCCCCCAGGGGGCCCACAAGCAGCCCCTCTCAATTTGGGTCTGGGGGCTTTCGCTGGGCGGGGAACCTTGGAGGTACCTGCAAGGTTGCAGTTGGCGGCCCGAGAAGCACTCTCCGGCCAACATGCCAAACGTCCAGCAATAGCTCCCAAACGAAAGGGGCCAGCAGCCAAAGACCTAGCTGGCCTGAAAGCCCCCCAGGGGGCCCACAAGCAGCCCCTCTCAATTTGGGTCTGGGGGCTTTCGCTGGGCGGGGAACCTTGGAGGTACCTGCAAGGTTGCAGTTCGCAGCCCGAAAAGCACTCTCCGGCCAACATGCCAAACGTCCAGCAATAGCTCCCAAACGAAAGGAGCCAGCAGCCAAAGACCTAGCTGGCCTGAAAGCCCCCCAGGGGGCCCACAAGCAGCCCCTCTCAATTTGGGTCTGGGGGCTTTCGCTGGGCGGGGAACCTTGGAGGTACCTGCAAGGTTGCAGTTCACAGCCCGAAAAGCACTCTCCGGCCAACATGCCAAACGTCCAGCAATAGCTCCCAAACGAAAGGGGCCAGCAGCCAAAGACCTAGCTGGCCTGAAAGCCCCCCAGGGGGCCCACAAGCAGCCCCTCTCAATTTGGGTCTGGGGTCTTTCGCTGGGCGGGGAACCTTGGAGGTACCTGCAAGGTTGCAGTTCGCAGCCCGAAAAGCACTCTCCGGCCAACATGCCAAATGTCCAGCAATAGCTCCCAAACGAAAGGGGCCAGCAGCCAAAGACCTAGCTGGCCTGAAAGCCCCCCAGGGGGCCCACAAGCAGCCCCTCTCAATTTGGGTCTGGGGGCTTTCACTGGGCGGGGAACCTTGGAGGTACCTGCAAGGTTGCAGTTGGCGGCCCGAGAAGCAATCTCCGGCCAACATGCCAAACGTCCAGCAATAGCTCCCAAACGAAAGGGGCCAGCAGCCAAAGACCTAGCTGGCCTGAAAGCCCCCCAGGGGGCCCACAAGCAGCCCCTCTCAATTTGGGTCTGGGGGCTTTCGCTGGGCGGGGAACCTTGGAGGTACCTGCAAGGTTGCAGTTCGCAGCCCGAAAAGCACTCTCCGGCCAACATGCCAAACGTCCAGCAATAGCTCCCAAACGAAAGGGGCCAGCAGCCAAAGACCTAGCTGGCCTGAAAGCCCCCCAGGGGGCCCACAAGCAGCCCCTCTCAATTTGGGTCTGGGGGCTTTCGCTGGGCGGGGAACCTTGGAGGTACCTGCAAGGTTGCAGTTGGCGGCCCGAGAAGCACTCTCCGGCCAACATGCCAAACGTCCAGCAATAGCTCCCAAACGAAAGGGGCCAGCAGCCAAAGACCTAGCTGGCCTGAAAGCCCCCCAGGGGGCCCACAAGCAGCCCCTCTCAATTTGGGTCTGGGGGCTTTCGCTGGGCGGGGAACCTTGGAGGTACCTGCAAGGTTGCAGTTGGCGGCCCGAGAAGCACTCTCCGGCCAACATGCCAAACGTCCAGCAATAGCTCCCAAACGAAAGGGGCCAGCAGCCAAAGACCTAGCTGGCCTGAAAGCCCCCCAGGGGGCCCACAAGCAGCCCCTCTCAATTTGGGTCTGGGGGCTTTCGCTGGGCGAGGAACCTTGGAGGTACCTGCAAGGTTGCAGTTGGCGGCCCGAGAAGCACTCTCCGGCCAACATGCCAAACGTCCAGCAATAGCTCCCAAACGAAAGGGGCCAGCAGCCAAAGACCTAGCTGGCCTGAAAGCCCCCCAGGGGGCCCACAAGCAGCCCCTCTCAATTTGGGTCTGGGGGCTTTCGCTGGGCGGGGAACCTTGGAGGTACCTGCAAGGTTGCAGTTGGCGGCCCGAGAAGCACTCTCCGGCCAACATGCCAAACGTCCAGCAATAGCTCCCAAACGAAAGGGGCCAGCAGCCAAAGACCTAGCTGGCCTGAAAGCCCCCCAGGGGGCCCACAAGCAGCCCCTCTCAATTTGGGTCTGGGGGCTTTCGCTGGGCGGGGAACCTTGGAGGTACCTGCAAGGTTGCAGTTCGCAGCCCGAAAAGCACTCTCCGGCCAACATGCCAAACGTCCAGCAATAGCTCCCAAACGAAAGGGGCCAGCAGCCAAAGACCTAGCTGGCCTGAAAGCCCCCCAGGGGGCCCACAAGCAGCCCCTCTCAATTTGGGTCTGGGGGCTTTCGCTGGGCGGGGAACCTTGGAGGTACCTGCAAGGTTGCAGTTGGCGGCCCGAGAAGCACTCTCCGGCCAACATGCCAAACGTCCAGCAATAGCTCCCAAACGAAAGGGGCCAGCAGCCAAAGACCTAGCTGGCCTGAAAGCCCCCCAGGGGGCCCACAAGCAGCCCCTCTCAATTTGGGTCTGGGGGCTTTCGCTGGGCGGGGAACCTTGGAGGTACCTGCAAGGTTGCAGTTCGCAGCCCGAAAAGCACTCTCCGGCCAACATGCCAAACGTCCAGCAATAGCTCCCAAACGAAAGGAGCCAGCAGCCAAAGACCTAGCTGGCCTGAAAGCCCCCCAGGGGGCCCACAAGCAGCCCCTCTCAATTTGGGTCTGGGGGCTTTCGCTGGGCGGGGAACCTTGGAGGTACCTGCAAGGTTGCAGTTCACAGCCCGAAAAGCACTCTCCGGCCAACATGCCAAACGTCCAGCAATAGCTCCCAAACGAAAGGGGCCAGCAGCCAAAGACCTAGCTGGCCTGAAAGCCCCCCAGGGGGCCCACAAGCAGCCCCTCTCAATTTGGGTCTGGGGTCTTTCGCTGGGCGGGGAACCTTGGAGGTACCTGCAAGGTTGCAGTTCGCAGCCCGAAAAGCACTCTCCGGCCAACATGCCAAATGTCCAGCAATAGCTCCCAAACGAAAGGGGCCAGCAGCCAAAGACCTAGCTGGCCTGAAAGCCCCCCAGGGGGCCCACAAGCAGCCCCTCTCAATTTGGGTCTGGGGGCTTTCTCTGGGCGGGGAACCTTGGAGGTACCTGCAAGGTTGCAGTTGGCGGCCCGAGAAGCACTCTCCGGCCAACATGCCAAACGTCCAGCAATAGCTCCCAAACGAAAGGAGCCAGCAGCCAAAGACATAGCTGGCCTGAAAGCCCCCCAGGGGCCACACAAGCAGCCCCTCTCAATTTGGGTCTGGGGGCTTTCGCTGGGCGGGGAACCTTGGAGGTACCTGCAAGGTTGCAGTTCACAGCCCGAAAAGCACTCTCCGGCCAACATGCCAAACGTCCAGCAATAGCTCCCAAACGAAAGGGGCCAGCAGCCAAAGACCTAGCTGGCCTGAAAGCCCCCCAGGGGGCCCACAAGCAGCCCCTCTCAATTTGGGTCTGGGGGCTTTCGCTGGGCTGGGAACCTTGGAGGTACCTGTGGGGTTGCAGTTGGCGGCCCGAGAAGCACTCTCCGGCCAACATGCCAAACGTCCAGCAATAGCTCCCAAACGAAAGGGGCCAGCAGCCAAAGACCTAGCTGGCCTGAAAGCCCCCCAGGGGGCCCACAAGCAGCCCCTCTCAATTTGGGTCTGGGGGCTTTCGCTGGGCGGGGAACCTTGGAGGTACCTGCAAGGTTGCAGTTCGCAGCCGGAAAAGCACTCTCCGGCCAACATGCCAAACGTCCAGCAATAGCTCCCAAACGAAAGGGGCCAGCAGCCAAAGACCTAGCTGGCCTGAAAGCCCCCCAGGGGGCCCACAAGCAGCCCCTCTCAATTTGGGTCTGGGGGCTTTTGCTGGGCATGGAACCTGGGAGGTACCTGTGGGGTTGCAGTTGGCGGCCCGAGAAGCACTCTCCGGCCAACATGCCAAACGTCCAGCAATAGCTCCCAAACGAAAGGGGCCAGCAGTCAAAGACCTAGCTGGCGTGAAAGCCCCCCAGGGGGCCCACAAGCAGCCCCTCTCAATTTGGGTCTGGGGGCTTTCGCAGGGCGGGGAACCTTGGAGGTACCTGTGGGGTTGCAGTTGGCGGCCCGAGAAGCACTCTCCGGCCAACATGCCAAACGTCCAGCAATAGCTCCCAAACGAAAGGGGCCAGCAGCCAAAGACCTAGCTGGCCTGAAAGCCCCCCAGGGGGCCCACAAGCAGCCCCTCTCAATTTGGGTCTGGGGGCTTTCGCTGGGCGGGGAACCTTGGAGGTACCTGCAAGGTTGCAGTTGGCGGCCCGAGAAGCACTCTCCGGCCAACATGCCAAACGTCCAGCAATAGCTCCCAAACGAAAGGGGCCAGCAGCCAAAGACCTAGCTGGCCTGAAAGCCCCCCAGGGGGCCCACAAGCAGCCCCTCTCAATTTGGGTCTGGGGGCTTTCGCTGGGCGGGGAACCTTGGAGGTACCTGCAAGGTTGCAGTTCACAGCCCGAGAAGCACTCTCCGGCCAACATGCCAAACGTCCAGCAATAGCTCCCAAACGAAAGGGGCCAGCAGCCAAAGACCTAGCTGGCCTGAAAGCCCCCCAGGGGGCCCACAAGCAGCCCCTCTCAATTTGGGTCTGGGGGCTTTCGCTGGGCGGGGAAACTTGGAGGTACCTGCAAGGTTGCAGTTGGCGGCCCGAGAAGCACTCTCCGGCCAACATGCCAAACGTCCAGCAATAGCTCCCAAACGAAAGGGGCCAGCAGCCAAAGACCTAGCTGGCCTGAAAGCCCCCCAGGGGGCCCACAAGCAGCCCCTCTCAATTTGGGTCTGGGGGCTTTCGCTGGGCGGGGAACCTTGGAGGTACCTGCAATGTTGCAGTTCGCAGCCGGAAAAGCACTCTCCGGCCAACATGCCAAACGTCCAGCAATAGCTCCCAAACGAAAGGGGCCAGCAGCCAAAGACCTAGCTGGCCTGAAAGCCCCCCAGGGGGCCCACAAGCAGCCCCTCTCAATTTGGGTCTGGGGGCTTTCGCTGGGCAGGGAACCTTGGAGGTACCTGCAAGGTTGCAGTTGGCTGCCGGAGAAGCACTCTCCGGCCAACATGCCAAACGTCCAGCAATAGCTCCCAAACGAAAGGGGCCAGCACCCAAAGACCTAGCTGGCCTGAAAGCCCCCCAGGGGGCCCACAAGCAGCCCCTCTCAATTTGGGTCTGGGGGATTTCGCTGGGCAGGGAACCTTGGAGGTATCTGCAATGTTGCAGTTGGCGGCCGGAGAAGCACTCTCCGGCCAACATGCCAAACGTCCAGCAAGAGCTCCCAAACGAAAGGGGCCAGCAGCCAAAGACCTAGCTGGCCTGAAAGCCCCCCAGGGGGCCCACAAGCAGCCCCTCTCAATTTGGGTCTGGGGGCTTTTGCTGGGCAGGAAACCTTGGAGGTACCTGCAAGGTTACAGTTGGCGGCCCGAGAAGCACTCTCCGGCCAACATGCCAAACGTCCAGCAATAGCTCCCAAACGAAAGGGGCCAGCAGCCAAAGACCTAGCTGGCCTGAAAGCCCCCCAGGGGGCCCACAAGCAGCCCCTCTCAATTTGGGTCTGGGGGCTTTCGCTGGGCGGGGAACCTTGGAGGTACCTGCAAGGTTGCAGTTGGCGGCCCGAGAAGCACTCTCCGGCCAACATGCCAAACGTCCAGCAATAGCTCCCAAACGAAAGGGGCCAGCAGCCAAAGACCTAGCTGGCCTGAAAGCCCCCCAGGGGGCCCACAAGCAGCCCCTCTCAATTTGGGTCTGGGGGCTTTCGCTGGGCGGGGAACCTTGGAGGTACCTGCAAGGTTGCAGTTCGCAGCCCGAAAAGCACTCTCCGGCCAACATGCCAAACGTCCAGCAATAGCTCCCAAACGAAAGGGGCCAGCAGCCAAAGACCTAGCTGGCCTGAAAGCCCCCCAGGGGGCCCACAAGCAGCCCCTCTCAATTTGGGTCTGGGGGCTTTCGCTGGGCGGGGAACCTTGGAGGTACCTGCAAGGTTGCAGTTGGCGGCCCGAGAAGCACTCTCCGGCCAACATGCCAAACGTCCAGCAATAGCTCCCAAACGAAAGGGGCCAGCAGCCAAAGACCTAGCTGGCCTGAAAGCCCCCCAGGGGGCCCACAAGCAGCCCCTCTCAATTTGGGTCTGGGAGCTTTCGCTGGGCGGGGAACCTTGGAGGTACCTGCAAGGTTGCAGTTCGCGGCCCGAGAAGCACTCTCCGGCCAACATGCCAAACGTCCAGCAATAGCTCCCAAACGAAAGGGGCCAGCAGCCAAAGACCTAGCTGGCCTGAAAGCCCCCCAGGGGGCCCACAAGCAGCCCCTCTCAATTTGGGTCTGGGGGCTTTCGCTGGGCGGGGAACCTTGGAGGTACCTGCAAGGTTGCAGTTCGAGGCCCGAGAAGCACTCTCCGGCCAACATGCCAAACGTCCAGCAATAGCTCCCAAACGAAAGGGGCCAGCAGCCAAAGACCTAGCTGGCCTGAAAGCCCCCCAGGGGGCCCACAAGCAGCCCCTCTCAATTTGGGTCTGGGGGCTTTCGCTGGGCGGGGAACCTTGGAGGTACCTGCAAGGTTGCAGTTCGCAGCCCGAAAAGCACTCTCCGGCCAACATGCCAAACGTCCAGCAATAGCTCCCAAACGAAAGGGGCCAGCAGCCAAAGACCTAGCTGGCCTGAAAGCCCCCCAGGGGGCCCACAAGCAGCCCCTCTCAATTTGGGTCTGGGGGCTTTCGCTGGGCGGGGAACCTTGGAGGTACCTGCAAGGTTGCAGTTGGCGGCCCGAGAAGCACTCTCCGGCCAACATGCCAAACGTCCAGCAATAGCTCCCAAACGAAAGGGGCCAGCAGCCAAAGACCTAGCTGGCCTGAAAGCCCCCCAGGGGGCCCACAAGCAGCCCCTCTCAATTTGGGTCTGGGGGCTTTCGCTGGGCGGGGAACCTTGGAGGTACCTGCAAGGTTGCAGTTCACAGCCCGAGAAGCACTCTCCGGCCAACATGCCAAACGTCCAGCAATAGCTCCCAAACGAAAGGGGCCAGCAGCCAAAGACCTAGCTGGCCTGAAAGCCCCCCAGGGGGCCCACAAGCAGCCCCTCTCAATTTGGGTCTGGGGGCTTTCGCTGGGCGGGGAAACTTGGAGGTACCTGCAAGGTTGCAGTTGGCGGCCCGAGAAGCACTCTCCGGCCAACATGCCAAACGTCCAGCAATAGCTCCCAAACGAAAGGGGCCAGCAGCCAAAGACCTAGCTGGCCTGAAAGCCCCCCAGGGGGCCCACAAGCAGCCCCTCTCAATTTGGGTCTGGGGGCTTTCGCTGGGCGGGGAACCTTGGAGGTACCTGCAAGGTTGCAGTTCGCGGCCCGAGAAGCACTCTCCGGCCAACATGCCAAACGTCCAGCAATAGCTCCCAAACGAAAGGGGCCAGCAGCCAAAGACCTAGCTGGCCTGAAAGCCCCCCAGGGGGCCCACAAGCAGCCCCTCTCAATTTGGGTCTGGGGGCTTTCGCTGGGCAGGGAACCTTGGAGGTACCTGCAAGGTTGCAGTTGGCTGCCGGAGAAGCACTCTCCGGCCAACATGCCAAACGTCCAGCAATAGCTCCCAAACGAAAGGGGCCAGCACCCAAAGACCTAGCTGGCCTGAAAGCCCCCCAGGGGGCCCACAAGCAGCCCCTCTCAATTTGGGTCTGGGGGATTTCGCTGGGCAGGGAACCTTGGAGGTATCTGCAATGTTGCAGTTGGCGGCCGGAGAAGCACTCTCCGGCCAACATGCCAAACGTCCAGCAAGAGCTCCCAAACGAAAGGGGCCAGCAGCCAAAGACCTAGCTGGCCTGAAAGCCCCCCAGGGGGCCCACAAGCAGCCCCTCTCAATTTGGGTCTGGGGGCTTTTGCTGGGCAGGAAACCTTGGAGGTACCTGCAAGGTTACAGTTGGCGGCCCGAGAAGCACTCTCCGGCCAACATGCCAAACGTCCAGCAATAGCTCCCAAACGAAAGGGGCCAGCAGCCAAAGACCTAGCTGGCCTGAAAGCCCCCCAGGGGGCCCACAAGCAGCCCCTCTCAATTTGGGTCTGGGGGCTTTCGCTGGGCGGGGAACCTTGGAGGTACCTGCAAGGTTGCAGTTGGCGGCCCGAGAAGCACTCTCCGGCCAACATGCCAAACGTCCAGCAATAGCTCCCAAACGAAAGGGGCCAGCAGCCAAAGACCTAGCTGGCCTGAAAGCCCCCCAGGGGGCCCACAAGCAGCCCCTCTCAATTTGGGTCTGGGGGCTTTCGCTGGGCGGGGAACCTTGGAGGTACCTGCAAGGTTGCAGTTCGCAGCCCGAAAAGCACTCTCCGGCCAACATGCCAAACGTCCAGCAATAGCTCCCAAACGAAAGGGGCCAGCAGCCAAAGACCTAGCTGGCCTGAAAGCCCCCCAGGGGGCCCACAAGCAGCCCCTCTCAATTTGGGTCTGGGGGCTTTCGCTGGGCGGGGAACCTTGGAGGTACCTGCAAGGTTGCAGTTGGCGGCCCGAGAAGCACTCTCCGGCCAACATGCCAAACGTCCAGCAATAGCTCCCAAACGAAAGGGGCCAGCAGCCAAAGACCTAGCTGGCCTGAAAGCCCCCCAGGGGGCCCACAAGCAGCCCCTCTCAATTTGGGTCTGGGGGCTTTCGCTGGGCGGGGAACCTTGGAGGTACCTGCAAGGTTGCAGTTCGCGGCCCGAGAAGCACTCTCCGGCCAACATGCCAAACGTCCAGCAATAGCTCCCAAACGAAAGGGGCCAGCAGCCAAAGACCTAGCTGGCCTGAAAGCCCCCCAGGGGGCCCACAAGCAGCCCCTCTCAATTTGGGTCTGGGGGCTTTCGCTGGGCGGGGAACCTTGGAGGTACCTGCAAGGTTGCAGTTCGAGGCCCGAGAAGCACTCTCCGGCCAACATGCCAAACGTCCAGCAATAGCTCCCAAACGAAAGGGGCCAGCAGCCAAAGACCTAGCTGGCCTGAAAGCCCCCCAGGGGGCCCACAAGCAGCCCCTCTCAATTTGGGTCTGGGGGCTTTCGCTGGGCGGGGAACCTTGGAGGTACCTGCAAGGTTGCAGTTCGCAGCCCGAAAAGCACTCTCCGGCCAACATGCCAAACGTCCAGCAATAGCTCCCAAACGAAAGGGGCCAGCAGCCAAAGACCTAGCTGGCCTGAAAGCCCCCCAGGGGGCCCACAAGCAGCCCCTCTCAATTTGGGTCTGGGGGCTTTCGCTGGGCGGGGAACCTTGGAGGTACCTGCAAGGTTGCAGTTGGCGGCCCGAGAAGCACTCTCCGGCCAACATGCCAAACGTCCAGCAATAGCTCCCAAACGAAAGGGGCCAGCAGCCAAAGACCTAGCTGGCCTGAAAGCCCCCCAGGGGGCCCACAAGCAGCCCCTCTCAATTTGGGTCTGGGGGCTTTCGCTGGGCGGGGAACCTTGGAGGTACCTGCAAGGTTGCAGTTCGCGGCCCGAGAAGCACTCTCCGGCCAACATGCCAAACGTCCAGCAATAGCTCCCAAACGAAAGGGGCCAGCAGCCAAAGACCTAGCTGGCCTGAAAGCCCCCCAGGGGGCCCACAAGCAGCCCCTCTCAATTTGGGTCTGGGGGCTTTCGCTGGGCGAGGAACCTTGGAGGTACCTGCAAGGTTGCAGTTGGCGGCCCGAGAAGCACTCTCCGGCCAACATGCCAAACGTCCAGCAATAGCTCCCAAACGAAAGGGGCCAGCAGCCAAAGACCTAGCTGGCCTGAAAGCCCCCCAGGGGGCCCACAAGCAGCCCCTCTCAATTTGGGTCTGGGGGCTTTCGCTGGGCGGGGAACCTTGGAGGTACCTGCAAGGTTGCAGTTCGCAGCCCGAAAAGCACTCTCCGGCCAACATGCCAAACGTCCAGCAATAGCTCCCAAACGAAAGGGGCCAGCAGCCAAAGACCTAGCTGGCCTGAAAGCCCCCCAGGGGGCCCACAAGCAGCCCCTCTCAATTTGGGTCTGGGGGCTTTCGCTGGGCGGGGAACCTTGGAGGTACCTGCAAGGTTGCAGTTCGCAGCCCGAAAAGCACTCTCCGGCCAACATGCCAAACGTCCAGCAATAGCTCCCAAACGAAAGGGGCCAGCAGCCAAAGACCTAGCTGGCCTGAAAGCCCCCCAGGGGGCCCACAAGCAGCCCCTCTCAATTTGGGTCTGGGGGCTTTCGCTGGGCGGGGAACCTTGGAGGTACCTGCAAGGTTGCAGTTCGCAGCCCGAAAAGCACTCTCCGGCCAACATGCCAAACGTCCAGCAATAGCTCCCAAACGAAAGGGGCCAGCAGCCAAAGACCTAGCTGGCCTGAAAGCCCCCCAGGGGGCCCACAAGCAGCCCCTCTCAATTTGGGTCTGGGGGCTTTCGCTGGGCGGGGAACCTTGGAGGTACCTGCAAGGTTGCAGTTGGCGGCCCGAGAAGCACTCTCCGGCCAACATGCCAAACGTCCAGCAATAGCTCCCAAACGAAAGGGGCCAGCAGCCAAAGACCTAGCTGGCCTGAAAGCCCCCCAGGGGGCCCACAAGCAGCCCCTCTCAATTTGGGTCTGGGGGCTTTCGCTGGGCGGGGAACCTTGGAGGTACCTGCAAGGTTGCAGTTCGCGGCCCGAGAAGCACTCTCCGGCCAACATGCCAAACGTCCAGCAATAGCTCCCAAACGAAAGGGGCCAGCAGCCAAAGACCTAGCTGGCCTGAAAGCCCCCCAGGGGGCCCACAAGCAGCCCCTCTCAATTTGGGTCTGGGGGCTTTCGCTGGGCGGGGAACCTTGGAGGTACCTGCAAGGTTGCAGTTCGAGGCCCGAGAAGCACTCTCCGGCCAACATGCCAAACGTCCAGCAATAGCTCCCAAACGAAAGGGGCCAGCAGCCAAAGACCTAGCTGGCCTGAAAGCCCCCCAGGGGGCCCACAAGCAGCCCCTCTCAATTTGGGTCTGGGGGCTTTCGCTGGGCGGGGAACCTTGGAGGTACCTGCAAGGTTGCAGTTCGCAGCCCGAAAAGCACTCTCCGGCCAACATGCCAAACGTCCAGCAATAGCTCCCAAACGAAAGGGGCCAGCAGCCAAAGACCTAGCTGGCCTGAAAGCCCCCCAGGGGGCCCACAAGCAGCCCCTCTCAATTTGGGTCTGGGGGCTTTCGCTGGGCGGGGAACCTTGGAGGTACCTGCAAGGTTGCAGTTGGCGGCCCGAGAAGCACTCTCCGGCCAACATGCCAAACGTCCAGCAATAGCTCCCAAACGAAAGGGGCCAGCAGCCAAAGACCTAGCTGGCCTGAAAGCCCCCCAGGGGGCCCACAAGCAGCCCCTCTCAATTTGGGTCTGGGGGCTTTCGCTGGGCGGGGAACCTTGGAGGTACCTGCAAGGTTGCAGTTCGCGGCCCGAGAAGCACTCTCCGGCCAACATGCCAAACGTCCAGCAATAGCTCCCAAACGAAAGGGGCCAGCAGCCAAAGACCTAGCTGGCCTGAAAGCCCCCCAGGGGGCCCACAAGCAGCCCCTCTCAATTTGGGTCTGGGGGCTTTCGCTGGGCGAGGAACCTTGGAGGTACCTGCAAGGTTGCAGTTGGCGGCCCGAGAAGCACTCTCCGGCCAACATGCCAAACGTCCAGCAATAGCTCCCAAACGAAAGGGGCCAGCAGCCAAAGACCTAGCTGGCCTGAAAGCCCCCCAGGGGGCCCACAAGCAGCCCCTCTCAATTTGGGTCTGGGGGCTTTCGCTGGGCGGGGAACCTTGGAGGTACCTGCAAGGTTGCAGTTCGCAGCCCGAAAAGCACTCTCCGGCCAACATGCCAAACGTCCAGCAATAGCTCCCAAACGAAAGGGGCCAGCAGCCAAAGACCTAGCTGGCCTGAAAGCCCCCCAGGGGGCCCACAAGCAGCCCCTCTCAATTTGGGTCTGGGGGCTTTCGCTGGGCGGGGAACCTTGGAGGTACCTGCCAGGTTGCAGTTCACAGCCCGAAAAGCACTCTCCGGCCAACATGCCAAACGTCCAGCAATAGCTCCTAAACGAAAGGGGCCAGCAGCCAAAGACCTAGCTGGCCTGAAAGCCCCCCAGGGGGCCCACAAGCAGCCCCTCTCAATTTGGGTCTGGGGTCTTTCGCTGGGCGGGGAACCTTGGAGGTACCTGCAAGGTTGAAGTTCGCAGCCCGAAAAGCACTCTCCGGCCAACATGCCAAACGTCCAGCAATAGCTCCCAAACGAAAGGGGCCAGCAGCCAAAGACCTAGCTGGCCTGAAAGCCCCCCAGGGGGCCCACAAGCAGCCCCTCTCAATTTGGGTCTGGGGGCTTTCGCTGGGCTGGGAACCTTGGAGGTACCTGTGGGGTTGCAGTTGGCGGCCCGAGAAGCACTCTCCGGCCAACATGCCAAACGTCCAGCAATAGCTCCCAAACGAAAGGGGCCAGCAGCCAAAGACCTAGCTGGCCTGAAAGCCCCCCAGGGGGCCCACAAGCAGCCCCTCTCAATTTGGGTCTGGGGGCTTTCGCTGGGCGGGGAACCTTGGAGGTACCTGCAAGGTTGCAGTTCGCAGCCGGAAAAGCACTCTCCGGCCAACATGCCAAACGTCCAGCAATAGCTCCCAAACGAAAGGGGCCAGCAGCCAAAGACCTAGCTGGCCTGAAAGCCCCCCAGGGGGCCCACAAGCAGCCCCTCTCAATTTGGGTCTGGGGGCTTTTGCTGGGCATGGAACCTGGGAGGTACCTGTGGGGTTGCAGTTGGCGGCCCGAGAAGCACTCTCCGGCCAACATGCCAAACGTCCAGCAATAGCTCCCAAACGAAAGGGGCCAGCAGTCAAAGACCTAGCTGGCGTGAAAGCCCCCCAGGGGGCCCACAAGCAGCCCCTCTCAATTTGGGTCTGGGGGCTTTCGCAGGGCGGGGAACCTTGGAGGTACCTGTGGGGTTGCAGTTGGCGGCCCGAGAAGCACTCTCCGGCCAACATGCCAAACGTCCAGCAATAGCTCCCAAACGAAAGGGGCCAGCAGCCAAAGACCTAGCTGGCCTGAAAGCCCCCCAGGGGGCCCACAAGCAGCCCCTCTCAATTTGGGTCTGGGGGCTTTCGCTGGGCGGGGAACCTTGGAGGTACCTGCAAGTTTGCAGTTGGCGGCCCGAGAAGCACTCTCCGGCCAACATGCCAAACGTCCAGCAATAGCTCCCAAACGAAAGGGGCCAGCAGCCAAAGACCTAGCTGGCCTGAAAGCCCCCCAGGGGGCCCACAAGCAGCCCCTCTCAATTTGGGTCTGGGGGCTTTCGCTGGGCGGGGAACCTTGGAGGTACCTGCAAGGTTGCAGTTCACAGCCCGAGAAGCACTCTCCGGCCAACATGCCAAACGTCCAGCAATAGCTCCCAAACGAAAGGGGCCAGCAGCCAAAGACCTAGCTGGCCTGAAAGCCCCCCAGGGGGCCCACAAGCAGCCCCTCTCAATTTGGGTCTGGGGGCTTTCGCTGGGCGGGGAAACTTGGAGGTACCTGCAAGGTTGCAGTTGGCGGCCCGAGAAGCACTCTCCGGCCAACATGCCAAACGTCCAGCAATAGCTCCCAAACGAAAGGGGCCAGCAGCCAAAGACCTAGCTGGCCTGAAAGCCCCCCAGGGGGCCCACAAGCAGCCCCTCTCAATTTGGGTCTGGGGGCTTTCGCTGGGCGGGGAACCTTGGAGGTACCTGCAAGGTTGCAGTTCGCAGCCGGAAAAGCACTCTCCGGCCAACATGCCAAACGTCCAGCAATAGCTCCCAAACGAAAGGGGCCAGCAGCCAAAGACCTAGCTGGCCTGAAAGCCCCCCAGGGGGCCCACAAGCAGCCCCTCTCAATTTGGGTCTGGGGGCTTTCGCTGGGCAGGGAACCTTGGAGGTACCTGCAAGGTTGCAGTTCGCAGCCCGAGAAGCACTCTCCGGCCAACATGCCAAACGTCCAGCAATAGCTCCCAAACGAAAGGGGCCAGCAGCCAAAGACCTAGCTGGCCTGAAAGCCCCCCAGGGGGCCCACAAGCAGCCCCTCTCAATTTGGGTCTGGGGGATTTCGCTGGGCAGGGAACCTTGGAGGTATCTGCAATGTTGCAGTTCGCGGCCGGAGAAGCACTCTCCGGCCAACATGCCAAACGTCCAGCAAGAGCTCCCAAACGAAAGGGGCCAGCAGCCAAAGACCTAGCTGGCCTGAAAGCCCCCCAGGGAGCCCACAAGCAGCCCCTCTCAATTTGGGTCTGGGGGCTTTTGCTGGGCAGGAAACCTTGGAGGTACCTGCAAGGTTACAGTTGGCGGCCCGAGAAGCACTCTCCGGCCAACATGCCAAACGTCCAGCAATAGCTCCCAAACGAAAGGGGCCAGCAGCCAAAGACCTAGCTGGCCTGAAAGCCCCCCAGGGGGCCCACAAGCAGCCCCTCTCAATTTGGGTCTGGGGGCTTTCGCTGGGCGGGGAACCTTGGAGGTACCTGCAAGGTTGCAGTTGGCGGCCCGAGAAGCACTCTCCGGCCAACATGCCAAACGTCCAGCAATAGCTCCCAAACGAAAGGGGCCAGCAGCCAAAGACCTAGCTGGCCTGAAAGCCCCCCAGGGGGCCCACAAGCAGCCCCTCTCAATTTGGGTCTGGGGGCTTTCGCTGGGCGGGGAACCTTGGAGGTACCTGCAAGGTTGCAGTTCGCAGCCCGAAAAGCACTCTCCGGCCAACATGCCAAACGTCCAGCAATAGCTCCCAAACGAAAGGGGCCAGCAGCCAAAGACCTAGCTGGCCTGAAAGCCCCCCAGGGGGCCCACAAGCAGCCCCTCTCAATTTGGGTCTGGGGGCTTTCGCTGGGCGGGGAACCTTGGAGGTACCTGCAAGGTTGCAGTTGGCGGCCCGAGAAGCACTCTCCGGCCAACATGCCAAACGTCCAGCAATAGCTCCCAAACGAAAGGGGCCAGCAGCCAAAGACCTAGCTGGCCTGAAAGCCCCCCAGGGGGCCCACAAGCAGCCCCTCTCAATTTGGGTCTGGGGGCTTTCGCTGGGCGGGGAACCTTGGAGGTACCTGCAAGGTTGCAGTTCGCGGCCCGAGAAGCACTCTCCGGCCAACATGCCAAACGTCCAGCAATAGCTCCCAAACGAAAGGGGCCAGCAGCCAAAGACCTAGCTGGCCTGAAAGCCCCCCAGGGGGCCCACAAGCAGCCCCTCTCAATTTGGGTCTGGGGGCTTTCGCTGGGCGAGGAACCTTGGAGGTACCTGCAAGGTTGCAGTTGGCGGCCCGAGAAGCACTCTCCGGCCAACATGCCAAACGTCCAGCAATAGCTCCCAAACGAAAGGGGCCAGCAGCCAAAGACCTAGCTGGCCTGAAAGCCCCCCAGGGGGCCCACAAGCAGCCCCTCTCAATTTGGGTCTGGGGGCTTTCGCTGGGCGGGGAACCTTGGAGGTACCTGCAAGGTTGCAGTTCGCAGCCCGAAAAGCACTCTCCGGCCAACATGCCAAACGTCCAGCAATAGCTCCCAAACGAAAGGGGCCAGCAGCCAAAGACCTAGCTGGCCTGAAAGCCCCCCAGGGGGCCCACAAGCAGCCCCTCTCAATTTGGGTCTGGGGGCTTTCGCTGGGCGGGGAACCTTGGAGGTACCTGTGGGGTTGTAGTTGGCGGCCCGAGAAGCACTCTCCGGCCAACATGCCAAACGTCCAGCAATAGCTCCCAAACGAAAGGGGCCAGCAGCCAAAGACCTAGCTGGCCTGAAAGCCCCCCAGGGGGCCCACAAGCAGCCCCTCTCAATTTGGGTCTGGGGGCTTTCGCTGGGCGGGGAACCTTGGAGGTACCTGCAAGGTTGCAGTTCGCAGCCCGAAAAGCACTCTCCGGCCAACATGCCAAACGTCCAGCAATAGCTCCCAAACGAAAGGAGCCAGCAGCCAAAGACCTAGCTGGCCTGAAAGCCCCCAGGGGCCCCACAAGCAGCCCCTCTCAATTTGGGTCTGGGGCTTTCGCTGGGCGGGGAACCTTGGAGGTACCTGCAAGGTTGCAGTTCACAGCCCGAAAAGCACTCTCCGGCCAACATGCCAAACGTCCAGCAATAGCTCCCAAACGAAAGGGGCCAGCAGCCAAAGACCTAGCTGGCCTGAAAGCCCCCCAGGGGCCCACAAGCAGTCGGGGGGCTTTCGCTGGGCGGGGAACCTTGGAGGTACCTGCAAGGTTGCAGTTCGCAGCCCGAAAAGCACTCTCCGGCCAACATGCCAAATGTCCAGCAATCTCCCGAGGCGCCAAAGACTAGCTGGCCTGAAGCCCCCCAGGGGGCCCACAAGCAGCCCCTCTCAATTTGGGTCTGGGGGCTTTCTCTGGGCGGGGAACCTTGGAGGTACCTGCAAGGTTGCAGTTGGCGGCCCGAGAAGCACTCTCCGGCCAACATGCCAAACGTCCAGCAATAGCTCCCAAACGAAAGGAGCCAGCAGCCAAAGACCTAGCTGGCCTGAAAGCCCCCCAGGGGCCCAACAAGCAGCCCCTCTCAATTTGGGTCTGGGGGCTTTCGCTGGGCGGGGAACCTTGGAGGTACCTGCAAGGTTGCAGTTCACAGCCCGAAAAGCACTCTCCGGCCAACATGCCAAACGTCCAGCAATAGCTCCCAAACGAAAGGGGCCAGCAGCCAAAGACCTAGCTGGCCTGAAAGCCCCCCAGGGGGCCCACAAGCAGCCCCTCTCAATTTGGGTCTGGGGGCTTTCTCTGGGCGGGGAACCTTGGAGGTACCTGCAAGGTTGCAGTTCGCGGCCCGAGAAGCACTCTCCGGCCAACATGCCAAACGTCCAGCAATAGCTCCCAAACGAAAGGGGCCAGCAGCCAAAGACCTAGCTGCCTGAAAGCCCCCCAGGGGGCCCACAAGCAGCCCCTCTCAATTTGGGTCTGGGGGCTTTCGCTGGGCGGGGAACCTTGGAGGTACCTGCAAGGTTGCAGTTCGCAGCCCGAAAAGCACTCTCCGGCCAACATGCCAAACGTCCAGCAATAGCTCCCAAACGAAAGGAGCCAGCAGCCAAAGACCTAGCTGGCCTGAAAGCCCCCCAGGGGGCCCACAAGCAGCCCCTCTCAATTTGGGTCTGGGGGCTTTCGCTGGGCGAGGAACCTTGGAGGTACCTGCAAGGTTGCAGTTGGC